>NC_142150.1:44870727-45578954 GCF_024610735.1 Ursus americanus
GGGCCCAAAGACATACCAGTGACCAGAGCTGGTGGAAGGAGTTGTGTCACTGACCCTTGGGGCACTGCCACTCGCTGTGTGACTTTGAGAAGGTCCCTAGACCTCTCTGAACCTCAGCCCCTACACCTGTCATGCAGAGCTTTGGTTCTCCCCTTGCGGCGTCAGTACGGTTAAATCAGACGATGTCCGCGCCCTGTGTTTCCAGTTAAAACGCAAACACCACAACAGAAGTCAGATTCCAAGAAACGTAAGAACCGATGAAACAACCCATGTGTCAGAAATCACGACTCGGCAGCGACCGGTGTCATTGAGCAAAAGCAGCTCCCCGCACACGGGCAGAGCCTGGAGCTCAGACCCCGGATGCAACGGGACCACAAGGACAGACAGCAGTGGGCCTATGCGTGTCCCCCCACCAGGGGACAGCGGGTCACGGCCATGTCCTTCCTCAGCCATGCCCCAAGGGAGGCACTTCATGGACAGGGAAGACACAGGCAGCATAAGGTGACCTGGCTCTCAAGGCCTTTTCTAGAAAATTCAGTCTCCAAGCGGCAGCCTGCAGAAGGCAGCAGGAGCCTCAGGCGAGAGGACAGATGTGACCATCAGCTCCGTCCCTGCTGCCAGCCCCCCGTATCTATGAAGCAAGTCGGTCACCGGGGGCCCTGGAAGGAAAGACGGATGTCACCTGCGGCTGGCAGAGATGGCTGTGCCCTGCCCCCGTGGCCGCGGGCCGCCTGGACTGGTGGGGTTGAGGACAGCGTCACAGACAGTAAGGACACGAGAAGACAGCGGAGCGCCAGGCAGGAAAGCCGGTGGCAGAGAGACCCGCATTTCACTTCGAAACACGTTATTCTTCCTGAAGGCAGGCACGGCTTGGCCTTCTGTGCACTGCTCTAAGACTATTTTTTCTGAGCAGTTCTGGACGCACAGCAACATCGAGGGGAAGACACCGGGATTGCCGACAACCCCCCGCCCCCCACGTGCATGGCCTCCCCACTATCAGCACCCCCCCCAGAAGAGTACACTCGTTGACATCTGATGAATCTACGTGACACGTCATCGTCACCCGGAGTCCACAGTGGACATCAGGGGTCACTCAGCGGTGTGTGTCCTGTGGGCTCAAATGCGTGATGATGCGTGTCCACCACCACAGTGTCACGCGGAGTGGGGTCCCTGCCCTGTTCATCCCTCCCCCCTCCAACCCCTGACAACCACTGCCTGCCTCTCCCAGAACGTCAGAGTTGGAATCACACAGCGTGTGGCCTTTCCAGATTGGCTTCTCTCACGGAGTAGGACGCATCGTTTCCTCCGTGACTTCTCACGGCTTCATAGCTCCTTCTGTGTTAGCGCCGAGCTCTACCCCATGGTCCGGATGTCCCACAGCTCGTGTACCCATCCACCCGCTGAAGGACATCTCGGCAGCCTCTGAGCTTTGGCAACTATGCAGAGAGCTCCGTAAACACCCGTGTGTCGCTTTTCACGTGGACACAGGTTCTCAGCTCCTGTGGGCAAATACCACGGAGCGTGACTGCGGGATCGTGCCTAAGAAACTGTCCCCGTCTTGCAGAGTGGCTGGCTGCCCCGTCCTGCATTCCCGCCCACGGGGAGCGAGAGTTCCTGCTGCTGCCCAGCCTTTCTCATCAGTGGCCTGATTTTCGCCATTCTCATAGGTGTGCAGTGGCATGTGGTTTTTGTGGGGTTAACTTACAGCTCAGTGGTTACGAGCTGTCTTGTGCAGCAACAGCACCCCCTAATTCCAGACCACTCCTGTCACCTCACAGGGAAACCCCAGGCCTGTACCCGTCACTGCCCATTTTGGCCTCCTCCCAGAGCCCTGCCTCCCCCAGCCACTCCTGCCCACGGCGGCCACTGGCTGCTGTCTGTCTCTAGGGGCCCGCCTATCCCGTGCACTCCCATGACGTGTGCATTTCATTTCATGTAACACGCGACCTCCTGCGTCCGGCTTCCCTCACCAGCGTACGTTTCTGATCCGTCCGCAATGCAGCGGGCCGCAGCGCTGCATTTCTTCTAACGTGTGGACGATACTCCTTTGATTGGATGGACCACATCTGTCCATCACTCATCTTTTTTTCTAAAGATTTATTTATTTATTTGGGGAGCGGGAAGGGGCAGAGGAGGAGGAGACAGAATCCCAAACAGACTCCCCGTTGAGCACAGAGCCTGACGCGGGGCTCGATCTCAGGACGCTGAGATCATGACCTGAGCTGAAATCAAGAGTCGGACACGCGACCGACCGAGCCACCCAGGTGCCCCGATCATCTGGTGCACATCTGGGTTATTTCCACCTCGGGGCTGTTGTGAATAACGCTGCCGCGAGCGTTCGCATACACGTTTTCAGTTCTCCTGGACGTACATCCGTGGACATGCTTTCATTCTCGGCCGCCAGCGTCGGTGTGGTTGGACGGCGGCTGTCCCTCAACCGCTGTCACCTCAGATGCACCCACCCTCAGCCAGACCACAGAGCGGCGTCGTGGCTCAACTACTCTGTTTGGTTTTTTAGATCTTTGTTTTAGTGATTACGATACAGGAGAATCTGTGCTCCATGTTTTGATCGCTCCTCATTTAACAAATATTTACTGGGCACCTGCGACGTGGCCGGGCCCCTTACAGGCACCGAGGACACATCAGTGGACAAGACGAAGATCTGTGCCCAGAGCCACCCCACAGAAAGCTAACAGTGGCCGCTTAAGAAAATGAATGGTCCTTAAACGCCTCTTCCAAGACTCAGTCGGTTCCCAGATCTCTCGGAGGACAGCCTGTGGACCCGCGGGCGTTCCTCCTCCCCACACCCTCCTTCCCCACACCAGCCCCAGGACGCCCACGAAACCTCGGCACCCCGAGACACCACACAGAAGGAAACACCATGGAAGGAGAGTGTCCCCACGGAGTTCCAAGCATGTACACCTTGTGATGCCAGCTTTGCTGGAAGTCCAGCGACCATCCCCGTTCTACAGACAGGAAACAGCTTGGGACATCTGGGTGTTGAGTGGTTCGTGGCTGCCATGTGGGTGCCATCGCACCCCATAGACGGACTCCAGGGGCAGAGCCCCTCCACCCCTAGTCTGCAGGAAAAAGTCATTGCCTGATGGGTAGAAATGAATTTGGGGTGCGCTGGGGCTGCAACCTGAAACTCCTTCCAGTCACCCTGAACCAAGGAACCTTCTAGAAGCTACCAAGTGCCTTCTGCCAATGCCACATTTTGGGGAGCTTCTCTGAAGGGAGGAGGACCCCTGATCCACAGGACACTGACCACAATTAGGATTATTTGCACAAGCACTGGTATATCTTATTGTCTGACCATGCTGCTATGGGAGGGGCAAGGACTGTGCCCCTGTGGCCCACTGGGTACACAGTAGGTGCTTAACCACAGAGTGCTGAGTGCATGAATGGTGACCCAGCCGCAAGGGTCCAAGGGGCACAAATGACTCCCTGCATTTAAGGTGTTTGCACGAGGCCTGGGAGATGCATCATTCCACTGGTGCGAGCCCGGCTACAGCCTCTATGCTGGGAACGCCGCCCCACCCTGGAGGCTGCTGGTTCCCGGCCGCACCCCTTGTCTCTCTCCACCCCCCCACCCCCAGGGCTCCAGACAGGTAAGGCAACAACAGCTCAGAATGTGGAAGGAACCCCAGAGAGCACAGTCGGTCCCCCCAGGGGCTCAAGCCCACACACCTTAACAGCAGCACACATGCACGATGGGCGGGGCTTACCGACCCCATTCTAGTGGTGGGTAGACCGAGGCCAGAGACGTGAGGGTGTTCCAGGCCCACAGCCAGGCAGAGGAAGAGCGAGAACCCAGGGCCCCCAACTCCATGCTCAGTATGCTCCCCATCTCAGGCAGCCCCTCCAGGAGCCTCCAGCCAGGTGGCCCTGCACAGGTGTCCACGGAACCCCCAGGGTTCTACTCTCCACGCAGGGCTCCCAGCCCCACCTAGACCGCCACGCGGCCCACTGCATATAACGGCCACCGTCTCAGGTTCACACACAGAGTGCAGAAGGCAAAAAATGAATGTGGTGCTGACCCAGGTGTCAGAGCCGCAGCCAGGGGCCAGGGAGCCGGACGCCTGTAGGACAGCCTGCACTGGGGCCGGGGGACTTCGGCCCCGGTTTCTATTTTCCAAATTTTCCACGGGTTAACAAAATAAAGTTTTATATAGAAAACACATGAAAACCCCCAGATCTAAGTGACCCCAGTCAGCTGCACAGGGTGGGGGTGGCCGCTGGAATCAGGTGGGCCTGGCACGGGGTCCCTGGGATGTGACATCACCCGCCCCCCCCCACCTGCAGGACCCCCCAGATCTAAGTAACCCCAGTCAGCCGCAGAGGGTGGGGGCGGCCGATGGAATCAGGTGGGCCTGGCACGGGGTCCCTGGGATGTGACATCACCCCCCCCCACCTGCAGGACCCCCCAGATCCCCCAGTCAGCCGCACAGGGTGGGGGCAGCCGCTGGATCAGGTGGGCCTGGCACGGGGTCCCTGGGATGCGACATCACCCGCCCCCCCCACCTGCAGGACCCCCCAGATCCCCCAGTCAGCCGCACAGGGTGGGGGCGGCCGCCGGATCAGGTGGGCCTGGCACGGGGTCCCTGGGATGCGACATCACCCCCCTCCACCTGCAGGACTCCCAGACCTAAGTGACCCCAGTCAGCTGCACAGGGTGGGGGCGGCCGCTAGAATCAGGTGGGCCTGGCACGGGGTCCCTGGGATGTGACATCACCCACCCCCCACCCCACCTGAAGGGCTCAGGGAACACCCTGCTTGCTGAGGATGGGCTTAGTGAGTTACTAATCACTTTGCTCCGCATCGCCCACGGCTGCATCAGACATTGTGTAGTGACTGGTCTCCGTGGTCCCAGACCAAACGCTTCATCCCCATCCAAATCACCCCAGCTCTTGCCGAGGCCTCCTGGCCCTCGCAGGCTGGCAGTGGAGGAATCACAGACCAGGGAGGCTCAGATCCCCCTCCGTTTCAGGGACCTCCGTCTAGTGGGTCGGTGGGGGCGTGGGGTGGTGACAGCAAGTTACTACAGAAAAAAGGCCAACAAGGAGCCTGCCCCGTGTTTAAGTAACAATGGGGGGCACGCCCCCACAGACCCCACCCAGGCCCCCGCACAGCACTCATGTGTCTGGACCCTCCCTCGAGATGCAGTCAGTCCTCCCTGCCTCCTCCGATGGAATCCTTGTACTTTCCAACACTTGCTCCATGGAAATTTCAGGGCTGGTACTACTCGTCATCGCAGGGGCTCCGATGGGGTTCCTTCCCATTCCACGGGGTGGTTCGATCAGGGTCTCCGTGGGGACCCGGACGTGGCCAGGGCCTCCTGGACCCACGGCTCCAGGACTGGGCAGGTCATGAGGGGAACCTGGGCCCCCAGGGAAGCCGAGCTGGTTCCAGACCCTCAGGGAGGAGGCGGTGTGTGCGTTCCAGAGTAAGAAACTAAATCCGGAGAGGACCATCCCCTGGGCTTACCCTTCAGGACTCCACATTCAGTGGCCGGGTCTGTGGGTGAGGACAGAGGAAATAGGACTCCCGTTTCCACTGATACCACGCGGGTGCACAAGTGATCCTTCGTCCCACACCGGTGACTCCAGCTAATGAGGGAAACGTGGCCGTGGGCATGTGGGGGCGAGTCCACAAAGGGAAATCCAACTGTCTGCTGGTGACGACAATGACACAGCAAACACCTGTGAGTCGTCGGAGCTCAGATCTGCTAACAACCCACCCACCCAAGACCCCTCCCAGGCAGGGAGCGAGACCAGCCCTACAGAACGCCCCGCAGCCAAGCCTCCCATCCCTGCCCATGCCTCTGACCTACAGGCAAACTGCATGACCTCCATGTGCACGACATCACACGGCTCCCCTCCCCGTGCTTTCCAAAGACCAGGTGCTACCAAGGCATACGGGTAAGTTTGTACACATCATTGGGATGAACGAGGGAGTGAGGGAGGGAAGGTAGGAGGGAGGGAGGGAGGGAGGGAGGGAGGGAGGGAGGAAGGAAGAGGAGGAGGGGAAGGAAGGAAGGAAGGAAGGAAGGAAGGAAGGAAGGAAGGAAGGGAGGAGAAGAAGAAAGGGAGGGAGGGAGGGAGGGAAGGACAGGACAATGAGGATTCCACCAGATAGAAAATGGCAGAAAAGGACCATCCCAGCAGCCAGGACCAGCTGCCCCGGACCCCGTGAGCCTGATTCCTCCCCAGCCCTGTCTGCTTGTCCTCAGCCCCCAAATCCGAACAGCTCCGACTAATCCTCAAGCTGGCATTTCCCTGGAAGCCAGCCCTGAGCCGGCCTTTCTGGGAGGCAGGCCCTGGGAGGGGGCACAGGGCAGACACTGCTCATCTCTGGACAATGAGTAAAGAATTCCTCTGTATCTGTTCCTGTGGGCTTTTATAAGTTGCCCTTCCCTGAATTTCAATTAATTCCATTAACAAATCCGAGACAGAGACAGAGATTGGAGCCCTAGGGACATGCTGGGTTTGACAGTCTAAAGGCTCCCAATAAAAACTTCTGAAGGCCTTAAAAAGTCTAAAATCCAACTAAAGAAAGCTGCCCTGTCGTTCTAACTGTCCCAATATCGCTGTATTTTAACCCAAGAGGGGCACCAAAAGCAAATGCGGCCAGGAAGGCACCTGGAGGGGCAAGGGCTCGAAGCAGGTGCCGCTGGGCGGTGGGACGTGCCCAGGCAGGGGCAGCCGTCAGGGAAGGAGGGAGCCCCAGCAGAGGTGAGAGCAGAGAGGACATGGAGATGGCCTGGACGAGGCTCCAGTCCAAGGACAGGAGTGGAATCCCCACCCCATGAACCCTACTCCTCCGGGGCTGCCCCAAATTCCAGGGCACGTCCAGCTGCCTGAGCGGGTGTGCACACAAGCGCCCCTCCCCCACCCCGTGGAGTCCTGGGCAGGTGCTTCGGACGCCCAGCCGGGCAGGACACAGCCCACCGTGAAGGAGCTCCCGGGACAGTGAGGCTGGCGCAGCGGAGGGGCCCAAGGGCATCTGGTGGGAGGCCAGTTAGACACCGGCATGAACCCCAGACATAAACGCACAACAGCACGGAACAGGGGGAGCCCGAGGGTGCACACTCGCCCGTGCACACTCGCACACGCACGCACACACCCCTTAGGGTTCAGACAAGGGTCTACTGCGTTCTGGCGTATCACGGGCCAGGGAGATTGAGAAAAAGAAATCTCATAACGCAGTTGGGATGCCACACACTCCATTTCCCCAGGGCAAGATATCTTAAGAAGCGAGATGTACCGTCAGCAGCAGCCCTAACAGGTAGGCCGCTCGCCCCCAGTGTCGGGGAGAAAGTCAACACAGCACACAGCCGGCACTCACACCACGTCCACCGAGCTTCACGTCCAGCTCGCCGTCAGGGGCCGAGTCATGTCAGCCAGGACGGGGGTAAGCTGGTTAGGAACCGGTGGCCGCAGGGGGCGGGGGAGCCTGGACGCTGGAGGCCAAGCCCATCCCCAGGGCACGAGGGCGGTCTCCGCAAGGTGTGGGTAAAGTGCATGGGGCACGGGGTTGGGGGGCTGCCACGGGGCTCTTCTAATCCACAAGCACACGGCAGTGCAGGGGGAGCCCCCAGCCAGGCCAATCAGGACACACAGCTCACTTCCCGCCCCCAGAAAACCGCAACAGCACAGACGCCCCAAGCTGTGCGCGGCTGACTCAGACGCTGATTTGCTTTGCAATGACCCCGGAGTGGGTGCTCTGGCTCGGGGACCCAGCCAGGCGTAGCGTGGGTCAGTCTCCCCGTGTCACATGACACCTGCTCAGCCTTCACTGGGTCACGGAGCCCCCCTTCGTGGGGAGCGTGTTCACAGGACCACGGCATTTGGCGGGCGAGCACATACCCCCACACGCGTGCACACACACGTGCACACACACAGATGCAGTTCCTAAACCTTGGGCAGAAATTCCTGGAATCCTGGCCTCCTCGCAGCAGCTCCCTTGTGGCAGGACAGCTGGGATTCCAGCCCAGCACCAGCTCACCTGGCCGTGGCCCGGCACGAGACCCTCTCTGCTGGCGGTGTCCCTATGCCCTCCGACAGCAAATGCTCTGGGTGCGAGGTTCTTACGTGGGGTCCCCCAACACGGCCCCTGCCTCCAGCTGCTTGGGGAGGACACACTGGGGGGCACCCTGCCCAGCATTAGACCCGTGGTGTGGGCTCCTTAGGGGGAACCGGGGAGTGGCAGGAACCGGCCAAAGACTGTTAAGACGCACATTCTCACAAAGACTCATCAGATTCTCAAAGAAGTCTGTGCCCCCACATGTGAAAAACGGCCAGCCTGGCTAACTTCCACGGGCCCTTTCCATGGGGAGCCTCAGTCTGAGGGCTGTTCTGTAAATGCGCCCTTGGTAACCTGTGGTTAAGGCCCAGTGTCACCCCCGGGGAGGGGGGGAGTCCCTGGTTTGGCCATGTGGTTCTTCTCGTTGGAAAGAGACACGTACACATTAGTATTTACATGAATATAACCTTATTCACACCTGGCCTCACCTGACTTCCTTCTCACGGGCAGGCTGTGTCCCTGAGCTCCGCAAATCCAGCCACACGCAGAGAAGACTGGCTCGTAACTCACTGTACCCAGTTACTGCCCCCCACTTGGCACGAGCTTCCGGAGACACCACATTCCACACCTACACCGGGGCCTCCCTGCTACGGAGAACTCGCTCACAGCCCCGGGGCTGCAGGTAAAAGATCTCGGCGAACAGAGATGGGACATGTGGCTGCTGCCCTTTCCTCCCCTGCACCTGGGATCCTGGGACCTCTGAAGCTCGGAGCCGGCTGGCAGGCTGCCCCTCACTCCTTGAGGTCACTGCAGCCCTCGAAGCTTCCTACCCCCGCCCACAGGAACAGCACCAAGATGTCACAGGCCAGGTGGCCTCCCTGGGACTCCCTGGCTCTCCCGTCCCAGAGACCTACCTGCTGGGACATATTTGAAAACTATTTTGTTTTTGTTTTGCAGAAACCCAACTGAAAACACCACGTCACGTGAAACACATTCCTTAGACTGGAGTGCTGAGAAAAATCTGCTCTCCAGATGAAATACTATCAGGCAAATGACCTTTGTTATCCCAGCTTTCCCTTTCCACCCTGGCTACCAGGAAGCTCAGGGGTAAGGACCACAAGTAACTGTAATAACACTCTCTTGCCCCAGAGATTGGTCTTGAAGACCCCTAAGGGTTAGAGCAGAGTTTTACCAGTGGGGCCTGTAGCACGATCATCTGGGAAGCAGGCTAAGACAGATTCCTACTGAACTGGATTCCTTGTGGACACAGTCTTAGAATCTGCAAGATGCCCAAGAGTTCTTGGTCCTTGGGTCAGGCTCTGCGGTCAAAGTGAAATGACACAGCCCATTTCCTAGGACAAAGCAGGCCTTTCTGGAGAATCTGATCTGGCTCTTCCTCCCGTCGTCGTCTTCATCCTTGGGGAGGAGCACACTCTCAGCCCGGGTGCTCTCCGCAGGGGCCACGGGGGACGCAGCAGACACGCGGACTGGGCACGAGGGGCCGGCACTGCTGAGAGGCTGAAGGTGTCAGTCCTTGGCTGGGATGTGCAGGAAGATTCGCAGGACAAGCACGGCGAACGCCAGCTCCATCCCGGACCTCCTAAACCCAGTCCTCATGGGGCTTCAGCTGTTTCCGGGAAGAGTCTAGTCCACCGGAGAAGAGTGCCACCTCCCAACTCAGACACCCAGCCCGGGCCCCCTGCTCCCCTGCTCCCCTGCTCTCCACCCCAACGGGGGCTGCAGATGTTTCTTTCCCCATGAGAACTACCCACAGTGGTGTTAGGACGGGGGGCTATGTTGTGCCCACCGAGTCACACATGAAGATTCTGGGCGGCCAGAGCAGACAAGAGGAGAGAAGCTGCCCCACCAGAAACACACAAGGCAGGAGGAGGGAGCAGAGGGGCTCCGGAGGAGGCCGGCACAGAGCTCTTAAAGGGCAGCCGGGGTGCCTCACACGTCCATGGAGAGTGTTTGAATGCATGGAGTGCTCTGGGGCATTTCCGCGGGGGTGTCCAGCCCCCACATGCACACAGGAACCAGCACGTCCCCAGATGTGCCGAGATGATGGAGACGCGCACTGCCCATAGGTGCGGCCCGGGTGGGGCCTCGCAGGAACCAGCTTGCACACGCTGGGCCCTCTGTCCTCAGCCCACTCCCTTTGGAAGCTCTAGAGGGGGACCCTCCCGTCTCTTGCAGCTCCCGGGGACCAGGTGTCCCTGGGCTTGTGGCCACAACCCTCAGTCTCTGCCTCGGGCACCTGAGGCCCTCCTCTTCTGTGTCCAATTCTCCCTCTGCATCCCTCCTGTGATGGTCTCAGGGCTCAACTGGACAAGCCAGGGTGATCTCACGCAGCCTTGACTTAAACAGACCTGCAGCAACTTTGCTCTCGAAGGTGACGTGCCCAGGTCCCCAGGGTTGGGACTTTATAGGATTGGGGGGCACTTTCAACGTCCCCACACGGTGGCCTCTGGCTTCTCCTGGTGGTTCCTGGGCTCTGGGGGGCCTACAGTAACTGAGGGTCACCTCCTTTACACAAGCTCAGAGGGGACACGAATCTGGGGCTCCATCACCTTCATCACCTGGGCCTGCACTGCCCCTGGGGAGGGGGCCGTCACCTGCCCCCCTTTATCTAATGCCCACATGCCAGACCCGGGCTGAGGCTCTGGGATGGAGAGGGGAGAAGCAGGCATGCTTTCGTTCACTGCACAGAAAGCATAAGACACAGCAGACACCTCGTCTCTGCCCCCAGCAGAGTCCGACTCCCCGCCCACTGCAAGCTGGCCCCCCTCCCTCTGGGGGCTCAGATGCGGGGCGGGGGGGTGGAGAGCCCTCTGGTAGCACAGCATCACCCCGCCCTGTAGACGGAGCTGCCGCGGGCACACGGGGTCCCACAACCTCACAGATGCATAGACAACTCCTCCCCGATGTCCCCGGGGGGCACGAGGCTGGCCTCCCTGTCAGAATCCCCCACAGCCCCGCTCCAAGCCCAAGGACCCCAGCTCCAAATCTCTGGAAGTCCTCATAATAACAGTAGCAGAAAGAAAAGGATAAAAGCCAGGCCTCAGAGTTCTGCCCTGGAGGGGTGCCCCTGGGGCTCCCCTCACCTGCTGGGGACAGGAACACAGGCCCACCTCGGGAAGGAGCCTGGTCTCTGCATCTCACCTCTGGGCCATGCCCCATCTCTGCTCTGCCTGGCACCACGGCTTCAGGGGTCCCCTGCAAAAGCCAGCTAAGGAAGACCTGGTTGTGGGAGGAGGGAGAGAAGGAGAGAGGGAGGGAAGGAGAGAGAGAGGGAGGAAGGAAGGAGGGAGGGAGGATGGGAGCGGAGGGAGGGAAGGAGAAGGGAGAGAGAGGGGAAGGAGGGAAGGAAGGAAGGAGAGAGGGAGGGAGGGAGGACAGGAGGAGCAGTGAAGGGGCCTCCCCTGCTCTCACTCACTCATCAGAGGCTGCCCGGCCCCCTCCCTCCTGCTCCCTCGGGTGGACCCCCCCCCACTATGGCTTTTGCTCCGTGCCCTTGCTGGTCACCACGTGCCACCGAGCTGCTGGACGGTCTGCACAACTGGTCACTTCCAATTACATTTCAGTTTTGTCCCATTATGACACCAAGATTCCCTTATCCCGTATTCCTCTTTGCTGGAAATCATAGTTTATTCCCATTTTTCGCGATCATAAATTGTGCCAAGCTGAACATCCTTAGGTTTGCAAATACACGTCACTCTTCCCTCAGGTTAATCCCCAGGGCGGGATCTGGGGACCAAGGAGGGCACCCATCGTTAAGCAGAGATATCTGTGTACCCAAGCAAAGGGAAGTGCCGGCTCGTGCCTCGGACTATTTCATCATCACGTGGGCCACCTGGGGCATCCCCACGACGGGGCAGCAATGGGGGAAGGGCCCGCGGGGGCACCTGAGCAGCCCCCCTGAGGGTCTCGAGCAGGCGCGATCTTCTCCTTCTGGTGCCCGGCAGCCAGCAGCTCCCACGAAAACAGCTCTTCAAATAAACAAATCATCTGCATCTTATTTTTCATTTTCTGTATTGTCTCATGTTTTGGCACCTCCGGGGTGGGGGTGCTGACGGACCCGGGGGGAGACTGCCCCGCCCAGGCCAACGCCACACGGGGCACACGGCTGAGGATCAAAATGGACCGAGGAGACGACACCACTGTGCGCCCAGCAGGACGGCCAGGATCACAGACCGACGGTCACGGGCGCTGGCAGGGACGCGGAGAACAGGAACCCTCGCACGAGGCCGACTGAAAGGGGAAACGGTTCTCCCAGTTGGGAGAACAGTCTGGCGGCTCCTGAAAGGTTAAACCCAGAGCTGCCTCGAGACGAGGCAAAGCCATCCTTCCTGGCTACGTACTCAGAACACATGGAAACATACGTCCGCGTGGAACTCAGACGGGGATGCTCGCGGCAGCCTCGCTCATCACGGACATTTTAGTGGGAATAGCGCAAATGTCCACCCCTGATGAACAGACACGTGGCATGAGGTCCGCCCATCGCCGAGAAACAGGACCGACACCCTGACACCTGCTCCAACGCGGACGATCCTGAAGACACAGACGGCGACACGGCACGGATGTCCCTGCAGGTGAAGTGTCCGGAAGAGACAAGTCCGCACGGACAGAGGGCGGGCTCCTGGGGAGGTGACCACTAACGGGCTCACGGGTTTTTCTAGGGTGGGGGAAGGGTGCGGGAAGGGTGCTGAACAGGATTTAAGTTGATTGTGCTGAGGACAGCAGAGCTCTGTGAATACACGAAAAAGAGCTGAATGGTACTGCCTTTAAACAGGGGAGCTGTAGGGCGGGTGAATTACATCTCAATAAAGCTATTTCTTAAATTTTGTAGACTGACTCCGTGGTGCCCAGAGATGGGTGGGTGGCCGCAAGGTCCGGCGTGTTTATCTGCCCCCCAGTCAGGAAGTGGGGCTCTGCCCAGGAGAGGGCACCGCGGCCCCTGAGCTCCCTGAGCTCCAGAACTCTTGATGACCAAGCGTCATGTGAAGAGCCAATGACCCCAGGAGCAGAGATAAGTTACAAACAGAGCACTGGACGTAACTAACTGGGAGGAATGCCCGGAACTGGGTCTGCTTGACCGTCGACCCAGCCCTGAGTCACGAGCCTGGCTCTTTCAGCATCAGTGGACGTGGGCCCGAATGCCTGCTGCCCGGCACCCCAGCAGGCAGGAGCCCCCCGTCCAGGGTCAGCACCCTCTACAGTCAAAAGCAAGCCACATAACTTAACCAAGACTCTGTGGGCTTCAGACCAAGAGGCCACCAGATGCCACCATACTGAGGGCCCGTGCCCCTGGGATTTGTGGAGACGGAGCGAGTCACAGCCTCCCGTCACAGACACACTGCTGGTTCTCAGCACTCAGCATGCCCAGGTCACGTAGAACAGGGCTGGCAAGCGTTTCTGTAAACAGCCAGCGAGGATATGTCTTCAGCTCTGCAGACCACACAGTCCGTCACATCCAGGATGCTGCTGGAGCGAGAAAGCAGCCTGAGACGGCATGCAAAGGGGCGGACGTGTCTGCGTGACAATAAAACTTTATTTACAAAAGGCAACCTGTAGACTGGGGGAAACGATTTGCAAATCACACGTCCGGCAAGGGATTAACAGCCATAGCATATAAATACCTCCTATAACGTAATAACCAAAATCAAGCAACCCCATTGGAAAATGGGCAAAGGACTTGGATGGATATTTCTCCAAAGATACAGGGATGGAAAACAAGCCCACGAAGGGACGCGCAGCATCCCCTGTCGTCAGGGAAACGCAAATCAAAACCACAGTGAGACACCACCTCAAGCCCACCAGGGTGACTAGGAGCAAAAAGACAAAACAACGCGCTGGGGAGGGTGTGGAGAAACGGGGACCCTTCTGCATGGCTCCTGGGAAGGTAAAGTGGGGCAGCTGCCCCAGAAAGCAGCTGGCGGCTCCTCTAAGGGAAAGCAGGGTAACCACGTGACCCAGCCAGCCCACGTCCGGGCGCATCTCCAGAAGAAGGGAGAGCAGGGACTCGAACAGGTATTTGCACATCCATTCCCCCAGCAGCACTCCTCACGACAGCTGAAGTTGGAAGAAAGCGACCCAAGCATCCACAGACAGACAGACGAGCGGACAGACAAGACGTGGTCCATCCACGCACCAGACTGTCACTCAGCCTGAACACGGAGGGAGGGACACGCTGACACCGGCCACAGTGTGGATGGACCTGGGGGACGTGATGCTGAGTGAAATAGGCCAGACACAAAGGGACAAATCCTGCAGGATTCACCCACATGAGGTCCCTGGGGTCTCCAGATTCACAGGGACAGAAAGTGGACGGCAGGCACCAGGGCCGGGGGAAGGACGGAAGTCGGTGTCTCAAGGGGACAGTGAGTGGACAGCGGACACCGGGGCCGGGGGAAGGACGGGGGTCGGTGTCTCAGGGGAACAGTGAGTGGACAGCAGACACCGGGGCCGGGGGAAGGACGGAAGTCGGTGTCTCAGGGGGACAGTGAGTGGACAGCGGACACCGGGGCCGGGGGAAGGACGGGGGTCGGTGTCTCAGGGGAACAGTGAGTGGACAGCGGACACCGGGGCCGGGGGAAGGACGGGGTTCGGTGTCTCAGGGGAACAGTGAGTGGACAGCGGACACCGGGGCCGGGGGAAGGACGGGGGTCAGTGTCTCAGGGGAACAGTGAGTGGACAGCGGACACCGGGGCCGGGGGAAGGACGGGGGTCGGTGTCTCAGGGGGACAGTGAGTGGACAGCGGACACCGGGGCCGGGGGAAGGACGGGGGTCGGTGTCTCAGGGGAACAGTGAGTGGACAGCGGACACCGGGGCCGGGGGAAGGACGGGGGTCGGTGTCTCAGGGGAACAGTGAGTGGACAGCGGACACCGGGGCCGGGGGAAGGACGGGGGTCGGTGTCTCAGGGGGACAGTGAGTGGACAGCGGACACCGGGGCCGGGGGAAGGACGGGGGTCGGTGTCTCAGGGGGACAGAGAGTGGACAGCGGACACCGGGGCCGGGGGAAGGACGGGGGTCGGTGTCTCAGGGGGACAGAGAGTGGATGATGGGCGCCAGGGCCAGTTGGGGGAGGGGGGTTGGTACTCTGTCTCCTGCGGACAGAGTCTCTGTTTGGGAAGATGGAAAGTTCTGGAGACGGATGGTGGGGACGGCCACACAAGAGTGTCAATCTGCTTAATGCCCCGAGCTGTGCACTTAAACGCGGCTAAGCGGTACACTTTGTATCATGTGTAATTTACCGCCATAAAACAACGTATTGACAAAAGCAGACGATGGGCAGGATTCGGCGTGTGAGCCAGGCTGTGCCAAGCCCTGACACAACCGCACGCCCGGCCCTGGTTCTGGAGCGAACGCCTGAGCATCGCGGCAGAAGACAGAGTTCTGGCCCGAGCCGCGTGTTCGCAATGCCCGTCTGCTGCCTCGCCCCACCGCCAGGACGATCACCGGGGGGGGACCTGCAGCCCTCCCCGCCATCTGGTTAACCCCGAGGGCGTCTGAGTGCACCCTCCAGCGGCAAGGGTCATTTGAGGCAATAACAAAGAACACTCAGGCAAGCCAGATCCTTGAATTCGCAGGCCAGCACCTTTAATTCGCAGGAGGAAGTAAATTAACTGTCACTGTGAAGTGGAACCTTCTGCCGCTAATTACACGCCATCCTGGCTACTAACTGGAGCACCGCTCAAGGGTCATGTCCGGGCCTCCTGAGTGCGCTGTCAAAAGCCCGAAGCCCAGAATCCACGCAGCTTTATGACGTGATAAACGTCTCCACGCAGACGATGCTGCGGCCAGGGCGTGGGGGACACGAGGGGCCCACACGGGGGCCCCACGGGAGGAGTGGAGGCCCTTAGGACATCGGGAAATCACTGAGGAGCAGGGTCCCTAGGCAGCACTGGGGCGCTCGAGGACCCAGGACGCGCAGCTGAAAGGGAGGAAAAGCAGCCACAAGGAGCCTCAGCCTGACCGCTCCGCCACCAGCCCGGAACACAGCACTGCCCGGCCCACAGGAGCCCAGCGTGCCAGTGAGGGAAAGCCCTCTCCATCCACAGCACAAGGACCTCCATCCATCCTGCCTCTGGCCGAGAGCCCTGGGATGTTCTTTTTGGGCTAGTCTCTCTGTGAACGGCCACCCCGTATCCTAGAGATGGCCAGCTACCACTATGGATTCACCCCTAGCCTTCCGGAGGGGCCCAGACCGGCTCTTTCCTTCTTCCCTCCCTTGTGCGGCAACAACCACCATCACACGAGTGGGGACTCTGCAATCCAGTGCTCCCCACGATCGGGGCGCCAACAGACGTTCCCTCAGAACAGACTCAGGGCCCAGCCCTGACAAAGTGCTTGCAGAGAAATGTCCACAGGGCAGCCCATCACCACAGACCCCAGGACGGTGACAGGCCAGAGCTCCAAGCAACTGGCCAAGTGTCCTTTTCACATAAAGAAACCCAGAAGTAAGAAGGCGTTGGTGCGAGCTGGAGCTCAGCGATGTTCCTCCTGGTCCTGAGCCAACGTGGCCCAGCTGGCCTGAAGCAGACGCCCGCAAAGGCAAGCACAGTGAATGAGCGGGTACTGTGTGCAGGCCAGGGTTCGAAGCCAGGTGGTTCCTGACAAGGGGACAGCATCAGGCATCGGCTGGAGACAGAGGAAGGGGAATCCCAGCTCTGCCCATTCAGCTGGGGCAGCTGGGGCCGGCAGGTTCCTCCACGGAGCCCCCCACCATCTCCCGGCCAGGAGAACGCCCCTCTTTGCCCAGGGGAGGGGCGGGACGCAGCTCAGAGCACATGGAGGAACAGCATGGAAGGGCCTGAACAGGGGAATGAGGTCACACTGGATTTCACGCAGGACTGGGAGTGGCGCCCCCCAAAGCCGAGAGTGACCAGCACAGGGACAGGGTAGGGGCTCTGTCACTTGGCTCTTCCCTGCCGTGTTTATTTCCCCAGGACACACATTCCCACCGGGGTCTCAGAGGGTGAAACAGATCTTAGTGTTTGTAAGTAAAAGGTACAGACATAGAACAGGCTCACAGACGGACCCATAGCATCTCGCAGTAACATTCCACTGGGGTGGACAATTAGGAACAAATGTCTAAAATATCTTCTCGGACAGACAATTAAAAAAGTAAGTTTGAGAAACACTGTCCAAAGGGGTCTGGACCTCCCATACCGTCTCTGACGGTCCCAGCAGCAGGGCCAGGCGAGAGGACCCCGCGTGTGCTCAGCCCAGGCTGGATTTAGCCACTCTGTGCCCACATGGCTGCAAGAGAGGTATGTGCCTGCTGGGTGCCCAATCCTCCCGAGAACAGCAATGACCTTGCTTTCCTTATGCAGACGGTCAAGGTAAGATCCACATGTGGGCAGCACTCAGCAATGCCCGGGTTGTCTGTCTGTTTTTTCGTTTTTTCTTTTTAAAGATTTATTTATTTGACAGAGAGAGAGACAGCCAGCGAGAGAGGGAACACAAGCAGGGGGAGTGGGAGAGGAGGAAGCAGGCCCCCAGTGGAGCACGGAGCCCGATGTGGGGCTCGATCCCAGAACGCTGAAATCACGCCCTGAGCCGAAGGCAGACACTTAACGACTGAGCCACCCAGGTACCCCAACGGATGCCCGTTTTTAACTACAGGTTGCATGTGAACCAATGCCAACAGAGCGCACAGTAGGTGCTCGGTAATAAAACAGGTGCGGGGCACTAGACAATGAGTTCAGGGCATGCCTTAATCTGCAGAAACACAAAGCCTGGGCTTCCTTCCATCGTTCCCTGCCCCCAGGCACAAACGGGTGTCTCCCCTGGGGCCATGCAAAAATGGGGCAGGGACACTCAGAGCAGTCCCCTCGTCCACCACTGACCCTCAGCCGCACTGGCTGGGTCCAGCGTGGGCAGGGCAGCTAGAAGCAGAGAGGAAAAGGCAGGGCTGGGGCCTCTAGCCATGGCCCTGTTAAGTCCCCTCAAGGTCACATCAGCCAGTGACCAGGGGGCAGCTTTGTTTCCCCAGCCTTGAGGACAACTCGATCCACCCTCTTCCCATCCTAACACAAAACCAGGGGCCCAATCTCAAGGAACTGACAATCCTCTGGCCACAGTGCAAAAGGGATGAGAGGCAGACCACAGCATGACAGGGGTGACCAGCTTACAGGTGAAAAGGACAAGGAGGAAATGCTTGAACTCACCAGAGCTGTTGGCAGACGGGGTCCTGCAGAAAAACGTCTTGGAACAGGCGCTGTCAGTATTCCGGTGGGCCAAGGCACAGAGACTGGAGGGACTTCGAAAGCTGGGAGAGACAAGAGGACCAGAACACGGTCAGACAGAAGCTATCAAGAGGCAGAATGTTAAAACTCCAAGTGGATCTGGATATCTCTGAGCCAAAAACCAGGGCTTGCATTTATGCTTCCAGAAAGATGGTGTAGGCGTACTTTTCCCAATTCCTCCCACAAAGAGCAATTAAAACACCAGGATGTTGTACAGAAAACAAACACGAGTCTCTGAAAGGGGGAGAGAAGGAGGAAGCCTGGAAAGGGACTGGGGGCCCCGAGGAATGGCACGAGGGGTCCGGTCTCTGGGGTGGGGTTTGCCTCATCCATCCCAGACTTGGAGCTGGAGAGCCAGAAACCCACACACCAGGAGAAGCAGACAGAAAGCCACCATGGATGACCGTTCTCTCTCGCCAAGGGACCAGAAGAGTGGCAGCCTAGTGAGACAATGTGTTGGACAATGAGCACGCAACAGACACCCAAGAAAAACACACCCACCCAGACCCACGGCAGCAAAGGCAGAGGGGGAGCCCACACTTCCAAACTGCGTGGCTGTAACAGGCACCCCAAACCCCTACTGGGGTGGTGTTAAATAAGCCGGAAAAAGGAGCTGGGACTTTCCTCCCCACTGGGTGGTAACAAATGCTCCTCGCATTCCACTGTATTGGTGTAGGCAGTGCGGGGAGCCTGGGTTTCCACACCCACCATGGGGCAGTAACAAGGCACCCCTCCCTCACCCCACTGGACTGGTGTCAGGAAAGAGCTAATGGAGCATCAGGACCTTCTCCATCGCCAACAGAAATGAGGCCACCCCACCACGGTGCTGGTGGGTACCATGTAGCAAGCAGGAGCCCCCAACCCCACCGGCAACAACAAGGAGTTTCCCCACCTGAGTATCGACAGAGGCCAACTGGGGAACTAGACTTCTCTGCCCACCTGGCAGTGACAGGGGAGCACCCCTCCACCCCTGCAAGAGCCATGGCAGAGAACACCAGCTGAAGCAGAGGCTTCACGGTCGCAAAACATCATACGCATGTACACATTTCCACTGAAAATCATTCATCATCCCAAGAACCAGGAAGATCTCAGGTGGGACAAGGACAACCAATGGCTGCGGACACTGAGATGACAGAAATGTTAGAATTACCTGACAAAGAGTTTAAGGCAGTCACGATAAGAAAGCTTCAATAAGCCATTACAGACATGCTGGAAACAGATGAAAAACAAAGTTTCGTTAAAAAAACCAACAACAACGACATCAAATCTCAGCAAAGAAGTGGAGACAAACAAGAACCAAGTAGAAATGTTAGAAGTGAAAAACGCAGTAACTCAAACAAGCAGTTCAGTGGACGGACTCAACAGCAGGGAGGGGACAGAAGTAACCCATGAACTGGAAGACGGGCCAACAGATATTACCTAAACTGCACAAGAGAGAAAAGAGACTAAAAATTAAAAGTAACCAGAGCCTCAGGGACGACTGCACCTATAACTTCACTGAAGTCCCAGAAAAAGAGATGGGGCGGTCTGAAAAAGTACTCAAGAACATAACAGTTGAAAATATCCTAAATTTGGCAAAAGACATAAACCTACAGATTCGAGAAAGTTTAACAAATCCTAAATAGAATAAAACCAAGGAAATTCACACCAAGATGCACCATAATTAAACTTCTGAAAACTAATAACAAAGAAAAATCTTGAAAGCAGACAGAGAAAAATGATACCTTATGTATAATGGGGAAATAACTGGAGTAATAGTGTATTTCCCATCAGGAACCGTCAAGGCCACACGCAATATATTTGGAGTAATGAAAGAAAATAACTATCAGTCTAGAATTCTATATCCAGCAAAAACATCCTGTAAGAGGGATGGCCGGGTGGCTCAGTCGGTTAGGTATCTGCCTTTGGCTCAGGTCATGATCCCAGGGTCCTGGGATTGAATCCCACATCGGGCTCCCTGCTCAGCAGGGAGCCTGCATCTCCCTCTGCCTGCTTCTCTCTCTCTGACAAAATAAATAAATAAAATCTTTATTTATTTATCTCCGACAAATAAATAAACAAAAATATATCCTGTGAGAATACAGAAAATCAAGATATTCTTGTATGAAAGGAAACCAAGAGAATTTGTGATCAGTAGACCTATCCTAAAAGAATGGCTAAAGAAACTCTTTAAACAGAAAGGAAACAATAAAAGAAAGAATCTTAGAACACTGGGAAGGAAAAAAGAACACAGTAAGCAAAAATATGAATAAGTACAATGGGCTTTCCTTCTCCTCCCAAATTTCCTAAATTAAGGTTAACAGTTGAAGCAAAAATGACAATGCAATCAGACTTGGTTCTAAATGTATGTAGAGAAAATATTTAAGACAGTTATGTTGCAAGTGGGGGATGGTAAAAAGACATAAAAGGAAGTAAGGTTTATATATTTCACTCAAACTGGTATCACAGTAGATGGTGGTAAAGTTATACTTACAGAATACAATGCCTAGAGCATCACTTAGAAAGCTATGGAAAGCTCAAAAACAATTACAGGTAAATCCAAGTGGAATTCTAAAAATATTCAAATGACCCGCAAAAAGGCAGAAAAAAGATAATGGATATGAAAAACAGAGAAAACAAACATAAAACAAACAAACAAAAGGCAGACATAAGCCCTAACACATCAATAATTACATTACAGCTAAATGGTCAAAATACCAGTTAAATGACAGAGATTGGCCAACTGGACTAAAGAAATTGTAAAAGACCCAATTATATTAGGTCCACAAAAACTGACTTCAAATAGTTACATAGTCAGGATGAAAAAAGATATGCAAATAATAACCACAGGGAGATAGGCATGGCTATCCTGACGTTAGATAAAGGAGACTTCAGAACAAAGAAAACTACCACAGAGGAGAACATTATATAGCGACAAAAGGTCAATCCACCGAGAAGAATAGCAACCTTCAATGTATATGCACCAAACAAAAGAGGAGGAAAATGCGTAAAGCAAAAAATGGATAGAAGCGAAAGGAAAAAGAGACAAATCCGCAATTACAGTTGCACCTTCAACACCCCCATCTCAACAACTGATAGATAACGAGACAGAACAGTCAGCAAGGATGTGGGAGAGCTCAACCAGCAGATTCTAAGTGATATTCGTAGAACCTTCCAGTCAATCACAGCGGAATACACACGCTTTCCTGAGTGCTCATGGAACATAGAGCAAAACAGACCATGCCAGGGCCACAAAACCACCTCTACACATTTAAAAGTGAAACCATACATAACGTGTTCTCTGACCACGACCGATTCAAATTAGAAATCCATAACTGAAAGGTGACAGAAAGCTCCAAATACTTTAAAACTATAAAAGCACGCTTCTAAATAATTCATGCATTAAAGAAAAAGTTTCAAAGGAAAATTTTGTAAATACATGAACTGAACAAAAACAAAAAAGTAAAGCATACCAAACTCTGTGGGACACAGCTAAAGCACTAATAAGGCAAATATTTATAGCACTAAATGCATATGTCAAATAAAAGGAATAATCTGAAATCGAAGTCTAAGTTTCTATCTCAGGAAGTGAGCAAAAGGAGAGGAAAATAAATCCAAAGCAAGCAAAATGTACTCAAAATGGATCGGAGATGTAAATGTAAAATGTGAAACTATCAAACTTTCAGAAAAACGACATTTTCTCATAGGAGGAAAATCTTCAGGGTCTAGAACAAGACAACCAATTCTCAGACTGGATGTCAGAAGCAGCAGCCACACACAGAAAACAATGGATAAACTGGACCAGCATTTGTCCATGAAAGACCTGGTACGAGGATGAAGATACAGATCACAGACTGGGAGAAAATGCTCACAAACCACGTAGCTAACAAAGGACTAGAGGCTATAATGGGAAGAACTCCCAAAACTTAACAGTTCAGTTAAAGCATGAACAGAAGACGCAAGGGGACACTTCAGGAGGGACGACAGCCCGACGCGGATCGCCAAGGGAAAGGCGCTCAACACCGTCACCGCTAACGGAACGTCCGTCAAAGCAGCGAGGCATCACTACGCACCTGTCCACACAGCTAAACTAACACCAAACGCTGGAGAGAGGACTGCTCGCATGTTGCTGGTGGGGATGTGAAACGATGCAAACTTTCGGGAAAAATGGGGCGGTTTCTTAAAAATCTAACCATGCAACGATCAGACGACCCAGGGTTTGCACTCAGGGCATTTATCCTAGAGATATGAATGTGTGTGTTCACCCAAAAACCTATACACTGACGTTTGCGGCAGCTTCATGCACAACAGCCGGAAACCGCCAACAACCCAGATGCCCCTCAAAGGTGGAGCGGTCACACACGCCGATGCGTACGTGCCACGGAACACCACGCAGCAAGTGACGGGCGTGGACCCACACAGCAACCTCTGCAGCCACGCCCAGGGAGGAAAGCCAATCCCGAAAGGCTGTGTGCTGTGGGATTCCACTTTGCACAACTGTCGCAATGACAAAATGGCAGAGATGGAGAGCAGATCGGTGGTTGCCCGGGCGGGGAGCTGGGGGCAGGGGGAGGTCTGCGTCTAAGGAAGCACCACCCAAGGGATGCTCCCGGTGCTGACGGAAATACCCATGTCTCCGCTGCATCGTTGCCAGCACCCTGGTCGTAAGAAGACAGTGGGGTTTTGCAGGATTTTGCTGCTGGGGATAAACTGGGTAAAAGGTACAGGGGGTTACGGGGGATTAACTCTCTCTCACAACTGCAATTATTTAAAATGGAAAAGATTTATTATTTTTCCAAGTACATGTGGAAAACAACAAAAAGCACTTAAAGAGAGTTACCCATGTGACCGAGGACACGAAATTCCACTCCCGGGCTGTGCCTAAACCCGACAGAAAGAAACCACACGTCCACACCCGTGTTCACAGCAGTGCTATTTATAATAAGCAAAAAGCAGCACAAATGTCCACCGACTAATGAACAGATACGCAAAGTGTGGTCCAGGCACGCTCCGGCACGCCGTTCCACCACGAGACGGCGGGAGGCTCGGGCACGTGTCGCAGCCTGCGTGAGCACGAGATGCCTGGCGGAAAGCAGCACGTCAGAGATGACCCCGTGTTGCAAGGGCCGGGGGGCGGAGGGGGATGCCAGTGTGGGGCAGTGGCATGGGCACGGGGTTTGTTCTGGGGGGACGAGAATGTTCCAAAATTGACCATGGTGTTGGCTGCACAATCCTGTGAATACACTGAAAAGAACACTGCATCGTACACTTACAGCGGGGATCGTGTGGTCTACGAAATATGTCCCCATACATTGCTGGAAACACGAAAGCTCTGACCGTGTTCTAGGAAATTTTAAAAGCATCCATTTTCGAGTGATCCTCCCTGTGCCCCACAGAGAGTAAGTAAATTATTGAACTATTTAAAAATGTTAGCCTTCTGCCGTCTGCGTCTATTTTTAGAAGGGCTCATCATTTCCAGGGAGATTGAAATCGTAATTGTGCAGCGTTCTGAAGGAGCGCTGCAGCCCTCAGGAAACATCCCGGGTACAGAGTGGCCCCATGTCCCAGGCCAAGGGGGGCAGCCCAGACTCCAGGAAGCCGACACCAGCCGTGCGCCCTGGACAGACCCAGCCTGGCCCAGCCCTGGGGGCCTCTTCTGGAAGGCACAGTAAGGTCACGGTTTCTGGAGTCGGTCTGCCTGATTGCACAGCCCACCGGCTGCCCGTGCTCCTGCCGATTCTGGAATGGCGACACGTGACGATGCCAGCCTGGGAATGGTGGGATTAAATGAGTGAGCCCAGGGCCCCACACGGGACCCCCACAAAACAGGGAAATGTCAATGCCCTCCTTTGTCTCAAAAAGCCACTGGAAGAGCTGCACACGGCAGCTCCTTCCAGACTGGGGAATCGGAGGGTCCCCACATGAGAGCAGGTGTGCAAACAAAAGCCTGTGGCTGCAGGCTCATGGCGGCGCGTCCACGCAGCCACAAGGTCCGTCCACAGATGAACGGACAGCAAGATGTGGGCCATCCGCGCAATGCGATAGGACGTGGCCCTAAAAGGGAAGGGGGCCCAGAGGCACGCTGTGGCAGGTGATGCTCGCCAACCTGCTGCCACCGAGAAGCGAGACACACGAGCCACGTCACAAACCCAGAACAGGCATGGCCACACAGGCAGAAAGCCGACCGCGCTGCCAGGGGCCGGGACAGCGGACGGGCGTGGGCTCTCCGTGCAACACGGAGCCGGGGGCCGGATAAGCCCGTGAGCGCAGTCGCTGCCCCCGAACGGATCCCCATGCAACGGGTAATTGATCATATGACAGTCGCCTCTACAATTAAAAAGAGCCTCTGATTTCAACCAGCTCATAAAGGTTCAGAACCCACTTCCTGGAGTCCGGGGCTAGGGAAACTGGAACCAGGGCAGAGGGCCAACCCTTCCAGGGTGGGGACAGAGGAGACAATCTCTCACCTTCAGCCTCCGTCCCAGCTGGCCTCCCAAAGGTGACTTCACACCACCTGCGGGGAGCAGCCGGGGTGTGGACGGACACCTGTGGTCTACACCATGGCAGAAGCCCAACTGGCAGAAATGTGACTTTATCTGATTTCCTGCTCCTCTGATAAGGAAACCGAGGCCTGGGGTCACAGCCAGGACCTGAGCGAGGGCCCCTGAATGCCCTCTCCGCCTCTTCCTGCCCTGCCTCCCCCCTCCCTCCGAGGGAAGCCGCTTGTTGAGAAGCAGGATGGGGCAGGAAGGTGGCCGTGGGCCGGGTGTCACGCATGCATGGCGGGGCTCCACCACGTCCACAAAATGCTCTTGAATGTCCTGTGCCCCCAGCTCAGTCAGCAGACGACAGGGCAGGTCACGTCGGCTTACTCACGGTTACCGTGTAAAATTATTCAAGAGCGAAGTTAAAATATTAATCGTGCCCACACCGTGACCAGTCCAAGCCCGAAACCCAACCTGGCAGCTCTGCGGGCTGTGCGCGAGCCTTCTGCGATCCGAGGGCAAGAACAATGGAGCAGCTGGCAGGGACACCACAGGCAGGCTAACAAACCCGCACGGCGTTCCCTCTCGGTAATCCGCTCCTCCTCCCTGGCCCCTCCATCAGGCAAAGTCCTCCCCAAGGACCCTGGACTTGGTCCTTCTGCTCGCTCTGGCCAAATCAGCAAGAGCAAAGGACAACAGAAATGTGACACAGGAGGAGGACTCGGCAGCTTGCTCTCTCCCGCTGCCCTGGGAACCCCACGACCGACAGGAGACGGAGCCGGGCTCGGGGATGGGTGATGAGACAGATCAACAGCCAGTCAACCCCCAGACACAGAGTGAGGCCTGCCCACCACGTGACCACAGGTGGACTCAGCAGGTCCCAAGAACGGTCCAGCTGTGCCCTGCTCAAACGATCAACTTGCAGACTCGTGAGATAAATAAATCAGGGGCCACCAAATGACTGCCTGTGGGCCAAATCCGGCCCACAGCTTGTTTTTGTAAATAAAGTTTTATTGGAGCACAGTTGTGAACATTCATTTACATATTGCCTTTGACTGCTTTTTCGCTGTAACAGGAAAGCTATAGAGAGACTGAATGGCATGCAAGTGTCAAATATTTACCATCAGGTCCTGAAACACAGTTTTACCCCAAGGCTTACAGGGGTTGGTTATGCAGCGAAGGTTAGTTACCTGACACAGCCCTTGATTTAATCGTTACTGACTCGGTGGGTGTTGCTATCTCATTCTCCAGATCATGAAACTGGGGGTCACAGCAGTTAAGGATCGAGCAAGACCAAGGTCACCATTGATGCATGGGCAGCATGCGGCAAAGTGGTTTTCACCCCGGTTAGTCCACGGCAGAGGCCCTAACCACCATACTGCAGGCTTCCTAGAAAGGACCCCCTATCGAATTACTAACTTAATGAATATTCCCTCTCCTCCCAGGCACCCCTTCTCCCGCTTCAGCAAAAGATGACCAGTTAAAAGCCAGACTGAAGAAAAGCACATCCACGTCCGGAAAATGCACGTGAGGGCGGAGAAGGCCCACACGGAATAGCACAGTCCGCCAACCTCAGCCCACCACCCGGAGTTCTGGGGGGATGGACGTGGGATGGGACGTCTGCCCTCTGGGAACCCCCACGGGACCCTCCCTGTGGAGGACACACCGCCACCTGTCACCGCTCCCTGCACACAGGTGACGGAGCTCCGGTGGCCCCAGGGCCAGGAGGGAGGGCTACTAAGAGAAGTACGCCAGACAGAGAAAGACAAATACCGTATGATCTCACTCACATTTGGAATCTAAATAAAAAAACCAAACTTAAGTCAAAGACACAGACGGCAGACTGTCAGTTGCCAGGAGCAGGGGGTGGGCGGTGGGCAAAGTGGGGGGAGGGGGTCCAGAGGTACAAACGTCCACATATACGATAAAAAAGTCCTGGGGATGTAACGCACAACAAACAATAAAATAAGATGATTGGTCAGGCCACTACAAAGCCATAGTTTATGTGACAGGACTGTTCATAGAAGATACTTCACAAGATCTCATTTATTATGATGTAATTAAGTAAGCTTTGTAAAGAAATCATTTTTGCCTTAAAATGTGGACCAGCACATATCTGGCCAGATGGTCTGTTAGCTCAGAGGCACTTGTTTCCTCTGGGGAAAGCACGACGCCCTCCCCGGGCCACTGACTGTGCAGCCGGCCTGGGGAGCCCTGCAGATTTCAGGCGGTCACACACCCCGATGGCCTCAGGGCAGCGAGGACACCCCAGGGGGCAGAAAGCTGTCTGAACGTCTAGGGCCAGCAATGAGCGTTAAATACTACTACTGTTCCCGGACTACAGGTAAGCGCCTAATTCTTTGGGAGCGTAAGCCCGGAAACTTTCACTCGGCTTGGTCTAAGTGGAGAGCCTGGGCCGGGGCAGGGACAAGCGGCTCGGCTCCAGGGGCCTGGGGTCCAGCATGAGAACCACTAGGACCCCGGCCAGGCTCTTGGCCCTCCTGAGGCCCAGCATTTCCCAGCCTCCTATCCCCCTGCCCTCTCGGGGCTGGGAGGCGCACTGAGCCCCGCCCTGGGGTAGAGGCTGCAGGGATGGAAGTGCTCGCCCCCCCCCCCACCTTCAATGAAGACTCTTGGCTGCTGAAACACAGGAAACTCGTCTGCAGGAAAGAGAGCTCTATCTGAGAATAAGGGGGGGTGGAGGGGACAAGGTGGGAGGGCCTGGGGGGCAGGGGACAAGAAACAAGGAAGCCGACTTCACCCCCATTAAGGAATGCTACAAACCACTGCTGTCCAACAGCCACGAAACTCGAGCACCAAATGTCATTTTAAAGTGTGGCCACGTTTCTAAAATCAAAGAAAAAGAAACCGTTGAAATCAATATTCGTAACATATTTTGTTTAACCCAATACATGCAAAATATTATCATTTCAATGTGTGGCACTAGCCACGTTGCAAGTGCTCAGTGGCCACACGAGGCTGGCGGCTGCCATACTCCGTGGCACGTTACAGACGGGGCTGCCGGGTGCTAGCCTGGGTCCCCTCCTCAGGGGATGCGTGTGTCCCAGACGCTGAAGCTCCGGCAGCGCTCGGCACCGCCCCGCACGGACCGAGCACCAACTCCGGCGGGCCCGAGTCAGGTCCGCTCTGCTGCACGTGGCCCAGGACCTCGTGCCAAGCGTGGCCGACCAATCCTGGCACAAAATGAGTAATTGCACCGTGCTGCGAGTTCTAAAGGAGATAACACAGCCAAGCTGCTCCGAAAGCAACTGTGAACACACAGTGTGCAACTTAGAGCCGGGGTCAGGACGCCCACAGGAGACAGGTGAGCCCGAAGCCGGTCCCCAGACAAGCGTGGGAGCCGTGCCCGTGCCAAGAGCGGGCGGCCACGCCATCAGGGGCTGGGGCAGGTCACTCTGTGGACAGAGAGACTCATGGGATCAAAACAAGAAAAACAAATAAGAAGCAAAACCTGGCGATGGGAGAAGATGTCACGGGAGGTGGGATGACCTGGAGGAGAGGATGCACACGGAAGAGAGGAGGACTGACCACATGCAGTGAAAGGCCTCTCTGTGCCGCAGGCGACAGGCCGCAAGCAAAGTGAAAACATAAGCCAAACCAGATGGACGGTGTATCCAGAATACACAGAGAACGTCCAAAATCCGCAAAAAACAGAGAAATGACCCAACGTAAAGAAAATGGAATTCGGGGAAGTCAGGGCCGGAAATCTGAGTGGCCACGAGCTGGGAGATACTCCGTGGATCCAGGCCAATGCAAAGGAACGGAATGTCCGGTCCTGCGCAGCGGGTCTGGCCCAACAGACGGCAGCAAGCTCCGTGAGGACGGGGCGGCCCTCGCACCACGAGGGTGGGGCTGCAGCCTGGCACAGCCCCCATGGAGAGCAATCCGGGGGACATCTGTGAGAGCGGGACCCCTGTCCCCCAGGCCGCAGCCCCTGAGAAGAGCTGCCCTGACAAGGATGTTCCCTGCGGCACAGGCTGAACGAGAAACAGAGAAGAGCCTCGACGTCACCAGGTTCGGCATTCCATGGACTACTACACGGCAGCGAAAATGTACAACCTGGAGCTTCGTGAGGAGACAGGACTTTTCTAAGTAGCTGTTGATCACAATGGCACAAGGCAAAGCTTCCAGGGAGCAGGCCCTGCCCTTGCCCGCCTGCCCCCGCCCCACAAGGGCCGCCCCAGGTCCCGCTGGACCAGCAAACACGCCCCAACGTTGGCGGCTCACCAGATGGGTAAACAGCACGTTGCTCAACCAGCCCACGTTTCGGGTCACGAGGCGATCATTCAGAAAGCACCCGATCAATTAATGAGCTTCATTGTGCAGGAGACATTCGGTCCCCCTTCTCCCTGTGACCCAGCACTGTCCTCAGTCCCGCCCTAAGCCTGGGCTGAACCCACAACGGCAGCTTCATTGTGCAGGAGACATTCGGTCCCCCTGCTTCCTGTGACCCAGCACCGTCCTCAGTCCCGCCCTAAGCCTGGGCTGAACCCACAACGGCAGCTTCATTGTGCAGGAGACATTCGGTCCCCCTTCTCCCTGTGACCCAGCACCGTCCTCAGTCCCGCCCTAAGCCTGGGCTGAACCCACAATGGCGAGACGCACCAGGTTCCCAGGAAGAAGCGCCTGTCCTCCTGGGAACGGGAACACTGCCCAAGAGAAGAACCATACGCCACAATTTCTCCCACATACGGGGTCACCCCAGCTCTGTCCCCAGACCTGAGAAGAAAGGTGGGCCTCTTTCTGCTGGGTGAGGCAAGTAAGTAGGCAGGACAGTCTCAGCTTTGGAATCCCAAGATCAGGGTGGGTCCTGAATTGGTCACTGCTTTAAAATGTGCTTTTTAAAAATGCTTTAATTTAAATTCAATTAACTAACACAGAGTGTATTAGTAGTTTCAGAGGCAGAGCTCAGTGATTCATCAGTTGCGTATAACACCCAGCGCTCATTACGTCACGGGCTCTCCTTGATGCCCATCCCCAGTTACCCCATCCTCCACCCCCTTCCCTCCAGCAACCCTCCGTTTGTTTCCTAGAGTTAAGAGTCTCTTATGGTCTGTCTTCCTCTCTGATTTCAGCTTGTTTTATTTTTCCCTCCCTTCCCCTGTGATCCTTTGTTTTGTTTCTTAAATTCCACGTATCAGTGAAATCATATGATAATTATCTTTCTCTGATTGACTTATTTCACTTAGCGTAATACCCTCTAGTTCCATCCACATTGTTGCTAAATGGCAAGATTTCAATTTTTTTGATGGCTGAGTAATATTCCATCATATATATACCACATCTTCTCTGTCCATTCATCTGTCCATGGACATCTGGGCTCGGCTATTGTGGACATTGCTGCTATAAACACTGGGGTGCAGGGACCCCTTTGGATCACTACATTTGTATCCTTCGGGGTAAATACCTAGTAGTACAATTGCTGGGTCATAGGGTAGCTCTATTTTCAACTTTCTGAGGACCCTCCATACTGTTCCACAGTGGCCGCCCCAGCTTGCGTTCCCACCACAGTGTAAGAGGAAGGTGCCCCTTTCTCCACATCCTCGCCAACACCTGTCATTTTCCAACTTGTTCATTTCAGCCATTCTGACCGGTGTGAGGTGGTGTCCCCTTGTGGTTTTTGATCTGTATTTCCCTGCGTAAAACGTGCTTTGTGAAAGCAGGCACTTGAATAGGAATTTGCACACCCATGTTCACAGCAGCATTATTCACAAAAGCCAAAAGGTGCGTGTGTCCACCACAGTGTAACAGATAAACAAGACGTGGTCCGTCCACACAATGGAGTGTTACTCAGCTTTGAAAAGGAAGGACATTCTGACACCTGCCACAACACAGACGGACCTGGAGGACAAGATGCTGAGCAAAATAAGCCAGACACAAAAGGACAACCTGCAGGATTCCACTTCCACAAGGTCCTTAGAGGAGTCAAACTCACAGAGACAGACAGCACGATGGTGGGCGCCAGGGCTGGGGGAAGGGAGTTAGTGTTTAATGGGACAGTTTCAGTTTGGGAAGATGGAAAGTTCTGGAGACAGATGGGGAGGGAGCTGTGTACAACAACATAAATGTGCTTAAAACCACTGTGGCACACCTTAAAAAAATGGTTAAGCTGGTAAATTTTATGTTATGAATATTTTACCACAACTTAGAGTGTTAAGTGCAAAATAGTGTTTTCACATCAATTTGCATTAAATTCTTCACTTATTATGTGCCTCTTCCTTCATGTCCCTCAAGTCTTTGCTCAGGGGTCACCTTCTCCGGGAGGCCCGCCCTGACCACCCTACTGAAAAGTGCAACCACTCCTCCCTCCAGCCCCCAAAGCAAGCGCTCCTTCTCTCCTGGATGGCACAGAGGATCCTGTATTATCTCCCTTACTCAGTTGTATTTCCCTTGGCTCAAATGCTGGTCCTCCAGGGCAGTAATATTTGTGTCTCCGATTTACTGTCGGATCCTAAGAGTCTAGAGCAAACAAAGAGACACCTGCAGGACGCATCACCCCACGACAGCAGAATACACATTATTCTCAAGTGTACACGGAACATTCTCCAGGATGGACCACGTGTTAAGCCATTAAAAAAGCCTCCATAATGTAAAAAGGATTGAAATCACAAAAAGAATGTTCTCCAACCACAACAGAATGAAATTACAAGTCAGTAAGAGAAGAAAACATTTAGGAATTTACAAATATTTGAAAATTGAACAACACACATCTAAACAGCCAATGGGTCAGAGACTACATCACACGGAAACTGGAAAATACTAAGAAGGAGAAAGAAAAGAAAAGAAAAGAAAAGAAAAGAAAAGAAAAGAAAAGAAAAGAAAAGAAAAGAAAAGAGAAAAGGAAAGGAAAGAAAAGAAAAGAAAAGAAAAGAAAAGAAAAGAAACGAAACGAAACTAGAAAATATTTGAAATGTGTGAATAAGAAAACAAAATATAGCAAAACTCATAAGACAGAGCGAAAACAGTCCTTAGAAGATTTTCCGTTGCAAATGTCTATAATCAAAAGAGCAAAGATCTCAAATCAATAACTTACCCTCCCACCTGATGAAACTGGAAAAGGAACAACAAACTAAAGTGAGCAGAGGCAGGAAGGAATAAAAGGGTTAAATGAAAGTAAAAGAGAAGAGAAAATCGAAACCACAGTCGGGTTCTTTGAAAAGCTGGATAAAACTGGCAAATTTTTAGCTAGACTGATCAAGAAAAATAAAAAGAGAAAACTCTCAAATTATCAAACTCAAAAATGAAAGAAAGAACATTTCTAACAACCTCCTAGAAATAAAAAGGAGTATAAGGCAACACTGTGAACAACTGCACACACAAATGGACAGACTTCAGGGAGACACAAAGTAACAAACATGACTCAGGAAGAAACACACTATAACAAGTAAAGACTGAATTAAAACCACACACACACACACACACACACACACACACACACACACACACACACAAAACACCAGGCCCCGATGGCTTCACTGGTGAATTCCACCAAAACTTTAAGGAAGCATTAAACACCAGTTCGTCACAAAAAGTAGAAGAGAACACTTTCCAACTCATTTTATGAGGCCAATATTACCATGACACCATCACAAGAATGCTACAGATCAATATCTCTTATGCATGTATATGCAAAGCGCTGAACAAAATACTAGCAAACTAAATCCAGCAGCATATGAAAAGGATTATAAACCATGACTAAGTGGGATTGATCCCAAGAAGGCAAAGTTGGTATGACATCCAAAAATCAATTAATGCGACGCCCCATATTAATAGAACACAGGGCAAAAGGGAGCTGAGCATCTCAATAGAGGTAGAAAAAGCACTTGACAAAATCCTGCATTGCTTCATGATAAAAGCACTCAACAAACTAACAACACAAGTGACTTTCCCCGACCTGATAATCAGGATCTACAAGACACCCACAGCTGACATCACAAGTAACGTTGAAAGACTAGATGCTTCCCCCTCAGACCAGGAGCAAGACACTGATGTCCTTTCTCACCACTTCTACTCAACACTGTGCTGGAGGTTCCAGGCAGGGCAATTTAGCATGACAATGAAATAAAAGTATCCAGGTTGGAGAGAAAGAAATAAAATTTCTGCTATTTGTAGATGATGTAATCTTGTACGTAGAAAATCCTAAAGAATCCACTAAAAAAATTATAAGAACTAACGAACATGATCAGCAAGATTATAGAATATACGATCAATACACAAAAAATGAATTGTATCTCTACACACTAATAATGAACTATTTGAAAATGAAATTAAGAAAATAATTTCATGGGGCGCCTGGGTGGCGCAGTCGTTAAACGTCTGCCTTCGGCTCAGGGCGTGATCCCAGCGTTCTGGGATCGAGCCCCACATCAGGCTCCTCTGCTAGGAGCCTGCTTCTTCCTCTCACACTCCCCCTGCTGTGTTCCCTCTCTCACTGGCTGTCTCTCTGTCCAATAAATAAATAAATAAATAATCAAAAAAAAAAAAAGAAAGAAAGAAAATTATTTCATTTACAATATTACTAAAAAGGATTAAAGTTTTAGGCATAAATCTAACCAAAAAAAGTGGAAAATTTATCATCTGAAAACTAGAAAACATCTCTGAAAGAAATAAAAAGACCTAATAAATGGAAAATCATCTCATGCTCATGAATCAGAAGACTTCATGTTGTTAAAATGGCAATACTTACCAAAATGAGCTACAGACTCAACACAATCCCTACCATATCCCAACTGGCTTCTTTGCAGAAGTTGATAAGCTGATCCTAAAATTCATATAAAAATTAAAAGTACCCAGAATAGCCAAAGCAATGCTGAGAAAACAAAAAACTCGGGTGGAGGACTCACCCTTCCTAATTTTAAAACTTACTACAAAGCAACAGTAAGCAACACAGTGTGGCAGTGGCATAAGAATGCACATAGATAAAAGTAAGAGACCTGAAAGTCCAGAAATGATGCCAAGTTGTTACAGCCAACTGATTTTCAACCAGAATGCCCAGCCAATTGAATTGGAAAGTACCGTGTTTTCAACAAATGGTGCTGGGGCAACTGGACGCCCACAGGCAAAAGAATGAAGCCGGATCCCTTCCTCATGCCATATATAAAAATTAATTCAAAATGGATATTACAGGGGGGCCTGGGTGGTTCAGTCAGTTAAGTGCCTGCCTTCAACTCAGGTCATGATCTCAGGGTCCTGGGATTGAGCCCCATGTCGGGCTCCCTGCTCAGCATGGAGTCTGCTTCTCCCTCTGCCCCTCACACTGCTCATGTTCTCTCTCTCTCTCTCTCTCTTTCTCTCTGTCTCTCTCTCAAATAAATAAGGAAAATCTTTTTTAAAAAGGCAAAATGGATCATACACCTAAGTATAAGAGTTAATAGCATAAAACTCTTAGAAGAAAACGCAGGCATAAATCGTCAGGACCTCAGGTTAGGAAAATCCTTCTCAGATGTGACACTAAAAAAATAAGAAATGAAATAAATAAACAGATGGTCTCCATCAAAATGTAAAATTTTCATACTTTCAAGAACATTATCAACAAAATGAAAAAGACAACCCAGAGAATGCGACAAATTATCATCAAATTGTATATCAGATAAGAAATCTGTACCTAAAGAATTATTATGACTAAATAATAAAAGGAGCCCCCAAAAAACAGTTTAAAAATGAGGGGCGCCTGGGTGGCACAGCGGTTAAGCGTCTGCCTTGGGCTCAGGGCGTGATCCCAGCATTATGGGATCAAGCCCCACATCAGGCTCCTCGGCTAGGAGCCTGCTTCTTCCTCTCCCACTCCCCCTGCTGTGTTCCCTCTCTCGCTGTCTGTCTCTCTCTCTGTCGAATGAATAAATAAAATCTTTAAAAATAAAAAAATTAAAAAATAAAAATAAATTTAAAAAAATGAGCAAAAGGTCTGAAAAGACATTTCACCAAGCACGGTGTACAAATGGGCAACAAGCAGAGAAGGTGATCAGATCATTCATCATGGAAGAAATACAAATAGATGAACAGGAAGAGGCCGCCTCACGCCCCCAGCATTACTACACTCAAGACACATGACAGCACGGACTGGTGAGGAGGTGTGCAGAGCAGAACCCCAGAATGCAGAGTGGTCCACCCACTGTGCAAAACAGTCTGGCAGGTCCTCAGAAGGTGAAACTTCAGGTCACCACGTGACCTAGCGCTCCCACTTCTGGGCAAACAGCCAAGATCGATGAACACACATGCCCACGTGAAAACTCGTACCCTGATTTGAAAAAGCCAAAAAGGGGAAATAACTGATACGTCCATCAACTGCCGCAGGATGAATAAAATGGGATGGATCCGCACGACAGAGTAGTATTGGGCCGTGAAACAGGAACGGGGTGCTGACATGTGTTAGAACACAGATCACAGAGGAACCCTGGAAACAGTGTGCTGAGTGAACGGAAGACCACACACCGCAGGATTTCATATCTCTGAGAGGTCCAGACTGCACAAACCCACAGAGGCAGAAAGGGGATGAGAGGCTGCCAGGGCTGGGCTGTGTATGCAGGAAACGGGGATGAAGACAAATAGGCTTGATATTTGGAAGGGGGGTGGACAATGAAAACGTTCTGGAAGTGACAGTGATGACCACTGTTGAGCAACTATACAAAAACGTTGAAGACCACTGAACTGCCTCCTGCAGACGGGAGATCTGTAAGCCATATAAATTATATCTTGATAAAAAGACATATAAAAATATCAAGAAGAAAACATCTTACTTATTTATATATTTATTTGAAAGAGAGAGTGAGTGAGTGAGCGCAGGGAGGGGGCAGAGAGGGAGAGAATTTCAAGCAGACCCCCCACTGAGCACAGAGCCCGATGCGGGGCTCGATCTCCCCTGAGATCATGACCGGAGCCGAAATCAAGAGTCAGATCCTTCACCAACTGAGCCACCCAAGCTCCCCAATGCTTTATTCTTTTAAACAAGTCAAGGGCAGTGCCCGGCATGGTGGCACTCATCAGCGGTGCCTGCCAGGCACTGCCCCAGACCCTAGGACACACGGACACACAGGACAGACAAGGGGCCCGCCCTCTTGGACTTTGCTGCAGTGGAGGGAGGAGGGTGACCACATCCAAACCAACACAGGAGAGCATGAATTTCGGTCTAGGTGCCTTGGGACCCTCGTCCACACCTGCATGGGGTCTCCTACCCTCCAGTGCCTCCTACCAGCCCTGGGTCCCCTTCCCATGGACGCAGCAGGGAAGAGGCCTACTGGAGGGTTAGCAACACGTCTTCTCCCCTGGAGAAGGTGTCCCCCTTTCAGCTGAAGCCTAGGGAAACTCGGTTCTCCCCAGGGCTGGGCAGGGAGGGACCATGGGTGCGTCAACCCTTGCTCTGGGGGCCTTCTGCATTCATACTACTCAAGGACCAGTGCCCAAAAAGCCATACTGAGCGACAGTCTCCTCCTAGGGCCTCCCACCTCCATCCCTGCTGTGAGGGGGTGAGCAGGAGACACTTGTCAAAATATGTTCGGACACCATTACGAGTTCACCAGAAAATGTCCACCTGTTATTTACAAAGTAAAGAAGCTACTAGAGTTTGCAAAGACATCCCGGCTTGGCCAAGGATCGTTCAGCAACAAAGCATCGTAGTAGGGTTTAAACAGGAACAAACCAGAACTTAAACCACCCTTAACCCCAGGGCCCTGTCCCCAGTTCCGACTCCTCGAATGGCATAAATACGAGAAAGGAACTCCCTGTCACGGCCTTACTGCCCCCAGAGGGGCCGGGGCCAAAGTAGGGACAATATAAACACAGGCGCTCCATTCCACACTTGGTGACAAACGCCCCCTTGAGAGACGTATTCATTCAACAAACATCTATCCAAGCTTGGGAAGAGAGGGGGCAGGATGGGGGCAGCCAACAGCGGGGGCCCTGTCTGCAGAGGGTTTCATCTCATTTTAAAAAGCTGCCTTTGCTGCCCCCACCTTACCCTGCCAGAAACCACACAGAGCTTAGTGGGGAAGCCAAGTGCTAGACCCTCCCCCAGGCCAGGAAGCAAGCACCCCTATCCACCAATGCCCCCGGGGTGCACTCGTGCCCCCGGCCCCCACCCCGAGCCTGGGCCTCCCCTGAAAACCTGAGCGTCTGGTCCACAGGACAACCGACTTCTTTTTCCATGATCCCCAGGGCTCAGGTGGGCCTCCGGCTCCTCCTCTAGTGAGAGCCCCAGAGGGAGCACGGGGAGGGAGAGGCCAGGCCAGTGCCAGCCGCCCCTCCCACACAGGGGGTGACAGGAGCTGCTCCTCCAAGGTCCCAGGGACAATGTTCACCCTGAAAGAACTGTCGGGGCTGCCTGGGCGGCCTGAGGACCAAGCCAGCGGGCTGGGATGGGAGACAGCTGGACGCTTAGCAGGCTGCATGCTCCCATCTGCAGCCACAGAAGTCACACGGCCCCCACGCTGCCTCCTTCCGGTGGCTCTGTCCCCTGGTTCCTTGCACACGTGGACACCCTCATGGGGGATCTGAAAACAGCCTTCTGGCCTGACCAGTGTCAGCAAAGGAACCGCCTGGGTCCCCAGCTGGTGACTTCAGATACCTCTACAAGTTACACCTTTAACGGCAAAGGGTCCCGCCCCTATCAGACCCCAACGGCGGACGGAGCCAGCTGCCTGCCTCCCCTGAGCCTGGATCCCACCACCCTAAACTCTGTGTCAGCAGGCCTGTCCCTTGGGGCAGGGACCCCCGCCATAGCCCCCTATAGCCCCCAACTAAACTTGACAGATGCATCCTAGTGACAAGAAAAAGGACAGGTGTTGCTGGAAACATCCACCAGACTAAAGGGTGAAGCCAGCTTTCAGATCCACACCCTGTCCAAATGGCTGGTCCCAGGCTTCTTCCAGGGGTCCTCAGTGTGTGGCCCAAGGAACCCTAGGGGTTCCCCGAAGCCCTTTTAGGCCTCTGTGAAGTCAAAACGTCCTCACAGAAATACTAAGGCATAGCATGTTTTTGCTCGCGCCCCTTCCAAGTGTGTTGTGGGGTTTTCCAGAAGCTGCACACAGCGGCCGGGCCCTGGCAACAGGCTCAGTGCAGAGGCAGATGCAAGAATCCAGCCGTCTTCTGCTACACCAGACACGAAAGGGACTTTGCAAAAACGTAAGCCATGAGATTCTTCTCACCAAAGCTTTCTTGTTCTGGAAAATAGCTGTTTTTCATAAAAATGTTATTGACATTAACATGTATGGGTTTATTATTGTTATTTTTAAAGGTATTACTATTTAAATATTTTTACTTCTCTTTTTAAGTGTCTAATAGGATACGTACCGGAAGATACAATGCATATGAACCAAAAGCTCTCTGGGGTCCCAAAAGTTCGAGAATTCTTGTGCACTCCCGCGGGGAGGCAGGGACAGGTGCAATTGTGCACAGCAGAGCGAGCAGCTGCCCAGTGCAGGGTCCTGCCTCAGCCACGTGACCTTCAGCTGTTAGGTAAATGCCCTCTGCCTTGGGTACACCCCTGGAGTGTGGGGGTGACATTCGGAGTGCCCAGGGCTGTGGGGAGGATGACATCTGAATCTGGAAAGCACTTAGAGACCAAGGTGCCCCATACACTCACTATGACCAATATTTTCATGATACAGTCACTGAGACGGTCCACTGGCAAAGAGACAGAGGGTCCAGGGCTGACCCCAGTCTCCCCACAATATACCCCCTTAACCTGGTCCGAGCGGGTGTCCATCCCCTGCAACCCAAAGACACAGGCAGATGGAACGAGACAGAAGAGCATCTGTCCAGCAAGAATCCTTCCAGACTCAGCCCAGAAACCCCTGCCGGTCACTCAGCTGGGAACCCGACCGACGTCCCGGAGGCCAGGCCTGAGAGCAGCCCGCAGGCTGGCCCGAGTCAGAAAACCTCTGAGTGAGGCCAAGAAAGCACAGCCCGAGGCTGACCAGCTCGTGGCTTTGTGGAGCTGCCCGTGTGCGCAGGAGGGAAAGTCCGGAGCCACCAGGGATGGCCAGTTCTGTACCCGTGATGCCGTCCAGCCAACACAATCTTTTCAACAAACAACACCCCACCCTGGGGTGACGTCACATCCAGAGCCCCTTCAGGACTCTGAGACCCAGGTCCTTTCCTGGGGCCTGGTCTGCCTGGGGCCCTGCTGGAAGCAGGGTCAGATGCCTATAGGCCAGGCCCCCTATGGTGGGAGCACAAAACACCATGGAAATCAGGAAGAAGACTGGGGGGGGGTTGCACGAAAAGGCCTGAGCAGTGGCAGCTGTGCTTCCTCTGTGTTCTTAGGGGTCCAAGTGAGACAGCAGACAGTCCCCTCTGCCCCCACAGGGCGTTCCTGCCCCCCAGGGTCCCAGGCTGGCCTTCAGCTCTGCTCAGGATGTGTGACCCTCTCCCTGGGCCCAGGCCCTCCAGGACCCACCAGGCAGCTGCATCCTGCCCTTCTGTGAGCGCCCCGGAAAGCACCTGGTCCTAGGTCCTGGCTCCCTGCCCTTCCCTACCCTGCCCCGGAATCTGGGTGTGGTTTCTGATTTCTCAACCCAGGGAGGAAGGGGCCAGAACCCCAAGCAGGGACACTCTAGAGCAGGAAACCCAGTCTGCAGGACTTGGCTCCTGAGGGAATATTCAGGTGGCATCATCTGTCACTACTGTCACCTAGGTGTCCACACTGTCCCCAGGGTGGGACTCACCTGCAGGAGCCCTGAGGGTGGGGCAGAATGTGGCCCATTTCTCTCTCCTCCCCGACAGGGGGCTTCCAAGAGGAGTGTGGACCCTTCACAAGGGGCCAGTCTGAAAAGAACCAGTCTCCAGAGGCTTCTCGGTGTACAAACGCCTCTGGGGTCCCCCGTCCCCAGCAGCCCCTCCCACCTTCAGTCCCCTCCAAACCGGGTGGGGGGGGCCGTGGGGAAGGGCTCCGGACACCAAACACAGGACAGTAGCTAAGCCAAGTCTTTAATGAAAATGCCAGAAACACCCACCGCCCGCCGGCTGAGAGGGGCGTTCCGGGGAGAACGGTTACAGGGCTCGAGCTCACTGCCTTCTCGATCCACACCTGATTTTGGGGGATACTTAGCGACTTGAGGTCACAGGAAAATTTTTTAAAGTCAATTTATGTACATTTTCCTTGCAGAGAAATATGCTAGATGGATGAATAAAAGACCGGCCAGCAAGAAAGTCTATTCCGTTAGGCTAACTCTCTTTGGGGGGGGGGTCGCAGCAGACCGTCCAGAAGGCAAAGGAAATGAACAGTCCCCAGAGGTCCTCCACCTGTTTGCCAAGGAAAGGAGGCTGTCACGTCCCTGGTGCTTTAGACAGCAGAGGACACGGCTCCAGTTGGCCGACAGTTACTTCTAAAGTGCCAATATTTACCTCCCAGACGAGGTTCTCCAGCCTCTGCAAATATTGAACCCTATGAAGAATAATTCTAGGTGTTGACTTAAAAATGCACGGGAAGCCTCGTTCGACAGGTACGGCCAGAATCGGGGGCGAGCGGGAAGGCGTCCAGGGTAAGATCTGGTCAGCTTTGCAATTTTCACACAGAATGGTGCAGGAAACACGTAAGGGGACACACCGTTTTTAAAAACAATGCTATTAGGGAGCTGAGAGGCAAAAAAAAAATCTCTTTGAAGAAACTTGCCCAGCCAGGCACAGCCTCTGCAGGTCTGCAATGATTATCCGCCTAATGGATGCCTCCCGGGGTGTCCCCTCAGCCGCCAGCTCAGGACTCGTCAGCCATCCTTCCCACCAAAACCTCGAGCATTGCTCAAAGTGTGTTCCCAGGACTCCTGAGCGTGCAGACCCTCGGGGGGCTCCAGTTCTGCCTCTCTGGCCTCAACCAGAATTTCCGGGGGTGGGGGGGTGGCCAGGAGCACCCCACCCCTGAGGTCCAGCGTTTGAAATCTGCAGCTTTCACATTAGGAAAGTGTCCTGATTCAATGCGCACACCCCTCACTGAGCCACCCTGAGAGTCCTTGGCAAACCCCACAAGGACAATTTTCCCACACTGTCCCGGTCGGTCACTTGGCGCAGGCCCCACCCCCTCCCTGCACTGACATCTGGCAGCCAATCACCAGGAGTCCTGCTCTCCACTGCAGCTGAACACAACTCCTAGCAGTCCCACAGGCTTTGACGGGCTTCATCTCCCAGAAAGAGACACAGGCCTCGGCTGCACACCAGGGTCCCGACCCTCAGCTCTGGGCAGGCTCTCGGATCTGCCCCAGTACCGGGCTCACCTTCCCCCTCCCCCATTAAGACTGGAAACCCCCCGAGGGGTAGGAAGGCTCATGCCAGATGCAAACTCATCCCCCAAAGACTGACCTCGGGATTCCCACTCGAGACAATGACAGTCACATTCCCTAGCCACTCCAAAACATTCCTTGAATCTGCTTCCAGATTCAAATAAAAGGGCCTATCACATCAAGAAGTCTGATGAGAAGCTCTGGTTTTCATTTGCCGACAGTAGCTCTTTCCTGCAAGCAGTTACAGGAAGAGTAATTGTGAACCAGATGAATTTTCCTGCGGGGTCATCTGCTTGCGCGCCTCGTGTGGCGGGCACGGGAGACAGAGGGCTGGGCTGGCTCTCCCAAGCTGCTTGCAGTCCCAGCAGCCCCACTCCCTAGATGTGCGGCCTGGGGCTAGTGGCTTCCCTCCTCTGAGCTTGGGCCTCTGGGTCTATGAGCCGTGCACCTCTCTCTGGAGCTGAGGCCTGAATGAGGTCATCGATAGCAAGAGTGCCCTGCAAGGCCTGCTGGGAGTAACACTGAGCAAGTGGGAATACTGGCTGTCCCCTGTTGTGGCTGCCGGCACTGTCAGGGGTCCCCCACTCTTGGAACAAGAACGAGACCATTTCGGCCAAGGTCCCAGTGCAGTGCAGGCAAAGAAATGATTGCATGACCCAGACCTCCTACAGGTGTTTCCATATCCCCCGTCCCCCTCCTCCCCCAGGCTAGGCTGGAGACCCTCTCTGTGCCCTACAGCACCCAAAGGTCACCTCTACCACAACCCTGGCCCCACTGTGCATGAACTAGCCCACCCCTTCTCCTCCCCTCCTAGCCCAGAAGCTCCCGGGGTGGGGGTGGGGCAGTCCCGTGGCCAGCTCCTGGCCTGGTACTCAGGGCAGGCCCTCCGATGTGACACGCACAGAAAATGTGATCTACCCTAGATCACGTCAGACCATCAGAGAAGGGCAGGCCCTTCACTGGGTGGGAGGGTCAGGTGCAGGGGCCTGGTCACAAGAGTCACGCAGCCTGGGGATCCAGGCTGTAAGCCCTTCACCCAATCAGTCCGCCGTCTTTCCACAAGCACACAGGTGAAGGGCTGGGGACTCCAAAGATTTTTCTTAAACTGGCTTTTGTTTGGGGTGCTTTCCTCCCCATCTCCTCGGTCAAAGCTGAGAATTCAGTAGGTTTGCAGAGATCACTTTGAGGAAGGTCATAAATGTCCTGTTGCCCCCCCCCCCCCCCCCCCCCCCCCGCCACGGGCTCAAGACAATGGGAGGCTCCAGGGGAGGCCCTCCCCGCTCCGGGCTTTTCCGGCCACACCCCTCCCTCCCCGGGGCTTCCCAGGGAGGGATTCTCAGCTCCACCAGCCTACAGTGGGGCTGGGCCTGCAGATTACACAGCAGGAGGGGGGAGTGCCTGAAAAATGAGAGTTCAGGGGTCATGGGGCTAGGACACAGGCGGGAGCTTCACCCCCAGGATTCCTTTGGCGCAGGAGGCAGATTGTGTCCTCCTTAGCAACTCAACTCCCAAAACTGAGCCCCATTTTGGAAAACCCCCATTACTCACCCGAGATGACAAGGACAGCAGAACTCTGTCAATTGGCACTCTGACATAGTCGCGAATAACGCCAGTAAAATAAAGAATTATTTTTCTATAAAAATCCGTTTTTCCTAGGGTTTTCCCTTGTATTAGCCAACTCCTGCATGTTTTCCTTACTTTCAAGCTTTTTCTTCCACCTTGCTTGCTCCCCCACCACGGATGGAAAGAACTGTGATGCTATCTGAGGACTGCTTTATCTCCTGCTGGTGGCATGCCTCACATCTGACCCTTGACCCCAGATGGCCAGGGCGCCCTCCAGACAGGGCCCTCCAGAGGCCCGGACCAAGTCACCCGCAGAAGGCAACCCCTACAAGTCAGCTGGGGGGCCCCCAAGAACCGGCCCAAGAACTGAACGAAAGCCCGTGGGGAACTCTGCTGTATCGAATAGGGCTTTCTCAAGCAAATGACGCTGGCAGAGGGTAGGCAGGAAGATCCCCCGCCCCTTCCCCAAACTTGATGGGATTTGTTCAAAGCAGCCCAGCACAGTCCACAGTGCCCACTGGGAGCTGCCTCCGTCGGCAAAATCACCCCCTTCATCAAGCACTCCTGCTGACACTTGAACAGCCGCAGCAACTTCCCTGCGGGCCAAGGGAGCCCCTGGCTTTCCACCCAATTCCACTTTCTTGGAAAACCAGGAACTCCTAGCAGGGTGAGGGCAGCGGCTTCCTTCAGCCACTGTTAAGACAGCCTAATTCCTATTCAGACAAGGGTCTCCCTCTGGCCTCCCTAAGGATACCAGCACCTCAGGGCAAAACTCCACCTACCCCTTCTTAGCAGCCCCTAGCAAAGCCATCTCGACTCCCCCCCCCCCCGGAATGACCGTGGAACCCCCAGTGGGCACGAATCTCCAGGCCACCGCAGCCTTGTTATCCCCCACAAGCCCTGTGAAAACTGGGGTCTCAAATGCGGCCGCCCCCCTGGGAGTTTCTGGACACGCCGAAAGCCCCAGGTCCAGCAGGTCCTCCCTGACTCTCCTGTAACAGCAGTGCACCTGGGTCCAGGCAGAATCCAGGGGCGACAGCCACACCCCGGTGGCCCAGGCGGAAGGGTCGAGGGGCAAGCGCCAGGTAGAGATCGAAGCGCCGCCCCCAACGGAGGGCTTCCGAAATTACCTCTCTAATTCTTAGAGCTTAATTTAATTAGAGGACTGACCTCATTAATTCGAACTTGAGTTTCGAACAAAAAAGAGGTCACGAAACCATCCAATTTACTACCTCCAATTTCCAGGTGGAAACCAGTTCATTTCTGGAAGGCCTCTGAGGACTCCCTGGACCGTGCCCACAGCTGCCGGCCCACCAGGCCCCCACGTACCGCGACCTAAGCTGCCCAAGCGCCATCCTTCCAGCTGCCCAGGGTCGCTTTAAAAGCTCCTCCACGAACTGCATGGCCAAGAGCACCGGCCTCGCCCCCTTTGAACGCCCCCAGACCCATGGAAACACAAACCTCGCCTGCGTGCCCGCCCTCGAATCCCGAGCACAGCGGTGGAACCCACGCGACAAGGTCCACCGAGGGGCCGCACCCTCCGAACCCATGCGGCGAGGTCCACCCCGGCCCCTACGCTCTCCGAACCCGGGCGGCGAGGTCCACCCCGGCCCCTACGCTCTCCGAACGCAGACGGGGAGATCCACCCCGGCCCCTACGCTCTCCGAACCCGGACGGGGAGGTCCACCCCGACCTCCACGTCCTCCGAACCCAGGCGGCGAGGTCTATCTACTGCGGAGCCGCACCCTCCGAACCCGGGCGGCGAGAGCCACCCCGATCCCCGCACCCTCCGATCCCGGGCGAGGTCCTCCACGGGGGTCGCACCTGCTTGCGCAATCCAGCGGCCCCAGCTCGGGTGTTGAGTGAGCGGTCAGTGTCTTCTGGCGCGCCCCGCTCCCCGGCAGCCCTGCGGAGGAGCCTGGGCCGCGGGGCTGCGCGGGCGGAGCTGCCCGGCCTCCGGGAGGAGGGATGCCCGGGCGAAAGTTGCCAGGGAAACTTGAGCAACTCGAGCGCGCCGGTGCCAGCCTCCTGCATAATTCACGGGCGGCGGCGGCGGGCCGCCGGGGCCCCTCACCTGCACTAGTCCGGTCCTCCCTCCCCAGTCCCGGTCAGGGCGCGCAGCGGGCAGAGGTCGGGCACCAGGCGCCGGCACTGCGCGACCCCGGGACCGGGGAGGCCGACCCGCGACCCCCGGGCTTGCGCCGGGTGCGCCGGCTCCGGCCTACCGGAGCCCGCAGCTCCAGCCGCGCGCACCTGGATGGGGCCTCTGTGAGCTGGCTCTGGGCTGGGTGACCGCTGCAGGGTCTCTGGGGACCCTGTGACCGCGGCTTGGGTCCCCGCCCCCCGCGCGCCCCCTGGCGGTCCCGAACCCGCTCCTCCACCAAGCCTGCGGACCCGAGTCCCCAGGCCGGCGGGTGGCGACCGAGGGCAACCCCGGCAGGCGATGGAGGTACGTCTGTGCTGCCCCAGCGGGAGGCGCGGGGCACACTAGGGGTGAGGGGGTTCGTGAGACAGGAGGACAAAAAAGGTCCTCCTGCGCTCTGCGCCCAAGCCCCTTGCAAAGCGTTTTAAACCGGCCCCTACTCCAAAGGGAGCCGGGGAGGGGGGGAGGTGTCGTCACAGAGAAGCGATCCCCACCCGGACGCGCGGAACCCTCTTCCCAACCCCCCATCCCCCGCTTCAGTACTGCGCTTACCCGGTAGTTGGTGCTCCTGTAATCCAGACGCACCCAAATGCAGCGGGTGAGCAGGGTCGGGCGCCCAGGGGCCACCTACTGTCGTTCCCGGCCACCCCCGCCCCTCTCCCGCAGCTCCCCGTGCCCCCCGCCGCCGCCTTACCTTGCTCCGGCAGCCGCTCGGGAGTCGGGCGGGGTGAAAGCCCCCGGGGAGGGCCGACGTCCGCGCGCACCTGGTTCGGCCGCGGGGACCCGAGCGGCGCCGCGCCCAGTCCGGCCCGAGCGCCGGAGTCGCTGGAGCCTCGGCCGCTCAGGTGTCGGGGGGTGGGTGGGGGGCGCCGCGGCCCCGCCCGGCGCTGCAGCCCGGGCTGGGGGCTCCTCGCGGGGGCGCTCGGCGGTCCCTCCCCTCGGCCCCTGCGCGGGCGGCTGGGGCCGGAGAGGGTGGGGGAGGGGTCGTCTCGCCTCCGAAGGGCGCGCGCGGCCCAGGACCCGCGTGCGCGGCCCGCCCCGGACGTCTCCCACCCGGAGGTCCGCGCCCCTCCGCACCTGCCCCGGCCGCTCGGGCCCCGGCGGCGACTCGGGCGCGGCGCGCGGGGTCTGTTGTGGCAACCCCGGGAGACGGCGGGCGCCGGGGGCCGCCTCCGCCCGCCGCCCCGCCCCGGGCTGCGTGGCTCGCCGCCCCCCTTCCCGGAGCAAGCCCTGGGACCAAAAAGTCCTTTAATTTTGTAAAGCCCGGTTCGCTCTGCGCGATTATCCCGAACGCAGCCGGCTCCCGCCCCAGAGTATTTTATGTTAATTGGATTCAGAAATACAGAGGCCGACGGCACAGCACCGCGTTTGCAGAGCAGATGAAAACTTTGTGCCTGGGCCGTACGCCGCCATCTGCCTCCCAGGCCACCTTCCACCTGGCGCCTTCCTTCCAGCGTCCCACTGCCCTCCCAGCAAGGAACGATTCGGGGTGAGGGTAGGGGAATAAAAGCCAACCGCTCAGATGAATCCGAAAGGCGGCAAAAGGCAGCCTCCAGGGACGCCCAGGAATCCTGTTATTATCCAGGGCTTGGGGATTGCCAGGTTTGCCAAAACCCAAAGGGGGGTTGTCATGAGCCCTGCCCCGCCGCCCCCGCCCCCTAAACGGTGGATTTACTCCTCCCAACCTGATGCGTGAGCAACTGGCTGATAACTTCCCAACCCCCTAATAATTCACTAATTACACAAACTATGGAGGTTTCTGTGTCCTGCATTTTCCAATGTTCTGAAAGAAGAGAAAGCAATTTCTGCCCAAGATCTGCAGTATGAGTTGGGGGAGGGGCAGAGGGGGAGGTGTTGGGGGCACAAACACCACCCTCCAGGCCCTGATGCAGAACATGCTTCCAGTATAGGAAGCCTTCCATTATACAAAACCCACTCTGGGTCTCCCCAGCAAAAATATAGAGATTCTATAAATACATCTTTATTTTTATACGCTTATAATGTATTACAATATACATACTTTTTTAAGTCAATCTTACAGAACATGCCTGAGAGATTTGCATGGGCCAGTGACTTCAACACACCAAAGGCAAAGTTAAATATTTGCTCTAGATACTTTTTTTTCCCCCTGCTTGCATAATTGTCCCACATTTCAAAGAAGTCTTTAAAAGCACTTAGGTTAAAAAAAAAAAAGTTGTGTTTGGGGCCTATTTCAGGACACACGTGGAGCAAATACTGGAAGTCCTCGAGGGCAGCCGCCAGATGCAACCTTTTTTCTCTCCTCTGCTTCCTTAAGCATGAGACTTCATAAAATGTTTGTTGAGTGAATAAAGGAGGCAATTGGTCAAATAATAATAATCCCTAAGCGGGAAGAAGGAGGCCCTGGCAGGATCCAACAGGCATCATTTCTTTGACATGGAAACAGGGGATCCTGCGGTGGGGGAAGAGGGTAGGTCAGCAGAATATTCCCGTGTTCCTTGGGTTTATCAGTGGCAGATCCAAGATGTGGCTTATGGGGGGGGGGAGGGGGTGGCTTTATCTTCCCATAACTTACATCAGACCCCGTGACCGCAGAGAAATCGTGTCATCCAAACAAAACAGTGCGTTTGCCTACAATTCCAACTCAAAGAGAAGTCCCCAACATGTCAATGCCTCCAACCAGACTCCCACCCCCCAAACGCTGCTCCCCAAATTTCTAGGACCCCCCGAGGACAGCAGAGGAGGCAGCTGGCCATAATGCAGCTGTGAACACATCTCTGGGGTCCCCACAGAGGGCTCAAGTGCCAAAAGCATTCTGCTGTCTTCCAGAAACACTTCCCCAAGGACCCAGGCTTCCACCAGCCTGTCCACCCAAGGGGACGTCCCTCGGCCACCCCTCCGGTCCCGCGGATCTGTTTGTTGCCCGGCAACAGCCCTCCGTGGGAGCCCCATCTTCCAGCACGTTAAGGACGCATCCTGCTACATCCCTGTTGCTTTGTGTCCCTTGAGGCATATCCAGTTCAGCCTTGTGCTTTGAGGCAATATCCCTCAGGTCAAGAGCGTCTTGTGAAAGGTTCAGGACCACGGACCCTGCCACAGCCCTTGTCAATCCCTTCCCACTCACCACGCACGATTTTGGTTTTCGGGGCACACCTTCACCCCTGACCGCCTGTCCCTGCTGTGGTCTGGACCTTCACGCAGCACAGAGCCTGTCAGCCATCTTGTCTGTGGTGGACCCAGGGTGGCCCATGTCATAAGGGCACCTTGCTTTAGTTTCGGTGTGGGGGAAGGGAAATCATCTTATTTGCTTCTCGATTTCAGACCTCCCTGTTTTTGTTTCTGTAAGCTGCCTTTTCCGCACCCCCCCCCCCGCCCCGTACATGTATGATGATGTTGGAATGAGCTTGCAGGAAGGTATACGGTTTCCTTGATGAGCTCTTCTTTCCTGTAAAACCTGAAGCAATCAGCCATCGGTCACAGCCTTTATGGGCTGCCCACTGAGCACAGAGCGCCCCAGGACTTCCCAGAAAGAGTAGCTCTTTCACAGAGTACTAGAAACTGGGACACCGTACCGTTAAGAGAGGCGAAACAGAACCAACTCCTCTGTCCTGGGAAAAACATTATAAATATTTTGTGGCTTAGATTAACCCAGATGCTCGCTGCATGCAGCACCAGCCCTGTCTCCAGAGCAGCTCCTGGGGCTGGGACCTGGGGGCCAGCACTTCTTTAGAGCCGTATGCCCGGGCTGCCCAAGTGGGAGTGACCCAACCCCACCCTCCAGCTGGGGTGCAGGGAGGGATGGGACTTGCCCAAGGACACGGGGTCAGAGCCAGGTAAAGGCAGGTGTGCACAGGTGAAATCAGGTAAAGGCAGGTGTAGATGCTCCAGCCAACAAGTTCGCCTCCTTCCCCCATCCCTACCAGATCCCCATGTTTTTGCCATTTTTTTCTGTATGTTTTCCACTACAGCAAGAGGTCTGCTTCCCTCGTGTCACCCTGCACATCAGATATTGGACAAGTCACTCATTTCTCCATAGTTTTATAACACCTTCTAGCTCAGACACAAACTTGATACTATAAATACTCCCTGATCTTACAAATCCCTTCCCGGCTCTGCGGGCGCCTCCCAGCTGCCCTGCTGTACCCCCACAAGTTTTACTTCTCTCCATCAACTTCTGTGAATTTATTTTCCACGGATTTGTTTCAAAAGCTTCCTGAGAAGGCGTGCTCGATGTCTGGTCATAAGAGACAGGGCTGCTAATGCCGGGAGAGCAGAAGGCGAGTTTGCTCCTCCTGGAATCCGAGACCGCAAGAGGGGCTGCTCAGGAGCTTTTCTTGCTGGGCTGGAGGATCTGGGAGCAGGGGGCAGGAGGCGAGGGGCCGGGGCTCTGCCCTTGAGGCTGGCCTCCCCGTTTCCTGCTCGGAGACTTCTCCAGGCCTCCTGCCCCGGCCGGAGCAGCCCGAGGAGGGAGGATCAACTCAGCCCCGGTGGACAGTCCCAGCAGCCGCATGGGAGGCTGGGAGGGGAGACGCTCAGTGTCACCAGCCGGCCCCCAGTCCTGCTGAGGGAAACTTCGCAGCTTCTGAGAGGTGCCACTGGTGCCGCCCTCGCTTACGGCAGAGACCTTGACAAAACACTTTTATCTGGGATCTTCCCCTCTGGGGTTCCCCTTCCCTCCTCCCTCGCTCCTGCTTGCAGGGTCACCTGTCCCCAAGTCCTGGTTTCAGGCACAGCTTTCTGGGGAAACCCAAAATGACGTGTGGTTCTGCGTGACGTGGGTGAAGACGAAGCCCCGCCCCGTCAGGGACCGAGGGGACTGCCCTGGAGATGAGGGGAAGCGAGGCCAGCGTGGAGTCACGCTAAGGAGGGAGAGGGTTTGCCGTTGCAAAGCTACGCTAGCGACTTGACTGGGTTATTGCACAATCAAACCTACCAGAAGGTCCCGTTATAACCAGCTCGGAGACTCTTGGGGTTTGCTTGGCAAGCAAACAAATAAGCAAACCTTTAAGATCACCAACCGACAGAACACGGCAGAGCTTTGAGAAAACAACACGGATGACAGAGCGAGGCTTATCCCAACAACGCTAGAACGCGTCCGTATCAGCAAATCTACCAGGAGATACGTCTGATACGATAAACCTCCTAGTTTAAAAAAAAAAGGAGTGGTTTGAGAATATTTTAATATCGTTCAGTTTTAAATATGAAACCCAAGCCAGCACCATGTTCCATGTGAAACACTAAATCCTTCTCATTCCATCCAGGAATAAGACACGAGAACCGGCTAACATCACCGATACCGAATATTTCTCTGGAGGTGCCAGCCAACGCAATTGAATAAGAAAATGCAGTAAGAAACGCTAACTATTTTTAAAAAGAAGGCAAACGTAGCATTTGGCGAGGCCCTGAGATTTTCTAACTGGCTGAATGTAGGCAAGAGTCCTATCCTACTCTTTTCCAATTTCCATTCCTGTAATTTCCATACCTGTAATTTCCATTCCTGTAAAGTGGGGAGAGAAGCCGCACAGAGTTGCTAGAAAGGTGATGGTGGGGAACGTGTGTCATCTACTCGGAAGCACGGCTTGCGTCAGCACAGCTCGCTTTCTGGAGGGTCACTGCCTCCGCTGCTCTTAGACGGGCCTGTCGATACTGTGACGCTGCAGTTCTCCCGCCAAACAACGTTAAATTCAAGCCCGTGTTGGCACGTGGTTTATCTGAAGGAATAAACATGCAATGCAAAAAAAATAATAAAAAATAAAAAAAAAAACCCACATATCTAGAACATAGAAAAGACTAAATTAAAAAGGCAATCCAATAAAAGAATGGGCAAAATATTTGCACTGACCTCACCCAAAAGGCCATCAAAACGGCGGGCAAGCATATGGGAAGGTGCCCAGTTTTATTAGTCGACAGAGAGAAAATAGGCCCACCTTGAGGTCCCTTCCCATTGGGCAACCTGAGAAAAGCAGGCCGCCCCCGGCGTTGGAGAGGACCCGGGTCCTTGCACGGCGGCACCACGGGTAGCCACAGATACAGCCGCCTTGGGAAGTGGTTCCGCGGTGTGTGCTGGGACCCGGCCGCTGTCCTCAGAGGTGCACACCCGGGAGTGCTGTGGGCGTCTGTGCACCAGAAGGTGTGTGCAAGGAGGCCCACCGCGCTCCGCAGAGATGGGAAGGAACAGTGGCGCCACGTTCCTGCAAGCAAAGCCCACCCAAGGCAACAATGGATGAACCCTTGCCACGTGCGAAACGCGGACTCATCTCATCATTGGCTCATTTAGTGAAAGAGGCACATGCCGCATAATTCCATCCTCTCTAAGGCTGAAACAGGCAGGAGTGATCTGTGTTGTTGGACGTTGGCACTCAGGGAGACAAGGGGAATTTCTTGGTGCTGAGAATGCGCTGTCCCTCGGCCTGGGAGCTGCTCGCATGGGTGGGTTCGTGCTGGGAAAGTTCCTCTGGCAGCGAGGTTATGATTTACGCTTTTTCTGTAGATCTGCTAGCCTGTGATAAAAATGGACTTCAGAATGGCAAGAAAAACCTCCAGAAAGAACGCAAGTGAAGGAGGCCCCAAATTACATATACTGAAAAGCTACAGTAATTAGCAGGAGTTCACTGATGGTGTCGTTGGCTGGCGCAAAAACGAAAGCAGCCTCACAGTGGCCTCCTGTCTCCCCTCCCCCGGATTTCATTGCCACCGGCCCTCCTTAACCGCCTGCTCACGTGGAAGCTAGAGTGTGGTCTGGGCGTTGGCGCTGTGTGCTTCAGGGGGTCTGGGGTCTCCCTGCTCACCTGGTCTCGCGGCTCCCGCACGCAGCCTGGCACCTCGCACGCGCCCAGCTCACTTTCAAAGAAGAAAGGGCCGGGGGGAAGCCCAGGATGGAATTCGGTCTGTCATAAACATGCTTTTAAAAAATGTATTAGAAGGAGAAGTAGGTAATAATTGGTGTTTATTGGCCCACCAATGTTTGAGAAATGCAGCTAAATCTCTAACCCACTCGTCCGGACAAAGATAAATGACACAGATTTGAAGAGGGAGCCATGAGGGGCGCCTGGGGGCTCAGCGGTTAGGCCTCCGACTCTTGGTTTCAGCTCGGGTCATGATCTCAGGGTCATGGGATCGAGCCCCGTGCCAGGCTCCACGCTCAGGGGACAGTCTGCTTGAGATTCTCCCTCTTCCTCTGCCCCCCACTTTACATAAACAAATAAAATCTTGTTTTTTAAAAAAAGATGTTGCCATTAAAAGCAAAATAATAAAACATCAGAGAAAGCCACAGATGATTATTCTCAGAATTTCAAGGTAGAGAGAGCTGGAAGGCCTTTCTAAACATGTCAGATATTCCAAGGGGAAAGTTGAAATCAGGCCACGCGGGAGTTAGGGCCTCTCACGGGAGAACGGCCCAGGAAACAAAATCAAGCGAAAGGAAGGGTGAACAGCCAGAGAACAATTTAAACCTACACACTAAAAAGTTAACGCAGATCCTAAGTATATAAAGGATCTCTACAAAGTCGACATCTATCTAGAAAGCAATAGAAATCATCAAAAGCCTAATTGAAAAATGGACAAATGACAGAAAAGAAAGTTACTGTAAAATATTAAAAGGGGGTAAAATCTTCTCAGTGGTGCTAGAATAGCTGAACGTCCATGTGGGAGACAAATAAACCTCATACTTTATAAAAATGACGTCAGCATGGATCATAAAAGCAATAGAACAGATCAGAGCAACACGACCCTCAGGAGAAAAGCAGAAGACGGTTGGGTTTGGGGTCAGGCACCGAGGTCTTAGCGACCACAGCAAAAGCGTGCACCATAAAAGAAAAGAAAATGGGTGAACTGGATCTCATCAAAGTTCAGCCCATCCACTCTTTCAAGACATACTGCAAAGAGAATGGAAAGTCCTGGCAGACTGGGAGAAAATCCTTGCAAATCGCAGGTCCGACAAAGGACTTGCATCCAGAGAACCCCAAACAGCAGGTCCTAACCCCGGCCCTGATCAACTCAGCAGCTCCGCACAGACGTGGCGGGGGATTCGGGCAGCCCCTTCCCCAAAGGAGAGGTGCAGGTGGCCAGCAGTGCAGGAAAAGGTGCTCCATGTCCTTAATCATCAGAGAAACCACACGCCTCTTAGGACGTCAAGGAAAATAGCTCCGGCCGGGGTGGGGAGCATCCGGACCCTCCTCCCCCCTCCCTGGCTGTGCCAATGTGTGAGCACAGCACCATCTTGGAAAGCAGCTTGGCAACTCCACGAAATTAGTCTGTACAGAATGTATGCTCGTGTGTGTGTGTGTGTGTGTGTGTGTGTGTGTGTGTAACCCAGGTGCTTAGCTGAAAGAAATCATACACTGGTGTTCACCCCACACCTGTGTGACTATTTGTGGCTCTATGCCAGGGACCCCGGGGGTGTCCAGGACCCAGCACCCAGAGCCCCTCACATCCCCGAGCCCCTCACCCATCTCGCGTCCAACCGACCCCCATCCCCAGCGGGTGCGTGAATCCTGTCCTCCATTCATCCCCACCAGCAGTGAATCTCCCCCAGCTCTGGCCCTGCTGACTCATTCACGGTCCATATGGCTGGTCCTCCCCTGCAGTAACTCATGGGCTCCCAGCCCCCTGGGCCGGGTCCGAACTCCTCCTGAGGCCCTCAGGGGTCCTCACCTTCTCACCCCACCTCTCCCTCTCAGGAGGGGCTCCCCCATCCCCTCCCTTCAGGGAAACTTCCTGTTCTGCTCCTGTGTCTGTTCCTGTCCCAGCCCACCTGGTGCAATGGGCCTCCAGTTCTCACTGAGTCCCCTCCTCTGTTCTCCCTCCACTAGCTGGAAATCTGGGGGGGGGGGCTGTCTTGACCAGCTTGGGTGCCCATTCACAGGGCCCCTCACATCTGCAGAGTGCCCGGTGGATGTTGGAGCCCAGGGAAGGTGTTGGAGGCCCAAATGTGGGCGGCAGGCAGAGACCTGGCACAGAAGGTGGGTGGCAGGTGTAAGAAGCAAGGAACTCCCATCCGAGGAGAACTCCAGACCCGTCTCCCAAGGTTCACAGAGGCCTTAACAGCGCTCAGCTGTTACACCATCCAGGCGGCCTCAACCCCACGCCACTCTCCCAAGGCTGAGCCCTGGCGACCGGCTCCCATCCTGGCGCTTTCCAAGGACAGGAGGGCGTGAGGAGCCTCCGATGGCCCGGAGCCAGCTCACGGTCACGTCCTCTCCACTCGAGGACCTCCTCCAAACCCGGCCTCTGAATTAATTTAATGGAAGAAACTCTGCCACGAGGGACCCCAGTGTGCGGGGGGTGAATCCGACATGCGTTCTGGCACGAATAGCTCAGAATCAAACACAGAAAGGAGGCCGGCGTTTGCCACCTTCCCCTCCAAGAGAAGACATTCCTAGACATGCACGTGGGACCCGCGGCGTGGTGCCCTCCAGAGAGATGCTTGCGGACAGCACAGACAGGGGGCCACGACGCACTAGCAAGGACCCCAAAGTAATTCGGCGTGTACGAATACGGAGCGTTGACTTTTGTCCGGAGAATCGACTTGTAGGCACCCACTGCTCTGAAGGCAGCATTTGAAGAGAGTAGCATTTTCTGTGTTCGCGGAGGAAGAGACCGATACAGCCATGCATCTCGCCTGCGGCATCTGGGAAGCGGATGGGGCCGTTTGGTAGGTTTCCCACTTTGAAAAAAGCCTTCTGGCTTTGCCCTTCCCTAAGTCAGACTTAAGGAAATTAATTCTAGATGGAAGAGGTAATATAAAAGTCAAAAGAAAATGTCAAACAGTAAATTATTTGACTTCCTCCCACCTGAGTCTGATCGGCTTCTCTGCTGACAGCCCGGGGGGGGGGGGGGGTGCTGCTCTGAGCTACTCACTCGGCAGGAGAGGCAAACAACAGGATCATCTCATCAAGGTGATTTAGCTTCCCTCTCTCTAGACAGGCCCTGCGCGAGCCACAGGGTGTGGGGCAGGAAAACAGAGTTCTGCTCCTGCGTAGCACCTTGGGGGGGGGGGGCTGGCTGTGGGGTCCTGAGGCAGAGGCCATGTCAGGGGCTGTGCAGCCTGGAGTCCACCCAGGGGCCTGGGCCTGCTGCTGGCCCATGCCCCCCCCCCGCCGCCCCGGGGCTGTAGACCGCCGTCCTGCCCAGGGCAGGACCACCATGATGGGTAAGCCGGGGCCGCTGCAGTGCTCACGACTGGGGAGTCTGGGGCTGCCAGCCAGGCTGACACTCACCACCCTGCAGGCTCTGGGCAGTGTCCCACCACTGTCCTCCCTGCCCGCCCTCTGCCATCGTGCGGCAGTCTGTGTGCACCTGCTATTACCTAGGTGGCCTGGACTCCGCCAAGACCCAGCCCGTGTGCTCCAAGGCCACCATGCACTGGAAACGCTGCTATGCCGTGTCACGGACCCCCCTGTTCGTCAAATGCCTCCTACAAATAGACTTCAGACATGGGAACAGCCGTTAGCCCCTTGAGTGGGGGCAGAAGCGTGGAGTTTGCAGGGCTGAGACTGCACCCCCCCATCACCGTGCATCTCCTCCCTTATCCCGCTGCATTGTTCCAGCGTCCGCGCGATGCCCCACGGGCAAAGTGGGGGTGTCGGGAGCCTAGGGTGCAGGGGATGTTGTACAGTCAGACCCCTTGGGTTCAGGAGTATCATGTACTTCTTACTGTAACGACATCACTATTATTTATGATTGCTATGTTATTGTTACATTGCTATTAATGTAGTGACATTTTTATTTATTATGATTATTAAAATAATAGAGTTAAAGAATACTGAATTTTTGTCAAGGTGGACGGTGAAGATAAAAGCCCGAGCATGCTCTCGTGGGGAAAACCACCTCTCCCTGTCCCTGTGTGCCGCTACCCCCTCCCCCCCCGCCCCGGGCACATTTCTGAGGTGCAGGGAGGCCTGAGTTTGGGAGGAAGAGGAGGAGGACGGAAAGGAGAGGGAGGGGGGCTGAGCCAAGCTTCTTTGATCCCAGAATTTCTCTGATTTGTGTTATGAACAGTGTCAGCTGATGCTAATTGGGTCCCTGCAAGTTTTTGGACCTCAAAACCACCCCGCCCACACCCCCTCAACAAAACAAACATGAAACTGTGCTGTTGTTGTATATTTAGCCAAACAGGCCGGTGGAAGAATGCATTTCCAAAGTCTGGAACACGGAGAATGGGCGCCGTCCCGAAGGAGGCGGGCTAGCCTGGTGGGTGGGTCCAGCTCGGAGCTGGCGACCGCTGTGTCACCTGGCAGCCGAGCCCCGGCTCCGTGTGTACCAGCTGGATGGATCTGGGGGGCCGGCTCAGGCACGCTGAGCCCCAGATTCCTTGTTTGTCAAAGAGGGACAATAATAGTATGTATTTCATTGGGTTTCATGAGGGTAAATGAAATGATGCCTAGAACATGGCTTTGCTGTCACATAATAGACACGCGGTAAGTGCTCGCTATTGTCAGGATGAAGACTGGTGGAGAGAATCAGATATTTCATCTAGAAATAGAAGCCTGGAGTTGGCACAGGGGCTGCCACCAAGCCCCTGGAGAAGTGACGCACGGAAGCGAGTTAGACTTCGCCCAGCTCTTGGTGGCCACGTACCGTCCGTGGAACTTCAAGGAGGCAACCGGGGTTCCACTCACGGAACTTTCAGTGACGTGAGATCAGCAGCCCGTGACGGCACTGCTTTCAGAGCACACTCTCGAATTCAAGAATTTGGGGGTGGCTCATGTGAAAATGGGAAGGATTGATTTTAGAGCAAGTTTCAGAATTCTGAGAATACACATTTTTTTACAATAGTAAAATGAATTGATTTTCCAATTAAATTTTCAAATAAAGTTAATTGAGTTTTTTTAAAGACCGTAAAAGCTGCCCCCCTCCACTCTTGCTGATGGCTCTGCCAAGTGGACCTGTGTCTGCCCTAAGCTGATGTCCACAGATACTCAGGAACTGCCTGGGAACAGTCTGGGAACACTGGTCTTCCTTGGCGCCCGCCTGGTAATCCAGCTACGCTCTCCCTTCTCATCCACAGTGAGCTGTGCCTGTTTTCCACCCGCAGGACCCCTGAGACCCAGCATTCCACCTGAAAGTGCCACCCCCGTGCCCACTGATGCTGCAAACATTCATTTTACTGCTGCACAAAAGACAGGAGATCCCCGTGGTGCCTGTGGGGAGCGAGTGTGGCCCTGGGACATGCTCGGGTGGGGCTGGGCCGGTGGCCGGTGTGCAGACTGGCAGTGGGGATCCCCGTGGGGCTGGAGCGGCGAGCAAGAGCAGCTAAGGTCTTGCTACCCTGATGAGGGGCAGTGCCTGAGGACAGAAGAGGGTTTCAGCGGGACCCTGGCCCCATCCAGAGATCCTCCTAAGCCCCCTTCATTAGCAGTGACTTAACACTCCTGCCACCCAAGTGTTTGCGTTATAGGCTCTGGCATTAAAGGTTAATTGGCTCAGTAATAACTTAATTAGGAAATGTGCACTACAGGAATTATAACCAGTCCTTCACTTAATGGCTCCTTCTCAGTTTCTTTCTGGGGGTTCCCCGAGTGCCTTTGAACGCTGACGCTGCGAAGGGCTTCCACTAAGAGCACCGCAGGCCGAGAGGGCACCATATTTTGCCCCTGCAAAAGGCACCAGCCGAAGTCGAGCGCGGAGCCTTCGTAGCCATGCGCTGAAAACGCAGACAGTTGTGGAGTATGCAATTAATTATTTTAATAACAACTAAATATAAATTACTTCCATACCTGATTTTTTTTTTGATTCTATAATGAGAGCTGGGGGAGCTTAGAGGCTGGTGCAGGTATGAATATTTGTCACTGCATGTGTTGTTAAAAATAACAAATTAAACAGAACACGCGGTTAAAGAAATAAGGGCGGCTAGGTGCGGTGGCTTCTTGTCTAGTTAAGGATCTTTACTCCGAGGCGGCAGGAAGGGAAGTGGGAGCTCCATGGTCCGGCCCCGGGGCGCGTGTGCAAAGGAGAGGGGCGTGTGTGCCCGCGGGTGGCGCCGTGAGGTCAGGACCGAAACGCCGTCCAGCTCGGAGCTCTGACTCCACCGCGAGACTCCATGGCAGCGCTTGCTTTATTCTTAACATGACCCGTCGCTCTGAGTCCTGGGAGTCATAACCACCATTGCCGCTGTAAACCACCCCACCCAGGAAATTGTGGGGAAGGGCTGATGATCCTTGTACAGGGCGGGGGGCTCGGGGCCGATGGGGCTGCTGGGGCCTGAAGCCGGGGCATCGCCCCACACCACCCACTACGGGGCTGGAAACGTGGGTCTGAAACGCCAGCAGGCCTGCGAGTCAGCTGAGAGCCCGGTCTGCAGACAGCAACGTTGTCAAGAGGTCCCGCTGCATGGCTTATGATGGGGACCCCATCCCGCACCAGAGAAGGGGGACATCTGGGCTGCCAACAGCGAGGCCGGCTGGTCACAGATCAGAGCGCGAAGACTACTGCACGCTAGGCTCAGATTTTCTTCCTTAACGTCATAGAGGAGGACGTGTGTGTGTGTTTTTAAAGATGTGGCTGGAGACAAAACCTGCAGAAGCGGACAGAGCCGCGGTGCTGGGGGCAGGCAGAGGAGCCCGTATCGGCCAGCGCAGGCCGAGTTATTCTGCGACAACAAACATCCCCGGACTCCGGGTGGCTCCGTGCCATAATGGTCTGTTTCTTGCTCACCGCTGTGGGTCTGGGGAGCTCTGCACAACAGCCATCCTTGATGTGCTGCCACAATTGTCACAGCAAAGGAAGAGAGGCAGATGCCACCCCCAGCTCTCCTATGCCTTCACGGCCTGTTTCCGCTCAGGCCTTACTGGCCAACGAATGTCATGTGGCCACGTGCAACCTCGAGGAGAAAGGTAATATTCCTCTGCGTTCGGGAGGGCAGGGAAAACCAGGAATGGGATCCGCTGGCCCCCATAAGGCTTGTGGCGAGACTGTGTTTTCTACAGAAATGCAGGCTCAGCTTTCCTAGGGACTAGGGCTCCCGCCATGGGTGGATTGTTCTGATATTGGTAACTTCTTCTCCCCGGGAGCGCACAATCTACTCCCCTCCTTTATCGATAAGAGAGTGTTAACATCACACGTGTGCACACGCACACACTCCTGAACCAGTGGCATGGGAGTCTCCAGTGGGGACGAGCTTGGTCTCAGGGTCAAACAGGCCAGAATTTGAGTCCTGCCTGGTCCCCCCCAGTAACTTCTAGACCTCAGTTCTGTCTTCTCCCAAATGGGATAACGATGACCACCTCATGCAGTTGTGCTGACGAGCCAGCAGGGTAATTTGAGTGCAAGGCTCATCGTAAGTGCTCAGAAGGTGAGATTTCATTAGCTGTGACCGTTGTCGGCACTGATAGCTTAAAGCACGTTCCACTCGTTAATGTGCACAAAACTCAAGTCCAGAAAACAATAGGGAACCAGGCCTCAAGGACCACAGAGTGTCCGCTCAAGAGGCTGGTCTGACGCCCTGCTCTTGCTCAGCAGAAGCCCAGCGTCCTTTGTTATTTCTTTCCGCGCAGTGCCCAGACGATATTGTTGTTCTGAAAATAGCTGCCGTACTCTACGCTCCCACCCCACCCCGCCGCCCCTCCGAGGGCCGAGGGCACGTCCCCTCCCCGTGGCTCTGGCATGGTTTGTTGCGTGGAATCTGGATGGGACCGAGCATTCTGAGCCCGCACAGGAGCTGCACCCTCACACATCCTGATACCCCAGATTCAGCTGCTCTGTCAGCCTCAGCCCCAGAACGAGGGATGAGTGCAGCCCAACGGACCCGAAGTTCCTCTGACCCACAGCCCGGAACCCCGCCCAGCAGAGCTCGGCGGCGGGGGGCTGGCGGAGCCACGGGCAGCCCCCCACCTGCGAGTAAGAAACACATGCGTGGCAGTAGAAAGCCAGGACGGGCATGTTTGTTACTGTAGCAAAAGCTGACTCATACACTTAGCAAATGAGAAGGCCTCGACCCATGGCCTGATCACAGACCTGCATTCAACGTTTGCAGGTGAGATACAGTTGCTAACCCAGAGCACTGTCTCCAATTTGCAGACTGAAGAATGGCTAGCTTGAAACTATTTCTCTTGTTATATATGTATTCCAACCTCACGTGCTTGCATACATCCAGAAATAACACAAACATATGTGAACATGCCCACTAAAAAGTAAATGATAGTCGCCTCTTGATTTGGGGAATTAAGGGGGGTTCTTCACCAACGTTGTTTTGCATTCTTTTAAATTACAACATTATTACATAGAGGTTAAAAATAAAAGTCCAAGCCCAATCAACAGGATCTCCATGAGAAAAGCCTTTTTCCTACTGTGACCCCCAGTCTCACTTATCAGAGGAAATGGTTCCGTGGTGTCATTCTAGAACCAGTCCCCGTATTTTCAAGTGACTCCAATTCGACAACGAGCCAAAAAACTACAGTTCAATCCGTCTCTCAGTGAACAGACATAATCTAAAATAATATTGTATTTAGGACTAATTCTGAATGTACTACATGGAGCTAATCTGCTTCTCATTAAAATTATGGATTAAATTGTAATCCCCACATTTCCAGAAGTAAGAAAACTGAAGTCTTTGTACCCTTATGTGTGTACCTAATTGAAAGGTTTGTATTTAGCTTTGAAAAAAGAAATCTCATTCAATGCAAGAATTCAGGATTATTCATTCTGTCATTAGATCCATTTTTAAGTCTTTATTAAAGGATTTGAGAGAGAGGAAAACATTCCTTCAAGGTCTGGTTGGTTCCCTGGCACTCCCGGGCCTGCCCTGCAGATTACGGATTCTTCCGTTCTAGTGGGATTTGCCGTTGAGCGCTGAAGCCACGTGATTGGAAAGAAAATAAATGCCCATATTAGGTTTTCTGGAAGTTTATTGTGTGTTTGTTTCTACGACACAGATATGTTATTCAGGAGGCAACTGAGGGGGAAAAGTTAAGAAGAATCCGGCCCAGGCAGCATACGATCCAGCAGACACTTGAGGGCAGTTTCCAGAACGTGTGTGTCCTTCTCCTGGTGGAGTGTCTCTCCTGGTTTGAAAGAGTTAAGTCATTGAAATCGGCTAATTTGTCTGTGGAATGTGACCTGTCCTGGGTAGGGGAGGCCCCAGCTCCCGGGAAGGAAGGTGGTTTCACCGTCTGGGATGGGAAAGGTAAGACGTGGGGAGCACAGTGTGGCGGCCCCTCCCTGTCCAGCAGGGAAAGTCTTGGGTTTCTGACATCCTGCCTGCAGTGGCCCCTTTCTGGCACTTTCTCAACGATCCATGATCTCCCGCTAGCCTCCCTTTTCCCGGAAATCCCACCCACCGGGCTCTGCCTTGTCCTGGATCTGGAAAATCAATGGGTGGGGAACAAAGAGCACAAAGTTGGGGAAATTGGAGTCAGAGCCCTGACCACGTTGGGAAACGGTGTGGCAGGTTCCTAAGCATTGAGGCACATACAGCACCCCCCACCCACCGCATGACCCAGCTGGTCCGCTGCGGGCGCTTAGCCCAGAGAAATGAACACTCACGTCCGTGCAAAGACTCCTGAGTGGTTGTTCATAACACCTTCCCCGGAACAGCCAACACCTGGAAGCAACCCAGATGTCCATCACCAGGTGAAGAGACAAGCAAAGTGTGGGACATCCACACCACAGACATAGCTCAGGGACACGGAGGAGTGAGTTGTCCACAGGGCAGTCTGGGTCGATTTCAAAATAATGATGCCTAGTGAAAGCTAGCTCAAAAAAAAAAAAAAGTCCACACTGCATGATTGCATTTCTTGAAGAATTCTAGAAAGTACTACAAGCTCTCTAGTGCCAGGAAGCAGGCAGTTGCCTGGGGTCGGGGTTCCTATGGGAAGGAGGGACCCCCACGGGGCGTGAGGGAATCTCGAGGGTGAGAGGTGTACTCACCACCCCCATGGTCGTGACGGTTGTTTGGGCGTGCACACATGGTTCTTGCGTGGGGACGACGTTGCCCCTCGTGGGACACTGGAGACAGTTTCGCTGTTACGCCTGGGGGGCTGCTGCCAGCATCCAGCAGGTAGAGACCAGGGACAGCACTTAATACCCTACAAGGCACAGGACGGACCCTATAACAGAGATTCTCCAGTCCCAAACGCTGGTGGTGAGGAGGCTGAAACCCTGGTGTGCGAATGTGTCAAAACGTAGCAAAAAGTACCCTTGACAAACGGCCGGTTTATTGTATCTCAGTTCTACATCAATAAAGCCGTAGGACAGTGAAATCGCAGCCTGCCGCTGCCGGCTGGGCGACATTCGGTGGTCACACCCCCTCTCCGTGCCGGTTTCCGCTCTGCAGGATGGGGGACGACTTTACCTCCCAGCGCTGTTTAGCATGAATCCAGCTCCCTACATGGTAGCCGTTCATGGTCTCAGGCTCGTGGAAGTGACTTCAGCCAACGGGTGAGGAACGGCGTAAATCACCCATGGAAATGACATTTCAACTGGGCTCCAGTCCTTAGAAAATCAGTGGACCAAGGAAAAACAACCCGCGTGTTCAGGTCATGGTCCCCGGCCCGTGGGGCAGGGGGAGGGCGTGGGGTGGGGCAGGCAGTCACGCCACCTGTCGGTAACAGGGACTTCGGGATGACCTTGAGTCCTGGCTCTCAGTCTGACCCCACAGGAAATAGGACCCTAATATGATTTATGTAAAAGTACATACACTGTGGGTTGTTTTTTTTTTTTTTTTTAATTTTTGGCCAAGGTTATTGTTCCCTGGACTTCGGCCACAAAAACACTCAAGAAAATTAAAGAGGCTCGCAGGTGCAAGAGAGCCCACCCCTCCCAGGCCAGCCCTGAGTCTGGGCTTTGTGCCTGGTGGAGCCGTGTGTGGATTACTGATGCTGGAGACCCAGTCGTCACGGCCTATCCCTGCTGGGCCCCCCTCACTCAGACTCAGTTGCACCTTGAGGAAGATAAACAGGAGAGCAGCTCAGGAGATGGGGATGCAGAGCCCTCAACCAGCTCTTCGTTGGCGTGGGAGGTGGGTGAGAAAGCGAGAGAGGCGCTGGCCGCCAGAACACAGCGCATTTGTCTTGACGCAGTTCCCGTTCCAGGTCCCGTTGCAATCCAGTGGTTGGGGAAGCCGGGTCACGTCCCCCCCCCGTGACGCCTCACGGCATCCTCAGACACCCTCCGCTCCCAAGTGTGTGAAGAGCTGTCTGTCCCCCAGAGATGGCAGGTGGAGCGGGGAAGGAGGAGCGCAGGCCGCTGCTGGGCTCCCGGATGTGGTCCCCCTTTCCCCTACGAGATGCAGCAGGCTCTAAGCGCATCTGAAGGGAGGCAGCAACACGGGGGGGGGGGGCGGAGAACCCAGGACCCCCCAGCTGTGCTTCTCTGGGAACATGGAGACACTTCAAGTCCACTGGGTGGTGTGAGAAGCTCTCCCTTCTGACCACGCCCGACACCTGCCCCAGAGCCTTCACTGTCTACAGAAGAAACCCGCAACGCTACAGGATGGGGGAGGAGGCTGTCAGCCTGGCCCTACATCCACGATTCATGACCCTCCAGGTTACACCTGCAGCGTCCTGGGGAATCAGATCTGCCCTGGAGCGTCCGGTCTTTGCCTTTGGTGTTCCCTCTGCTGACAATGCCATTCCCATCTCTCCTGGGCGATTCCAACCCTGTGCAGTCCTCAGGGCTCCTGTGGGATGGCATCCCCTCCAGGCAGACCGCCCTGATGCTCCATGCTGGGTGACGTCCCTGGGCACCACGCATCCCCCATCCTCCCACCATTGCACTGACAGCAGGGCTGGCCTTATCCAGCAGGGGTCCCTCTCCCCAGCCAGATTGAGACAGAGGTCGTATCTGGTCACCTCGAATCCTCAGTGCGGGGTTCAGGGCCTGGGCTGAGAAGTCCTTAGCTGCTGTGTGTTGAATACGTGGGCTCAGTAAGGGTGGAAGGAAACTGGCTTTCTTAAGCGGGTTTTATAACCTCAAGTATCAGGCAGAAAGAGGGGGCAGCGGGTGGACGGCCAGCCGGCCGTGGAGAGGGGATGCCAGCTTCTCAGAGCTCCCCTCGGCCCCCTGTGTCTCCAGGCCCTTTGAGGACAAGGGGTGCCATTGAAGCTGACGGGGTGCGAGCTGCCTGGTTCAGAACAGGCCAGGCTGGTTGGGCTGGTTGTGTGGGGCAAGAATCAGGAAGAAGGGCTTGCTCTTCATAATCCAGCTTGTTTATCCAACGAACAATAAAACAGGGCAGGATTGTTCGGAGATGCCGGACGGAGTCCGTGAGAGAGACCCCACTGGACCGAGAGGTCTGTTCAGGAATGCACGGAGCCTGGGAAACACGGAGAGGAAAGGGAGCCAGCTGTGAGGACTTGGGGATGGGGCACAGGGCGGTGGTGTGCCTGAGCACCTGGCACGGCTCGAAAGGGCAAACCCCGTGCGTGTTGTCCCAGCTCTGTGGTCAATGATGTCACTGTGTGTGACAGTCAAGGTTATGTGCCAACTAGACTGGACCGTGGTGGGGGAGGGGGGTTGATATTTGGTTAAACATAATTCTGGGTGCGTCCATGGTTTCTGGATGAGATTAACATTCGAATAGGTAGACTGAGTCAAGCAGATTGTCCTTCCATGTGGGTGGGCCTCATCCGATCAGTTGAGCGGAGGGTCTGAATAGAACAAGAGACTGAAGGGGCCCCTGGGGGGCTCAGTTGGTGAAGCGTCTGCCTTCGGCTCAGGTCATGATCCCAGGGTCCTAGGACTGAGCCCTGTGTCGGGTTCCCTGCTCAGCGGGGAGTCTGCTTCTCCCTCTGCCCCTCTCCCTGCTCATGTGTTCTCTCTCTCTCAAATAGATAAATAAAATCTTCATAAATAAAAATAAAAAAAGAACATGGGGCTGAGGAAGGGAAGATTCTTTCTCTCTGCCTGCCAGTCTGACTTTGAGCTGGGACTTTGGTCCCCTGCCTTTGAACTCACATTCGGACTAGAGCTTGCACCAGTGGCTTCTTGGGTCAGGACTTTGAGCTAACTCCCTGTAATTAATGCTCTTTTACACACACACACACACACACACACACACACACACACACACACACACTGCTAGTTCTGTTTCTCTGCATGGTGCTAATATCCCGGAGTGCCTGACCTTGCCCACGGTGGGAATACTGACCCCATGGGAAGCAGCCAGTGCGACCGATGAGCCCCCCAGCCCCCACCTCAGTGCCAGTGGTTAAACATTCAGAAGCAGCACGCCACGGCCCAGGGAGCATCCCGGGCACCCAGAGACTTTCTCAGCCCCAGCAAGGCCACGAGCTCCTCTCTAGGCTCCCACCTGTGAGCCACAACGGTGAAATGGACCTCAGCTGTCACCTGGAGCCATGCTGCGCAGGTGGGAAGGGTCATTCCCTCTGGGACGAAGATCATCCCCCTCACCTATTCCATCATTGTTTGCACGCTCTGCTCTGGCCGCGGGGGTCTCTTCCCCAGTCCCCCTGGCATTGAAAGGCCTCTAATATACGACCACGCCTTCCTCTTCCATCGGTCCCCTGTGCCAGGGACAGGGCTGGGTACAGCAAAGGTGCTCAGGTCACGACATGCAGTGGAGCCTTTCCGCCCCGGACAGGCCGAGCCAGTGAACGTCCTCACTCACATCTTCCGCAGACATAAAGTGAAAACCCACGCCGTGCCCTGGCTTCCCGAGGCAGATCTGCTAAATCCCGCACGGTCGATGAGACCCCGTCGGTCCAGGTTCCTGCAGGCAGAGAACGCACCTCAATGGGTTTAAGGAGAAACACCGAGTTATTTATTGCTTCATGAATCTGAAGACGTCAGATGAGTCAGGACGGCGGGACCCAGGGCTTGGTGCCGGTCCGTGCCTGGTTTTGCTGGGCTCTCGTGAGCTCCTGCGGCAGGCACGCCTCTTCTTGTGCTGTCCAGGCGGCTGCCAACAGCAGTGGGTTTATACCAGATGGATTATGTCAGTGCTGAACATTTTCTGGCCTTCTCCAAGGGCCCGTCCCTGCTGGTGGTCACCCCCTCCGCCCCCCGACATTAGGCTTGCTCAAGGGAGTGTGTGTGCAGGTGACCTGTGCCGTTTCTGAGCAGAAGCTCAGGGCCTCTGCTCGGTTCTGCCACGTGGTTTTCTCCTTGCCACGAGACCTGTGGATCCCAAGCCCAGCAGACAGGCCGCGCCTGCAACCTCAGACCGAAAACGAAGGAAGCGTGGAGCAGAGCTCCGGCCGACCAGCACAACATGTGGCTGTGGGTGAACCGCGGACGTCTGCTGCTGGAAACTGCTGGGGTGCTAGGGTCACGAGTTCCTGTCCAGGCAGCTGGGGCAGCCATAGCAAAGCTCCCAGACCCGACAGTTCAAACAACAGACACACGACTCACAGCGCTGGAGGCTGGAGACCCAGGATCAAGGTGCCGGCCGACCTGGTGAGGACCCTCTTCCTGGTGTGCGGACGGCCACCTCCTCGCTGTGTACTCCCACCAGAGACCTCCCTCCTCTGCTGCTGAGGCCGCGGATTCTCCCGGACCAGGGCCCACATTTCTGACCTGATTTAATGTAAATTACCTCCTCACAGCCCTGTGTCCAAATACAGTCATGCGGGGAAGGAGGGGCTCAATGTATCCGTGTGGGGGGCACAGCCCAGTCCACGACAGGACACAGCGTAACTTACCATGTGCACCGCGTCCCCAGGGGCAAGAGCACCTCGCTCTGCCGACACTTCGGACAAGAGCCTGGAAGTTGAGGCCGACTTGAGCATTTGACCGTGATCAGCCCTGGATTCTGTGCATCTATGAACCGACCACTGTTGGGATGCTCAGAGGCCCACCTATGTCTGCGGCCCGCGAGAGGTCAGCGCGTGGGCACCGTAGGCATGCAGTGTCAGCCAGGCCGATTCTCTGGGAAGGACTGAGGTGCTCCTTCTAGGGAGAAGACCAGATGCCGGGCAGCCAAAGCCAACACACGTCTGTCACATATTTCTGTTTTCCGAGCCCTGAGTAGGAGCTCCTGGGTTCCTGACGACGAGACCCTGCCTCCCCACCTGCAGGCCCCCCAGGGTAGTTGTAAAACACAGAGACAAAGCAGGGAGCCTGAGCTCCAGTGGAGCCAGCTGCCCAGGGAAGGGAGCGCTCAGCCGGGAATCGTCCCCAACCCCCTCCCGCACCCAACGGCGGGTGACTCCCCACTTTCCCTGTGTCTTGGGGGCTCTGGGTGCAGGCACTGTGCTAACTGCCCTCCCCGATTCTCATTCCGCGGCCCCTGCTCTCCGGTCTCATCCCGTTCAGCATGTCAGGTGCACGTGTGTGAAACCTCTTTCACTCACTGCTGTTTTTGTTGTTGGTGGTGGTTTTTTAAAAATTACAGTAAAATACACATAGCCCACAATTTACCACCGTCACTGTTTCTAAGTGTACAGTTCTGTGGCATGACAGTGTCACCCAGCCTCACTGCTTGGGGGCTGTCACTCCATTGTCTGCAGAACTTGGTCACCTTCCCAGATGGATGCTGTCCCCAGGAGACACCGACCCCCATCCCTCCCCCGGCCCCGGCGCCCACCGTCCACTCTCTGTGCATGTGAAGACCAGGCCCGGCTGGCCACGGTCTTCCCAGGTACAGCGTGGCAAGGCTGGCATGGGGACTTCAGGACACTTGGAGGCTGGGTGTGCTGGAGAAGAGACACAGCCGTCCTCAGCCCCAGCATCCACGTTCACTGTTCTAGGAGAGCTGCAAGCCTGAGATCTGACGTGCTCTTTACACACTCACTTGATGGTCAGTTCAGTTGCTTCCTCAACCGATGACAAGCAAGAGGGTGCATGCCGTCCTCGGCAGGCCAGTTGGCCAGGGCTGGAGCAGCCGGGTGCGTCTTGCACTCAGGGCCTGGCTCACAACACCGGGGGATACGATGCAGGATCTTTAAAGGCTGGATCTGAAAGCAACTGGATCACGGGATTCCAAAAATGTCTGTTTTAAAGGCTCAAGGCCACAATCTCAGTACCGGGACAGGACCCCCACTTCCCCCTCCCTGAGAACATCAGCAGGTGCCCGAAGGGTTGACAGGATGCTGCAATTTGGGGCATTTGTTCCATGAAACCTGTCCCACGGGTCCATCCCTATTCTGCCCACATAAGGCCAGGGGACACCACCCACATCCACCAAGGACCTGCCCATCCCTGAGACTGGGTTAAGCTGAGACCCAGGGCTCCCGGCTCATGTTATAGGAGAGGCAGCAGGTGGCACGGCTGGTGGCGACATCCCGGAGCGGGGGAGCCGCTGCTTCCTCCCCTGGGCCTCTGGTCCAACAAGAAACAACATCCACCACTCACATCCGTCTCCCAAGTAAGACTGCTGGCCATGCATGTTTAGCGTAAGCATATCCCAACAGAGCATGTGATATACTTACACTAAAACATTTGGGGCGACTGGGTGGCTCAGTCGTTAAGCGTCTGCCTTCGGCTCAGGGCGTTATGGGATCGAGCCCCACATCAGGCTCCTCCGCTAGGAGCCTGCTTCTTCCTCTCCCACTCCCCCTGCTTGTGTTCCCTCTCTCGCTGGCTGTCTCTGTCAAATAAATAAATAAAAAAATCTTTAAAAAAAAAAACATTAGTCGTTGCTCAGCTAAAACTCAAATCTGTGCTACCGTATTTACAAAATATATACGTCATCTTTTTTTTTAAAGCAGTTTCAGGTTCACAGCAAAACTGAGCAGAAAGTAGAGAGAATTCTCATATTCCGTATAGCCTCCATCCCTGTGCCCCCCAGCCTCCCCCACTGTGCACAACCCCAGCAGGCCAGTGCACCTGTTATAGTCTGTGAGCCCATGCAGACACGTCGCCGTCACCCATGGTTGATAGTTTACACTGGGGTTCACGCTTACACTGGGGTGCACTTCTTGTAGGGGATGGGTCATACATGAGTAATGACACGTATGCACCTGGAGGAGGGTGGGTCCTAACTCCATGACCAGTGTCCTTATAAGGGAAGAAGGAGAAGGTGACATTGGATGGGGCAGAGGCTGGAGGGACGTGTCTACAAGCCCAGGAGCACTAAGGGTGGGTCAGCCACCAGAAGCCAGGAGAGATGCCTGGAGCAGGACCCAGGACATGAGCACAGCCTGTGACGAGGGACAGGAACCCCACATGTAAAGCACAGAATGGGGGAGGGCCTCCTTGCCAGCTGGCCTCCACGGCGACCTACCCGGCACCACTTCCAGAGGGCAGATCCAGGAGTGAATTGTGTGTGCTGCTCAACACAACAGGAAAACTACAGAACCAGGAGGGAGAGGTGGTCACGCAGCACCCATACAACACGAGAAACGTCGTATTTCACAGTTTTGCCTGTTCTGACACCCAGACTCCATGATCGATGAAGATTTTTTCTTTTTTTCTACCCGAAAAGAACATGCTGTGCCCGCTCAGGTTTCTAGGGACCAGAGAGAGGCAGAAAACATCACCCCGAGCTCCCCCCAGCCAGCGAAGCAAGTGGCCCCCACTTTCCCACGGCATCAGCAGCATCCTGGGGCCGAGCTGGTGTCTGCTAACCCCGGGAGGCCTGGGCACCGCTGCTGCAGGGAACATGGAAGACATAGGTGCCCCCAGCACCAGCTCCAGGAAGGTTCTGGAGAAAATGCAGGCTGGAGGTGTGAGCACAGGCATGGAATTTATCTGCATCGGTCATCTTTCCTGGAGATAAGTTTTTCAAAACTGCATTTTCTTAAAGAGCATAAAGAATATTTCTAAGGACACGTTGGCCTCTGCTCTCAGGCTTTCAGAAAGATCCCATTCACCAAGGTGAGCGCCTGGCCCACGTCTGCCAGCCAGCAGCTGATGGTGTCCCCCGGGACTCCACTGTTGGCGAGGGTGCAGGGGCAAGGGAGGGACGGAGTGGTGTTGGGGACCCTGGGAGTGACCGAGGGCCCTCCAAGCCCCGGATACCCATCCTGGGAGCCCCAGCAGCAGGAGGACGGCATTATTCCCTGCAATGAGCCCAGCAGGGCAATCACAGCAGAGGAGGGCAGTGCTGGCCTGACGGGCCTCACCGGCATGAGCTCCCCCACCTGGAACGGCCGTCCTTTCCCCGTGTGCCCTGAAGCCCACTCGCTCCGTCATCCTCCCTGAACGCGGGTTGTGACTGTGACAAGGCCAGACAAGAGACAGAAACCACGCAGCTGTCCTGGAGAGAGAGAGTTCTAGAGGAGGCTGTCCATGTGGCTGCTCCCTGGGTACCCCTGCCTGCGCCCAGCGGATGGAGGCCCCGGGAGAGCTCCTCGGCATGGCTGGGCAGCCCCCACATGGAGCAGCTACTCCTAAGAAGAGACCCAGTGGGAGTGGGAGGACATGGGAACCGCGGCTCAGACTCCCACCTCCGAGCTGGAAACACTGGCGGGCCACTGTGAGGGTGCCTCTGGGGGACCCAGTTTTGCTGGTTCTGCAAGGGGTGGGGACTCTGCAGACTGGCGGCTGAGCTATGGGAGGGGGCCACCAGAAAGAGGAGGTGCCTGGAGCGCCACCTATGGGCAGAGCGCCCCCCCCCTCCCCGGGGTAACTGGCAGGGTTTGCAGAGCACCAGCCCGGGAGCACTGAGCCGAGCCTGGAGGTGCTGGCATCTCCCCGGCTTTACTCCTTCGGCTACGCAGCCTTCCCTACAAAACACCACCTTTTGTTTCTGCTCAGCAAGCACCATACAGCTAACATCCTTCTTCCAAATGAAGATTTTCTCTCGCTCTCCCCAAAATGACGAGCTGCGGGAGCCCCCCACTCAGTGTGTCCACCTGTGGGAGGTGCTCACAGCGCCCCTGTGGGCCATGCCAGACATTTCTCAGACCCCGTCAGTCTGTGCCCCTTCCCCACAGCAGCGGAAATAAGGGGCAAACTTAGAGACTTCAAGCAATACGGATTTCCATTTGCAGGGTGTGTTCCTTCTGGAGGCTTGAAGGGGAAACGCATTTCCTTGATCCTCCAACTTCTTGAGGCTGCCCCATTTCTTGGCTCCTGGGCCCTTCCTCCATCTCTAAAGCCAGAAATTTTGCATCTTCTCTCTATTCTCTTTTGAACCCCCCAGGTCTTGTCCAAAGTCTGACACAGCAAGATGCTCGGTAAATACAAGGCAATAAATTATAAATGCAGGTGTGCACAGGTCCGTCTGTTCCAGGAGATATAAGCATCGGAGAAACCGCGCTGTGTCTGAATCACCCAGCGGGCTGCTGTCCCGATCGAATGCAGGCACGATAAGATCTGTGTACCCAGAAACTGCCAGATAGAAGATTAATACACGTTTTCCAATAGGATTAAATTTCTTTGATAAAGCAATCAGAATGTTAACACATTGCTTTGTTAAGTAATGTCCCAGAAGACATGCCCTAGTATGAATTAGTCCATAAATTATCAAGGAGTAGAATGGGAAGGAGGGGTTGTGTGAATGCACAAAACATGTTGTGGGAGGCTCCCTGGTGCCCCCCAATATAGCCTAAGTCCTAAGCACAGGACCTGTGTGACCTTATTTGGAAATAGTATCTTTGCGGAGGTAATTAAGTTCAAGATTGAAAGACGACAAGTCCTTATGGGAACTGGGGCAGACCTGGAGACATGGAGGGGAGGGCAATGGGAAGACAGGCAGAGCCTGGAGTGACAGCTCTGTAAGCCCAGGGTCCTGCCCCAGAGCTCCCAGAAAAGGAGCACAGCCCCGTGGACATCTTTGTTTGTACTTCTGGTCAGAACTGTGAGAGAACCAACTTCCCAAGTCTTTGAGCCACGCGGGGTAGCCACAGAAAACGAACACACGTGCCTGGTGGAGACCAGATGAGACGGCAGTGAGGGACCCTCCTGGGGGCCATCGGGCAGAAGGGGAGAGATGGGCTCAGGAAGGGGGTAGGTGCCCCCAGGAAACACGTGCCCTTCCACATTGTCCTCTGCTGGGGGCTGACTTGGGCCAGATGGACCCAGCTCGGGAAGGGGAAAGCCGGGTCTGCAGGGGCCCCCGGTGGGGCTGAGAAACCGTGTCTACGAGCAGGGGCACCGTCAAACCCCTGGTCACACCAAAGACTGCCTCTGAGAGCAAGGATTTTCAGGCACACTCGCAGGCAGGAGGGCCTGTGTCCTCACAGCCTACATGACCGGGCACAGTTGTCCCCCCAGGTAGACCCCAGAGGGAGTGAACCCACAGCCCCACACAGAAGAGCAGTGCTGAGAATCATCCAGAATGTTTCCTTCAGATGAAGAAACAAGGAGAAAAATAAGAGAGTGACCCCAGTGGCGGGGGAACGGAAGGATCACCGGGGAAAGTGGCGCTCCCACCCTTCGAGACACGGGAAAGCGCTCCCGTGAGCGGTTGAGCCCTCCAGAGCAGAATGGAAGCGGGGTGCCTGCGTGGGGGAGCACACAGCCTAAGGACAGAGCTTCGTCGCCCCGTGCAGACACGCCCTTCCCCTGGAAGCCAGGAGCGCCCCGGCAATGACGGACCGTGAACTTGCATGCGGCATCTCAGCGACATTAGGACCGGACATCTGGAGAAAGACCTCACCGGGGCTTGCTGGTGGCAGGCGGGGCCGGGAAGGGGTCTGTCCTGCAGGGACCCTGCCAGGCAGCCCCCCACCACCATCACCCACGTGCCAGTTGGGTGACAAGCACATTTTTTTTTAATGAGGCAACCTTTTCAACAAACCACTTAAGGTTGCATGTTGGCCAGGCGCCATGAAAAGCTGTCATGGGGTAAATGGGAAAGCCAAGGGCGACCCGTCCATGCGTCATTCTGCTCACGGCACATTCACTATAAGAGCCCCAGAGAAGACTGACAAAGGGTGGCCCCCTTTCTCATGGGTCTGCCCCCCTCTGTCTCCAAGGGCTGCAGAATCTTGAACCTCACCTTAGAATCTCGTTGCGTCCTAGTGAGAAACCACCCCAGAACGAAGGAGCTTAACACAGCACCATGTCCTTTTCTCCTTCCTGCGTGACGGGGGGTGACCGGCTCAGCTCGGGGTCCCTCATGCGTTTGCAGCCAGCTGCTAGCTGCGCCGGGGTCCGTCGGAGGCTCCCTCCCCTCCCAGGGCTGGCGGCTGGTGCGGGATGCCGCTGCTGGCTGGAACTCCAGCCCGCATCTCCTCCGGGTGCCCTGGGCTTCCCCACGGCACTGCGACCAGCAGTCGGCTCCCACGGGGGAGGCAGGGCAGCCGGCAGAGCTAGCCACAGCATCCTGCAGACCCATTGGCCACATTCTTGTCTTAATAAGCCAGTCACTAAGACGACCATTATTCAGGGGATGGAAATGAGGCTCTGGCCCCCAAACGCAGAGTGTTGAAGGAGGTGCAGACGTGTTTTGAAGGCACCCCTCTTTCACTCTGGCTTTGGTGGAAGGAAGTCAGCTGGATAGGCTGTTACAGACAGTACCCCGAAAATAGCCTCATGGGAGAGGAGAGCCCACAGGGATGGCCTGTGACCCGGTCCCCGAGCCTCAGTCTCCCCATCTGAGGGGTGGGCTGGGCAGCAAGCAGTAGTCTTCCGTGCAAACCCAGTCCTCTCTGCTGGGGACCCTTGCTTGTACCCCCTACACCACCCCAAGAACCTTCCGCAGCTTGATCATGGGGCCACGTTCCTAGAGTTTTAAACACACATACCTGAACCCTTCGCTGGCCAGCATCTGCCCCGGGTGCATCCCCGCAGGGCTCCGTGCTGGGCGCTGAGGAGCATGAGCAGGCCCAGCCTTTCCTCTCGGGAGTCCAGGTCACCACAGCCCCCACACGGGGTGCCGGGTGGGGGACTCGCCCCGCCCCGCCATCCAGCAAACAGGAGCCGCTCACCACGGGCCCCTTGAGGTGCCGCGGGGATGCCGGGAAGCAGAGCAGGGCAACAGGCCCTCCCGCGCCTCCTGCACCCGCTGCAGCCGCCCCAGCGGGGACTGAGCCGACCTCACAGCTGAGCCTTTCCCTCTAGTGAACGAGCGGTTTGCTGGAGATCGGCTCCTTCCCCTCGTCGCACCGGCCGTGAGCCGGCAAACGAGTCCTCTTTGATCATTACTGACCGATTTCTGAAGCAGCATGTCCGAGGGCTTGATTGTTCCATCTGTATCCAATATACCCGCCTGCGTCCCACAACCTTCTGTTACAAACTCACCTTTAATGGACCGTCAGCACCTGCCCAGAGAAGTCGTAATCCAGCCCTGCGTGTACCGGCCGAGTCAGAGAAAGGACACACCACCGCGGGGGACTGACGCACTCACTTGGAGGCAGAATAAGGCCTGCTGGTGGAAGCATCTAGAAGGAAAAGACGGAGCAGGGTAAAGCCGTGCAATCCCACTTCCTTCTGTGCCCCAGGTGAGCAACGGAGCAAGGCCAAGGCTACCGTCACGTGGGCCCCCCGAAGCTCCGATCTGGAAGGTGGTTCCCTGACCTTGGACTCACCAAGTGAGGGAGCTCTGGAAGAAAGCATGCGGGGCTGCTGGCCAGGAGCCTGGGTTTTAGCCCGCACTGTGACCTTGAGTGAGTGTCTTAACCTCTGCCGTCCACTCTGTGGCCCATTCCGTGGTCCAGGGGCCGGCAGGGAGGCTTCTGGTCCAGCAAGTGTCACTCCCTGCCCACCGGGCACAGTGTGATTCTGCTCTCAGGCACCTCACTCTGGGAGGGACAGTCACAAATGATGGGATGCATAATTAATTAAAGTTGTGGTGGGGTCTCCGTGGCAGCCCACAGGTCTTAGGAGAGCACACACCGTGGACATTCACCGGCTGCCCACCCAAGCATCTTCTCCGCACTTCCTAACCGCAGCCAGATTTTCCCTGGGGTTGGCTGGGACTGGCCCGGCCACCAGCCGGGAGTGGGCAGCCAAGGGGATGGTCCGTGTGATCGGGCAGGGGTGGGCGTGTCACCAGATCCGAGGCAAGCAGCACTGAGCTGTCCGCTGTGCTGTGGCAGGTGGCATGGGGACAATCAATCCGGACGGAGGTAGGGATGCTGCTCGTGGGCCGGGAGCAGCAAGTGTGCAGGCTGGAAGGCCGGCTACGTAATTCTGCCCAGTGCGAAATGAAAACACAGGGCCCCTTGTTCGAAGCAGGAAGAAGTGCCGTGCAGGCACTGAGATGTCAAGCTTTCCCCTTACTTCCACAGCCCCTCTGCTCTCTCGTCTCTCAACCGTGTTTTTTAAATCACAACCTAATGTCGTCGTAAGCAAAAAAAGTATGTTTTACATTTAAATTGTTAGCATGGATTTTAATGTTCACCTTCATGTTGCATGATGCCGGTCTTATTTTTTATTTTTTTTTTAAAGATTTTATATTTGACAGAGACAGAGAGAGAGAGAGAGCACAAGCAGGGGGAGCAGCAGGCAGAGGGAGAAGCAGGCTCCCCACTGAGCAGGGAGCCCGATGTGAGACTTGGTCCCAGGACCCCGGGATCACGACCTGAGCCGAAGGCAGACGCTTCACCAACGGAGCCCCCCAGGCGTCCTGCACGATGCCAGGCTTGAATGCAAATATGAGAGCATTTACCTGGAGCACAGAATCACAGAAACCGCAGTTTGCATTTTGTAGCTCAGGCTTCGGTGTGTTTCACGCTTACAACAGAAAACGATTGCCACCGTCTGCTTCCCCGCCTGCTCTGGGCACCGTCTGCCAACACGCTGCACTCAGCATCCTGATGAGCCTGGAGGACTGGCCAGGGAGACTCCCTGATCCCTGATCTCTCTTCTCCGTCGACAGGGAAGTCACGTGAGTAGGGAAGATGGGCGACGGGCTGCTCTGGACTGAGCCATGGCCCCAACTTCATAGGTTGGCGCCCTAATCCCAGTGTGACCATCTGTAGAGATCTAGTCTTAAAGATGTAACTAGGTGAAATGGGGTCATCGGGGTGGCCCTGATCCAGCGTGACCAGGGTCGTTACAGGCCACAGACACGCATGGAGGGACGACCCCAGGAGGACACAGGCAGGGGACGGCCGTCCACACGCAAGGAGAGGGGCCTCGGGGGGACCCTGCCCTGCCCGCACCTGCATCCCGGGCTCGGCCTTTGGGACTGGGAAACAGTACGTGTCTGCTGTGTGGGCCCCCAGGCCGTGATGTTTGTTATGGCGGCCACGGGAGACTCATACGGATTTCTGGTCATGGTCTTAGAATGCCACGTTTTCCTCCCGCATTGGAAGCAAGTCCTGGCTTAAGCAGGAGACGTGGCCTCTTGGGGCAGGGCCACACCTGCTGGTCTGCAGACATGACACGCTGACCTTGCCCTTGCAGGAAGTCGAGCGTGATGTCCACGCCGCCCCGTGGGTCCCCCGGATTCTGTGCTCGGGGCATCACAGACGCTGTGCCAGAAGGGGTGACGGTGCTGGACGTCCTATTGCTCACATCGCTGCCATCCTGCTCGTGCTGCCCCGTCTCAGTGGCCGCCAGCGGCAAACGCAGCTCCAAGACAGAGGACTCAGAATTTCAAGACGGTGACAACAGCTCTGAACCGAGGCGGGGCCCTCGGAAGCACGGGTCCTGTGGGACGGTGTGGGTCGCACCCCCGTGAGGTCAGCCCCGGATCCGTCCCCAGGGAGGGACGTCACAGCTCCAGGACCAGGCTGAAAAGTGGGGCAGGGCAGGCAGGGGTCGGCGAGGGAGCCATCCAGGGCAACAGCCACAGCGACATCCTCCACGCTCTGCTCTGTGCCTCCAGCCACGGGAGCCACATGCTTTGAAGCGCTCCGAGTCAGACCTCCTGCTTCCTGCAGCATGAAGTTCCCGAAGGACGGACCGGGCCCCCGGGCCTCAGTCTCCCCATCTGTGAAGTGGGGATGCCAGGTCCCTGCCCTACCTGACCGCGTGAGGCTGTGGTGAGGAGAGCAGGCATCACTGCGCACAGGCACAGAGCTCAAGGTGCATCCGATCATCACCGGGACCGTTACCTAAAGAGCAGGGAGGGGCACCCCCTAAATCATCCCTCCCGTCCTCCTGGGAGCACCTGTTTCAGCCCCACCATGAACTCCAGCGCCGGCGGATTTCGAACCCTGACCGCCCTTCTGATGCACAGGAGAGGGACCCCCGGCTGCTCCCAGGCACCGCCCGGGCTCAGACCACCAGCAGGGTGGACGTGGACCCCAGATCAACATTCTCATGAACGTTTCTGAATTTCAAGCCGTCCTGGGCAGTTTTCTTGAAAGAACTTGAAACCAAAAGGCAAAGACTGTTTTATTAGTTTTCTGGGGCTGACAGCTTACCACACGCTGGGGGCTTAAGACAAAAGACACTTATTCTCTCACAGCCTGGGGGCCAGAAGTATGAGATCCAGGTGTCGGCAGGGCGCTCCCTCTGGAGGCTCTGGGGGGATCCTTCCAGCCTCTTCCAGCTTCTGGGGGCTCCAGGCGTCCCTGGGCTCGTGGTCACGTCCCTCTATCTCTGCGTCTGTGGTCACGTGGCTGCTCCGATGCCTCTGAGTTTCCCTCTTCTGTCTTTAATAAAGATCCTAGTCATTGGATTTAGGGCCCAGCCAGGTGATGCAAGATGGTGTCATAACAAGACCCTTAACTTGATGACGTCTGCGAGGACCCTTTCCCCAAACAGGCCACGTTCACAGGTTCCAGGGTCAGGATGCGGACGTGGGTTGTGAGGGACACCAGGCAGCCACCACGGCACTGACTCACAGGTGATGGCCACGGAAGCCTGGCAGGAGGACTCAGCCCCACCCCAAACCTGCCCTGGCCCAGCTGCCGGTCTCAGCCTCTCAGACACGCCCAGAAACACCTCCTCGAGGCTCTCGGCCCGCGTGGCGGGGTGACACTGCGAATAGAGCTTCCCGGGAACCACTGGCCCCTCTCAGAAAGGCTTTGCTTTCCCTTCTCCGTTCTGAACGCTGCTCATCCCCCTCCGGCTGCGAAGTGGTTTCTGCACTGGGCGCGATGGCCATTTGGGACCGGGTCGTTCTCTGTGGTCGGGGCTGTCCTGTGTCCTGGAGGGTGCTCAGCAGCTTTCCTGACCCACCAGATGCCTCCCGATCAGGACAATCCACGGCATCTCCAGATACTGCCAAATGTCCCCTGTGGGGCAGAGTCACACCCACGGGCTGTATAAGGAATGGTGGAAGCAGCTGGACATCGCGGAGTCTGAAGGAGGGACCTGCACTGACCAGCTGTGGGACCCTGTGCATGTTCTGGAATGTTCTGAGCCTTAGGTTTTGGTCATAGGGCTATGCACACTCAATGGGGTCATTGTGATGGCAACGGGCACCGCGTGTGAAAGACCGTCGTACAAGACGCAGCTACTCAACAAACGGCCTGATACGTTTTGATTTTGCATATTTTCCAAAGCCGGGCGTGCTGCGTGGGCCTCCCGGGCCTTACACCGTGCACAGCGCCAGGCGCACAGAAGCCGCTCGCGGGGACACATCAGCCCGTTATGATCGTCTTGCTGAGAGGAAACCCGGACTCGGGCCCGGCCTTCTGGAGGCCTAGTGGCTAGCTCCAGCCGCTGGGATTGACGATGTCCCTTTCTCCACGCCATGGGATGCATGGGACGCAGAGGAGACTGAACACAGAGCTGAGGACGCCCCTCCCCCGGGGTTGGGGCCTCCTTACAATCCTCGGGCTGCCTGGGGGCCCCTCCCTAAACTTGCCCTCCATTTGCATCTTGAGAAGATGCTTCTGGAATGTGGTGGCTGGCTGGGAGCCACTGTCCCCAGCACAAACAACCAAGGCAGTCCTGGGAACTGGCTTCCACCCAGCCAGCACCCCAGACAGGCAGATGCCCTCTGACCGGGCCATTCAGGATGATATTGGATGAGGGCCATGCATGTCCTCACGCTCCCCGGGACACATGGGAGAGCGTGGGGTCCGAGTCTCCCCTTAATTCACTCTGTGGCAGGGTCAAGACAGGCGATAAAATCATAGAGGATTTAAGGATTCCTTTTAAAAAATCCACGGCATTTGCATGTCATGGGTCCTTTTTTTCCCTTGAGCAGATGGCATATGGTCCATCCTCTTCACAGGATTTTAAGGGCACGATCTAGTGTCGTCTCCGGGCACAATTTCCTATGGCAGATCTGCGGAGCCGACTGGTCATGTTTAACTGGGACTGGGTGTTCCATGGCCGCTCCCCCTGCCCCTGCTGACCCCCGCCGACTCTCTGTCTCTAGGACTTTGACTATTTAGAGAACTCATATAAGCAGGACCGTGCAGTGTTTGTCCTTCTGTGATGAGCTTAGTTCACTGAGCACGCTCTCCAGGCTCATCCACATCATTGCAAATGGCCGGATTTCCCTTTTCACGGCCGACTAATATTCCACACCATGCATCGTCCACTTTTTAAAAAGCCCACTTAACTGCCAGCAGACATTTAGTTTGCTTCCGTGTCTTGGCTGTTGTAAATAAGACTGCTTTGAACATGGGTGGTGCCCCTCCAAGATCCTGATTTTAATGTTGGGGGGCCAATACCCAGAAGTGGGATTGCGGGATCAGACAGCAATTTAATGTCTGATTTCTGGAAGAACCGTTTTCCACTCTGCACCATTTTTCATCCTCACCAACGGGGTGTGTGGTGGTATCTCCCTGTGCTTTGATTTGCCTTTCCCTGATAATCAGTGATGTGAGCATTGCTTGTACACCGTTGGCCATTGCGTGTCTCCTTTGGAGACATATCTGTTCAAGCCCTTTGCTTATGGTCTACTCTGGTTTGTGGGGTTTTTGTTATTGGGTAATAGTTTTTTTATGTATTTGGGGTATTAACTTCTTATCAGACATATGGTTTACGAATATTTTCTCCCATCCCCTAGGTTGTCTTTCACCTTGTTGATGGTCCTCGCGGCCGTGTAGAAAGTATTTTCTTCCATCTTTACGGTTTCGTTTTTCACTCACCAATATGCACTTAAGATTCCTCTGTGTCTTTTCGTGGCTTGGCGGTTTATTGCCTTTTATTCCTGGAAAGTGTTCTTTGATACTGATACCTGCCGGTTCGTTTACCCACCACCTGTTGAGAAATGTCTCGATTGCTTCCAGGTTTTCCATGATTATGAATAGAGCTGCTATAAACATTCACGTGCAGGTTTTTTGGCACAGATGTCAGTTTTTTAGTCATTTGGGAACACGGAAGGAGTGTGATTGCAGGATTGAGTGGTAAGACCGTGTTTAGCTTTGTGAGAAACTGCCGAAACGTCCTCCAGAGCCGCTGCACCGCTTGCGTTCCCACCAGCAAAGAAGAAAACTTCCTGTCCTTCCCCGACCACGTCTCATCTGGCTGTGGTCATTGCTTTGGACTTGAGCCGTTCTAGAAAGTGTGACGTGGTATGTCGTGGTTTGAATTCGCATCTCCCTGCTGAGCATATTCTCACGTGCTTGCGTATGGACTGAATGTTTGTGTTTCATAAAATTTCATACATCGAAGTCCCACCCCCAACGCAATGGGTTGGGGCCATTGGGAGGTGCTTGGCGTCAGATGAGGTCATGAGGGTGGGGCCCTCATGATGGGATTAGTGCCCTTGCAAGAAAGTTGTGGAGAGAAAGATCTTGCTCTCCCCACATGGAGGAAAGGCCATGTGAGGACACAGCTAGAAAGTGGCCAACCACAAGCCCGGAAGGCAGGTATCACCAGAACCCAACCGTGTGCACACCGTGACCTTGGATTTCCAGCCTTCAGAGCTGTGAGAAATAACTCTATTGTTGCAGTCCCCCATCTAGGGTATTTTGTAAGGGCAGCCTGAGCGGCTGAGACAAGTTTGTTTGCTATCTATATACCTTTTTTTGAGGAGATGTCTTTTCAGATCTTTTGCCCATATTTTATCACCCATTTTAAATAGGGTTATCTTTTTTCTTATTGTTATATTTTTAAAATTCTTTGTGTATTTTAGATACAAGTTCTTTATCAGAAACTGTTTTGCAAATGTTTTTTTTTCCCAATCTGTGGCTTGTCTTTTCATTCTTTGCAGAGAAAACCTTTTTAATTTTAAGAATATTCAACTTATCTAGGGGTGCCTGCATGTCTCAGTCAGTGAAGTATCTGCCTTTGGCTCAGGTCATGATCTCAGCGTCCTGGGATCAAGTCCCGAGTAGGGCGACCAGCTCAGCAGGGAGTCTGCTTCTCCTTCTCCCTCTGCCTCTCCCCCCTGCTCATGCCCTCTCTCATTCTCTCTCTCTCTCAAATAAAAAAAAATCTTAAAAAAAAAGAATATTCAGCTTAATTATTTTTTTCTCCCATGGATTTTGTTTGTGGTGCTGGGTCTAAAAACTCATCTCCAAACCTAAAATCATGTAGATTTTATCTATGTATTGTTCTAGAAGTTTCATAGCATATTTTATGTTTAGGTCATAACCCATTTTGAGTTAATTTTGCATAGAGATTTGTATCTGGATTCTTTTTTTTAATGCATATGAATGTCTATTTGTCCCAGCACAATTGGCTGAAAAGAGTTTCCTTTCTCCATGAATTGCATTTGTACCATTATAAAAAATCAGTGGACTGTATTTGTGTGGGTCTATTTCTGTCCTTCTTGTGTGTTTTGCTGACCTACCTATTTATTCTTTCACCAATGCCATACTGTCTTACTTTCTACAGCTTTCAGTAAGTCCTACATGTGAGCGGTAGGAGCCCTCGTACGCTGCCCGTCTGCAGACTTGCGTTAGCGATTCCAAGTTCTTTCTCTTTCCGTATAAATTTCTGAATTGGTTTGTTGACATTTACAGGATAGTGTGCCCAGATTTTGATTCGGACTGCACTGAATCTACAGATCAACTTGAAAAGAGCCGGTATCGCAACGGTATTAAGTCTTTCGATCCATTAACACAAAAGATCTTTCCATTTATTTCTCTCTCCACTAGTGTTCTGTAATTTTCTGCAAACAGAAGCCAAACAGAGTTTGTTAGATTTATATCTAAGCACTTCATTTCCAGGGTGCTGTTTTAAATGATATTCTTTTTTTAAATGTCAAATTCCAATCACTTATTGTTGTTATAAAAGAAATCAATTGACTTTTGTATATTGCCCTGGTATCCTGTGATTTTGCTTATCAGTTCTAGGAATTATTTTTGTAGACCCTTAGGGGTTTTCTACATAGACAATCATATCATCTGAAAATAAACAGTTTTATTTTTTCTTTCCAGTCTGTATACCTTTTATTTCTTTTTCGTGTCTTATTTCTTTAGGTAGAACTTCCAGTATGATGTTGAATAAGGGTCCAAGAGAAGACTTCCTTGCTTTATTCTGTTTTAAGGGGAAAGTATTCAGGCTCACACTATTAAAAGTGACACCAGGGGCACCTGGTGGCTCAGTCGGTTAAGTGTCCGACTCAGTCTCAGCTCAGGTCTTCATCTCAGGATCATGAGTTCAAGCCTCATGTTGGGCTTCATGCTGGGCAGGGAGCCTAATTAAAATAAAATAAAAAAATTAAAGTGATGCTAATGTGATGTTAGTGTAGGTTTTCTGCCATGTATTTCCTTTATTAGGTAAAGGAAGTTCCTCTCTATTCCTAGTTTTTTGGGAGACTTTTTATCATGAATGAGTGCTGAATTTTGTTGAATGTTTTTTCAGCTTCTATTAATGTGAGCATATGTTTTTTCTAATTCAGTCTGTTAATATGATAGATTGCACTGACTGATTTATGGATGTTGAAATGGCCTTGCATTCCTAAAATGAATCTCTCTTAATTGTGATGCATTATCCTTTCTGCAAATTGGTGTATTTGGTTTGCTAATATTTCATTAAGGATTTCTGTGTCTATGTTTATGAGAGATATGGGTTTCTAGTTTTCTTTGCTTGCAATGACTTTATCTGGTTTGGGCATCTGGGTAATTCCTGCCTCATAGAACGAGTTGGCAAGTGTTCCCTCTGTTTTTATTTCCTGGAAAAATGTGTAGAGAATTGGCATTATTATCTTCCTTAGCTATTTCATGGAATTCACTAATAAAATGATCTGGGACTTGTGCTTTCTTTTTTGGAAGATGTTAAAATATGGATTCACTTTCTTTGGTAGATATAGGTCTGTTCATTTCCTCTTGTATGAGTTTTGATAGCTTGTGTCTTTTAAGGAATCAGTCCATTTCATCTCAAACATCAGGTTTGGGGGAATAGAGTAATTTACAGTATTCCTTGATTATCCTTTAATATCTATGAGATCAAGAGAAATGACCCCCCTATTCATTTCTGATACTGATAATTTGGTCTTCTCTCTTTTCTCTCAGTCAACCTAGCTAGGGGGTTACCAATTTAACTCATATTTTCAAAGAACCAGATTTTTGTTTCTCTATTTTTCTCTATTATTTCCCTGCTTTCAATTTCAGTGATTTCTTCTCTAATTTTTATTAGAGTTTGTTAATAAGTCTTCTTTAGGCTTATTTTGCTCTTTTCCCTCTAGTTTCATCAGGTGGACACCAAGATCATTGGTTTTTTATCTTTCTTCCTTTTAATAAATGCATTTAATTTCCCTCTAAGCACTGTTTTCATGCCTCCCACATGTTTTGATGAGTTGCTTTTTAATTTTATTTAGTACAAAATATTTTAAATTTCCACTGGAGCTTTTTTTGGACCCACAGGTTATTTAGAAGTGTGTTATTTAATTACCCAACAGTTGAGAATTTTCCAGCTATCTCTTTTATTGGTGTCTATATATTAATTCCACTGTGATCTGCCAGCACACTTGATATGACTTCTATTATTTTAAATACGTTCAAGTGTGTTTTATACCCCAGAATATAGTCTATCTTGGTGCACGTTCCATGTAAATGTGAGTCTGCTGTTGTGGAATTGAATATTCCAGACATCTCAGTGTGATCAAGTTGGCTGATGGTGCTCAATACTGTCACTGATTTCCCTGCCTGCTTGATCTATCGGTGACTGACAGGGAACACTGAAGTCCCCCACTGTAGAGGAGACTTGCTCATTTTCTCTGCTAGTGCTATCAGGTTTTATTTATTTTTTTAAAGTAATCTCTACTCTCAAGCCGGGACTTGAACTCACAACCCTGAAGTGAAGAGTTGCACACTCTTCTGAGCCATGCAGGCACCCCAATTTTGCCTTATTTCTAAAGCTCTTTTGTGAGGTATATACTCAAGTAGGATTGGTATGTTTTCTTACGAAATTGATCCCCTTGTCATCATGTTGTACTTCTCTTTACCTCTGATCAGTGTCCACGTTCTGAAGTCTGCTTTGTCAGAAATTAATGTAGCCACTTCAGCTTGCTTCTGATTGGTGTCATCATGGTATTTCTTTCTCTAGCCCTTCACTTTTATCTCAGTCTTTATATTTTAAGTGTATTTATTGTGGACCACATATAGTTGTGTCTTGCTTTTTTTTTTTTTTAAATCGACTCTGGGCAATCTCTGTCTCTTAATTGGTATATTTGAACCATTCACGTTTAAGTGATTATGGATAGATTTGGATTACTATCTGTTATGCTTGTATTTGTTGGATTTCTTTTGTTTGTTTGTTTCTCCCCTCCTCTTTCTGCATTTTCTGGTTTTTCAACTGTACTTCTTTTATAAAAAATTTTAATGGTTGCCCTAGAGTTTCTAATATTAATTTTAAACTAATCTAAGTTCACCTTCATAGATACGATAGTATTTTGTGTCTAGTGTTGGCATCTTGTGTTATTGCTTTCAAGTTATCTTTTAGAACAATCAAAAATAAGAAAAATAAAAGATGTTATTGTATTTTCACAAATTTCTTCTCCTCTGCTCTTCCTTTCTCTGTGTAGATCCATGCTGCTGACCTGTATCATTTTCTTTCTGCCTGAAGAACTTCTGGAAAAATTTTTTTGCAGGCTAGGCTTGCTGATGATAAATTCCCCCAGGTTTTTTGTTTTGTTTTGTTTTTTCTCCCCTGAGAAAATCTTTACTTCCCCATTACTTTTTTCCCAGTAAACAATTTTTCTTTTTCTTTTTAAATTTTTTATTTTGTAGAGCAGTTGTAAGATTACAACAAAATTGAAAGTATGGAGATTTCCTGCCCCACACGTTCATGACTGTCAACACCACTCACCAGAGGGTACCTTTGTTACCAGTGATGAAGCTACATAGACACGGAAGTGACTCAATATCTACGGTTTCTTTTGGGTTCCCTCTTGGTGTTGTATATCCTATGAGCTTAGACAAAAGTATAATGACATAGATCCATCATACAGAGTATTTTCACTGCCCTAAAAATCCTCTGAGTCACCTGTTCATCTCTCCTCCCTACTCCATCCCTGACAACCACTGATCTTGTGACTGTCTCCACAGTTTTGTCTTTTCCGGAACATCATAGGGTTGGAATCCTACAGTATGTGGCCTTGGCTCATTGGCTTCTTTTAATATGCACTTATGTTTCCTTCAAGTCTTTTCATGGCTTGATAGGCCATTTCTTTTTAGTGCTGAATAACATTCTATTGTCTGGAAGTCCCCCAGTTTATCCATCCACCTGCTGAAGGACATCTTGGTTGCTTCCAGATTTTGGCAATTATGGATAAACCTATAAACATCCAGGTGCAGGTTTTGATGTAGATACAAGTTTTTAATTCCTTTGGGAAAATACCAAGGAACACAATTGCTGGATCATGTGACAAAATTATTACATTTGGCTTTGCAAGAAACTGCCAGCCTGTTTTCCAGAGTAGCGGCTGTAACATCCTGCATTCCCATTGGCAGTGAGTGAGAGTTTCTGGGGTTCCACATCCCCACCAGCTTTCAATGTTGTCACTGTTCTAGAGTTATGGGCATTCTAGTAGGTGTGGAATGGTGCCTCGTTGTTGTGATTTGCATTTCCCTGACAACGTAGGGAGCATCCTCTCGTGCTTATTTGCCACTGTGTATTTTCTTGGGTCAGGTGCCTGTTCAGGTTGTCCACCTATTTTTGAATCAGATTGTTTTCTTATTGTTGAGTTTTAAGAGCTGGGGTTTGAGGGGCGCCTGGGTGGTACAGCGGTTAAGCGTCTGCCTTCGGCTCAGGGCGTGATCCCAGCGTTATGGGATCGAGCCCCACATCAGGCTCCTCTGCTATGAGCCTGCTTCTTCCTCTCCCACTCCCCCTGCTTGTGTTCCTTCTCTCACTGGCTGTCTCTATCTCTGTCGAATAAATAAATAAAATCTTTAAAAAAAAAGAGTTGGGGTTTGTTGTTGTTGTTGTTTGGGGGGGTTTTTTGTATATTTTGGAATACAGTCCTTTATCAGATGCGTCTTTGGCAAATATTTTCTCCCAGTCTATGGCTTGTCTTTTCATTCTCTTGCTATTATCTTTCACAGAAGATTTTACTTTAAAGAAGTCCCACTTATGGGGAAGCCTGGGTGGCTCAGTCAGTTAAGCAGCTGCCTTTGGTTCAGGTCATGATCCCAGGGTCCTGGGATCGAGCCCCACATTGGGCTCTCTGCTCAGTGAGGAGTCTGCTTCTCCCTCTGCCCCTCACCCCACTCATTTTCTCTCTTTCTCTCAAATAAATAAATAACATCTTAAAAAAAAAGAAGTCCCACTTATTTGTTATTTCTTTCATGGACCGTGTCTTTGGTGTTGTGTCACCACACCCATGGTCATATAGGTTTTTCTGCTATGTGATCTTTTGGGAGTTTTGTGGTTTTGCATTTTACATTTAAGCCCGTGATTCATTTTGAATACATTTTTGTAAAGAATGTAAGGTCTATGTCTAGTTTCATCTTCTTGCCTCTGGACGTCCACTTGTTCCAGCACCATACGTTGGAAAGACTGGGTTTGCTCCATTGTATGGCCTTTGCTTTTTCCCTTAATCTATTTGCCGATTCTGTCATCAGCACCGCACTGTCTTGATCACTGTAGTTTCACAGGAAGTCTTGAAGTCGGATCATGTCAGTCCTCCAACTTTGTTCTTCTCTTGAATACTGAGTTGGCTCTTCTGGGTTTTCTCTCTCTCTCTCTTTTTTTTTTTTTTTGCCTCCATATATACTCTAGAATCATTTTGCCAATATCCACAAGATAACTTGCTGGGATTCTCATTGGGATTGTGTTGAATCCATAGATCAAGTTGGGAAGAGCTGACATCTTGACAATGTGGAGTCTTCCTATCCATGAACATGGACTATCTCTCTGTTTATTTAGTTCTTTTATTTTATTCACCAGAGTTCAGTGGTTTTCCTTGTACAGATCTTGTACATATTTTCTTAGATATATACCTAAGAATTTCTTTTTTTGGATGCTAATGTAATGGTGTTACTTTTTTTAATTTCAAATTCCACTTGTTCATTGCTGCTGTTAGGAGGACAATTGATGTTTCATGGCTTGTATCTAGTAATTGTGCTAAAATCACTTCTTAGTTCCAGGAGGGGTTTTTTGTCAGTTCTTTTGAATTTTTTCTCCTTTACTTTTAAAGGATAATTTTGCTGGATAGTCTTTTGCTAGAATTCCTTTTAAAAATTTCAATGTATTAACTATTTCACTACATCAGCTTCTTGCTTGAATGGTTATTAATGAGAAGTTCACTGTAATTTTTATTCTTGTTCCTCTGTAGAGACGATGTTTTATTTCTCTGGCTTCTTTCAAGATTGTTCTGTGCCTCCAGATGTCTGCCGTTCGAATATGATATGCTTAGGGTTGTGCGTGTGTGTGTGTGGTATTCATCCTGTTTGGTGTTCTCTGCCCTTTTTGCTTGTGTGTACTGTCTGTCATTAATTTTGAAAAGTTCTCTGCTATTATTACTTCAAATATTTGTCTGCTCTGTTCTCTCTTCTTTTTCTAATATTCTAGTTACACAGTTCTTATACATTCTGTTCTTTTTACATTTCTTTTTTCTCTTTGCTTTTTATTTTGGGATGTTTCTATTGCCTGATCTCCATGTTCAGATTCCTCCCTAGGCTTTGCTGCATCTACTGAGGAGCCCATAGAAGGCACTCTTCATTTTGATTACTGTGGTTTTGCTTCTAGCACTTTTTTTTTGATTGGCTCTTAGAGTTGGCATTACCCATCTGCTTTTACATGTTGTCTACTTTTTCCATCAGAGCCCTTAACATATTAATCATAGTTACTTTAAATTCCCTGGCAGGTGATTCTAACATCTCTGTCATATCTGATAATTGCTTTGTCTTTTCAGACGGTGATATTCTTGCTTCTGGCCCAATCCTACAACTCTGCTCTTTTCTTTCACACCTGGCTTACAAGTCCATGTCCCCCTGAGACCTTCTGCCGGCATTCTAGAAAACTGACCAAGACCCCTGGCCCAATACAGTGCTGACATGGTTTATTTCGCTTTCTTTTCTAGTAAATGAAAAAAAAATCAGACAAATAAAAAACACCAGCCCCTTCTGCTTTATGAAGAATGAGTTTGATGTCACTTCTTTTGTCTGCAGCAAATTCAAAGGGGTCACAGTCTGCATCCAAACATGCAGAAAATACTGTGTGCCAGGCACCTGTACTCCCCACAGCCATCCCAGGAAGCAATCTCCACCATCGCCCCCTTTCTCCCAAACTAGAGTACAGCACAGGCCACCCTGACTAACTTGCTCAAGTCTCACAGCTGGTACTGAGTTGGGCTTCAGCCTGGAGCCCTGCACCCTTACCTACGAGAGGGGATGAAGTGGCTGCTAGGAGGACAGCCCAGCTGCCCTTCTGAATTGTCACCTCACCCTTGCCTCATGTTTCGTCACAGCTCTGGCCAAAACAAGGGAGGAAACCAGGGCGTCTCCAACCATCTGAAATCACACAGCTGCCTACTCAGCCCTGGAATGGCACTGCAAGAAAACATCTTTCTTTATTCCCTAAGCCTGGCTCTGTGCATGGAAGTGTTCAACACATATTAATATCCAAAAACTGTGCCTCGACATACGTTGGGAAGTACACAATAAATGCCATGACGGTACTGTTAATCACAGGAAGGCTGGATGCTCGGCACAAGCCAGCCACACGTTAACCCGTGATGCAACTAGACGGACATGTGAGCCCCTCTCTCCACCTGGGCTCTGAGCTCCCCGAGGGCAGGGATAGTCTCTGAGGACAAGGACAGTCCCCAAGGGCAAGGATGGTCCCCAAGAAGAGGAACAGTCCACACGCATGTGCTCTCCTGTTTCTCTGGTGCTGCCCTCCTTTATTCCATAGAAGTGATCCCCAAACAAAACATGTGAGGAGAACCATGAAATCGTCAGGAATCCTTACACCAGTTTTCAGAGTAGTTGTGCCGGGAAACTAACACCAGAAGCCAGGATTTCAAGAGTTTGGGGTTTATGTGCCTGCACGCCCCCTCTCCCAGCCCATGGTCCCCCCATGTAGCAGGCCTGCTCACCTCTCTCCTTTGCTTATAAGGGGGCTTGAATGAGATGGTGACGCAGAAGCCCAATGCCTTGGTCAGCTCTGGCCGCTGGAACACCGGGGGCTCGGATTTATCATCAGACATCTGTCTGTCACGATTCTGGGGGTGGAAGTCCCAGGTTAAGGCGTCGGCTGATTTGGTTTCCAGTGAAGGCCCTCTTCCTGGCTTGCAGGTGGCGACCTTCTTGCTTCAGCCTCATGTGGCCTTTCTGTGAGCATGCAAGGGGTCAGGGGAGAGAGACAGACAGACAGATGGGCAGAGACAGAGAGAGAGAGTGAGCTGCATCTGTGGTGTCTCTCTTTTGAAGGACCCTCGCCCTGTCTGATCAGGGCCCCACCCTACAACCTCATTGAACTTATTTTCTTCCTTCCCCCAAAAGTAGCCACACTGGGGGTCAGGGCTTCAACATATGAATCTGGGGGACACAGGCATCCTTCATAAACCTAGTGGTCAGTGCACATGGTGGCTCTTGCGCACTGATGACAGGTGGGCTGGGGGGTGGAGGGGGGTCTTGTCCCTGCAGAGGTCCACGTGAAAGGGCAGCACAAGAGATCGGAATCTTCCACTCTCCACCTGGTCTGGGGAACGCCAGTGTTCACCCGGCCTCAGTTCCTCTATCCTTAAAGCAGGGTTTCTACCATCTCCCCATCACGGGGGCCCCTGGGGACAGGCTGTGTGCTGAGCGGCCATGAGCACCCACGTCAGGTCAACCTGAGCACAGGGACAGTAGTGGACAAGGGGGTGGCGTGCACAGGGAGGCGTAGGGCCTGAGGCCCTCACTTCCAACCTCCGATGGGACCGCCGGTAGGGTGACCTGGTTGCTGTGGACAATTTTTGGAAGAGAATTTTCCCCCTTCCCATCTATGGACCACCTGCTGCGGCAAATGACAGCCGCTCTGGGAGAAATTACATCTACTGTGAAAGCTCATCACAGCGACAGGGCCGGAAGCACTGAGCGGCTGCTAGGGGACCACGCTTGTAACCAGCTGTCACGTGAGCCGGGCCACAGACTGGATGGGTGACATGGGTGACTGCTGTCCAGTTAGGCTCAGGAGCAAAGCCTCTGGGATGATGTACCTGTTTCTGGGCCTAACTAGCTGCTTTGCGGGGCGTGCTGGCTCTCACCTGCTGGAGGAGAGTCCCGGGCTGGAAAGGGGGGCCGCTGGGCCTGCTCCCCGAGCTCTGCCTCTGCTCCCGCTGCTTGGCCCACACCCCACTTGCCCAGAGGTCCCTGTGCCCCGAGGCCTGGGTCCCCACCCAAGGTGAAGGTGCCCTTCCTGCTTTCCCAACACAGCGTCTCTGGATGCAGAACTGTCCAGAAGCCACCAGCTCCTGGGGAAGGCCTCCCGGCCGGGGGTCTAAAGATGGAGCATGGGGAGCGCCTGGGTGGCACAGCGGTTAAGCGTCTGCCTTTGGCTCAGGGCGTGATCCCAGCATTATGGGATCGAGCCCCACATCAGGCTCCTCCGCTATGAGCCTGCTTCTTCCTCTCCCACTCCCCCTGCTTGTGTTCCTTCTCTCACTGGCTGTCTCTATCTCTGTCGAATAAATAAATAAAATCTTTAAAAAAATAAATAAATAAAAAATAAAGATGGAGCATGGGCTTGGATTCTTCCTACTGGACCAGACATTCCCTGGGCGGGTTGAGCAGCAGAAATATGGCCTTTTTATGACCTGTCACTCTGTCCGTTCACAGCAGGTCCAAACCTTACCCCAGAAGCATGGGTACCCCAGAAATCCCATCTTTGAGCCCGACCTCCTGTCTGGGGTGCAGGGGCCTGTCGGGGTACCTCCTTCCCCATTGCCCCCTCCACCTCCACCCCGTCCCCGGTCATGCCGCTGGGGGTGCTGCGGCCCCACTGCAGCTCGCGAGGTGCTCCAGGCAGGCCTCTGGGAAGCCCAGGATGGAGGGTCCAACCACCACAACCCTGGCTTCTTCCCCATCTGGGGAGCTGTGCCCCTCCCCTCTCACCCCACCCCTGCAGGGGTCACCTGGCGTTATCTCTTTCTCTCAAAAACAGCTTCCCACCGTGGTTCCTGGTTCCTGCCCTGAGCTGGGGAATGCAAAGGGTCTGGGCTGATCAAGGCCAAGAGGAGGGCAGACGGGCGTGAAAAAGCAGAGGCAAACCGACACCGAGCTGCGTACTGTGCAGAAACAGCAGGTGAACATTTACTTTCCCTGCTTGTCCGTCTACCATCTGTAACAGCACACGATGTTCCGGGAGAACGTCCCATCCTTGCCCGGCCCAGACCCTGCCTTAGGCGTCCACGAAAGTGGTCAAATGACATGGCAGCTCTCATCCGACCCAGATGTGTGGCTGGAGTGCAGGCACGGGAGGTGAATCCTGGGGGCCCCGAGGCTGAGAAGAGCCAGTGAGGGGCCGGTCACAGGAGGGCACGGGCAGGACTCCACCTGCCCAGCCGGGAGGCTGCACCTGAAGGGCCAAGGCCAGGGCTGCCCTGTCCACCGCCCCATCGACCACTGGCAGGCAGAGCCCGAGGGATGAGGGCGGCCAGGGCAGGGTCAGAGAAGTCTGGAGAAAGGACTGTGCGGCTGGAACGTGGAATCGATCTCCCTGAGCCTGGAATGGGCCTGCAGGGAGAGATGTGCAGAAGCCTAGTGCAGAGCCGCCGTGCACGGGGAGTAAACAGCAGAGCTAATTCACAGCCCTGGGGCCCCCGGCTGCCCCGCTGCTCCCCTGGCCTGTGAGTGGGGCTGTGAGCCTCCTGCCTTGGGCTCTGGGCGCCGGCCGTTGCCGGGACTCAGCCGGACGAGCGCATGGCTCCCCTTCCAGAGGGGCCACTTTGGGCCACGCTCCTCCCACACGGTCAGCAGCCTCCGTCCGGTGCCTCCAGTGGGGCGCACAGAAGTGGCCACCATCCAGGACCCTGCCTAAGCCTCGGGGACGCAGAGTGGGCCCGTGGTTGATGGAGCCCGCCTGAGCCGGGTTTGCGGTGTGCGGGGCAAGAGAGGGGCGGGCAGGGGGACAGAGTGTAGGAGTCGCCTGGGGCGGCCGCAACAGATGACCATGAACCAGGCAGCTTAAAACAACAGAAAGTAAGTCTTCTATGGTTCCGCCAGCCAGAGTCTGAGACCACGGTGTCACCCGGCCACGCTCCCTCTGGCGGCTCTAAGGGAGGGTTTCCTGCATCTTCCAGCTCCTGGCGGCTCACGTGCTCCCAGGCTGTGGCCACGTCCCCTGCCTCTGCCTCCGTGGTCACATGGCTCCTCGGTGTCTGTGTCTCCGATCTCCCCCTCCTTTCTCTTGTAAGGACACAGTCATTGGATTTAGGGCCCCCCACCCCCAGCCCTGGACAATCCAGGGTGGTCTATAGGGTATAGAGACATCCTGGGTGTAATCACACCTGCGAAGACCCCTTTCCCAAGAAGTCTCTGCCCACAGGATCCAGAGGGAGGGACGTGGACACGTCCTGGGCCGCCGTCGGGCCGACTTCCCCATGACCCCTCGACTGGCCCCTGAACGCTTTGCGGCCCCGGCCCCTCGCCCTGCTCCCGTCTGCTCTTCTCTGCTGAGGTTGTAAGGACCCCGAATGCTGACGCCTCCCCCCCTCCCACTCTGCACCCCCACCCCACGTGGTGTTTCCAGAGGTTTCCACATCTGTGGACCTGAGGAGGCCGTGCTCAGGGCGTTCCCTGATTGTCCCCAAATGGAGCTCTGGGCTGAGACTGTGGCTCACCCCCCACCAAGAGCCATGTTCCTCACTCAGCTTCCTCCTCCGTCCCCACCAAATCCCAGACCGACCCACCGAGGGACCTCTCCCTCTGTCTTGTCTCCTCTGCAGTCGTCTCTGCAGAGCGGCTGTCACATGACGCTTAATACCCAGATTAGATTCACTGCCTTCCCTCCTCAAAATCTTCAGGAAGCTTCGGCCTCTCTAGGAATCTAGTCCAAATTCCTTACTGTGCCTGTCAGGCCCTGTGGGATCCTCTCTCCCTGCTGTGAAGGGTCTTGTCTTCCCCCAACACTGAAACTCCTGCCTCCTGGCAGTGCTGCACACAGCCCAGCCTCAGGGCCTTTGCACGGATGTCCTGCCCCAAGTGCGGCGCTCCCCACCTCTGCCGGCCCCTTGCTACTCAGGCCCCCCTCAAGGTGCCTCACCAGAGAGCCCTCCGGCCTCCCCATCAGGACATCGCAGATGGAACGCTTCTCCCTGACTGCCGCTGCCTGGCACAGCTGCCTCGGCCCCTTCCTTGGGTCAGTGCAGTCCCCTGCACCCACAGAGGCTCTTTGTGACACAGCTCCCAATGTGACCCTTTAACAGGTTGGTCACATCACTTAGAGCTCCTCGTTTCTTCCTGAGTAAGAGCCAGGATGCTGACAAAGGCCCCCCAGCCCCCCACCCTGGTGTGCCCTCCCTGACCTTATCTCCTTGTGCACCCCAACTCGCACAGCCCCAGCCACCCCCACCTCCTTGCCCATCCCGAACCTTCCCAAACATGCTTAGAGTCTTTGCATGGGCTGTTCCTTCTGCCTGAAATGCTCTTCCCCACACCACCACACATCCTGTGCTCATACGGCACCTTCTCCAAGAAGCCTTCCCTGACCACTCTGCTGAAATGTGCCCCCTGCCCCCTGACACACACTTCAGGACCCCTGATTCTGCTCTCCTGTCTTAGCTTGGGCTGCTATAGACGGGGTGACTTATACACGACAGCGTGCAAGGTGTCACGTGGCCGGTTCCTGGTTGCTGACCGCTACCCTCCGGCTGCGTCCTTATGTGGCAGAGAGCAGAGGGGGGAGGTAGCGCTCTCATGACTTTCCGAGGGCACTGATCCCATCATGGGGCCCGCGCTCCCTCCTCTGACCTGAAACACCTCCCAGCGGCCCCACCTCCAAACACTGTCCCACTGGGGGCAGGGCTTCGGCAGAGGAGCTCTGGGGGGACACAGACATCCTGTCCCCTGCACCTCTCTGTTCCAGGCTTATCACTTTCTGACAATTTACCTATTTCTTAGGTAACTTACCTATCAGGTTTATTTTTAGGGAAGGGACCTTCGTCCCTTTGAACCCCGATGTGCTCCAGGCTGTGCTGCCCACCCTGCCTGCAGCTCCGGCCTCCAGCACACGGGGCCCAGCGCCCCTGGGCTGCACACAGAGCCTGGAGGCTCCACGGGAGGGCCACCTGGGCTCTCGCTCCTCAAGCAGAGACGGATGGAACCCCTGACCTGTGATCCGATTTTATGCTAACGCACATTTTCTGTTTCCCGGGAAGAGGGTCAGCTCCTTCCATCAGATTTTGCAGAAGCCCTCGGAGCCCAAACACCTGAAAGCACTGCGGAGAGAAGCGGCCCCTAACAGCTCACGAGCACCTGCCGCGCCAGGCCAGAGCTGTGAGATTTCCTTCGCAGGGTCTCTGTTTCTATCTGCAACTTCTTTGACGCACAGAAAGCTGTGCCTAATTCACATGCACAAGTGGGTTTGGAGGTGAGTCCATACCCCCGAGACCATCACCCCGATCTACTCCATGAACCTGTCCGTCACCTCCAGAGCCTCCTGCAGCCCTCTTAACTGTCATTGCTGTTGTCACTGCTTGTGATAAGAACACTGAACACGAGATCTACCCCCTTAGCAGCCTCGGAAGGACAGACATTGGTTTGTTGACAGCGGGCCCTGCCCCCGGTCAGCACATCTCCAGGACTTAGTCATCCTGCAGAAACGGCAATCTCTGCCTTTGGGCTAATTCCTCCTGGTTCCCTCAGCTCTTGGATGCTGTCTGTGATAAAGATGAGGCCGGCGGGGGCTCGGGGCAGACCCGGGGCCAGCAGGCTGGGACGGCTACAGAGAGGTCTCAGCTCAGGGGCTAGGACAGTTTCCCTAGGACCAGGGGTCCTGGGGCGCACTCCCTCAGAGCCCACTGGGGAGGCCAGGGAAGGGCTTGGGGGGTGCCCAGAAGTGAAGGGAAACAGCAAGCTTGCCAGGGCCGCCACGCGGCTGCAGGGAAGGTGGGTGGCACATACTCCCGGAGCGCCAGAAGTTGGTGGGCGGGGCTGGTGAGAGGAGAGTCTCTGTGCGGGCACAGGCGGGGCAGCAGTGCGGGGCCAGAGACAGCCTGCTCTGCACACCTCGGCAGGCTCTCCCTCTCTGACCCGGCTCCCCGCCTGCAGGAGGCGTGACCAGGCTCACATCCATTCTAAGTCTTGGAAAGAGTCCTTGGGCTTCACTGGGAAGCCCTTTCCGGAAAGGGGATGGAACGTGGGGCTCCAGGTGTAGACCCGGGTGCCGGCCTGCGGCTGAGCTTGTCAGCTGATTTCGGCTCCACCTCGGCCCGGGAACCAGGGAGCTGCGTCTTCGCCACCTGTGCCCTGGAAGGACCCAGAAGTCTCCATATGCTGTGCAAATCCTGGGGCTCCCCTCCAGCCGTCATGCCAGACAGCCCATCCTGCTACTCACCCCCCACGCTGGAAACCCCGTGAAGCAAGGGGGCAGAGGGGCTCCCCAATCTCCAGGGGTTCACTGCCCTGTGGGGTCCTGGGCCAGAGCCAGGGCTGACAGCACCCTGTGCTTGTTGGTCGTTGCAGCCGGAGCGGGGGCCAGGGCAGCAAATGGGACCATCTAGTGCTTCCCTGGACTCTTAGCCCGCATTAAGGACATTAAAAGCACTGCGGCTTGATCCTGAAGATAGAGCCACAAAATTGCAGCTGAAATGAGATGGGAAAAGATGGGCCAGCGCTTCTCTTTTCTCTAATCTCCTTAGTCAAGCTCAATTTGGTGTCCAAACACGCCCGAGGCAAACGCTACATTTTGCCAAAGAGATTTAGAAGGGCAAGGTAGGAGATTATGCAATTTCCCATTCGGAAGCATCTGCATAAATCTGCATATCATATGCATTATTACAATGGATCATAAGTTGTATAATCAACTCAAAGCAATCGGTTTTTGTCTTACAGTGTTTTTAGTCATTTCCTACAGATGACAGGAATCCCATTACCTGGTAGCTCCACAGGGGATTACCCTGACGACAAGCTGGCGAACTCCTTCAGGAAGCGGAGTCCCTTGAATCTGGGATTCAAGGTGGGCAGGGGTCTCCACACCAACAAGAATACTTTCCGAGGGTCTGCGCCACGCACTTTCTTGCTGGGAGTGAAGAGCTGGGTGAGCAGTCAGCACCACGAGGGACGCTGGCTTGGTTAGCCCCTCGGTGCCTGGTACCGGAATCTGTGAAATGGGCACAGTTTCACCATGTGCTTCCGTTCTCCCTCGGGTTGCTATGCAAACTACCGGGGTCATCAGTCAGGATTTCCTCACAGGAAATAAGTATCACTCTAGATTTAGATTTTAACGCAAGGGATTTGGGTCAGCTGTGGCTGCAAGGCCTGGACTCGGCCTTTAAGACAGGCTGTCAGGAGCAGTTCAGAGCCGGGGAGGTGGCCAATCAGGAGGCTGTCCTTGGAAGCACGGATTTCCAGAACCTTCAGCTAATGCCACCTGCACAGCCACGTGTCGACACCAGTGAAGCCGGGGGTCAGACTGCAGGAGCCCCACAGCCCCACGCCCCGCCCACCAGCAGACGCATGCGCAGTCCGAGGCTCACGCAGGTGTATAATTAGAGTATGCTAATTTGCATACATCCCTGATTTGCATTCAGAACGCCAACTGCAGGAGCACCTGGGAAATGTAGTTTGTAGCTTTCTGGTCTCTGCAAACACAGGAATCCTCCCCAGAAGGCAGCTAGAACAGCAAGTACGAATGCACCAGGCCAACCACGCCTGGGGAGCGGGCACTGCCCAGACCATGAAGGGGTCATGGCAGTTCTGCTCCCTCCAGCTCTGAGAGCTTTGGACGGATGGCATTTCCTTGTACCACGCCTGCTCTCCGGTACTGGAGCCACCCTGTGCAGGGTGATGGGCAAGCCGGGCTCTGCCATCAGACCTGGGCTCACTTTTGGACCCCACCTTTGCTGGCCCTGTGCCAGGGCAAGTTACCTGAGACCCTCCGCTCTGATGGGGTGGGCCCGGGAATGTCTCTCCAGAGGGCCTTCTAGTGGGAGGCCTGGAGGAGGCAATGCTCAAGTCACCTCTCCCAGGGCTGCACGCAATGAGTGCTCAGTACATGGGAACGATGGTGGACAGAGGGAAAGGAGGGCCTGGGGGTCTGGGGATCAGCATGGCACTGGACAAAGTGCTGGTCTGGAAGCGGGAGGCCTGATTTTTGGGCCTTTCAGAGTTATTCTGAAAGAAGTTTCTTCCCCGCTCCTCCCCGCTGTGAGACAGCCACCGGATCCCATGGCTAAAAGCCCTCCCAGCAGGATGGCCTTTGCACCAGGCAGAGAGGCGGAGAGCCAGGCTGGACCCCCGGGAGCACCTCGTCCATCTCTGCCGGGCTGACCTGTGTGCAGAGGACGCCACTTCCAGCCCCAGCTGGGCTGCCCACGCTGAGCAGGGCCCGGATGCTAGCGATATCCTGCCAGCTGGATGGGCCGTGGCCCCAGGAGTCCCCTCCCGCTGGCCCTGCGGGCCGTTGGTCTGTATCGGGCCCATTAGCCAGCCCTCTCTTGTGGTCCCGTCTCCCTCCCATCTCACATCCGCTGCCCAGCAGGACAAATGCAGGCAGGTCCCAGGGAGGGTTCTACCTGGGGGTCTGTCCTCAGCTGGGGGTGGTGGGAGCTCTTTGCAGTTCTCCAGAAGCTTGTCAGAGGGTCCTCATTTGGAAGTGGCTGTGAGAAGCCGTCTGCACCAAAGCCCAGCCGGGGCACGAATCCCCATGCCCAGCCGCGTCCCCTGCTGCAGGACCCTCCCCCCCGCCCCCCGCAGTGGGGGACTCACTGCTTCCCTAGGCCCCTCATTCTGTGGCAACCCGACCACTGGCAGGGACAGGACCACCTCCTCAGTCCCACGGACTGTGGACACATGGTGGCTGAGCTGCCTCCATGACTTACGGGCCACTTCAGTACTAGAAGCTTCTTCACACGGAGAGGCCCTGGTGGTCCTGAGTGGGGACGGAGCCTGAGCCCGATGGCACTACGCGCGATGGCTGCAGGATGTGGACAAGTTTCGGAAGCTCTCCACTCAGGGGGAGGACGCGACCAACAGCGCAGGGGGTCGCCAGCCTTCCAGGGTTCGGTGTGCCCAGCCGTCCCCCCAGAGCCACACGTGGTCAGTGCTCGGCTGCCTGGGTTGCTCTTACACTGAACTGGACCTCCAGCCTGTGGCTGGGGCCTCCTCAGGCATGCAGTCCAGGCCTGTTCACTCTTCTGTGACTGAGGACCATTTTCCAGAGAACCCAGTTATCACGCTCCCCTGAGCCAATTCTTCCCCAGGCTCAAGGGTCCCTGCCTTCCTTGTTCCTGAAGCCACTTTTTCTGCGTCCATTGCTAACACTCTGCCTCCTCTCCAGGGTTTGGTGCTGGGAAGGGAACATCTTCACTGTGTTCCAAACTCCAAGCCCAGAGTTCAGCTGGGCTCTTACCTCCCTTGTCCTGGACATAATACTCCTGTTAATGCAGCCCAGGTTCGGGGTGGACTCGCGCCGTGGCTGATGGCCCAGAGTTTGGCGTCAATCCCATGCAGAAAGGTGAGAGCTCCGCCTCCCCAGCGAGAAGGATGCAGGCTCGCTCTCTGCTGGCGGTGTCGACGCAGTGCCCAGCCTTCCGTCCTCCTGAGCTGGGGGCCTCTGGCTGGGGGAGCCCACCGCCCTGGCGGGCTGGATGTCCTGCATGTCCTGGGCAGAGCTCAGGCTAAGCAGGGGCCTCTGGGGAAGAGGGCAAGGAGTGAGAGAGGAGGTGGGGGAGGGCTGCATCTGGCATCTGGCTGCCCGCTAGGGGTGGGCACAGTGAGCAGGCGAGTGTTTGTCTGCTAAGCCACCAGCTCAGCCCTCTGGGAGGCAGGGACCCCGTTGAGTTTAACAGAGTAGCCCTTGCAAACCCTCGCTGTTCCAGACCCCAAATAGAACCTGGAAGTTGGAGGACAGGCCTGGAACCTTCTGTTCTGTGTCAGGAACCACCAGCAGCAGCTGGAAGACAGCCCCAGGGAAAACGTTACTATTTGCCAACCTAAAGATCTCACTGCGTTTGCCAGGTGTAGGGGACAGAGAAGTGTGGCTGTCTGCGGAAATGTGATGGTGTGAGCCGAGGCCCCGAGGTCCTTCTCGATAACTTCCATTCATGTTTCTGGGAAAACGACAGAGGAAATACTGGACATCCAAATGGGAAAAACGAATTCCGAGCAAGGTGCACATCCGGGGACACAGCAGTGAAATGGCAGCGCATGGTGACAAGCCCCTTCTTGGGTGTTTCCCTCAGGAATCTCCATCTGTGGGGTAAGCATCAGCCATCCAGACTGGACGGTCTGGGCAATGAAGGCGGCACCATCCATAAGGAGGCCGGGGCAACAGGTGCACGGCGGGGACCGTCCAGGCAGACGGGAACACATGGCTGCCGGCTTGTCTGTGCGGCCCACGGGTTTGCAGAGATGATGAGACACCCGACCAGAAGAGGGAGGACTTACAGTGTCACTGTGGGGGCTGACGCTTCTTTGCGGCTCACTCATTCCGCGGGTAGCGCTGCTGGAGGCACTCTCCAGTTGGAGCTCTGGCTTGGCGGCACTGGGGGGCTGGAGGGAGCAGACCCCGTGGCCCCCCAGCCCACCCAGGAGCCAGGGTTACTGTGGGAGAGCAGGTGGAAGGGACAGGATGCGGGTTCAGACTCGGGCTAGCCCGGACTCACTTTAGTTTTTCAGCCCGCAGCTCCCAGGGGAGCACAGAAGACAGTTGCTTGTGGTGCAATTTTTCTCCACTCGCGCCCAAGACCCTCGCCTTCCTACCTTCTGGGAGCTGGGCACAGGCACGTGGCCTGATCCAGCCAATCTGGTGTTCTTGTCCTGAACCACTCGACCTATCAGGTGCACCTGCCCAGAATCACGTGGCCAATCAGATGTGACTGTCCGGACCTTTTTAGCCAACCTGATGCACCGCCCCTGAACTCCCAGCCAATCAGATGCATCTGCCCTGAATTATTCGGCCAACCAGTGTGCCCTGACCTGGGCAGCCTGCCGGGGTCCTGGCTGGGACATCAGGCACTCAGGGGTCCTGCTGCAGCCACCTCACCTGACCAGTTCTGCCACCCCGGCTTTGAAGCAGCCTTCCCCTCCCTTCTGGCAGTGCGGCCTGCTGCCCTTTGTTTTAATTTTTCTTTCTTTCAAAGATTTTATTTATCTATTGGAAAGAAAGTGAGTGGGAGGGAGAGGGAGAGACTGAGCGCACAGAGTCCAATGTGGGGCTCGATCCCATGACCAGGAGATCTCACCTGAGCCGAAACCAAGAGTCAGACGTTTAACGACTGAGCCCCCCAAAAGTCCCTGCCCTTGATTTTTCTGATCAATTTCTATTCTGCTCATACTAGTCAGAATCCCTTTTCCTCTTGCTTACAACTCAAGAACCTTGGGAGGTTTGCTGTCTGAGTTTGAGTAATGCTGGCCATTGTCTGAGCCTTGCGCGGTGATCTTCAGAGTGGGACCAGAGTCCCCGCCCCGCAGGGTTTGGTGAAGACCTGCGCTTTTTGCGAAGTCCCGCCCACAGCACCCCGGAGCCCGGCGGAAGCTACCCGGCTCAACACGAGCTGGTTAGACTACTTATTAAATTGGTCTCCTCCTTTCTGTGAAGAGCTTAACATTTGCAGAAACAAAAAGTCAACCTTCAGAAACAATATGTCAAACGCGTTAAGCTCCCCCGTGGAGAGCTTCGCTCCCCAGGCAGGGTTACCGGGTAAAGTGCAGGACAGCCAATTACGTTGAAATCTCTTTTAAAAACGCATGAAGTATGTCCCATGCAATATTCAGGACATGCTTATACTAAAAACTAGTGGTTGTTTCCCGGAGATTCCAACGTCCCCAGTGTCCCATCCTTCTGGGACCACCCGCACCTTGGCCTCCTCTGAATCTTCGCAAGGATACATTTGCTGCGCTTTGGGGGAGATCTGCTGACAGCCAGATGGCTTTTATGCGATGCATCCCTGAAAGCCTTTGCCTTCGCTCCAGACCTTATTAAGATGAGCCATTTCTCCAGCGGCGAAGAGCACCCACGCACACAGCCGTGCTCCGAAATCGATGTGGTCTCAATAACGAGATTGCAAACGTTGTCACGTACTCCATCATCAGGAGCCTGCGATGAAACATAAACACCCTTCTGGGTCATTAGGGCTCATTTTCGCGTTCCAAAGAGCCTGTTTCTCGGTGCCTCTGCTCCTTCCTGCCTGTGACCTAGCACCGCTCAGCCCAGACCCATTATGCACGTACTTACTCTGCCCGAGCGAGCGGCTGCCCGCACAGACATTTTCCAAAGAGGAAACACGTTTGCCTGGTAAGTCTCAACATCCTACTTTCCCTTCAGGCAGACATGGAAGCTTCTTGGTTCCTTTTTTTTTTTTTTTTTTAAAGATTTTATTTATTTATTTGAGAGAGAGCACGCACAAGCAGGGGGAGCAGCAGAGGCAGAGGGAGAAGCAGACTCCCCGCTGAGCAGGGAGCCAGACTCAGGACTCGATCCCAGGACCCTGAGATCATGACCTGAGCCGAAGGCAGACGCTTCACCGACTGAGCCACCCAAGCTCCCGCTTCTTCTTAGTTCTAATGCATCACCCAGAGAGGCGGAAGGGAGACGGTTTCCCAAATGTGCGGCCTGAACACGCTCTCCCTGGGAAATGTGGTGCACGGAGGGTACAGCCTGGTGGCTGCCGCATGGGTCAGCTGTAGCCAAGGGGGGTCAGAAGGTACCCCAGCTTGTGCTTCCTCCTGACTCACTAACGGATCTCCAGCTGTGCCTCAGGCCATTCCTGCATCAGGCACTGGGATCTTAAAGGAGTCTATGTCCTCTTCCTCGGGATCTGGGGAAGCATCGTGGCCACTACCTGTTGGCTACAGAGGCAAAGCAGCCACATTTAAAGGCCATGCCTGGGACCGAGGCTGTCCTGGAGCACGATTTGGGCTCATTACTCGAATTGCCCACTGAGCTCTGTGAGTAAATCCTGTATGTAAATGATCATTCCAAAAACGAGTCCCCAGTGTAGCTGACTTTAAAGTTGCCAAAACGGCTGCCGGCTTCCCAATATGAGCCATTCTTTCACTGGTCCACTCGGGGACATTTGCTGTGCACCTGCCGAGCCCTCTATGCCAGGTGCTGGGACTGCCGCTGTGACAGAGCGTGGGACAGAGAGGGCCCCCCCCCGAGCAGCTGGGTCTGGTGGAGGGCGGCCCGCCAGAGCAGACGGTCTACGTGACCTGTGGCGGATGTGGCCACTGTTATGAACCGGCAGCTCCAGGGGTGCCTGTGACAGGTGCTCCGGTCGGAACCCTGAGTTATCTGCATGTTCCCTCCTCCTGCCCCCTTCACGCAGCCTCCATGAGGCCTCCTGAGTCTCTTCTTAAAACATAGACGTGATCTGTCCATGTTTCTCCATGTCCACTGTCAAGTCTGTCCTGGGTATCGGCAACAATCTGACAGGTCTCCCTGGTTCCTCTTCACCAGACATGCTCTCCTTACAACGGCCAGAGTGATCTTTGAACATATGACCCGGATCGTGTCCCGTCTCTCCTTAAAACACAGTGGAGGGGCACCCGGGGGGCTCAGTCAGTGGAGCATCCGTCCAACTCTTGGTTTCAGCTCAGGTCATGATCTCAGGGTCATGGGATCGAGCCCTGTGACGGGCTCCACACTCAGCAGGGAGTCTGCTTGGGATTCTCTCGCCCTCTGCCCCTCCCCTGATTCTCTCTCTTAAATAAGTAAATAAATCTTTAAAAAAACCACCAGTGGCTTCCCATTTCGAGCAGATAAGATCCAGCCTCCTTGCCTGGGTGTACAAGCCTTACAGGCTTTGGCCGGGCCTCTCATCCCGCCCTCGAGGGTATTCTTCTCACCATATCGCCATGGGCTCCAGCCTGTCGCATGGTCTTCTGTTCTGCAAAGAAATCACACTCATCCCTACCTCAGGGCCTTTGTGCAGGCTGTTCTCTCCACCTGGTGCTCTTTCCTGCCCTTCAAATACCTGGCTCCCTTGTCTAATAGGTCTCAGCCAAATGACCACTTCCTCCAAGAGATGAGCTGTTCCCTAAAAGCATCACCTGACTTAGGTGTGTCTATTTTATTTACCTGTTTGTTAACCTGTCCTTCACTGGTGCACATTCTATCCGACCTCTGCCACGCTGTCTGGCGTGCAGCGGGTGTTCCATGTATAGGCCTGCCCTAGTGGTAGAATGAGGGAGCATGGAAGTTTCCGGTGGAAGCTGTGTCTAAGCCGACACCAGCAGGTGGGGTGCACGTTCCAGGAGGAAGCAACAGTCTTTGCCAAATCACAGATGAGGGAAATGACGTTGGGACATTCAGGAATTGGGAAGGTGACTGGCATGCAGGGCGTAGGACACAGGGCCAGTCCTTCAGATGTGGCTTGAGAGGCAGGTGGGCCATACCAGGCAGGGCCCGTATGCCCCACTCTGAATTCCAGCCTTTGTCCAAAAAGCAGTGGAGAGACACCAAAGACTTTATGGAAGGGAGAGATATAACCCACTTTGCACTTTACAAAGGCTGGCTGTGTGCAGAATGGAGGGGAGGGTAGTGAGCGTGGGGGCCAGCAGAGCAGCTGGGGGTCCTGCAGCCTCCAGGTATGAGCAGGTGCTCGCACAAGACGTCCTGGACTCAAGGTCTGCCCTGTGTGGGGCGGGGGGCAGAGGCCGGCCCAGGAAGACTTGGGGAGGGCGGGAAGTCAAGGATAACTCCCGGTCTCCATCATCCACAGCCAGGACGAGCGTGCTCTTACTTCCACTGGGAATGGGGGCTGCAGCGTGGTGAACGTGGGGTGCGCGTGCAGGGAGGGCCCGGACTTAGCTTGGGACATGTGAACTTGGAGATGCCCTTCAGAAATCACCATGGAGACCTGAGGGTTTGGTTGCATACTGTGATAATGTCACAAGGAATCTCGGAGCTGGAAGAGTCCAGAGCATTCAGGCTGACAGCCACGTGGGAGCTCAAGGTCAAGCTGCTACTGACTGCTAGGGGTAAGCTGTGTCCACCAAATTCCTCTGTTAAGGCCCCAGCCCTCAGGACCTCAGGATGTGGCTGCATCTGCAGCTGGTGCCTTTACAGAGGGTCATCGGGGGGGCCCCGATCCAGAGTGACTGGGGTCCTTACAAGAAGAGGACATTAGGACACAGACACACACGGAGGGATGACCCTGTGAGGACACAGGGAGAGCACGGCTGTCCACACACAAGGAGAGAGGCCTCAGGAGGACCCTGCCTGCCCGCGCCTGCGTCTCGGGCTTCCAGCCTTCAGGACTGGGGACAGTGACTCTCTGCTGTGTGAGACCCGCCCATGGGACTGTGTCGTGGCCGCCCCAGCTGACTGATACACTGATCCTGAACCACAAGGAGACAGAGAAAGACAGGGAGGAAGAGAGAGAGAGGCAGAGAAGCCCCAACCACCCTCTCTCAGCCATGCTTCTTGAAGAGCCGGCCGCATTCTCGAGTCCCACGACCTCCCTTCCCAGTCTTTTGGCTTTTCCTTTGGGATTCTGTCCCTGGCATTCCTAGCCCTGTGTGCTCACCCTCCTCCCCTTGCCCCCGTGCTCAGGCTCTGCGGTGGGCTCCTGGCCCCATCGGCGGTCACCACGCTGTTGTTCCTGCTGCTGCCCTCTGGCTCCGGACCCTCGCAGGGCAGGGACTTCACGCAGGTGTGGAGGCTCAGGGGGCCCATCTCCAGCCGGTTTCTCCCTTTCAAACCCAGGGTCCAGCCCCCCCCCCCCCGCCCTTCAAAGTCCCAAAACCAACACGCTCGCACCCAACCTGGCATGTCCTCTCCCCCAGCACTCTGCACCACTCCCTATTTCAGGGACCGTGTCACTGAGGACCCATGATGGAACCTGGGGGGACCCATTCTCCTCTCTCCAGTTGACTTCTGTGTCCTTTGATCCACCAGCTCCTTCTGCAGAGCTGGGGTTGGCATCCTGTCCTGCATCGAGCCAGAGGCTGGACCTGAGTCTGTACCCAAGCCCCATGTCTCAGCCGTCCCGGCTCCCTGCGCCCAAGCCCCATGTCTCAGCCATCCCTTCTCCCTGCACCCGAGACCCACCCCTGAGCCCTATACCTCCACCAGTATCTGCTGCACGCCACTGGGTTGCCCCTCCAGGGGCTTTAGCTTGGGATCTGGGGGACCCTGAGTTTGCTGCCAGTCAGAGTCATGTGGCTTTGGGCACACCCGTCAACCCCAGCCTTCTCTCCTACAGGACACGTGGAACATACTGTCCGGCTTACAGAACACAGCGAGCCCAGCCCGGTGCCTGGTGCTTGCTGCCCTGTTAAAGCTGCTTGCCCTCCCCCCTCCCTCCCCCCTCTCCCTTCTCTGTCCCCTGTGGCCTCCCCGCCCCCAGTCTGGAGGCTCACTCTGTCCTGATGGGCAGAAGCTCCAGCCCGTGCTGGGCTCAGTGCTGCGGGCACATTTTTCTGGAGGAAGCCACAACCCGCTCCAGGCCGGGGGGAAGGAGTCCAGTGTCCACCCATCCTTGAGCAGGCCAAACCCGCTCATTGTCCCCCTCGCCCAGCCGAGTGCCCCTGAGTGCTCCCCAGGGCATGAGAAGCCATTTCCAGAGGGTGCCCAGGGTCCCGAACCTCTGCTATCAGGGAAGAGGGTCTGCACTACCTTCCCAACCAGGCAGCCGGGGCTGAGAAGTCCAGTTAACAGAGAGCAGGCGGCAGCCGCTGACGCACGGCTGGACGGCTGCCCCCTCCACAACCTCCTAGTCAGGGTGCCTGCGAAGGGCACAGGGATGCTGTGATTTAAGGAAGGGAACGCGGCGGCCCTGAGCTGTTCGCCTGAGAAGTTAGCGCAGGAAACCGCCACAAGTCATCAGCAGAGTGGACAGATGCTGTCTGCTGTGACCTGGGGAGGGGGAGCCGGGGCCACGGGGGGTGCTGCCCGACAGAGTCCCTCGACCTGCAGAGAGGGGCACACACGGGTCTCAGCCCCCATATGCATACTGAGAGCTTGCGGAGGGGCCTGGCTCTCTGTGGCTCCAGGTGTGGTCTGCAGACCAGCAGCCCAGCATCGCCTGGAGGGGCCCGAGGGGCCAAACGCCAGGCCCTGCCTGGGGAACAGCACACAGCCTCTGGCCAGCGTGACCCAGAAGTGAACAACAGAGCGAATGACATCATTCTGCTCCTCCAGCAGTGAGTATTCGGGCGGACGAGAACGCCGGCTGGCTGTGGGGGTGCGGAGGGAGGAAAGGTTCACATGGCCGGCGTGTTGATGACTAGGATACGGCCCCTGCTGCAGGAGGGCTCGAGGGTTAATTGGCTTATAACTGTGACTGCCACGATTTCCCAGCCGCTTGTGCCTCCCTCTCCTGCCCACAGTTCTGTCCCCGCGTCCTCCCCCTTGTCAGTTTGCTCCTCACAGCGTGGCCGTGGTCAGCCATCACCTGGGAGCTTATTAGGAAAGATTCACGGACCCGTGAGTCAGAATCTCCGGGTGTTGGGTTCAGGAACCTGGGTTTTAACGGGCTTTCTGGATGATTCTTACGCACACTGGTTTACGGAGCACTGGACGGGGGAGGGACCTTTCTCCTCGTAGAGCAACAGCCGAGGGGCGGTGTGGTAATCCATGACGCACTCTAGCCATCTGCTCAGCCGTCCCAGGACGCAGACCCACACAGTGCTGGTCGCTGTGTGTCTTCGTGATGGCCGCGTCACCTGTAGCACTGATGTGTGCGTTAGACGGCAGGCAGGGCAGGGGCCTGCTGGGCTGCCCCTCACAGCCCGTGTCGCACAAGCTCCATCCAGCTCGTCCACGAGCATGCCGCTCACTGTTCCTGTCATGTGGCTCCACCTTGCCAGCGTGGGAGCTGGGAACAGAGCTTTTCAGCTGGGCTGAGGGCCAACGCCAGCCCCACTGGGCTTCTGCTGCAGAAGGAGGAAAGGCTGGGGTGGGCAGGCCACCACCAGAGCTGGCCATGCCCTGTGAATACCCACGCCAGATGCCCCTGGCGGGATTGCTGTTCTGTCTTTTTGAGGGGGGTGGGGAGTGTGGCACAAGGTCTGACCCACGAGCTGGGGGTAGAAGTAGGTCAAGCACGTAGAGTGCTGGCCTGTGGCTCCCGGAGCTCCCTCCCCCTTTGCCTGGCATCCGGCGGTGCTCAAGGACACAGCTGCTCCCCAGCCTGGGGCCCTGAGGGTGACGGGGAGCACAGCCTCCCTGCTCATTGTCCCTGCCCCCTGTTGACAGGTGACAGAGATGTAAGCTGAGCAAGAAGCAGTCTGGCATTGTCTGAAACCACTGGGATTTGGGGGCTGTTTGTTACTTCACATCACCTCACTTATCCTAACTGATACAATTCTCAGCTAATGTCACAGTCCCACCAAATGACGTCGTCGTCGTCGTCTTCTTCTTCTTCTTCTTCTTCTTCTTCTTCTTCTTCTTCTTCTTCTTCTTCTTCTTCTTTTTCTTCTTCTTCTTCTTCATCTTTTTAACTGTTTCCTCTTCTGCCTTGTCTGTTCTTCAGAGCCTAAGGTGCTCCTCCCCTGGGCATCCTGACCTTCACAAGCCGGGTTGGCCCGTGTCTCTGCTCTTCTGCATGGGCCCTCTGACAGAGCAATATCTCCCTAGTTGTCAGTCGCCTGCATCCCAAGCTCCTTTCCCCACACTGAGCTTCTCAAGGTCTAGACTGGGTCTTACTCATGTCTGTCTCAGCTCCAGAACTGTGGCTGGCACATAGTAGGCCCTCAAAAGAGATTTGTTGGATTGAACTGAAAGCAGGACGCATAAGAACAGACAAGTGTATCTAACAGTAGACTGTCCTTGCCCACGTGACTTTGCTCATGCCTCTTCCTCTCTCGAGGTGCTGTGTTTCACTTCCGAGCCCCCGCCTCTGCCTGTTATGCTTCTATCTACCTGTCAGGGAGCCGTGTCTCATAGAGAAAGCAATCAATCATCTGATGCATATTTATCAACAACATACTATTGCCCAGTACTTTTCCAGATTCTGGATATATGGTAGTGCACAAAACAGACAAGAATTTTACATTCTGCTGCACAAGATGGCAACAAAAGTGCATCAAGATGTCGTGTCATGGGAGACGGTGCCAAACACCATAAACAAAAGCTCATAAGCCAAAGGGCGGAGAGAGATAGGGGTACTGTTTCTCTCTTTCTTTCTTTCTTTCTTTCTTCCTTTCTTCCTTTCTTTCTGAGAGAAAGAGTGAGTGAGGGGAGGGGCAGAGGCAGAGGGATAGAGAGAGTCTCAAGCAGACTCCCCACTGATTGCAGAGCCCAATGCAGGGCTCGATGTCACGACCCTGAGGTCATGATCTAAGCCAAAATCAAGAGTCAGATGCTTAACCTAATGAGCTACAAGACACCCCAGGGGTGCTGTTTCTAAAGGAAGCTAAAGAAATCCTCTGTGTAGGTGGCATGTGAGCTGACACCTGAAGAGAGCGAGCAACTCACTGCAGATGTCTGAGGGATGAAAAACGATGTCTGGAGCAGAGATGCCCCCGGTTGGGAAGGTGTGTGCAGGCCCGGTGCCAGGAGAGTGGTGAGCGCAGGGGAGGAGGCAGGGGCAGGAGGTGGAGAAGTAGGTGGGGCCACAGCTGGAGAAGAGATTGGGCTGAGGCTGCCTCCAGCTCATGTGGGGGCCTGTGTCAAGGGAAAGTCCACAGGATTAGTTGATATACGGGTAAAATGTGTGGTGTGGGAGAAGGAGGAATTTGGGGCTGCACCAAGATTTATGCCTTGAGCCACTAGCCACACTGGGGAGCCCAGGGAAGCACAGGTCTGAGGGGTGGACAGTGCGCACCCCGCACTCTCTTGGACATGCCACGTGTAAGATGCCTGCGAGGTGGCCCGGCAGCCATGGCAAGGAGCCTGGACTCACCAGCCTGGGGCCACTGGGGACAGATGTCAGTCTTGGACACCTGCAGTCGTGAGGCCGGTGGCTGGACGGGATCACCGGGGGCTGGTGGGCAGAAAGGCTTGGGGATGGAGGACACGTCTGGGGCCACAATGGAGAACGGTCAGCAGCAGAAGACGAAGAAGCAAGCAAGGACACTGAAGAATAATGCTTTAAAAAGGCAAAAAGGGGAGTCTCATGGATGTAAAACGAACAGCGAAGATTCTGTTTAACTCATGAATGACCGAGGGGCCAATCTGATGTTACAACCAGTCCACAGGTGCTCCCATGGGCATCACGGACCCACTTCCCTGTGCCCCGGCCTGGTCTAGCCGCAGGGCAGGACCCTTCCACTCCGGCAGCCACCGTGGATTTGCATTTCCAGGGACAGAAATCGTTCGCATTATTCTGTTTTCCATAGGAATTCTCGGCCACTCTTCCCTGCAGCTTATTAAATAGCTCGGGGGAGGGGCTGGGCAGAAAGGCACACTGGACACCACTCTCAGGGACGTGGTGGCATCACTGCTCTTGGTGGCCCCTTCTGAAGTCACCCCCAATTTTCCTGACACAGAACTTTGGTGTCTCAGAAGCCATGTGGGGAGAGTGTGTCCAGAAGGGAGTGCCCGGGAGTCTGGTGGGATAGAGAAGGAGAGACAGAAACTGCTTCGGGACCGGTGACACTGACAAGGGGTTTGGTGCAGGGCGGGGAAGAAAGCCTGCTGGCAGGTGGCAGAGGTGTCGGGCGGGCCAGTGGGGCAGACGCCTTCGGGGAGGGAAATCTGTGTTCTCCGTCTGCGCCTGGAGCAGAGGCGAGCTCAGAAGGAACAGCACTCAGGACCCAGGGCTTCTCTGGAGGTTCTCGTCACGGCCCGAGGGCACCTCCAGGGATGCACCCCTTCTCTTGGAAAACTGGGATCCAAGCAGCCACAGGCACCTGCCCACGATACAGAGACTAGCACCAAAGCCAAGCACTGAATCCAGACGGCGCAGAAAACATGGGTACCATCCTTCTTCCCAAGCGCACGTCCGCCAGCCTGGGGCTTGGGCGCCCACTCCCAAGGACGGAAACGGATCTGCAGGCTCCGGGCCAGGGTGTCTCCTGCCCCCTGCCCCCACCACTGCTCCCAGCTACCAGGTCCAGGTCCCCCTCCTGCCCTGTCCCTACTGCTCCGCACTGGCTCAGAACGAGGGCCCCAGGGCTCACAGCTATTAAGAGGCTCAGCAGGACGGCTCTCTGTTGACTCAGCTCCCAGCTTGGCTCTTTTAGCGGCTCTGGGCTGCGCTGTTCTGCCAAGAGAAAAACGTGCTAGGACATAGGCCACGCTTGCCCCAGGTGAAGCGTGGTGTTTTGTAAATGTGTGATCGTGTCAGTGCTCACCTCAGAGAACTGGCTGTCACATTGAGGGGTGGCGTGGGGGGAAAGGAAGAGGCCGAGGGAAATGCCAGAGGTTGGGAAGGCATAAGGCAGCCTGTTGGGGAGAGCGGCAGGCAGGCTGGGCAGCAGGGAGGCCTCGACCCCACCCGGGACCTCGGCTCCTGGCGGGTTCTCTCACTTTGAAGACCTTCTCAGAACAAGAATCTTGGGAGCTGGATTTTCTCCCACTCCATGGAGGAAACTGAGGCCCGGGGTTTGGGGACTGGACTCATGTCCGGCCGAGTGCACGACCCCAGCTCTTGTCCCATCGTGGCCGCCCAAGGGAGCCATGCCTTGGCTGGTGTCACCTTGAACCTGGATCAGAGTGGGACTTTCAGGGAAATAATGTTGTTTTTGCTTTAAAAGGAGCAGTGTGGGCAGAGGCTGGTTCTGCTGTGGCTCTCCGGCAGTGGGGACTCGAGCTCACCGCCTGTCTCTGAGCGTGACCACGCACAGGTGCAACCCAGGCTGCTGTCCCCTGTGGCCCCAATCCAGCTGGGGCTCGTGGCCCCGGTGTCGGCCACAGCGAGACCCACAGCCCTCAGCTGACCCGAGGCCGAGCTGACGTCGTCACTGGCTCCCAGGCACGACTCAGAAGTGTCCCCGTATCAGGCAGCCTTGTCCAGGCGAGCCCCTGGCTCAGGATGACAGGCCCAGGACGGGCTAAGGGGCCTCGGAGGAGTAGGAGGGGCTGGTCGCCGTGACTTCCCCATCTCTCCGGCACGGAGCCTGCCATCACCCCTGTGCCACGCATGTGGCTGGCAGCAAGCTACTACAGCTCCAGGCGGCAGGTGATGAGGGCCCACACTCGAGCCACTCAGGCAAGCCAGGGGCAGGGTCTGGGGGGGCTCGGTCACCCCCAGGGGCGAGCTCAGGACTGACTGGGGCGCAGTTGGCACCCCCCATCCTGCCGGGACGCGTGAGCAGCCCCGGGGGCAGCAGGGCAGCAGAAGGCGCAACTGTGAGCCCAGACCCCCAGTGGCTCCTGAGCCCACACCCTGTCCCAGGGGCCTCAGGGCTTCTGTATGGTCTGCAAAGTGCAAAGGAAAAACGAGGGTTTAAAAGGGCACGCTCCCTGGCGAAGGGAAGACCTGGGCTTTCCTGGAGATGCACCGCCAGCCCTGCCTCCCTTGTCAGGCCTCCGCCTGCCGCCACAGCCACGTCCAATTCCCTTTGATGTTTTGGTGATGCCAAGTAGGGTGTGTGTGCACGTCACAGGTGTGTGCACGCGTCATGTGCACGCCATGTGTGTCACACATGCCACGTACATTGTCACGTGTGTGTGCACGTGTGGTGTGTGCATGTCATGTGTATGTTGTGTTCACATGTCACAAGCCGTGCACATGTGCAGCACACACCATATACACGTGTGTTTCCCGTCACGTGTGTCATGAGTGCGCATACATGTGTCATGAGTGCACACACGTGTCATGTGTTGTGTGCAAGTGGGCACATGTGTTGTGTGTTGTGTGTGCACATGTAATGTGTGCATGTCATGAGTCACATGTGCGCATGTGTGCCCCGTGTCACATGTGTGTCATGTGTGTCGCATGTGTCGCATGTAGACACAAGTCATAACTGCATGCCATGTGTTGCATGTGCATGTGTGTCGTGTGTGTCATGAGTCACGTGCATGCACATGTGTGGATCATATGTGCACACACGAGAACATACATGTCGACCAGTGCTGAGGGGTGTGTAAGGACAGACGACAGTCCCATCCCCTCCCCACTCCTCAGAGGCACCTGCTTCTGCTCTTCCCTCTTCATGTATTTACGTCATCTATACTTTTGAACAAAAACACTGCTTTCTTCGCAGCCCCTGATCCGTCAGTTTTAGGCGATATCTGCAGAATAGTTATGCGTCTACCTGCCTTTCTGCCAGCGACCCCTCTCCAAGTGGTGGCCTCCCTGACTCTGGACAAATCGTTATTCAGGATTTGCTTACTGCAACTAGGTAAACATCGTTTGCTTTTTGAATCAAGCATGATTACGTTTTATTTTTCCGTCCCTGCCCCTGACCTCCAAGTCCTCTCGCTCAGAGGCGGAGGCCACCTCTGCCTCTAGTCAGTTGGGGGCTCTGCCTCCAGCGACCCCCCTCGTCGCTTTTCTGCGGCGGGCTGCCCTCTACGGTTGTGCATGTGGGCCGTCCTCCCTCCGGAGCCTGTGCTCTCCGAAACCCAGGTCACGTCCGCCCCCAAGCCCGGGTTTGATCAATATTGTACGAACGGTGATGGACATCCTTCCAGGGTATCACGGCACAGCATCTCCAGAACAGTCTCCACCCAGAGGTGCTCTTAGAAATCCGGAAAACAGGAGAACGGAGGCTCCTCACGGTCACAGGTTTGGGCAGATATCTTTCACTTGGTGTGAAGTCTGCGCACACGTGGCCTGGCCCAAACCCGTCTCCCAGGAAATGTCTGGGATGAGGAAGAAACCTCACCAAAGCGCCCGAGTTCTTGGGCTCATAAACCTGCTCTTTGGGAAATCGATTGCTTGTCTGGAGCCTGGGTTTGGGGCATTATCGACCAAGCATGAGTAGCAGCGTATGTGGTTCAGCTGCCGCCACCAGGATTTCCCCGGACAGCCCCGCTCCTGCTTGCATGTTTATGGGCCACCACGTGAGTCAGGGCATAAGACCCCCTCGGGCCGGGAAATGCCAGCCTTCCGTGGAAGTATGAACGGGGCCATCCTTCACGACTTTGCCAGATTGTTCTGCCCCAAAGCTGCTGGTAACTTCTGTTCTGTCTTTAAAGACCATTTAGCCAATTTTTTTTCTCTCAAAGAGTTTGAAGAGCTTAAAAAAAGATTCCATTGTGAAAATGTCATAGGATTGGGAGTTATTGTCTTAGCTTATTACCAGCTCTCGAGATGAGAGTTTCAGGCTATGGAATTAGGGCTTTGCTATTTTTGATGTCCCCGTTTCTCAAAATAGGTGGTGTTGAGCAGATTTTCTGGCCCAGATTGCCCACCTAGGCCCTTGGGTCTGAGAGCACCTGCCATGACTTTCAACCCCCTGCTTAGCCCGAGTCCGTGCAAGGGGCCCAGCGTGCCCCCAGCTTTCACCAGACCCTGAGGGTCCAGACGCAAAGTAAAGACTCCTCCCAGGATCTTAGAAGAAAGAAACTGGGTGGCTTTTTTGACTAGTCCATAGAATGACACAGAAAACGCCGTTTTCTGGTAAACGTATAGGCATTCTCGGACACACATGAAGTGCTAGCGTTCCATGTGTAATGACGACTCTCTGTTCCAGCCCCAAAGCACCGTGGTTCCTTCGCAGGAGGCTCCCACCTTCTCCCACGCTGGCGTGGCTGTCCTGGGAATCAGAGAGCAGCCTGTTGACGGAGGTAATCAAGTGGCACTTGAATGGCCCCATGGAGGGTGTGACAGAGGGGCCCCAAGCCTTGGTCCCAAGCACTCGGATGGAATAGCCCCTACATTCCTGTCCAGTCCTGAAGGCCCTGAGCCTGAAGGGGTCAAGGACAACATTTTCTCAAGCTCAGCTGCCGTGGTCCATGCCCCGACTCCCTGATCCCTGCAGTGAGCCGCTCGGGGCAGGTGCTTGGTACAGTCTCCCACTTGGACCCTGCAGCCCATCACTCAGGTGACCAGGGCCCAAGGACAGGGACTCGGTTCAAGGGCATTAGGGTGCCCCGAGCACCTACCCAGATGTGTGCGAGGGGCGTATAGAGCAGAAATAGGACAAGCAGATGGCTCTGAGGGGGCCCCCGAACCGACCCCGGGCTTGTGCCTGTGAGCCCCCAAGGCAATCCCCACCCCTGGCAGCTCTTGGCGGCCGTGGTGAGACAGCGCTCCCCGAAGCATCAGGCAGGGAGAGGGCAAGTGCTTTTATAAGATCAGCCAAACGACGAGGGGAGTGTTCGCTGGCCCCGTCCTGCTTGCTCCCTGGCCATCTTAGGAGGTCCTTGCTTCCTTGTCAGAACATGCACGCCCGTCATTATTTCTCTGCTGATTTGTTTCCATCTGTGTCCACCACTTGGAAGCCCCGCATGAGCACGGGCTGTGGTGGTCCCCGCCCCCGGGGCCTGAGGGGAGTTTCCGCCCTGCTTGCATTGAGTGGACGAGTGCCGTTTTACAGAGAGGGCTTTAAGAGAAGGTCAAGCTTGACCTCAGTTGTTTCTCTAGAACATTAGCCACTCCACGACAGCGCCAATTCTGTGAATCTTCCCATGCCTTCTGGGGGGCATGTGGCTGGCTTCAGTCAGAGACTGAGAGGGGATGGAGGGTGGGCATGGGGTCAGGGATGTGAGGGGGAATGTGGGCGGGGATGGGGTGGGGGATGTGGGGGTCAGAGATGGGATCAGGGATGGAGGTTGGGGATGGAGGGCAGAGTGGAGAGCAGGAAGCAAGGTTGTGGGGGTCCCGTACAGGTAATGTCAAGGACGGTCCCTTCCCTAGTCCAATTTCCCTCATCGTTTTCTCTTTGACCCACAGGTCGTTTAGAAATGTGTTGCTTAACGTTCAAACACTGGGGTTTTCTAGGTGTCTTCCAGCTGCGGAGTTGTGCGTTAATTCCAAGCGACTGCAGGAGGCAGCTGGGATGGGCTGGGACAACTGCATATCTACCTGGAAGCAAAGAAACTCGACATTTACCTCCCATTATACACAAAAATAAATTCAAGACAGATCTAAATGTACAAACAAAAACTGCAAATCTTCTGGAGGAGACACCTGGAGGATATCTTAGTGACTTTGAGGTAGGAAAAAACTTCTCAGATAGGACATAGGAAGTAATAGCAACAAGAGAGTTAAATTATTAGACTATCAAAATCAAAAACGCTATTCATCAAATCAAAAGACACCACTAAGAAAATGAAAGGAAAGCTGCCAACTTGGAAAAGATATTCACAAAATATTTATCTGACAACAGACTTGTATCCGGCATATATAAAGAACTCCTGCAACTCAATAATAGAAAGACAAACAACCCAAACAAAAATGGGCAAAGTATATGAACAGACACTTCACGTGGCTGTCTGGCACTCGATGGACGTTCGCGTTCATTTGCCTACAGAGTGTCCACTGACGTCTGATGTTGGCACCTAGTTTTCTTGGCCAACCACTCCTCCTCTGTCCGTGTGGTTGGGTGGAGCTCCCTTTCCCTTCTGGTCCCTGAAGGAGGCCATCAGAGCTTCACATTCCTCTAATGCAACGTCTGCTCTAAAATGGGCGCACAACCCAATCAGAGCCGGGGAGAGGCAATTCCAGGAGTTTCCTCAGAAACTTGGCAGAGACAGTCTTTCGCCCTGTAGTCCCAGAGCTGCTGGTGGCCAGCTTGCCATGCCACGGGCAAAGCCAGCCTAAGAGTGCATCTGACAAAGAAAGCAGCAGGGCCAAGATGGGGAGCAAAATCAAGTTCCAAAAATGTTGCTTGAGTCCCTGGATGCAGCCTAGCCTGAAGCACAGTGTGGTAGATTGCACATTCTTCCCTTCTCTGTAAGCATGCCTCTTTGCATTACGACCTCAGAGTCCTCCCCCAATCAAGAGACTGAGTCCACTCCTCCACCTGCTTAAACCTGGTCTTGGCTTTGTGACTTACTCTGGCTGATGCAGTGGTAGCAAATATGGCACATGCAGAGGCTGGGAAAGTGCTTGTGCATAGGGCTGCTCTCTCCTTCTTCTTCTTCTTCTTCTTCTTTTTTTTTTTTTAAGCACATGGCTCTTTTTTTTTTTTTAAGATTTTATTTATTTATTTGACAGAGACATCCAGTGAGAGAGGGAACACAAGCAGGGGGAGTGGGAGAGGAAGAAGCAGGCTCCTAGCAGAGGAACCTGATGTGGGGCTCGATCCCAGAACGCTGGAATCACGCCCTGAGCCAAAGGCAGACGCTTAACGACTGCGCCACGCAGGCGCCCCTCTCCTGCTGCTTCTGGGCCAGCCTGCTAGGAAGCAGGACACATGTCCCTGTCACCCCATCAACCCCCAACCTCCAGCACCAACAGACAGCCAGAGCCAACTGGTCATCCCATGAGCCAGGTCCCTAACTTAATGACCCGGCTTATGGCCAGACTGCCCAGCTGACTCATGAGCAATAATGCAGTGGTGGTGGGTTCTAAGGCACTAGGTTTGGGGATTGTTTGTTACACAGCAAAGGCTCACTGATACACAAGATGTCTGGACTTTTCAATTACACAAGACAAAGAAATCCCTTTTCCCTTTGGCCTTGTTTAGTTGGGTTTATATCCCTTTTAAGGAACAAGCTCAAAGTCTAAGCTGTTCCTGCTCCTTCACGTCATCCCAGCAATTGCTCAAGGGTCTCATGAAAGCATTTATCTAAAGCCTTTTTTGAATCTGCATATACGTGTGAATCTCTCTATATGTTTGAATCAACAAACATTTAGATTCACCCAAATCTTGTTCATGGTGTGGGCGCCTGTAGACAGAGTAAACAAGAGAATAGTCTAACTTTGTCTCTAATGCCAGCTCTCATCACACCTGGTCTTTTCAGCTGCCATCCACCACCATCTTGTGCTTTTAGGCCAACTTCTGCTTCCTGACACCTTCTAGAAGTTTCTCCCCAGGGGCTGGTGATGTGTGCAGACTCAGAGCTAACATGTGCGTGCCCTCGCCCAGGTCCTCAGAGCTGACCCATTTCCTCTTCAATTCTGGGACAAGCTGGCCTCACCCATTAATCATGGCGACCTCACTCAGCACCTTACCTTCCTCCACCTTGAAGCAGGGCAGCACCAGGTCATGCTGGGCCTGAGAGGTTGGGAGTCTTAACACGCTTATGATTGGTGGTCTCACCTGGTGGGGGCTTCACCTTCTGGAGGGACTCTGGAGAGGCTCCAGGCCCACCTGGGTGGAAACTGGACCTCGGACACTTCCGGCCAACTGTTCTGCTTCCCTCTCAATTGCAGATTCCCAGGCTGGGAATGGGAAGGACATGGGCTCTCTCCTTGCGCCCACTGACCTTGGGGGGTCAAAATGAGGGACAAACCAGGACAGCCAAACTGTCCCAGGCTCTCCCAGCCGCTGCAGAGGCTACATCTTCTAGAGCTGGGCAGCAGAAGGGAACAGGACAGTGGCTGAAGCAAGTGACTGGGTTCAAGACTGCGGCTGCCCTCATCAGGGTGCCCAGCAGTGTCCACCTGGGGGAGGTGCAGCCTGGGTCATACAGCTGTGGCTGCACCTGGCGGGAGCTAACTGGAAGGCCACCAGGCTCAGTGCTAGAATGACCACCTGCACCCTGGGCCACGGTGGTGTGCTGCTTTGAGGGTCTACACCTGCCCGCCCATCTCCAAATGGCCCTTCGCCGCCCACTCTGAGTGGGTATCCACAGCAGCATCCCAGAGGTTGGGCTTGCCAGGGCCAGTGCGGCCAGCCGGCAGGGCAGCGGTGGTGCCAGGCCCTCGGGAGGAGAAAATGATGGGCAGCATTTCTAAGTGATGGCTGAATCAGGGCACTCACCGTTGTGGGGGAACACGTCCCACCTTAGGCACTGGGAAAGCCAGAAACTCAAGAAGGATGCTCTGGTGTGGATTAGAATGATTCCTGGGGAGGGCTGCACAGTCTCTGTCACCCTCGGCAAGGCCAGGCTCTCCACCAACGGCCCCCTGTCCCTAGGGGACTCTCCTCGGCCTCCCAGCCTGCCAGTCCACTGGTCTGTCTGGTTCCTGAGCTGGACCCATGTCTGCTTGCTGTGGATCCGTGTCTGTCCAGGCCAGATGGCAACACATCCATCTCAGGCTTGGCTGCCCACCCCCCACCCACGGGAGCTCTGGGACTCCACATCTGCGGGGGGAGCCAAGCCTGCAAGATAAGCTAGCCCCTCCTTGATGAGGAGTCCTGAGTTGGGAGACAGGGCAGAGATGGGGCCATAACCCACGGTGACACTGGAGGGAGAAGCTTTGCAGTCACACCCGGGATATTGTAGGGCCCCACCTGCAGCTTGCACCTGGTTGTCTGGGGAGAGGCAGCATTTCCCATGGTGGGATGGCATAGTAGAGCCCAACGGGCTTGGCTAGAAAGGGAGGGGCCTTTCCTGAGGCTGGAAGTTCCAGGCTGACCTCAGGATGCTTTGGGGACATGGGACCGTTGGGACAGGGAGGTGGATGGGTGCAGTGACCCAGAGCCAGGGACCGGAGACCAGAGGCTTCAGGGTCAAATTCCAGCCCTGATGCTGGTGCTGTACCCACAAATTCTCCCTTGGGGGCTTGCTTTCCTACCTGCACTACAGGGTGGTAGTAGTAGCTCCCCGTGAGGACATGTCGGGGTGAAATGAAATGCATGGCAAGCACCCAGCTGAGCCCCCAACTATGGCATGATTGACAAACAGGAGATAATACAATTGTCACTAATGTCATCATTGGCATCACTGTTCTCCCTGTTCCTCCAACCGGTCTTGGACCATCACTGAGCAGAGTAATAATAGCCAACATGTCTTAATTTGCGAAACACTGTACAGTTGACAGAGCACCTGGTTTCCTTTGTTGCTGACATCACACTGAAGAACACAGTGGGTGTTGCCCCAACATTTGGACGGGAGGACTGAGGCTCAGAGAGGTTGGGCTGCTGGTCCCAGATCACACAGCTGGTCATCAGTAGAGTCAGAACCCAAAGAGTCACGCCTTCCAGAAGTAATCTGTCTTGGGCCCAGGCCCTTCTCAGCCTGGACTGGGCCGGACAGCTGCACACTTCCCAGCAGTGGGACTTGCCTGCTTCTCTCTGCTTATTGTGAGCTCCCGGCCCGGGCATGATGAATTGCGTCATTAGTGAGCACAATTATCTTTATTAGTGCACACCACAGGCCTCATCATCATTCATAAGGGGAGACTTGCACTGGGAGAAATACGGTGAGAACATCCCAAGTCTGCAGAAAGGCAATGAGGACGGTCCTGGGGCCAGGGGTGGGAGGCGATCCTGCCCTGAGTGGGGTGGTCTCCTTCACAGCCTCCATCTGCCTGTCTGCATCCAGCTGTACTCTTGTCTATTCCTCATCCACCTACCCACCTATTTACCATCCATCCACCCACCCATCCGTCCATCATCCATCCATCCACCCATCCATCCATCCATCATCCATCCATCCACCCATCCATCCACCCATGCATCCATCCATCCACCCATCCATCCACCCATCCATCCATCATCCATCCATCCACCCATCCATCCATCACCCATCCATCCATCATCCATCCATCATCCATCTATCCATCATCCATCCACCCATGCATCCACCCATCCATCCATCCATCCACCCATCCATCCACCAATCCATCCATCATCCATCCATCCACCCATCCATCCATCATCCATCCATCCATCATCCATTCATCCATCATCCACCCATCCACCCATGCATCCATCCATCCACCCATCCATCCATCATCCATCCATCCATCATACATCCACCCATCCATCTACCCATGCATCCATCCATCCATCCATCATCCATCCATCATCCATCCATCATCCATCTATCCATCATCCATCCACCCATGCATCCACCCATGCATCCATCCATCCACCCATCCATCCACCAATCCATCCATCATCCATCCATCCACCCATCCATCCATCATCCATCCATCCATCATCCATCCATCCATCCATCCATCATCCATCCATCCATCCATCATCCATTCATCCATCATCCATCCATCCATCCATCATCCATCCATCCATCATCCATTCATCCATCATACATCCACCCATCCATCTACCCATGCATCCATCCATCCACCCATCCATCCATCATACATCCATCCATCATACATCCACCCATCCATCTACCCATGAATCCATCCATCCACCCATCCATCCACCCATCCATCCATCCATCATCCATCCATCCATCATACATCCACCCATCCATCTACCCATGAATCCATCCATCCACCCATCCATCCACCCATCCATCCATCCATCATCCATCCATCATCCATCCATCCACCCATCCATCATCCATTCATCCATCATACATCCACCCATCCATCTACCCATGCACCCATCCATCCACCCATCCATCCATCATACATCAATCCATCATACATCCACCCATCCATCCACCCATGAATCCATCCATCCACCCATCCATCCACCCATCCATCCATCCATCATCCATCCATCATCCATCCATCCACCCATCCATCCATCCATCATCCATCCATCCACCATCCACCCATCCATCCACCCACCAATGCACCCAATCTATCCCTCCATCCCAGGTGCCTCTACATGGGTTTGGGGAAGAGAACAACAGTGAGGCCACCCATGCAGGGGGTCAAAGAGCCATGAAGTGACCCCTCTATCCGAGGAGGGCCGTGACTTTGGTAAAGGAGAAGTAAACCCCCCCTGAGCTGCTCAATTTGCAGGGACATGTGCTCAGCGGGCCTTGGAGGTGTGTTTCTCACAGGGTTCCTTCTGGGGAACATAAGTTAAGCCTGAGCATGGAGAGAGGAGAAGCCCGGATTCCGAGGGCCGATTTGGACCCTTATCCTCCGTGGGCTGGGCAGGGTTGTAGAGACCGTTCTCTGCCTCGGTCTTCCTCACCTGTTCACCTGCATCACCTGCCTGGAGCTAATTGCCATGAAGGTGACTCCTAGGCCGAGTGGGGTTTATGGGCCCCCACTCAGGCCCACCAGTGCTGGTTCAAGGGCTGCTGGGGCCACAGCGCAGAGTCTGAGACGGTCGTCAGCTGGGGCCTTGCCTGACGCTGGCCCGCGCCTCAGTGGGAGGAGACAGAGGGGCGGGGGCTGTGTGCACACCTTTCAATAATTAAACTATTTGTCTTTTAAGACAAAAAGCAGCACCTGCAGTTTCTCTCGGAGGCCCCATGAGCCGTTTGGGAAGTTCCACAGGGTGTGAGCTTTACCAGGTTAATGTGAGGCTGCCCGCTGAGAGACAGAAGCGGATGGACGCCCGCCTCACTTGCCAGCTGCTCCCCGACTCTGCAGCCAGTTTCCACCAACCTCGGGGCTCTGCTCAGAAGCACAGAGCACCGTCCGGCTGGGGGCGGCAGGTGGCTGCTGGGCCAGGATAAGGGGCCTGGACAGCTGCCCCCACATCCTGGGTAGCTGAGTGGTCTTGGGGACCCTGAGCCCTGTGTCCTTGTGGGGTTGAAGTGGCCTATGTGGCTGAAAAGCACTTGGCGCATTCCTGGCACAGAGCAGGCCCCTGGGAAGTGTCACTTCCTGCTCTGGCTCAGGTCTGAGCCCTGGTGTGGCCTGGGGGACTTCAGGGATCCTCTGGACCAGCCAGTGGAGAAAGCCAGGGCGCCATCCAATCCCCGGGCCCTCATTGCTGGCCCAGTATCACCACGGTGCACTTTTCATGAGTGTCCCTTATTCTCAACAGCACTGCCAAGGCCGCCCCGTTGTCCCTGTCCCGGATGAAGACGTGGGTCCAGCAGCCAAGTCCAGGGCCGTGTTCGGAAGCAGCAGAGCCGAGCGGTGCTCTGAGCTCACATCCTTTCTCTCCACCCAACACGCTGCCTGCCCCTCTCCTGAGACCCTGCTTCCTTTGTTTCTCAGGGTCCTCCTGCTCCAACCCCCCAGTTCTGGGAGGCCCAAAGCCCTTAGTGGGGACACTGCCCCAGCCAGACCACGGGGGCTGGGAGGGGTCATCTCAGGGCCTGGGTCTGGCCAACAACGGCAGAGGGGCTAACCCGGCAGCCCCAGGGAACCAGCAAGAAAGCTTGGTTCTGACGTCCCTGGCCGAGGCCAGACCGATAGCTGCCCCACACCTGGCAGGCCCTGGCCCACCGAGCCGGATGGGGACAGTCAGGCCCGCCTTGTGCCCTGCCCCCACCTCGTCCAGCCTTCCTGCTCCTGGGGCGAGACAGGGCAGGTAAGCTGCGAGCCACTGCGGGAGGAAGAGGCTGCCTGAGGTAACCAGCAGCCGTGCTCAGCTACTCGCCGCTTCCTGGCCTCCTGGCACCCTCACGGTGTTTCCTGGACCCACCATGGAGGACGCCCCCTGCTGGCCAGGCCTCAGTCCCTGGACGCGGTGTCCTGCCTTGGCCTCCCCCAGAGCGGCCTCCAAGCTGCCGGCAGTTGCTCTGAAACGCAAACCTGACCATTCCACGCGCCACGTTGGTCTGAGTCCTCGCAGGATTTTACTCTAAAATGACTCAAGAGCGCAGACTTCAGTGAACTCGGGCTGAGCGAGGGGACAGGCGAGGGGGTGGGGCACGTGCGGGGGCCACCGTCACCACACTGGGGGGCGGCTGGTGGCCTCAGGGGCCTCGGTACCACGGAAGGAGCTCCATCCACAGCCGGCCTCCGTCACCTCCCTGACCCGTCCCTTCCTGGAGACTCAAGCTGCACAAGGACCCAGCGGCTCCCCTGGCCCCGGCCCAGCTCTGCGCCTGGCCCCAGACGGGCTCGGAAAGTTTGCCGAACGCGGGAGAATCACACACCACACCCAGAATGACGGCTGACATTCACCGAGGGACAGGTGTCCCTTGTCCCACACCTTCTCGGCAGTCCTCACCCTGCGCTGTGCCGGGGCCACCACCCTCCGTGACAGCTGGGGAAACGGAGTCCCGGCAAGGCTGCGCCTCCCTGGGGACCGTCCTGGCTGGAGACGTCCCAGGTTGTTTTTTGGGAATGTGCCTGTGCTGCCCACCCTCTTTAAATGCACAGAGATACCAACACACGCCCGCACACAATGGGAGAAAATGGCCCTGCCGACCTTCACTGGCTTTGCAAAGTCGGGCTGGAGCGTCACCTGCCAACCTTGTGTCAGGGCGACACCTACCGGCTGGCTAAGCACAGGGCCCCTCACTTGTGCAGACGCCCTGGAGCCGTCCTGAGTGGCGCAGGGAGGGCCCCTCATTCCCCACGTGAGTGAGATGGTGCGCGCCCGACCTTCGGGATCTGGCTTACTCTGCTCAGTACGGCGTCCTCCAGGCCCACCCAGGGTGTCGCCCAGCTTGTCAGAGGCACGGATGGCCACCACGGCTACTGAGGCTCAAGGTTACCACTGTGATCTTCAGCCTTGAGCCGGCCCGGGAACAGAGGATGCCGGCATGTGTGTGCTGAGCCCTTGGCTCCCACCCCCCGATGACCGGGGAGTTGGCCTTGTCAGCCCAGGGAGCCAGCCAGCAAATGGGGGCTCTGAAGGTGACCTGGCTTGCTCCAGATCATCTGTCAGACACGGCTGCCTCTCCGTTGGCTTGGAGCATGGCTTTCTATACCGAAGGACTCAACCTGCACAGCCCTTGGGCCATCAGCCATCAGTAACCGCTTTTAGACTGAGAAAAAGCTTCCAGAAGACGAACACCATGCAGGTGGTCGGGGCCTTACTCTAAATGCAAATCTCATTTTAGGTGTGATGTCTTAGTTACCGGAAAGCAGAGACTATTCTGCCTATTACCCTCATAACTCTGCCTGGGAGCGATCTGGACACAGAGTAGGAGAAGCGGCCCCACAACTTCGTGGTTTAAAAGAACAGCCATTTATCGGCTCGTGAATTGAAGCCCCAACAGCAGGCTGGGCCCGCTGGCGGTTTCCTCTACTGGGCTCGGCCGGGGTCACTCCCTGTGCACGGCCAGCTGGCGGCCGGGGGTCTACGCCCATGCTGGGCCACTGGCTGCTGACTGGCTGACGGTCAGCGGGAGCTAACGGGGGCTCTGTGTCTCCAACCAGCCCAGGCGTGCCCACCGTCTGGCCAGTGGCGGCCGCAGCGTCGCCAAGGGCACGCTGATGCCCAAGTGCTTTTTGAGCCCTGGCTCGCGTCATAATTGCCATCTTCACGGGACCAACCAAGGGATGGAGAAGTGAAGTCTGCCTCCTGGGGGGAGAGGCAGAATGCATCCCCCCCCACACAGTGGTGCTCACAGGCATTTTCCGGGGTGCTTTCTCGTCCTGCGCCTTACCCACCAGTCGCTGCACACGTCTCTGTGGCCATAATGGTCCCATATAGCAATGGTTCATTTTGTGGGATTTCTTTTCTGCAGACAGTGGCTGAGCCCATCCCCCCCCCACCCCCGCCGCAGGAATTATGGCAGGAGTTTCTGCTCCCCCAGCTCCTAGCACAGGGCCTGGTGAATGCTTATTCTGTGCACATTTATTAAACAAGCCATTGAATGTGTTGAATTGGATGTGAAATGGCTGCAGGTGAGTGTGTTAATTAGACCCAGGATCCGAAACTCCAGATGGGCAGAATACAAATTAATAGAGCGTTTTAGAAGCATTTCCCCAAACCTCCCCGGACACCTACCTTGACCAGCAGAATCCCGCGGATCCCCAATGGGCGATGCTTCCAGCCTTTCTTGGGTCGTAGCCCCGTTGAGAAGCTGATGAAAATGATAGCCCTTCTCCCAGAAGAGGTTCCCCTGCATTGGCTCTGTCGGAGCTCAGTTGCGGAGAACAGGGTCCATGCCAGCTGGTTAAAACTGGAAGGAATTCACTAGGGGTTAGTACAGGGCAAGAGGGAGCGTTAGCAAGGCTGGAGAAATGGATCCTGAGCCGCAAATTCAGGAACAACTTTGAAAGCAAAACGGAGCCAACAACGCCCTTCATCTTTGCTAACGAGCTGTCATCTGCTCCTCTGGGAAGCTGCTGCCATATCCTCGGGCTCCCGAGCCAGGCCCCCCGCTACCATCAGAAAGTCAGGAGACCACTCCCAGAAGCCGCAGCTCAGGTGTGTGCCTGTAAGAACTTCGGCGGCGGCGGCAGAGCCCCTGCCGCAGAGGCACTCTCGATCAGTGTAAGCGTGTCCATGGCTACCACCTGAATCACAACCGACCACTTGCTGCAAGGCCTTCTGGGACAAGCAGACCAGGAACACAGCAGAGAACGTTAGAACCAGGGCCCCGACCTCTCTCTCTCTCCACCTGCCTTTCTCTCTCTCCACTTTCCAGATAGCCTCCCATTTTCAGACAACGTGCGGGTGAGAATCATCAGGGCACAGACTTAGGGCTTTTGCAAATGGGGACCTGCTAAGATTAGAGTGGCCAGGGACCGAGACCCTCTGCTGGGCTCAAAACAGGCATGCGACGTGCTACTGAGGGGCCCCGATCTGGCCGGGTTTGGGGAAGAGCAGTTCGTGAACTTCCTACCCCCAATCTGAGCACCCCAAACACACTTTTAGTCAGCTTATTAAGTCCACCTGTTGACAAAATATAACAATACTTACTCTTTCACACCCTAAGGATGCTGATTTACGAAGACACTTTTTTAAAAGATTGATTGATTGATTGATTGATTGATTTGAGAGAGAGAGAAGTGTGGCCCCAGGACTGGTGAGCAGAAGAAACTCAGAGAGCCAACCTGCCCGAGCTGAGTCAGGACCACAAGCTCCCCCATCTCCATTATTCCATCCTCCACCAGAAAGAAGGTTGTTTGTTTGAAAGAAGCCAGTGATCTCTCAGTTGCGTTACACAAACTTTTTCATTAAAATTCAGGCTGCCGTCCCTCTAGAGGACCCCAAAAAGGTCTCCGTGCTCTTGAGACTATGACCTTGCCCGGCGTGCCAGCCCCCGGCTCCCTGTGCCCCACCGGGAGCTCCGGCCGGATGGGTGCTCCACTCCCCTCCTCTCTTCCTCGGACCACTGAGCCCCTGGTCAGCCCATCCCTGCCACTGGCGGGGAGCGAACGGGAAGGCTTCAATAATACTTGTCAGCTCAGCTTGACTACTACGTGGCATGGTTTTATTTTTAAATTGTCTGTTTTCCTCATCAGTTACGTCCCTCCCATCGAGGGCTGCATTCGCAGATCCAGCATCTTCTATGAAGGAGCAGCTTTGGCGACGGGGAAGACTTGTTGTACGCTGACTTTGGCCAGAGTTGAAGGATGTCTTGACCATCGCCTGGGTCTGGCTTCTTTTGGAAACACAGAAACTGAGAGTTGTTCGGTTCACTGAAATTCAGGAAATCAACTGGTTTTGGTTCAAAATACCAAATCACTTTTAGTATGTTAGACCAGGACCTCCCCTAGGATCTCTTCAGCATCACTCGGTGTCACGATTTGTTTAAGAATGACCAGCCCGTGGGACACCTGGGTGGCTTTCAGCTCAGGTCAGGATCCCAGGGTCCTGGGATCAAGTCCCGCACTGGGGGAGTCCTTGCTCAGCAGGGAGCCTGCTTCTCTTTCTGCCTGTTGCTCCCCCTGCATGTTCTCTCTCTCTCTGGCAAATGAATAAATAAATCTTTAAAAAACAAACAAAAAAGAATGACCAGCCCTGAGCAAAGACTTTAACACATGAAACATGAAGAGATGGCAGTGTTGCCTTGTTTCAAAGCAGCATAAACAATTTACTTACCAGTTTGCACAGTTAAGCTCCCTTCTCCCCACGTCTGAGAGACTTGAGTATGACACAGCCCCGAGCACGCGGCCGCTCTGTGAAGCCGTCCCCAGAACTCCTTGGAACCTCAGACCATTTTCTGCAAAACCACAGCATCTGGCTCGTGACAACTCTTGGTGAATATCCGGTAATAACAGTAACGTCAGTAGTTAACATTTATTGAGCACCAATTACCCACAAGGTGATTTTCTAAGCCCCATATTTTCCCCATTTTGCAGATGAAGAAACTGTGCCATATGGGAAGTTAAGTTGAACTCAAAGTCACAGAGCCTATTTGAACCGGGCTTTACATACACGTGGTTTGACTGCAAACCTGTGCACTTGGGCAGCATGACCTCAGTATTTAGTGGATGAGTGAAGAATGGAGGAATAGATAGGTGGATGGTAGATGGGCAGATGGTTGGTTGGAGGGAGGGAGGGAGCGATGGATTATAACGGTGGAGGGATGGATGGATGGATGGATGGATGGATGATAATGGTGGAGGGATTGATGGATGGATGGATGGATGGATGGATGGATGGATGGATGGATGGATGGGTGGATGGATGATAATGGTGGAGGGATGGATGGATGGATGGATGGATGGATGGATGGATGGATGGTTGGAAGGATGGATGGGTGGATGGATGGGTGGGGGGACAGATGGATGATGATGAACACGTGGATGGATGAAAATAAAAAGTAGAAAGCAGCACCCTTGGATCATCTCTAGACTGGCCTCTCTACTCCTGAGCAGCCAACACCGTAGTGCACAGACATAGGCTGGGCTGGGGCCAGCGACTGCACCCAGAGCTGCAGCTGTGTCATTTGGGGAGGGGTCCTGAACTTGAAATTGCCGTTGGGCCAGGACGCTCTGGGAGTGGCTGAATGGCTCCAGCTGAGACTTCCTACCACCCTCCCTCACTGCTGGTGCCCGGGCAGGAGCCTCAGAAGACCTGAAGTCAAACTGGCCTCCTGGGGAGTGACTGCCCTGGGGTCACGCCCGTAGCGTGTCACACCTCAGGCTGGGACTGAAAACCCAGCTGAGGTGAGGACTGATTCTCCAGGAAGAGGAAAGTCATCTGGAAGCTGAATTTACAATTACTTACCCTAATCCCTCAACTGGCTTTTAACAAAGCAATTTTCAGCATCCAATTAAGTTGTAATGGACTATTAGAATCACTAATTGTTGTGTATTTAATAGAAACTCACACTCAAGTAGCTATTATAAATCACTTGCTGGATGCTGATAGTTACACTATCTGGAGAACCCAGGAAAGCCAGATTTCTGGGTATGTGTGTATGGATTCCATTATTGAGGACTCTTGACTCACTGGGATATAAATATGAATAGTTTCCCCAGTAATTGCTTCTGACTATGCTGTCAGACCCTGTCTCACCCCAGCTCTTTCCCATTGAACAGCAGGTAATCTGGGTGAGAGCTTACCCCGATTCTACTGCTGTGACCTCAGGTGCTTCCATGTGCATCCTCTAAATAGGGATCATTGTAGCTCCTCCTTCTTTCATGATTGCAATGCAGACAGAGGAAGGTAACATGTGGAGGGCTGGCATAGAGCAAGTTATGCTTTTATTAGGGCTGAGGCAGTCTCCTTATTTTTTCTGCAACTTGATCCTGTTTGTTTTAAAATATTAATGTCCTATTCGATTCAGGCCCTTCTCCCTTAGTACCCCTCTCCCACTGCTTTAGCCATGACTTGTGCTCAGGCAAAGTAAGAAACGGATAAATGGATGTTTGGATTTGTAGGTGAACAGAGAGAAGGGCAGATGGTTGGATCAATGGATGGGTGAGTGGGTGGATGGATGGATGGGTGAGCAAATGGATGGATGGGTGGATGGATGAGTGGATTGATGGATGGAAGGTGGATGGAAGGTGGACGGATGGGTGGTGGATGGATGGGTGGTGGATGGATGGATAGGTGGATGGTGGATGGATGGGTGGGTGGACAGTGGATGGATGAGTGGATGGATGGTGGATGGATGGTGGACGGATGGGTGGGTGGATGGATGGTGGATGGATGGTGGATGGATGGATGGTGGATGGATGCTCTGGTAGTGATTGATTTCCCTCTCACCACATGGAACACAGGGTGGGAATCCACTAACCTCTCTGAGGTTAGCATCCCTGCACCCCAGAGCCTCTCTCAGACATTCACTGACTTCTGGGGAGGCAAAGGGACAATGCTTTTTCATCTCTTCATGTTGAGCACCCAGCGTGACACCTGCCACAAGTCAGTGCTTGCAAACTTTTGCAAGAAGATCGGGAGAGCAGATGTAGGAAAGGGACTCAGGGAGCACAGAATGCTCCTTCTGTCCAAGCCTGCTGCTTGTTCTGGTGGCTGAGATGTGGGGTAGGGACAGCCATGCCACAGCTGCAAACAGCTGAAAACAGCCGGCTCGACACACTCAGCCAGGCTGGTTCTGACTCTGGGGAGGGCTTGCGGTGCTGACGGTGAAGATGGCAAGACCTGGAACACTCCCAGGGGCCTCACACTGAGACCTTCCTTAGCAAAACCTTGAGAAACCTGCTAGCTATGTGACACTCCCTTTCACAGATGGCAGAGCAGAGACTTGAAGAGGGGACATGTATTGTTCTAGGCCTCACAACTAGACTGTGCCTGAGTTAGGACTCCAACATAGGTTCTCCTGATCTGACCCTCCCCACCCTGCAAACACTCATGGAATGGGACTTTTTGGAAGGAGAGAATGAATGAATGAATCCAATCCTCGGGAGGTGCATGCTGTAAAGCTGGGTATTTGGAGAAGAACATCTGAGACTAAATCAAAGTACAAAATTAGAGTTCAAATATAGACAAGGAAAAGTTTACATATCCCCGTAAGTCATTAGATGGTGTCCCAGACCTTGCCTGCTTTAAAGAATCATCTTTAATTACAAACTAGATTAAATAAAAGTGAGGTTTACGGACTTCTCAACTAATGAGTCGTCATATGGAGTTCAGGCTCAGCTGGTTCAAGCAGTTGGATGAGGTAGGAAATTTCCCATAGCTTCTTGTCCTCTGGCACCAACTTTGCCGGTAGGAGTACGAATGCAGTCGGACCTCTTCTTTTCAGAGTACAGTTGCCAGATCTCGCAAATAAAAACACAGGTGATGTTTGGAATGTGCTTATTCTAAGAGTTATTAGCTGTATTTCTGAAATTCAAATTTAACTGGCGTTCTGGATTTTTCCTGGTAGCCCTACTTTAGAGTTTACCTGTTTGCTGGGGTTGTCTCTCACCGGGTCTAGAATGTATTCATCACCTTCAGTGCTCAGAAATGTCATCAGACGGCATCTGTGTGTGGCACTCCCCCCGGGGCTCTGTCCACACGGAAGCCTTGTCCTCGGTGGGGGAGCTGCTCCTCCACGGTTTGAGGTCCTCCTCTCCTGTGTCGCTCACCCTCTGCACCCCTACGAGATTTATGCACATCGTTTGAACTCCCCATCATTGTCCAAACGACCTTGGCCAAGTTGATTAGCCTCTCTTAGCCTCAGTTCCCGAATCATGAAATTGGCTTTCACAAACCAATCTCACAGCCGGGCACATGAGGATTAAAGACGCAGAAGGACGCCACACCCCTCACATCCTGCGTGCCCCGGCTGCTGCCGTAAGGGTGCCCTCCCGAACCAGAGGATGTGTGCTGTCCTTCCTGTGCGCAGTGGCGCTTCCCAGTCCTTGAGGTGGTTTGGGGCCGCGTGACTCGTTCTGCCCAATTAACTGAGCAGATGTGTCCCGTGTCCCTGACTGGCTGGAGCATTTTGTGGCCCGTGAAATGCCCACCAGGGCACTCTTATGCCCACCCACAGTAAATGACAATGTTCCAGTGTCTGCTGTGTCGGCCAGGGTGGCTAGAAGTCCGCTGACCTTCAGTGGACATGCAGCATGAGTGGGAAACAGACCTTGGTTTATGGCACCGAGCCTGGGAGAATGTCCGTTACTGTCACACACATAGCCATGCTGACCAGTCCCCAGGGGTCCGCAGAAATCCCCTCCCTTTCATCACCCTGTGTTAACGAAGTGAGTGTCCCGTGAGCAGTTCCCAAGATGTTGCAAGCTTTGCCCAGACAGAGAGCATCTGTCCTTTATTGACCATTCTTAGGGAAGTCTGGGGAGGAAGGTCCCCCTCACGTTCAAGCTGTTCTGAGCTCTGATCAGTCCAGCTAAGCTGGGGCTCAGCCTGGCGTTGGTGTTGATGGGACAGGTGATGGGATCCACGAAGCCACAAATCAGAGGGCTCTCCTACTGACGATCGAGGCACCGATGTCCTTATACTCCCTGCTGGTGACCCACATGTCTTTGAAGGTGGAGAGCGAGCACAGGATGGAGCCGCCCAGCCAGGCACTGTACGTGGAAGAGGGGCAGGTGGACACCTGGACACGGTGGAGGAGGCAGAGAGAGGGGAGAGCGGAAGAGCGAGGGCAGGGGGGTGAGGCAGGGGTGGAGGGATCCGGGGAGACAGGAAGAAACCAGAATCAAAATACTACTCTGAATTTGGGACGTAAAATAGCAACCTCAGAGCGAAACTCGTGGGTAGCCGTCGCTTCCCTCCGTGCAAATACAGGTTATTCCAACCTTTGAAGATGCTGGTCGGGTCACACGCTGTCTTCCTGTAGCTTTAAACTATGGGATAAAAGAGGCAAGAGCAGAGAGGACTCACCCTTGGCCCTTAGACTCACTCCAAAACACATGACACATCTTCGAGTCATACAAGGTCTGTGTGGAAGGCATGTGTGTTTTGCAGAAAAATGTAGAAAATACAGAGGAGCATGACGCAAATCAGAGGCAATCAAACAACCTGGACCAATCCTGTCGTTTCACACTCAAGCTCGCCGCTCGCTGACGTCTGCCACGTGCATGCTCACCTGCGACTCTGGGACAGAGCAGTGCTTCCGACCAAGTCCCAATCCCTCTGCGCTGGGAGGATCTGAACATCACCATGCCCATCGCCCGCTGGGAGCACTGCGGCTCAAGGTCAAATGCCCTTGCTCAAGGACAGACAGCTGGCACCCTCCCGCGTTCACGGACTTTCCTAAGCATGCCGCAGACCGTGCCGGAACAGCCTCATCGCTCTGGAACAGCGAGGCACACGCCTGGCTGCAGGGCCAGCGGGGAAGGCATTTGGAGCGAGGACTTGGACAGCCCAGCGTCCGGGTGGAGGTGGGGTGACGCAGGACGCGTTATTAGATTCGGTTACGTCGCTCTGTCGCACCCCAGGACCCTGCCTGGCTGGGAAGCATCTGTTGCTGTTGGTTAAATAAATAAATAAAGAGCAACCGGCTAGTTCTGTAGTTGTTCAAACAGCCTTTCGCTGGTCACACATTCCTGGCTCGGGAAATCCACATCCAGAAGTGGATCCTGAGGGGAAAATCTATTCTAAAGAACTCAGGATAAACCATGACCAAAGTTTCATCCCCAGCACGTCGTTAGAGCAGGATTTGAGTGGCTGGGAGGAATGATGATTTTCAAAGTTGGCCCCGTGGGAACCAGCTCTTCTCTGAAGGGGGATGAGCTCCTTTTAGGGACAGAGCTCTTCTCTCCTTCAGAGGAAGGGTTTAGCGGCTCTGCGGATGGCTCAACGCGCTCTGCCTCCCATCCGTTCCCGGGAGAGTGCAGACAGGACGGAATCAGGCAGTGGCAGACCTGGGTCTCAACACAGTTCAGGGAAACGGGGGTACCTTCCAGCTTCATACAGAGAAGTTGGGGGGACTGGGAGGGGTTCCCTGAGGACTCGGAAGAGGTGTGGATGGAAGAGCTTGGTCCATAGCTCAGCCCAGCCTCAGGGCGGGCAGGACAAAGCCCACGGCCGGACAGATTCCCACAGCAGCGGCGGTCAGATCACTTAGCACAGAGGCAGGGTCTGACACTCCCAGTCCTTCCATTCTGGGCTAAGCCCTCCTTTCCCTTTGCATTTAGTGAAGGCTCACCGCAGGCAACAGCCCCGCGTGCTCTCGAGAGCTGAGAGGAGGGCAGTGACCGGTGCGTGAAGGGCGCAGGACCTCCCCAGAGACACCGACGGGTGAACGATCGAGATGTCACGTGTGTGGAGTAAGGGGCTGCCGGCTTCGGGGGTGACGAGGCAGGCCCGTGGTAGCTTCCCAACATCGCGGACATCTTTGCAGCTTACACTCCGGACTCAGGAACTGCGTGGCAGGGCACACTTCTCTAGTAGGAACGCGTGCGACATCTAGCATGTCAGAGAAAGGGCTGCAGGTGTGGGAGGAAGTGACGGCGGGTCGTGGTTCCCGGCGTTCTGTGCGTTCTATGATATCCATACAAAGGGGGCTGAGACAGTGCAAGGAAGAGAACTTGCTTGTGTCTACTGGTACCAGCTGGCGAGTCTGCCTTTTCTCGGGGCTCCCGATCCTTCCCTGTCGTCCTGGGGACTGCCTGCCCCGGGGAAGGAGGAACAGACGCTGCCCAGAACGAAGGGGCCTGCGCTGAGCTCACTCTCAGGCCACGCCCTGGTCCGCGGAGACGGGCTGGGGAGGAGGGGGCTCTGCACACGTAGCAGAAGATAGGCTGAGCACTGAGCCAGAAAGTTCTCTGGTGAGGGCTCTGCCCGCAAGCAGATCTGAAATCCTGGCTGGCGGGGATGGGGAGCTCGGGGAATGAGGGATCCAGTCGGTCTGCACTTGCTGCCTCTGGACCCTGGGAGGAGCCAGGGAAATGGCACTGACAGGACTGGAGGGACAGAAGTTCTGACACAGCGGCTCAGCCCCTGCCCCCTGGGTGTGCTGAGCGGCGGCCCCTCGCCCCTCACAGGGAGGATGCAAAGGGGAGCCGTGAGCACTGGCCACGGGGCCCGAGGGGCCGGCGTCTGCCTGCCAGGAGCCGCCACAAGCCTGCAGCAGAAGCAGCCATGAAGGGCAGCCACGTGGCCGGTCTGGGAGCCTGCGGGCTGCCTGAGGCCCAGCTCTGAGACGGGACACCGTGCACAACGAGGCCGCGAGGCCGGGAGGGAGCAAAGAGCAAAGCTGGAGGACAGTGGGGGAGGGCGGTCTTCGGCACAGGGTCACCGAGGGGGAAGAAGGTCATTATTTAACCCTCAGTGCATGGGTGACTTGGTCGCTCCAGCCTCAGTCAGCCAGGCTGGGCTTGTGCCCGAGCTGGTTTGGTCCAGTTATGGAGACAGACGGGAAAGTATGCTCTTCACTGTGCGAATGGGGCCAGAAATTCCAAGCCTGTGACCCAGACTTTGCTTATATGTTTTTTGCCAGGACCATGAACTGCTTTCATAAAGAGAAAAAAAGAAAAGCAGTTTGGGAAAATGGGGTTGAGAAGAAGTCAGTCTGAAAAGGCTGCACGCTGTAGGATTCCAAGTCCATAGCATTCCAGAGAAGGCACAACCAGGGGACAGCGAGGGGACAGGTGGTCACCAGGGCCAGGCCGGGGTGAATGGGCAGACACGGCCCTGGTCTCAGGGCAGGGAGCGACTCTGTGTCATACTGTCACCATGGACACCTGACATCTCACATCCCTCACACCTGCAGGTGTCCAACCCCGCGAGGAGCCTTCCCGAAGCTGCGGACCTCGGTGGGCCACGACGCATGGGTATCGGTTCATCTGTTGTGACAAACTCACCACGCTCGAGTGAGAGGTGTGTAGCAGGGGAGACTGCGTGCCGCAGCGGGGGAGGGAGCATGTATAGGAACTCTTTCTACTCAACTTTCCCCCAAAAATAAAGGCCGTTAATTTAAAACTAAATACATAACAATTTTACATGGCAGCAAGAGGAGGGCGGGAAGCCCGCGCAAGGCAGAGCCGGGCATGGTGACTGCTTTCCTCCAGCAGGCGACGGGCTTCAAGGCAAGCCTCTGGCCCTTTGCACCCCCGCCCCCCGAAAGCATGGTCTATGTCTGCACCGTCACCCCCCGCCCTCGGCTGCCAGAGCCAGTCCTCCTTCACGTCTATGCCGCTCCCTGGGGTCCCCCTGGCCTTAGGGCACCTCGTCTCCCCTGAAGCCTCCAAAGGGTGCACCCGGAGCCCCGTCCCACCTCCAAACTCTGTGACCGTCCTTGGTCTGCCTGTGGATAGTTGCCCGAGCGCCACTGCTCATCGCCCCCAGCTACTCATCAGGCCATCCAGCCGTCTGCCCTACCACAGGGATGGCAGCCACAGCCCCCAGCTGCTCAGACGGGAACGTGGGGAGACGCGCCACCTCCTCCCTGGGGTCCCTCGAGCCTCGCCTGCACCTGCAGCTGATAGCCCGTGCTCCGCCCGCACAGTCAGCCCTCCCTGCCCACGGCAGCCCGAGCCGTCCTCCCAGCAGGCTCTGCTCAGGGCAGAGGCCTCACACAGCTTCTCCGACCTCGTTGCCTTTCTCCTGCCTCAGCCCCTAGCCAACGCCTCCCAGCCCTTTCTTCTAGAAGCACATCCCTGGGCCGCCGCAGGGGCTGCTCCCTTGGCCCCACGGAGCTCCTCAGAGATCCCCGTGGCTCCCCTGCTCCTTCAAGCAACTACTCAGATGCCGCCTTCCCCGGGAGACCTACCCTGACCACACAGCCCTCCTTCCTTCGCTGCCCCCCACCTCCTCCCTGTGGCTGACAGCCGCTCCTAACACATTTATTCCCCAGGATGCTGATTTCTATAGTTGACGGCTTCCTCCCCCCGCTAGAAGGTAAGCCACAGATTCTCCCAACACCTCCCCAAGCACCTGACCACGTGCCTGGCACACCACAGATATTCTAGAAATATCTGTGGAATGAGCACAGGAAGCCCCCAAACGGGGGGTCGGGGGGACCGTACCTTCACGCTAATGGTAGGTGAGACCAGGGCCAATAGTTCTCTCTGCATCCGGAAGCGCAAGCCGGAACAGGTGCCAGTGCCGCCGGACAGGATGATGTGGCCAAAGAGAATCTTCCAGAGGGCAGAGTTGCAGGAGCTGATGCTCTGGAAGGCCTTCATGTGGATGCCCAGGCCATTTCTCCCTGTCGGAGGGGCGGAGGGACACAGAGGTCTGGGGGCCGGGCGCTCGGCTGACCGCACCCTTGGGCTCTTTCCTCCCTGCCCAAGGCTCTGGGGAGGCGCGGACGGAGCTCCAAGTGCAGTGGGCAGACACCGGCACCGCCGCCCCAGGGCCCTTACGGATCTCAACAAGGCGATGTGTGGAACTGCCCCGCACAACCGCGGGACACAACAGCTAACGGCTGAGTAAATAAATGCCAATTCTCCGCTCTCATCTGAGATGACGTATGTCCAAATGTTACTGACAGTTATTAATTTTTAATGCCACGGTATCAATGACTTTAGGAACGATGTCCTTGCTCAGGTGGCCTGAAAAATTATACGGATTACTTCTTTTTTTAAAAAAATATTCATCCATTTTTTATTGAGGTATAATTGGCACACAACATTATAATAGTTTCGGGTGTACAACTCAATGATCCGATGTTTGTATATATTGCAGAACGATCGCCACAATACGTCGACTTAACACCCTTTCTGGACTCACTAGTCCACATACACAAACACAGGTATGACGGCAACAGCCCTTAGAGACAGGGGCAGGGTGCCTCGATTTCCTCGTGTGGAATACCACCTACCGCACAGCCTCAGGATAAAGTCTGAAAAGGCGGATCTTCTGGAATCGTCCAGGACATGTCAGACCCACGAGCAAGAGCTCGGGCTGCAAACACTCCGCTCTCATCACGGCTGTGCCCCTGCTCACTGAGATCTACCCACACTCGGAAGACGACGTTCACATTGTGGGTGAGGAACTCCCTTCGGTGACGGTTGCGTGTGTCCACTTAATATTTGGGGACACGTGCCATGTGTGAAGCCTTTATCCCCTGCACAGTCCAACAGGGAAAGCAGAGGTAAGCCCAGCTTAGCCACACGAGGTGTAAAAGCCATGTCCTTACGAGGCACGAATCCCGGGCAAGTGGCTCAGTCCCTTTTATTCCCCTCTGTCCCTTATAAATGTAACTAATTATTTTAAAAACTTGATTCCAGGAAGTAGTTGGTTTTCCATGACGACCTGGGAAGCTTCCCAGTCAATGGGGATTCCACAGTCCATCCCTTTTTTCCTGTCCTGCATGCCTGCCAGGGAGCTTAGCCAACTCCGTGCTCGTTTAACACCTTTAGGTCCCTGGGGCTGCTTCCGTAGTCTGGCCGTTGTAAATAACGCTGCAAAGCAGGGGCGGTGCGTATACACGAAGGAATATGACTCAGCCATGAAAAGCAAGGAAATTTTGCCCCTGGCAGCAGCCTGGACAGAGCTGGAAGGTGTAACACTAAGTGAATTAAGTCAGTCGGAGAAAAACATGTACCATATGATTCCACTCGTGTGTGGAGTTTAAGAAACAAAACAAATGAACAAAGGAAAAAAAAAAACACCCCAAACCAGAGAGACAAACCAAGAAACAGACTCTTAACTGCAGAGAACACTGCTGGTCACCGGAGGGGAGGTAGGTGGGGGATGGGGGAACAAGTGCTGGGGATGAAGGTGTGCACCTGCTGTGATGGCACCAGGTGATGTGAGGACGTGCTGAATCGGTATAGTGTACTCCCGAAACTAATACAACACTTATGTTAGCCATACCTTTAAAAATTTTTTTTAAATTTAAATTTTAAAAAAATTTAAATTTTAAATAAAAAAAAAATCTCTCCATCAGCCAAACGTTTAAAGTTCCTTCCAGGGGGTGCCTGGGTGGCACAGCGGTTAAGCGCCTGCTTTCGGCTCAGGGCGTGATCCCAGCGTTATAGGATCGAGCCCCACATCAGGCTCCTCCATTATGAGCCTGCTTCTTCCTCTCCCACTCCCCCTGCTTGTGTTCCCTCTCTCGCTGGCTATCTCTGTTAAATAAATAAATAAAATCTTTTAAAAAAATAAAAAATAAAGTTCCTTCCAGATCTATGGTTTCAGATCTTCTGCTTTGTCTCCATTTGTGTATTTCAGATTACTTCGTGAGTTAGGGGGACTATGAATTACACGCAATGGGAGAGACGCCGTGCCGTGCCGTCCCGTGTAGAACCCAGTCACCCTGACAAACATTTAATTCTCTGCACTGGGTTTCCTCGTCTATAATACGGAACAGTGTCAGATGCGGGAGGACAGAAGGCTCCAGCCCACGGACAGTGGTTGCCCAGGTCACAGGCATAGGGTACATGCTTAAAAAGTGATAGTCGACATTACAGGAACTTTTGAAACGGGAGCCAAGTTGCTACTCAGAGCTGCACCTGCTCCTGGCTACTGGGCTCCATCCCCCTTACAGGGGCCCTGCCGTCCACGTCTGGGCTCACCCCTGGTCCCTTTCTTCCCCTCACCCATGATGTCTGTCTGGAAAAGCCCTTCGGGGCAGAGGAACTTCTCCGGCCCAAGGGTGATCTCCTGGCCATCGGGCAGCTGATACTTCTGTGCGTAGGAAGGAGAGTCGGCTTTCATTTTTTCCTTGTCGAAGTCCAAAGCCACGTAGCAACATTTTTCTTTTATGTCCCGGATGTACTCCCAGTCACCTATGGGGGAAAGGCGAAGGGCAGACAGGAAAGGGTATGACCCGAGATCATTCGCAGGAGCATTCTGTCCCCAGGGAGCATCTTCTTGAAGACTCAGCTCCTCGTGGTGCGGACACAGCAACACAATCATAGAGCCCATTCCTGTGTCCATCTCGGATCCCAGCACCTCTTGGTCTGTAATGTGTGCTGGGGACCCGGGCTTGTGGACGGGACTGGTAGAGCGGGATGTCCCAAACACAATGCCAACTTTTGGAAAAGTCGGCATTTTACGTTGATATCTTACTATGTATGGTGTGTGTTTTTAGGGGGTTGGAAAATCAAACCCAGTCTTCTTATCTATTGAAGTAGAGGCTGCTGTGGGTGCCCCCATCCCCACCTGCTGTGAATGCTGGCTGCAAACAGCTCACAGCTGCCCCATCCAGTGGAGAACTGCTCAAGCCGGTCAGGCCCCCTGACCCGGAAACATCTGGAAGGTCACACCTTCCCACCTTCTGGGTGGCTGACCATGTTTAGACCCCACTATGTCTTTTGGTGTTATGGTTTTATATTTTGTCTACCATTGCTTTTGAATTTGGATCAGAGCTTTCAGCACCTGCCCACCTAGAAATCCCCCTGATTCTTCAGCCCACTGACATCTAACTTCGATCCCCCACCCACTCCACCTAAACTGCTCTGCCTGGATCTGTCCTGTCTTCCTTTGTCCAGAACTCTGCCGCACTCTTCAGTTCTTCCTTGGCTTCTTTCCCTCCAGAAACTGGTGTTGTTAGCCATCCCCTTCTCCCTCCCTGGCTTCTGGGATGTTGCACTCTCCTGATATTTTCCCCTTCCTCACCTACTTTGGGCTTTGGTGAGACAAACCTAGGTTCAAATCCCGCCTTTGCTTGGCTTGGCTTTAGGCAAGTTCACTCTCTCGTAAAACTTCCCTTTCCTTATCTTTAAGGATGGGATTAATCTCCACTCACAGGACTGCCGTGCAGATGGGATGAGATAATGCACGTCTGATCTTGCTAAGCAGGAGGTATTAATAAAATGCTCACCTTTGTCCTGGCTGATCCTTCTCACCTCCCCTTGCTTTCTTCTAATTGCTGCTATTCTGAAGGGTTCCATACTTTGTGTGGCTTGGACACAGGCCTCTTGCCTGGGAAGACCAGGAAGTATAATACAGGACTGGAGGCTTGTTGGGAATGGGTGTCATGCAAGTTATACAGCTGGGAACCTAGTCCAGGAAGTAGGTGAAGAGTGGGATGGGCACATCCTCATCTGGAGTCCTTGGGTTCACATCCCAGGTAATACACCTCTAGTCATGTGATGTTGAAGTCACCTACTCCTCCTTGGCCTCTTCCTCTAGCAGTGGAGGTAACTGCTCCCCCTCATGGTGTCATAGTGTGAAACAATGACAGGAAGTATGTGAAGTATTTGTTCAGCCAAGTGATTTGCACAAAGTAAGTACTCTGTAAAGTTTAGCCTATCATCATCATCATCATGTCACCATCCTCATCATCGTCACCATCATCACCACCACCATCACCACCATCACCATCATCCTTATCATTACCACCATCACCATCTTCACCATCATCATCATATCCACCATCATCACCACCATCATCAACAACATCATCCTTATCATCATCACCATCACCATCATCACCATCATCCTTATCATCACCACCATCACCATCATCACCATCATCATATCCACCATCATCACCATCACCATCATCACCATCATCATCATATGCACCACCCTCATCATCGTCACCATCATCACCACCACCATCATCATCATATCCACCGTCATCATCACCATCATCATCAATATATACCATCATCATCACCATCCCATCATCATTATCACCATCATCATCACCACCACTGTCACCATCATCACCACCATCAACATCATCACCACCATCACCATCATCAACATCATCATCACCGCTATTGTCAACATCATCACCATCAACCTCATTGTCATTGTCAATCACTACCAATCACTAAATGTCCCTAAACACAGATGGAGTTGTTTTTAAAACTTGACTCATGGTCAAGTAACCTTCGCTTTATAAACTGAGGGCTGTAGGTGAAGTAAGCCAAGCAGGATATTACACCCCAGGGACTAGTTCACCTGGCCAAGAATAGCACTTTCCTACCTGTGCTCACCAATGAGTGCCCGCTGTCTGTCAATAGTTGCAGGAGGAACGATGTTAGGTCTTGGCCCGCCATGTCCATCTGGATGGTCGACTGATGCAAAGGACAGCCATCAATGATGGGCACAAAGTATGTCATTCCTTCCCCAGATTCAATAGTTGTTCCTAGACAAGAGAACATGCCAGTGTCATAACACAGGGTGTGTGACATCCTTCTCAGTTGTCAAGTCTGCAGGAAGAGATGGTAAAGGGGAAGTAATTGGAGGGGAAAGCAAAGGGCCCGAGGAGCAAACTTTCTTCTGTAGGGGAGTGTGCTAGGATAAAGCCAATCAGGTCAGACCAAGGGCCAACTGTTTTGGACAGAAAACCTGCAAATATTCTTATTCAGACAGACAGACAGACATTAGCAGCAGGTGCCAAAAGGTAAAAGAGGGAGAAGAATACTCTGCTCTTAACAGCTGTTTCCCTAAAAAACTGCATCAGTGCAGGCTCTGGGGACTCTGAGTGGCACGTGGATGTCAGAAGAGGCTGGATGCAGTGGAGGAGGCATACAAGTTTTTGTTAGCAAAGCAAACTCCACCTCTCTGTGCCAGAAGTTGTGATGTGGTCATGGAAACACAGGCTTCACTCTGTGTGAAATGGTGATTCATGGAACCACCCAGAGCGGGTCAGGGTTGCCTTCTCTCACATGCTGGATTGGGTAACCAAGGACTTCAGATTGATGGGTATTAAGGAGGGCACGTATTGCATGGAGCACTGGGTGTTACATGCAAACAATGAATCATGAAACTTTACATCAAAAACTAATGATGTACTGTATGGTGAATAAGATAACATAATAAAAAATAAAAAATAAAAAAAATGAAGCAAAAATGAGTCAAGAAGACCTCTTCATCTAGCTGAGGTAGGGAACAAGGAATGGCCCCTCCGTCCCCACACACACCTGAAACACCTAAAACAGAAATACAGAAAACAGTAGTTTTCAAGATATTAGACATCAAGCAACAAAGGATGGTCTCAAAGTTCCCTGAGAGACAGGACATCACAAGGAAAGAACATGGCCAACCATGATCCCTCATGAACACGGACACAAAACTCCTAAACAGATGTTAGCAAATATATGCAAAGGATAACATGCCATGACCAAATTGATTTTATCTCAGGAATGCAAGGCTGTTTTAATATTCAAAAATCAATTAATGTAATTCACCATGTTAAAGAACTAAAAGAGAAAATTCCACATGATCTTATCAGTAGAGACAGAAAATGCATTTGACAAAATCCAACATTCATTCATGATTTAAAAAGAAAAACACTCATCAAACTAGGAATACAGGATAACTTCCTCAAACTGATAGAGGATGTTAGTGAAAAACCTACAGCTGACAACGCACTTAATCATTTCCCTCTGAGGTCAGGAACAAGATAACGATGTCTGCTCCCATCATTTCTATTTAGTATTGTAGTAGAGATTCTAGCCCAAGGAACAAGGGAAGAAAAAAAATAAATAAAAAGCACCCAGTTTGGAAGTAAAGAAGTTAAACTATAGACGACATGGTTGCCTAAGTAGAAAATCCTAGCAGCACTAATAAGTGCATTTAGTTAGAGTGCCAGGACACACTATCACTATGCAAAAGCCGATTGTATTTCTATATACTCGTGCTGAACAATCAGAAATTAAAATAAGGATACCATTTATAATAGAATCAAAATATATGAAATACTTAGAATAAATTTGATGAATGATTTCCACAACTTTCACACTGTGAACTGCAAATCACAGCCAAGAGAAATTAAGGACACTTAGGAGATATACCATATTTCTTAGTCAGGAGACACAATGCAGTTAACATGTCAGTTTTCCCCAGATTGATCCATAAATTCAATGAAATTCTGATCAAAACCAAAAGATGCTTTTTTGGTAGGAATTGACAAAATGATTCTGAAATTTATATGGAAATGCAAAGAACCTGGAATGGCCAAAATGTGATTAAAAAAAAAAGAGAGACCAAAGGTGTAGCACTAATATCTTATCTCAAGACTTTCAGTGCTCCGGTAATCAAAACAATGTGGTATCAACCTACAGGTCGACAAATGGATCGATGGGACAGAATACAGAGTCTAGAAATAGACCCACACGTATATGGACGACTGGTTTTCCAAAAATGCCTAGAGATAATTCAATGAAGAATGCAGGGTCTTTTCAACAAATAATGTGGGAACAACTCGACGTCTACACACACACCAAAAAAACCCATTCACACCATATGCCATATATAAAGCTGTATTCCACATGGATCACAGAACTAAGTGAAATTATAAAACTTCTAGAAGAAATCATAGCAGAAAACTTTGGGCTCAGCATGTGTTTCTTAGATATTGTACCAAAAGCATGAACCACACGCAAAAAAAAAATGGATAAATTGGACTTCATTGAAATTTAAAACTTCTGCTCTTGAAAGCACATGGTGAAGAAAATGAAAAGCCAAGCCAGAGCCTGGGAGCCAATCTTGCAAAAACATATACCTGGTGAGAGCCTTGTACTCCGAATACAAAAAGAATTCTCAAACCTCAAAGATGAACAACTCAGGGGCATCTGGGAGGTTCAGTTGGTTGACCGGCCAACTCCTGATTTCAGCTCAGGTCATGATCTCAGGGTCCCGGCATCGAGACCCACATCGGGCTTCACACCCGGCAGAGTCTGCTTGTCCCTCTCCCTCCCCCACCACTTGTGCTCTTTCTCTTTCTCTCAAATAAATAAGTAAATACAATCTTTTTTAAAAAAAGATGAAGGACTCAGTGAAAAATTAGTGAGACACTTGAACAGACACTTCACCAAAATAGACGTAGGGGTGGCAAACTGGCACAGAAAGGAACGCTCACTGCTTGTCAGGGACCTACAGGTCAAAACCACAGCGAGATGCCCTGCGCACCTGCTAGAAGGGCCACCACGAAGAAGACTGGCCACGCCACCCTCACGCGGCTGTCGGATTGCAAGCCAAGCGTGCAATCTCTCTGGGAGCTAGTTTGGAGGATTTTTTAAAAAGTTAAAATACTCTTACCATCTGACCCAATCATTTCACTTCTAGGTGTTTTTATGCAAGTGAAACAAAAGTGTACATCCACCCAAAGACTTGCAGACGAACGGTCACAGTAGCTTTATTATAATAGCTCCCAACTAGAAAGGACCCTATTGTCCATCCGCAGGTGAATAAACCAGCAAAGTACGGTGCAATCACACAATGTGACACTGCTTGGCGATAAAATGATGCGAACCATTGACACAAACAGCAGCACAAATGAATCTCCAAATAATTATGTTGAGGGGGAAAAAGCCAAAGAAACAGAGAGTGCATACCCAACAGCGTTTCTACAAAATTCCAGAGAAGGCAAACTCACGTGAGGACAGATTGGAGGGGCAGCATGGGGAGCGGGGGGAAGCGTTCAGGAGTGTCGAATGCGTTCGTTATTCTGACTATGCTGCTGGCTGCATGAGTGTACCCACATGCCAAACCTCTCAGATTGCGTGCCTTAGGCACGCTGACTTTGTCGTGTACCAATGACACCTCACTGAAGCTGCTAAGGAACAAAGTGAGCTGCCTGGAAGCAGAGTGCTTACCCAGGAGGAAGGAAAGGGGGTCAGGAGGAGGGCTGTGCAGTGTGCTTCTTATGGACCCTTCTCTGCATTTATTATTTGGCAGGGAGGAAGGGGACAGGCGTGGGCTTCAAGAGGACCACTCACCGGAGGTCTGGCCAGAGGCATAGAGAGAAAGGACTCCCTGGTTGGCTAGGTACAGGGCAGGCACGTTGAAGGTCTCAAACAGGATCTGCAGAGAAGTAATGGCAGTGCTGGCGGCCAGGCCAGTGGACAGAAGAGCAGGTGGGTTTTCCCCTAGTTCCGGGGCACCTGGCTCCCCCAGAGAGCCAGACAACAGGGTCAGGGAGAATGCCACTCTTCATCCCAGCTCTGCACCACGAGCTCCGTGACGCTCTTTCCCAACCTGTAACTCAGGCTTGCATCCTTCCCAGGGACCTTATGGGGCAGACCTAATGGGCTGTCACAGGACTTAGGGGATTGCATCATCTTCCGAGCCACTACGTTACCATGATGGGGATGATACTGAATTCCCAATGCTCCTGTGCAGCCAACACTGTCTTCTCCACGTTTTGTTCTTTCTGTTCTTGGAGAATAGGTAGACTTCACACAAATCCCGACACTTTGGAGTTGGGGTGATTTACATGTTTTATGATACAAACCATGAAAGCTATCAGTTACTGTGTGTTAGCTGCATGCATGACCCTTCGTCCAGACATGGCTTGGTCAAGAACACTCTCCTAGGTACTGACTGTATATGGGGCAGACAGCGTGGACAGAGGAGACACATCCTTGCTTCGGCTGCCCGTGGTGTCCCCCCTGAAGTATGGACATTGTCTCCACCTCACCCACATGAGAGCCAGTGGACAAGAATGTTAGGGAGCACGTGGCAGGGGTGGGATGCAGGACACTGGCTCTGCGAAGTTGGCTGTGCGAGTGAATGAGTCTCCTGCAAGATGGTGGCACTGGGGTCTACAAGATTTCAAGGTTCCTTTGATGGTGGGACCAACACACAGTCCCTCAGACAGCTGAACGGCAAACTGTGTTAGGTACGGCTCCCAACCTGCCAGATGAACCACAGGAGGGTTGCACCTGGGGACAGGGTGACAGCCAGCTGGAGCTGTTGGGGACATCTTATGGATGGCCAGTGGGGCGGTTAGCTAGGTTTGGAGGGATCCCTGTGGATTGGCTCGTGGGCATGGGGCTGTCCCTCGTTGTTGGGTACCTGGCTCTGGGGCAAGTAGGGCAGGAGTACCGTGGCCCTGGAGTGGGACGGGACCATTAGGGAAGGGTTTGGGGTGTGGGTTGCTGAAGTAGTGAACCAACTGGCTTCTAGCAAAGACCTCAAAACCCAGTAAAGACAGCATTTTAGACAATATTGCATGGAGCTGGGTCCACCCCTGAGTGTATGACTCACCAAGGGGGTCACTAAGCTTGTGTCTGGGGGCAGCTGTCTGTGGGGATTTGGGGATTTACCCAAGAGAAGCAAAAACACCTGTTCATGCAAAGACTGTTCACGCCTATTCGCACCAGCTTTACTTGCACGAGCCCCCAAGTGGAGACCACCCAGACAGGCATTTGCAACATGACATGTGGACGGCCAGGTGCCTGGATGCAGGCACCACCTCGAAGGACACAGGGTGGGTGCGGCAGTGTCTGTGAGTCTGTGCCACTCTCGGGCACCCCCGGAGTTTGCCTGCTGGTGGAAGAGGCAGGGCATGGACTCTAGGTGGGAGAGCAGATCTGTGGATCCACTAGAGACCCCCCCCAAAAAACACAAAGACAAAGACCAACCTCCGCTTCCTTGGCCTGCATGAGGCCGGAGGTCGCAGAACTGGGAAGGGTCTTCAGGGATCCTGAGGTCAAAGCCCCATCTTACAGATGAGAACACTGAGGCAGCATTTACTGAATGCTCAATGGGCACTAAGCACCGTGACATGCCCTTCATGGCATCCACTCATCTCGTTTTCATGACACCCCCAGCATGGTACCATTACCATTCTTCTGAGAAGGAAATGAAGACAAGCGCGAAGACAAGGAATCCACCCAAAGTCACACATGCTGGGAGAGCCAGGGCCAGAATCTGGCTCCTCCCTGCACCCAGGCTGCTCTCTGCACCGGCTTCTCTGCTGGGACACAGCCCCAGACCTCCCGTTAATGCACAGACTTTCTCCGGGAGAAGTCAGCCCTGAACTTCTCAATCTGTTCCAGCCGCTGGGAGATTGCCCTCCATCTGCCTGCAGAGGCTTCCACCTTTCTCAACCACACTCTGCCCTGGGCTGTAGCCAGAGGCTCCCCTCCTCTGCACGACCCACTGGGTTCTGCCCACGGGGACCCCAGAAGGAGGTCTGAGGGAGGTGGGAGAGGGGATGTCCCTGCTCCCTCCCTGTGGGTCCCTCCAAGGCCGTAGCTCCTGGCAGAGGCCCTCTCAGGGCTGCGAACCACCCATGCTCTGTCAGGTTTAGGGGGCAATGGCTTCCCATTACTGGCCCAGAGCTCTGCACCAGCTCCTGTCGTTGTTTTAAAACTTATGCTTAACTCTGTATGTAATCTCTTCGATAAAGGCTCACCAACATTGCCCCACGTGAGGGTCCCTTTGTTTTCCTGCTGGGATCTTGATGTAATTAGTGGCTGAATTCAGAGAGAGCCAGGGCAGAAAGGCAAGCAGGCAGTGGGCCCAGGAGAGGTGGGGAAGTGTCAGAGACAGGCTGTGTGGCCAGGGCAATATTTTGTGTGAGGGTTAATTTTAGGTGTCAATTTGACTTGGACATAGGGATCCCAGACATTTGGTCAATCATCATTCTGAAGGTGTCTATGATGGTGTTTTGGGGTAATATTAACATTTAAATGGATAGACTGAGTAATGCCCATTACTGTTCCCAGGGTCGGTGGGCCTCGTCCAATCAGTTGAAGATCTGAATACAGCAAAAGGCTCCAGGCTGCTGACTCATCATGCAGATCCTGGGACTTGTCAGTCTCCATAATCACATGAACCAATTCCTTAAAGCAGATCTCTTTCTATGTCTTTATGTGTGTGTGTGCACGTGTGTGTGCGTGTGCACGTGTGTGTGTGTCCCACCGTTCTGGAGAACCCTAAGATGGTTTGGGAGTGCCACATTCCCCTCAAGTGAGGGACAAACCCACTTCTCTCTTCTCTCCCCAGCTCACTGGGTCCATGATGGGCACATGCTGTTCTCAGACCAGATACCTGCCATTTCAAGGCTGTGGGCTTTGTGCCCCTGTCTGTGTGGTGCCCAGCTGTGGCCCAATTCTGTGATCTCCCTGCCCATGTGCAGGGAAAGATTCATCGGCTGCCTTGGGGTTTTGTTTTAAATGAGGCACAGCTTGTACCTGTGCTCTGGTTGTTGGTGCTCTGTTTCTGGGCCACGGAGCACGCCTCCTCCACATGTAGGTGGTAGTGCGGGCTGCTGGCCTGCCCTTTGGGTCACTGCTCACTGCCAGAGACTCCACTGGCTCCAGGGCCTCTGGGCCAGGTGCTAGAACCTTGCTGCTTGCTTAATTATTTCACGGAGGTCCTCATTATGTATAACCTGGAACCTGGACAGCCATCTGCAGCCCCTGCAGCCCCCTCCCCAGCTCAACCTCCTCCAGCCCTAGGGAAGACTCTGCAGCCTACTGGGGGACACCCTCCTTTCTCCACCAGTCTGTACTTGAGGGCTTCTGAGAACCAGTTCAATCCAGTTCAACCTGGTCAACCAGATCTGCACTTACCACCAACTCCTTCCTAGGGGGCAGCCCCAGGGGGAAGTTGGGAGCTCTCGAGTCAGGGTTGGAGCTCCAAGCAGTCCCCACCACACAGCAGGACTGAGGATAAGTTTGCAGGGTCAGGTCTCAAGGACCCAGCGGGCCTCCCAGCCACCTGCCCTGTGACCCCAGCCCAACTACTTCTGCTCCTAGACACTCCTATTCCTTCATCTGTGCACAGGGACTTGAACTGCCCTGCCCATAGCTCGGCTGTCAGGTCTAACTGAGTAAGTCACATTAAACACCTCGCCCACAGCAGACCCGTGGGTGTGCTCTCCTGTGGCCGCCATCATGCTCACCGTGAACGTCAAAGGGGACAGATCTTACCTGCATCTTCATCTTGCTCAGCAAAGAGGTGATGCCCTGAGGGTATCCCCAAGGCTCAAGAGAAGGCCAGAGCCTCCGACCCCACCGCCCACCACCTGGCCCCCTACCTGTGACATCTTCTCTTTGTTGGACATTATGTTTAAAGGTGGTTCGGTCACCATCAGAGGATGCTGCTCTGGGGCAATGCGCAGCACCTGGTAGAAGGAATGATGCCAAATCTGTGGCAAGAGAGGGTGATACAGTGACATGGTGAGCCTCCGTGGATCTCCTGCAAGGGGGCAAATCCTGTCTACACCGCAAAGCAGCTTCTGCAGTAGCAGATGCAACTGTGTGATTCACAGCAGGAGAGACAGTATGGCTGTGGACAGACACAGGTCCTGCATTGTGTGCCGGCCTTGAGTCCGGGAGGGGAGCAAACAAAGGTGCATAGTCCTCGTGCGATGGGGGAGCGGACGTGAGCCCGAGACACAGCAGCGGGGAGCGTGTTACCAGACGTGTGCTAGGCAAGCAACTTGACTTTATGAGCTGTTTCCTCATCTGTAAAATACAACATGTTCCCTTGCTCCTAGAGGATCATGGGGACATCATCAAGGACCAAATACGACATTCGTAGAAAGCCTCGCGTATTTGTTTCCTGTGGCCACCATGACAAACACACGGCCTGAGTGCCTTAAACTATAGATTTATTGTCTCCCAGGCCAGAGGCGGAGAGTCAGCCAGGCCAGGTCCTCCCGAGGCCTTTCTCCTTGTGTGTGGACGGCCGTCCTCTCCCTGTGTCCTCACAGAGCCATCCCTCTGTGCATGTCTGTGTCCTGATGTCCTCTTGTTACAAGGACCCCAGTCAGATTGTATTAGGGCCAATCCTAGTGACCTCGTTTTACTTTAAGCGTGTCTTTAAGACCCCATCTCCAAAGACGGTCATGTTCTGAAGTGCTGGGGGTCAGGATTCTAACATAGGAAATTGGGGGACACAGCTCAGGCCATAGCACCCAGCAGAGTGCTTGGTGCACAGTACGTGTTCAAGAAGCAATGGTTACTTACTCTGGATAAATGTCCTGCCTCCCTCTGGGGAGGGAGGCTCCATGGAGAACTGAAAACAGAAGTGAGGGACACACTCCCTGGGGCAAGCTCAGTGGAGGAAGCATCTCAGGAAAGGGGGCACTGGTGCAAGGCCATGGAAACACAAAACAACATGGCACTCATGAAATAGCAAAAGCCAGACGGGTGGGCTCATGGCTGGATGTCCACTCACTGATGGATGGGAGCAGGGAAGTGGCCTGATCAGAGGTAGGAGAGGCACTCAGTGGGCTATGCAGGGATGAACTGGAGGGGCGTGGTGGGAGGAGGGACACCACGGGGAAGGATCATTGCAATGACCCTGGTATTCAGGCAACAATTGAACGAAGACCTGGATCCAGCTGAAGACACATTGGAAGTCAGTTCCACAAGGGCTCAGTGACTGGACAGGGGAGGTAAGGGGAGGGTGGAAGCCACAACCCAGGCCCTGCCAGCTGGTGGCTGCACACTCCAGAGACCTACACTGCTTCAATTTCTGCATGCCCTGTGACACACCAATGGAGGGCAACAGCCCAACCCAGAGCCGACAACTCCACTGTGCAGATAAGAGTGTCTGTGAGGGACACTCCTACAACCACCCTCCAAAATGGCCCCCAGGGATGCACACCTCCCGGGCTCCCTGCCCGGTGCAGACCTTTCCCACACTGAACCAAGACTGGCTCATGCAACCTATGGAGTATGGCAAAAGCGAGGGCATGTGGCTTTCAGGGCTGCATCATAAAGCTGTTGCAGCCTTCATGTTGGCCCCCTTGATTGCTTACTTTGGGGAGGCCAACCCCCATGCCATGAGGACATCCGAGTGGCCCTGCAGACAGTCCCCAAGGAGCACCACCTTGCTGGCCGCATGGAGCGCCGCCTTGGAAATGTCTCCTCCAGCCCCGGTCGAGCCTTCAGATGGTGCGGCCCCAGCCGACACCTGACTGCTGCCTCACAAGAGACCCCCAAACAGAACCACCCCGCTGAGCTGCTCCCAAATTCCTGACCCACAAAAGCTGCAAGAAGTACTAGGCGGCCATCAATGTTTTAAGCCTCTAAGTTTTGCGGTGGTTTGTTATGCAGTATAGATAATTAATCTATCTTCCTAAGCAGCATGCAAGCTTCAATCGCATATGGAGGCCCTGATTAGAACCTTCAGTTACTAAGACAGAGTTGTCCAAATAGCCACATTCATTACCTCCGTGCTGTGCTGAACTAAGGAATCTTATTCTTATAGTAAAATATATACACCATAAAATTAATCAATTTAACCTTTTGAAAAAGTGTACACTTCTTGGCATTAAGTATATTCACGTTGCTGTGTGACCATCACCACCATCCATCTCCAGAAATTTTTTCTTATCCTCAACTAGAACTCTGTCCCCCTTTAACACTAACTCCCCATTCCCGCTGCCCCAGCCCCTGGCACCCACCATCCTACTTTCTGTTTCTATGAGTCTGTCGCCAAAGGGTGGAATCACACAGTGTGTGTCTTTTTTCGGTCTGGCTCATTTCACGGAGCATCATGCCCTCAAGGTCCAGCCACGTTGTAGCAGGTGTCCGAATGTCCTTCCTTTTCAAGGCTGAGTGATAGTCCAGCATACGTATACGGCACGTTTTGCTGACACACCCACCTGCTCATGGGCACCGGGCTTATTTCCATATCTTGGCTGTCGTGAATAACGCTGCACCCAACATGGCGGTCCGGATGTCTCTTCCTGTCCTTGTTTAGAATTCTTTCACTTTTTGAGGAACCACATACTGTGTTCCACAGCGGCTGTACCATTTCATGTTCCAGCCAGCCGTGCACAAGGTCCCAAGGCCAACACTTGTCATTTTCTGTTGTTGTTGCTGTTTTTAAATGGCTGTCCTAGGTGTGGAGTGGAGTGAGGACTTTAATCCTCACGCCAGTGTGATGTGCAAGGAAAAATTATACCCCTTTCTTACAGGTAAGGAAGCAGAGGCCAGGGAGGCAGGTTACTTGTCCAAAATGACACAGATAATACGTCATAGAGACAGGATTCAGGCTCAGGGCTCTGACTCCACAACCCATGGGGTTAGTAGCACAATGTAGTGTCTACAGGGACCGAGAGCTAAGAGACGCCCAGAGAGCCCTGGAGGCCGGGGCACCTCCCTCCCCAGGTGCCAGGGCAGCAGATATGTCACCTAACGCCCCGTGAGCATGTCCCCCCCAAGCAGAAGCTGAGCCTACCTTCTCCATGTTGTCCCAGTTAGTGATGGTCCCCCGGGAGATGGGATATTGCAGGTTAAGCGCCCCTCGCTTTTTCTGAGCCTCGTCTCCGATGAACCAGTCTTCCTCTTGCATCCCCACCAGCGGATTCTGAAAGACAGGCCAGGACAGATCTGCTCTCAAGAGACTCCCCTCCATTCGGCTCCCAAGCATTGGTGCACGATGAGCAGGGACTGGGAGCTGTGATGTGCAGCTGGGGGACCGTTTCAGGGCACAGGGTGGGCAGCGATGGCCTCCTCAAGCTTGTACACAATTTCAAGGTGCTGCTAAGAGGTTTTAGCCAACGATCTACAAGCTCAGAGTGGTCCTGAGGACCCTCACCTCGTCCACTTTGCGGGTGAGTTGCCTGCGGGCAAGAGAGAGAGAGAGACGGAGAGAGATTGGCTGTGGAGGAAGGGAAGGGGTCAGGAGGCAGGCCAGCTTCTACCTGTGCTCTGGAAAATTGGCAGGGGAAGGTCTGCAAGTTAATTGAACGTGTGATTCTTTAGGAAGATGGACCTAGCTATTTTCACGGCCAAGTGAACCATTTATTCCATCATTCAGGAGGGACTTGACAGTCGGCCGTGTGTAAATCTTGTCTACCAAGAAGCAGACACCAACAAGGGATGAAAAGTGTGCAGATCGCGAGGGAAATGGGATGGGAGCCTGACGGGGCTGGGACGAGCAGCAGGATGGCGTGCAGTCGGCACGGCTGCTGGGGACATTATCCAGTCACTCATGAAAGAGCCCCATGTTTCCCAGAAATGGGTCTCTCGGGGTGTCCCTGCCGTGGTCAGGTGTTGGCGGGAAGCACGGCCTTGGCGTCGGGCTGCAGTTGTGCTGTGCTGTCGCGGTGCAACAGATTTCAGAGAGGGGCCCGTTCTCAAGGCTGCCGCAGCCCTCATGCACAGAGCTCTCGTGGTGGCGGGTTTGTCTTTTAGGCAGAGGGGTTTGGACTGGGGGAGAAGCACTGGCCAGGAGACCCCAGGCAAGCTGCCGGCCTCCTCTCAGCTCTGTCTCCTCTCTGCTGGATGGGAACGACGTCTTCCGTCCCGCATTCCCCACGATGGTGCTGTCAAGGGAGCGAGTCAAGGAGGCCGTCAGTGGGAATGCATTTCACAACTCGAAAGGACAGGCTGACGCAAAGGACTGTCCCTGACGCCCTGCCTCTGACCTTCTCTGGCTTAGCCAAATCCTCGTGTGTGAGGGTGGGGGCGAGGGAGGCCCGCGGGGTGGGGAGGAGCAGCGTTACCCTGCCGAGATGGACTGGGCTCCTGTCAGACCACGGGCCTTCCTCTCCATAGCAGGGGGCCCTCCCACGAGGGGCCTCGCGCCTAGCCTGCTGCTGGACCGAAGTGCCCTGGAGGGGCCATGGGGCTTGCGAGTCCACACGGAGCCTCCCTTCATGTGCGGACTCCTCTTGGAGACAGAACTCACCTCCTACTGCCCAGGGTCCGGCCCAAGGCCTGGGAGGGCGGCGGCCGCGGGGCTCGTGGGGCCCAAAGCCAGAGAACCCCGCGCCCTGGGGTCGGGGTGGGTCATGTACTGCTCTGAAACTCACCGTGGTCCCTGTTTCTATTCTGGTGAGGAATTTGATCTTTCTCACTGCGATTTCGTGTAACCTATTACGTGTGTAACCTATTTCATATATACGCCTGCTTCCCACTCCTTGTACAGTTAGCAGGGATTTCTTCCTGCCTGGGGCTGTGGAATACTCCCGTGGTGCAGCACCCAGCTTTGACCCTGCAGGACAGAGTACCATACGCACAGGGACAGGAGAGGCCGCACCAAGGATTTCAAACCGAGGGACTGAAGGTGGGGCTTTGGTGACATAATGCGTGAAGTCTGAAAGAGCCAGAGGGGAACACTGACGTGCCCAGAGAGTAGGACCCCAGGATCGTGGGGCGGAGAACAAGGGGCAGCAGGGAGAGCTCAGAGGAGGCCACGCGGAGCTGGAGGAGGGCTCTGCGTGGACGGTGGGGAGGGTGGGGAGGAGCGGGAGCATGCAGACCCCTGCGGCCACAGAGGATGTGAACAGGGCAGGAAACCTGCAAGGAAGACCCGCCCCCTCCTCCTACCTCCCAATCTCCCCCCTAGCGCCCTGGATTCGCAGCATCTCTCAGGGAGCAGTGGATAGGGGTGTCCCAACCCAAGAGCTGCAGAGCGGGATGAAGTTGGGGCATATGGACAACGGGCAGAACCCAGCTGTAGTGGGTTGAAGGGCGGCCCCAAAGATGTGCCCATGTCTAACCCCTGGAACCTATGTGGAGGTGACTGTACTCAGAAATAAGGTCTTTGCAGATGTGGTTAAGGATATTAAGAACATGCTGGATTATGGGAAGGGATGGGGGCTAAAGCCGGTGACAAGTGTCCTTGTAAGAGGAGGAAGAGGGGGTCTGAGACAGAGACGGGAGGAGGAGGGATGGCGTGGAGGCTGAGCCGAGGCTGGAGGGGAACAGGGTCACGAGCCCAGGGGAGCCAAGAGCCCCCAGCAGCTGGAGGAGCCGGGAGGACCCTCCCCCAGCGCCGCTGGAGGGAGCGCGGCCCTGCCCACACCTGGATTTAGGACTTCCGGCCTCTAGACCTGGGACGGAGTAAGTTTCTGTTGTTTTAAGCCGTCTGTCCGCAGTCACCCGTTACGGCCGTCCCAGGACACTCACACTCGTCGTGGTCAACACCCGCAGCATCGTCTCTACCGCCACCTCACTTAAGCTACGGCCAGATGTGGCACGGATGCTTCCGTTAACCCGGTTATGTGCAAGAGGGAACTGAGGTCTAGAGGCGACTTGCCCCAAGTTCCCCGCGTGCTGAGGCAGGGCCGGTGCTCGGATGTGGGTCTTCTGGCCCCGCAGCCCCCACTCTTCAGCGCTAAGCTCTGCCATCTCGAAGAAACAGGCCCGTCAGCAAGTCAGGCGGCAGGCCCCTGCTGTCACCCACTTAGAGAGGATCAGGGATGCTCGCTCACAGCCACCCAACAGGTCACAGGTCGGAACGCCCGTCTTAACCCGAACTGCATGATTAGAAATGTTGCCATTAATTTGCTCCAAGGAATGCAGAGCCCAGGCGTAGGCATCCTGGGACCCCCCGATAGTGGGAGTTCTCCGCGCAACCATGCTGCTCCCTCTCACGGGTGGGTAAACTCCCCAAGGATGGTGACTTCGCACAGGGCCTTGAACTCGGCAGGTCCTGCCTCTCTCGCTTGCTCACACGGGGATTTGCACGAGTCACCTCTCGGAGCTCCCGGTTCCTCCTCAGAGAGAAGGGCCATTGTGGGACCTGCCTCGTAGGGCTGCCAGGCTCATGTCAACTCAACCAGCTCCCGTCCTCACGTGAGCCGACGGTCTCGCAGCTGCTTTGGCTGGAGAGGCGCGGGGAAGTGGCGGGGCCCCCAGGAGGGAGGCAGGCGACCACCTTGCACAGGACACGCAGGTCCGGCCGGCAGAGCGGGAGCCAGTCCGACCTGCTGCCCCAGGAAAGGCCCGAGGAGGAGCACGGCATCTGGCCTGCACATGATTGGTTTTGTCCGCACGGGCTTTCTGGAAGAGTGAGTTATCCTTAATATCTGGACACAAAAATCTGAACTTCTTAGACACCGAATTACCATATGAGCCAGCAATCCCACTCCTGGGGACACACCCCAGAGAACGGAACCCAGGGCCTCAGACACCAGGACGCCCACGCCCACAGCTGAGGTCGAAGCCACTCACGTCGTGTCGAAGTTTCCCGAGGATGGTGGGGAACATGGCCAGGGGGGCGTCTGTGCCCGAAAAGCCCACCTTGCTGAAGCCCGAGCCATAGTCACAGACGAGGGGCACGTTCATTGTGTCGTGCGTGACGCGGACGGGGCTGCAGGAGACACAACGCGGTTATTCGTGCCATTTGTAAGGTGCTCGACCGAGGGGCAGGGGCTGTGCCCTGTGGACGTGGGCTCGGCACTCACGGCAGTGCAGGTGGCTCCCCGAACCTAGAACGGGGCCCTGCCGGGGCCCAGCCACTGTCTGGGGGCTGAGGGCAGGCTTCCAGAATGAGTGAGCTTTCCACAACCATGTGCACATGGTTGCCTGGAAAAGGTAGGCATGGGGGGCCGGCTCCCGGGCTAAAATGCTCCTGCTAGGACTCAGTGGCCCTGATGGTCACTGCCAGGCTCCCCCGAGGCCCCCCTCATATCCCACCTCTCCCAGAGACCCAGCTGGCCTGGCCCCAGGGTTAAACCTATCCCTCCCCTCCCTTTGCTTCCAGACATCTCCTTTATGTCTCTGCAGGTTTGGAAAACATGAGAAAACACAGAGAAGAAAGTCACGTTCACCCACAGCCCCACCAGCTACAGCTGCCCTGCTCCTTTTCATTAATTAGTGCCGATCTGTTATATATGATTTTTTTAAATTGATTACCCTCATAATAAATGAATCCAGTTTTCTCTTTTGAATATTGCATTTAAACTAAATCATTATCATCACAAATGTTTTCGTCCCTTTAAGGCAATTTTCATTACTTTTCGAATAGAGAATGTCTGTATACATATTCATTATGGAAAATAAAGCACGCTCTGGGGGAAGATAAAGCCGTCCCCAGACCCTACGAATCACAGATGGCAGTCGTGAATGTTTGGTATTTACCCTTGACGTCCTCACGAACCACACTGAGGTCACTTTCCCTCCTGGGCTCTGAGAATGGCCGCGTGGGCACAGTTCCAGGGGCAGCGGAGTGTTGGAGCTCTGTGCCCACTGTGCACACGTTACATCTGTTACAGAGACGTTGTATCTGTGGTTTTGTACTGGACGTTTTCCTGGACGTTATCCACATTCCCGAGTCACCGGGTACCGCCTGGTGGACACTTTCTGGGAGTGCAGAGCCCCACACCAGCCTACTGCAATTTAACCATGCCCGACTGGGGACGCTCAGACCCTGGCAGACTAGTCTCCCCTTTTCCGCGGGACCCCATGGTCTCATCAGCCTGGTAGCGGTACCAGCAGCTGGCCCCGCACACGTGGTCCACCAGGCTCTCATTGGTCACACACCACTGAGGACCTGGAGGCTGACGGCGTGGGACGGCATGCTTGATGTCTCTAAAACCCACAGGAGCAATGGTATTCAAGTGTGGGGCGGTCGTGGAGGGTAGGGGCCCCTGAGGGACGTTGTAGGTTAGTGTCCTCCCAGAGGAAGGCATATTGACGTCCTGACTCCCGGCACCTTTGGAAATAAGGTCTTTACAGGTGCAATCAGGTTCAAAGGAGGTCATGCATGACGTCATGCATGAGGCCTCATCCAAACACTGGGGTCTTTTTGAAGAGGAGGAAATTGGACACAGACAGGAGACGGTCACGTGGAGACAGAGCAGAGACCGGGGTGCTGTGCCCACGAGTCCGGGGATGCCCAGAATTGCTGACAGCAGCCAGAAGCTGGGAGAAAGGCCCAGAGCAAATGCCCCTTCTGCCCCCAGGAGCACCCAGCCCGGCCCTCACCCCCATCTCGGACTGCCAGCCCCCGGGACTGGGACAGAGTGCACGCTTGCTGTTTTGAGCCTCTCGGCGTATGGCAATTTCTTACCGCAGCCACAGGACGCGAGCAGAAGGGGCAAAGGCCACGGGCTCACCACTGCTGGGAGTGCATCCCCATCTTTCCGGGCCCTTCTCATGTTCAAGCCTCGGCTGAGATGTGGCCCCAGCCCAGAGAGGGCTTTGCAAAGTCGTCCCTATCAATCCCTTCATTCTGCCGTATTTCTCTTCCCGTCACCTGTTACTATACACCGTTGGAATGAACATGCCCCTTTCTCATTCAGTTGAACATTTTCTTTTAACTTTGCCTGAAGATTGCAGCTCCGCCCACACGAGGCTCCGCAGGGAGCCCCAAACACATGCATTCCGGGTTGGGGGTGGCGTCCCTCCCTCCCGCCCTCCCTTCCTTCCTTCCTCTTTCCTTTGCATTTATCCTGTTCTACTCTTCTCCGTGAGCTGTTCCTCCCCCGCCAGTGGCTAAGCCACGCCATCCTAAGTCCCAGAGTAGCTCAGGTGGACAGCTTTTCTTAAGAAAAAGACACCCAGCTCCATGTGGTGATGTCCCAGCAGCGAGGCCACATAGAGCTGGAAGGAACAGAACATGCCATGTTTACACACTTCCCGTTAAAAGTCCTTCCTTTAGTGGGAAATCACCCTGGCTGGCTTCCAAGCTGTCTAACAAAAAGTGGGGAGAAACACGCCCCGATGACCTCACGGGGTTGTGATTGGCTGTTCTCACAGACACGACATCAGGCATGGGGCCAGACCCTGGTTCTTCTCTCAAGGAGTTCCCAGCTTATAGCAGAAACACACTCATTCTGTTTTTTTAAACACTTTAACTCATGGTGATAAGGACTATAAATAGGAGGCAACATTGTGAGTTGGCTTTGAAGACCTGGCCAGATTCCTGACAGGGGAGCAGATAAGCCAAAGCCCGGAGTCTGGGGTGGGCAGGGAAGTCCTTGGAGAAGGACGTGAAAGGCATGTTCCAGATGGTCTTGCGTGCCTTCAATTCCTCACGCTCCCACCACTATTATATCTGTGGGGCTCGTTGAGACATTAATACCAGCCACTCACTCCATGGAGAGCACTTGCCCATGCAGGACACAGGTCTAAGTGAGCTCACATAAGCCTGTAGCACCCCTGTGGGGTTGGAGATCACCACTCTCAACTTTTTGATGAGGAGTCGGGCACAGGAGGAGTGATTCAAGATCTCCAGCTCCTGAGAGCTGCAGAGAAACTCAATCCCAGGCAGCTTGAATCCCTCTCCCATCTCTCCATCTGGGCGGTAAATTGCAAAAAGTCATCAATTCTTTGCAGCTTCTCTTGTTACAAAGGTGAGTCTATTTTCCCATCTTCAATCTGGGCTGAATTTGTGACTCCTGTGACCAGCAGCATGTGACGGAGGCAGGTGGCATCCACCAACAACTGTGACCCCCTCTTGCTGTCCTAAGACTACCATGTGCAAGAGACCGAAGCAGCCAGCCTACCACCAACCCCCTGCCAGACTTGGGCAGGTGCCATCTTCAATCACCCGGCCATAGGTGAGCCACTAGGAGGCCCCCAATGCACCGGAGAGGCCAGCCCAGAACACACACCCAGCCGACCCACAGACTAATGAATAATAATGAGCCAGTTGTTGCCATAAGCCACCAAGTCTTGGCACACTTGTTATGCAGCAACAGCTGACTGATACACTCTGCTACATTGCCTCTGTATTCTAAATAAATGGTCCTTCCCACACCCTCTGTGACCTGCTGTCGACTGGCTCAAAGTCATCTGCTCACCAATACACAGCACATGGAGAACACAGAGAAGCCAGGGATAGTATCAGAGGTCACATGGTGCTGGTCTAAACCAGGGGGTGGCAAACTACAGCCCGTGAGCTGAATCTGGCCCACTGACTGTTTTGTAAATAAAGTTTTATTGGCACACAGCCATGCCCGTTAGCTTACATACCACCTGTGGCTACTCTAGGGGCCACCACAGTAAAGCTAAGTAATTGAGATCAGGTGGCCACAAAGCCTAAAATATTTACTATGTGACCACGTATAGAAAAAGTTTGACAACCCCTAGTCAAGACTTAATTCCCTCAACACTGTGACAGTAGTTCTCACCGTGTGGCCCCCAGACAAGCAGAATTCACTTCACTCATTAGAAATGCAGTCCTCGGTCTACCCCACATCTATGGAGTCAGAAATGCTGGGGGTGGGGGCCAGCCAGCGATCTCGTTGTAAAGACCCTCCGGGTGATTCTGGCGCGCACTGCTACAAGACAAGACACCAAAGCATGGCCATCTTTGATTCGGGAAGTGGGGTGGGATTGTGGATCCCCAGCCTAAAAAGCATTTTCTTCTATTCTCACGCCCAGCCTCCTGGGAAGCAGTAATTGCCTTGCAGCCTTATCTCCCTAATTTAATCTGCCCTCAGCAAGACTCGGGACTAGCTTGGAGTCACCCAGCAAAACCCTGCAGCCCCCGGGAGCCTGACCCAGCAGAGGTGTCATGGGAGCGACTTAGCAACTGTGGAGAATAAAGCCAAACCTTCCCCGGACCCCTCCGGAATGAACGGGCCATTGACCAAAGGCATTCAAGATGCTGGGGTGCTTTCGTGGTACAAAATCAGAACAAAAACAAGCCTGCATATTTCAGTTACGAAGTCTGCATCAAATAACCAACCTACCTGGGTTTGCCTAGGTTTTCCCAGTTTTCACGTCGAAAGAACTGAAAACCCCTGGGTCCGGGGCAGGCTGGGATGGTTGGTGCCCCTCTGGCTGAGAAAGCCGCACACGTGCAGGGAGTTCGTGGCCGGCCCCTGCCCTGAGCACGGACTAACGCTGAGCCAGCGCTGGGGGCGTGGAGCGGAGGGCGGGCTCGGGGGCCGAGCTTAGGGTCCCACAGGTACGAAGGCAGTTACCAGCCAGTGTGGGGAAGCAGGTGGGCTTCCCACCAGTCGGGGGCCCGGCACATCTGAGCCCGCCAGTGCGTGGGCATCGCGCCAGATCAAGTACGCCTGGGGGGGTGGTCTTCGGCTCTACGCCACTGCGTTCCTGGGCCCCACCTCCATCATCACGGCTGTCGGATGTCACGTCTCCCATCCGAACCATGAAGCCTGACTCCCATGCGGGGCTCGATCCCACAGCCCGGAGATCAGACCTGAACTGAAACCAGGTGTCGGATGTTCAACCGATGGAGCCAGCCAGGCACCCCTGTGGTTAGTTTTTAACCCCTGTATTTAGTGTTCCATATGCCTCCGCAGGGTGATACGCTCATCTGAGCCAAGGCATGTGTTTGAATGACAACAGACGGCTGACAAGCTCCCCTATGAGGAGAAGGATGCCCCCTTTATCTGGAGGACCTCAGGGGGTATGCAGGTTGCGGCCAGAGCTGAATTTAGGGGAGACCCAGGTGAGGCTCAGCCCCACCATGTGCCCCTCCCGCACGCATCCTCTCCCCTACGCAAATGTTGGTCAATTATTTAAATAACGTGGCCTGAAGGGTCATTGGCTTGTTCCCCTAGGATATTGAACTTCTCGGTCTAGTCCGAGGACCTCATGCTGACATTTAACATGAGGTGTTCAGGGGCGCCTGGGTGGCTCAGTCCGTGAAGCACCTGCCTTCCGCTCAGGTCGTGATACCAGGGTTATGGGATCGAGTCCTGTGTCAGGCTCCCTGCTTGGCAAGGTGTCTACGTCTCCCTCTCCCTCTGCCCCTCCCCACCACTTGTGCTCGCTCTCTCTCAAATAAATAAATAAAATCTTTAAAAAATTGAAAAATAGCATTTTCAGGAGAAATGTATGTCAGCCCCACAGCCTTCCAGGGAGCGTGGTGTCAGAAGAAAGCTTCTGGCTTGATCTCAGCCCCCCAGGGTCCCAGGTGCTGCGTCCCAGAGCATACACAACCCGCTGGGGACGGGGCACATCTTCGGGACTCTAGATTTTACCCTTCATTTCTCCGTTTCTTCTGTTTCTTCATTTCTTCGTGCCAAGCAGCCCGATTTCCCGTGCGCCCTGGGTGTCCCCGGGTGGCTGCTCACCGGACCACAGTTTCACGAGCTGGCTCTCAAGTCCAAGATCCAGAAAGTGTTATAACAGTTCACAGTGCTCGCCCTTCTGAAGCAAAGTTCGTATTTTCAGCCTTTCGATGTAGCCTTGAAATAATACAAAGTCACTTGATGAATATTTTTTTTTCAAATAACATCTTGTTTTATTAAGATAGAAGTGCTTTCAAATATGTGTATGGACACATAAGCAAGTTCCATATACTTAAGTGTAAGAAAGAACACTTTATAGACACCGTCCTTCAACTAACATCTTCTTTCATGAGGATAGAAGCATTTTCTTTCTTTCTTTTGATTTAAATTCAATTAGCCAACATATAGTACGTCGTTGGTTTTTGATGTAGAGTTCAACGATTCATTAGTTGTGTGTAACATCCACTGCTCATCACATCCCGTACAAATGTTTTTGAATTTGTCTTAAGTACTGTGGTAAAAGGGAGAGGCAGTTTTAATACAGTTGTATTTAACAAAAAGATCAGTTCTGGCTCCTGAAGGAGTGCAAGGACGTGGTCTCTGTTCCATAGAAGCAATGAGGCCGTGTAGTGCGGGGTCCACACGCTATGGCCCACGGGCCAAATCTGGCCCACGCTCTGTTTCAGTCAATAAAGTTTTATTGGGACACAGCCATGCCCACTTGACCTATTGCCTGTGGTTGCTTTCTCACGACAGCAGAGCTGGGTAGTTGACAGAGACTCTATGACTCTCGGAGCCTAAAGGATTTTCTAGCTGACCTTTTCAGAATAAGTTCTCCTGCTCCTGGCTGAGTGGGTCAACAGAGACACCTGTAACAGTGAGCTATGGTCAGCCTGGAAGGAAGCTTCCCGTGTGGATGCCGCTGTCCATCGAGCCATTCATTCGAAAAGTTGCTGCAGACCTACTACGTGCCGGACGTTATTTCCAGGCAGGAAAGATTCCCGGTATTTTCAAATTTGGAGAGCCGAGAGTCATACCAGTTATCAGCATTTTCCACCCAAAGCAGCTCGTCGCTCACTGTTTCAGGGTGTCAACCCCTGAGCCCAGGGTCCAGACCGAAGGATCCCCCCAGGGCACAGACGCCCCCCTCTCTGCTGGTCTGAAATTTATCACGGGCCCCACCTCCACTGCCACAGGTATGTCCAAATGATGTAGGAGAAATTCATCTTCTGTCCAGCGTGCCAATGGTGAGGTTTCAGTTCTGGCCTGCCCAGTGCCCCATAGGAGGGCAGAGGGGAGCCCATATTGGCAAAATCCGCCCCACCAAGGGCTTACACCTGAAGGGCTCTCCTCGCCTTCAGAAGGCTGCCCAGCCCGCAATCCTGCCACAAATGCAAACGCTTGTGAATTTCAAATGTGTCTTCCGGAGGACATTTCAACGTAGCTTCATCTCCCAGGGGCCACTGCACTGTGAGCGGAGCCGTGTCTGTCACTGAAACTTGGCGTCTGCGCGGACTTGTCGGTCCGTGTGTCATGTTGACAGAAGCCCAGGTCACTTTCCCAAGTGTCCTCCTGGAGCCCCTGACTCTGGGACCTCGGCGTGTGCACACACCCACAGAAATTTCCAATCCCAGATGACTTTAGAATGAATGGGGTCACGGAGTTACAGAGGTCACTTGGTTCAATTCCCCACCTGGAAAGACGTTTTTTTGGGGGGTTTTTTGTGTGTGTTTTTTTAAGCGGGCTCCACACCCAATGCGGAGCCCAATGTGGGGCTTGAATTCACAACCCTGAGCTCAAGACCTGAGCTGACGGAGCCCCCCCAGGTGCCCCAAGAAGTCTTTTTTAAAAGCTGGAGGAAGAGGGCAGAGAGAAACATCAGGAGAAAACACAAAACCGTTCATTTTCAAACAAGAGAAATAAAACTCCGACAGTGCACATAGCTTGGGATTCTCCAAACCCTGGAGCGACTGTCCTCCCTCTTACCTTTGCGTTCCCTGGGAAGAGGTGTGGTGTCTGTGGGCCCGAGTCTCATGGGGTTTTGTGTTTGTTCAACAACTGTTGGTCCCGCTCAGTGACATTTTTCTCTTCCTATGTAAAAATGAAGAAGTCCAGGAAACCGTAATTAAGCAGTGAAAGCATCTCGGCCACACCAGAGCTGCTCAAAGACCTACATAAAAGTCACCACCATGGCCCCCACCACTGGCCTCCTTGCCTCCCCTTCACTGGAGAACAGGTGTTCCACCCAACCGGCCTCCCCAGTCACATCCGAGATCACACCAGTAGCAAACATACTAGTGCCTCTCGGGGAAGTTATGCACCTGCCTGCCTTCCTAGCCAAGGACGCCGGTGTCAGGGAGGCTTGTGCTGGCGGCCGGGCCCTCATGACACACCACAATGGTACTGTGCTGTAATGCGCTGCTCGCCTCAGGCCCTGTCCCTGGACAGCAGTCCCAGCCTGACACGGCCCCGCGTGCCCTTTCCCTGAGTCCTCTCCTGGTTGCTCTGCCACTGGTGGCCTCCATGGAGCCATCCTGCCGCAGGACAGCAGGAACCCCAGTCCCCAGCCTGACTCCTAGCGGCCTCCGCCTGGGATGGAGAACCCTGGGAGCTGGACGAGAGCCTGACTGCTGGGCAGAGCGGCCCTCGGCCCCGGGCAGGGGAAGGTGACACGCTGGAGGAGGGCCCAGTGTCCTGGCCTGGACAAGCCAAGGACAGGAGAGGCTCTAAGCTCCGCGGGTACCTGGATGGAAAGGACAATGCAGCCCAGGTGTAGACGGGAGCAGGCATGGCCCTGCGTGGAGATGCCGCACACATCCCATGCTAGCCGTGGGGCTGAACAAACATGGTGGCTGGGACTCCTAGACTCCGCACGTACTTAGAGGCACGGTGACATTGCTTCCGCCCGTCGGCACGTGGGCACGGGACAGTGGGGTGAGCAGCTCAACAGCCTTGCTTCTGTGCGTGGAGGACCCTGTTGCTATGTCCACAAACACCCCAGAATGGCCCCCTGGATGCCAACTCCCATCACCGGGACCCAGAACCCAACTGGAGAAATCCCCTTTACCTTCTGATTTGCCGCTTTCAGCACTGAGGGCCAGGAAAGAGAATTCCATGCATACGAAAAGATAAAGGCTCTCCACAAGAGCCTGGGAGGGGAGAGAACTCACGGCTGGCGGTTAAGCACAGGGGTTCTGGCGCGGGAGGCGTGGCCCCTAATCTCTCTCCACGGCCTGGAGAAAAGCACTGAGATGCAGAGCAGCGTTTCCTCCCATGTGAGAGGCAGGAACGCCGGGCACCAGGCGGCTCTCCTGGGCTTGGGGTGAGGACCGCGTGACGCACCGCACGGAAAGGACTTGGAGGAGGGCCTGCCCCGCGGCCAGTGCGCGGTCAGTGGTGCTCACCATTAGTGCCCTGGGCTGCCCTTCCGTCCGTCTGCGCCGGGGCCTCTGCCCCACTGTCGGCTCCCTCTGCACCCAGAGGGTCTCACAGGAAGCGGCTGCGGCCACTGCCGCCTGCCCGGCTCTTCTCCAGGGGGTTCCAGCACACAGCTCCCCCCTCCTTGGCTGGCCCACGCGGAGGTGCGCCTGGTTTTTCCCCTTTCTTCGTGAGAAGATACAACGTACATACAATAAAGTGCATTCGCTTTGAGGGTGCTGGACCGTGAGTTCCATGCTCGCCCGCACCTGTGCGATTGGACCGAGACAGTCTTCCCAGTCCCCAGAAGGTGCTGCCCCGTCCCCTTCCATGTCGAGCACCCCGCCGCCCGGCCCTGGAGGTCACCGCTCTCCCGTGGCCAGCAGTAAGTGTTGCCTGTCCTCGGAGTCCGTACAGGGGACTCGTACGATGTACGCCCCAGAGTCCGGCTTCCTGTGCGGTGAGCATCCTCACGTCCAGGCGGCCGTGTGGGTGTGCGTCTTCTCTCCACCGCTGTGCACCTTCTGCCGCCTGACTGCGCCTCAGCACATCCCTTCTCCTGTTGACAGACCCCTGGGTGTTTCCAGTTCTATGTCTCCTGTTCATGAACAGGGCGGCTGTGAACACTCTGGTGTGTGTGTTTTGGGAACGTAAACATTCTGTCCTGGGAGAGCAGTCTGGAGCAGGAATGCACGCATGGCTCCTGGGGCACACATACGCTTGGATCTGAGACACACTGTCGGACGCTTTCCCCATGGGCTGGACCCCCTGCACCCCATCCCACAAGAGGACATGCCCACTGCTCCCCACGTGCACCAGGGCTCAGTCTCTCAGCCCCTGGAACCCTTGCTTCTGGAGGAGGGGACCTGGCTCACAGGAGTTGTATTTGCATTTTTCTGATGACTAATGATGTTGGGCACATTCCAATAGGTCCACTGATCCCCCTGTTCGAGTCCCCTTGGTCATCCACTTTCTCGATGGTTTGTGAACCCTCACATGTGCTCTCGTTGCAAATGCCCTCTCCCCTCTCCCCTCTCCCCTTTCCATGCTCGCGGTTCCCTGGCATAGGAAGAAATTCTTAATTTACTTGAAGTGCGATTTCTTTTTTTTCTTTGCGCGGAGAGCTTTCTTTACCGTTTAAGAATTCTTCACCTAACCAAGATCATTCTGTTACTTTTTTTAAAGGATTTTATTGGTTTTTCATTTTACATCTCAATTTTTCATATCGTGTGAGTGGGAGTCAGGATTCATTTTTCCCATTCGGGTTTTCATATGACCCAAAGGCTTGTAATTATTACTTTATTTATTTGAAAATTTTTTATTGAAAAAGACCTTTCCCGTCTCGATCAGTTTATCACCTTCCAGTCAACCTGGACATGATCAATGCCTTCGGTGTTTAGCTTCTCTCTTTCTCTCAGAAATACTTTGTACTATGGAGTCTGGGAAACAAACTGAGGGCTTCAGGGGGCGGGGAGAAACAGGATAGGCTGGTGATGGGTAGTAAGGAGGGCACGTATTGCATGGTGCACTGGGTGTTATATGCAAGTAATGAATCATGGAACTTTACAGCAAAAACTAGGGATGTACTGTATGGTGACTAACATAATATAATAAAAATATTATTAAAAAAAGAAATATTTTGTAGTTTTCGTATACAGAAAGTCTTGTGTGTTCTTAATCAAACTTTATTCTAAGCGTTTTGTGGTTTTAGATACTTTGCTAATTGGTATCAAAATTGTTTATTTTCCCTTTTTTTGGCTAGGATCCAAATGCAATAGGTTTTTGCATACGGACCTGGTAACTGCAACCTCGCTGAGCACACGTAATAGTTCTCGTAGCTGTGTCGCGGATTCTGTTGGATTTTCTATGCACACGGTTGTGTCGTGGGGGCCCCAAGATCACCCTCAGCTTCCAGGACTCACCGGGAGGACTCACGGGGATCTGCATATTAACAGTCGATGGATACAAACCAAAATCAGCAAAAGAAGAGACACGTGGAGTGTGGGGAGACCAGGGGAGACCAGACGTGAGCTCCCTCCCAGTAGCACAAGCTGGACAAGCTGACCCCTGCCAGGACCAAGTCGCGGACACTATGAAGGCTGCCACCCAGGGAAGCTCACCAGGGACTCCGTGTCCCGCGTTTTTGTGGAAGGCGGGTCACAGACACAGCCTCTGCTAGGCATGTGCTAGAGTCCCGGACTTCTAGAAGGAAGAGGGTTCAGCAAAACCCCTATTTAATTGTACCAACTCTTATCAGAGCACTGGGAGCCCTGACCAGAGCTAAGTCCCAGACGCCACTCTGGGGCCATCCCTGCAGCAGGCTTTCCAGAGGGAGCCGTCTGGGTTGCTATGGTAACTTCTGTGCAGAATCTTATGAGTTGTGCTAGTTTACTTTTTCCAATCTCTATGTCCTTTTATTTATCTTTTCTTGCCTTATTTTAATCTCTGGGATCTCTAGGCTAATAATAAAGAGAAGAAGTGACTGTGGCCATTCTGAGCTTGTCCTGATCTTATGGGAAAGGATTCAGTATCACACCATTAAACCTGATGCTGACTGTCGGTTCTTCCTCGATGTCTTCTTTTTTTTTTTTTTAAAGATTTTATTTATTTGACAGAGATAGAGACAGCCAGCGAGAGAGGGAACACAAGCAGGGGGAGTGGGAGAGGAAGAAGCAGGCTCATAGCGGAGGAGCCTGATGTGGGGCTCGATCCCACAACGCCGGGATCACGCCCTGAGCTGAAGGCAGACGCTTAACCGCTGTGCCACCCAGGCACCCCCTTCCTCGATGTCTTCTATCTCTTCCCCAGTTTGCCAAGACTTTTGGTCACGAACTGGTGTCTCACATTGTCTCATTTCCCCCCTCTGTATATTGATACGATCAAATGCTTTTTCTTCTTTATCCTGTTAATGTGATGGATTACATTGCTTGGTTTTCGAACGTTTAAACAATTTTGCAGACCTGGGACAAACCCGGCTTTGTCACAATGCCTTAGCCTCTGGGAGCGTTGCTGGGCTGGATTCACTAACCTCATGCCAAGGATACACTGCATCAGACGCTGGATTGTAATTTTCTTTGGTGCTGTTGTCACATCCCTGTCAGGTTTTCTTCTGAGGAAAAAGCTCTGGAAATGAGTGAGTTGTAAAGCGTTCTCTCAGCCCCTGTGGTATGAGAGATTTTGTGCCATGAAGTTTTTATTCCTTTAAAATTTTTGGTAGAATTTGCCAGTCTGGGTCTGCTGTTTTCTTTGTCAGAGTATTTTTGAATTAAGAATCCAATTTCTTTAACAGATAGAGAAGCTACTCAAGTTTTTGGTGTTTCTTGTGTCCACTTTGGTAAATTATGTTTCTCAAAGAGCACACGCTTTTCCTCTGAGTCACCAGCATCGCTGGCAGTGAGCGGGGGCACCTGTCCGTCCTTTCTCTCGGGGACTTCTGTCCTCTGGGCGCCACCCAGTGTCAAAACCACTGACTTGACATGTTGTCCAGTTCCTTTTCGTTGTTCCAACTCAATCAGAACTTACTTTTGCTTTGCTTTTCCTGACCCAAGGAGAACTTCTCCAGAGGCAGAACACCCTTCTGGAAGCAAGGGGAGCACTCTGGGGCTCCCCGTGTCGGGAGTCCTGCACCTTGCAGACCTGCCCTCCTCAGAGGGTGCTTGCGACCCAGGGTGCGCAGCTTTTGCGTCAAACCCCCACCCCCTCGCACTCAGTCCACGTGCTCCTTTATCCCCTGTGCGTGCGGGCTGCCAGGCTGCTGGCCATGACATTTCTCGTTTGCCATGACAACGTGGAGCTCGTGGAAAAGGAGTTTCATCCCCTGAGCTGCCACCGGCTGCCAGGCACCCCTCGGCTTGACTGGGGGGGGGGGCGGGACGGGGTCTCTCTGGCTCGCTGTCCTGATTCCTTGCCGTGTGGACTCTGGTAGCCGGTCACAAAACATTCTGCAGCCCGTCGAGTCGGTGCCCAGGACTGAGCTGGTGCTTGGCCTCTGTCAGCTCACTGGGGTCAGGTGTGCGCCCCTCCCCTGGGGGGACGGAGAGTGTGGGGGGCCTCTCTCAAGGCCTGAGGTCGGGGCTGGGAGAGCCCTGGGAAGGTACATCCAAAGTGGGTCCTCACTTGGAAGAACAGGTCTTTCATTGTCCAGAGCTACGCTCCGCCTGAGCCCGTGTCCCTCCCCTGGGGAGAGGCCTGGAAGCCTCAGAGCCTGAGGGCCAGGCGGCCCCGGAATCCAGTAACAGGCTTCTGCTGGGGCGGGGGCGGGGGGGGCTGAGAGCTGTGCTGTCAGGGACTCCTCTCCGTGGGGTGACTCCGACCGGGTGTCTCCGCTCGGCCCTCTGGCCTGTTCTGGGGAGACCAGGAGTTTCTGCACTCAGTGAAACCTGTGTGCCTGCTCTCGGGTCTTCCTGAACCCACACCCCTACCCCCCCGTGTCTCCTCTCGCTCTCTGGGGTCCACCCAAGCTTCCCACTCTAGACCCCCTGCGAAGCTTGCAAACCCACCGCAGCGCCACTGGCCTCCCATGCCCCAAGCAGCCCCCAGTGCGTGGAAACCCCGGTCAGCATTGTTGACATGGGGTGTTTCCAAAGCCCGAGCCATCAGGGCCTTGGACACTAAGCTTTGCCGGAGAGGATCCAGTCACAGAATCCCTGCCACGTCGATCTGATCCTGGCTACGTTGTTCCCGGTGCTCCAGTGGGCCTTTCCTTCAGACCTGGGCATGGGAGGGGAGGCGGGAGGCATTGCAGCTCCGGGTCCCTGTCTTTTCCCTGACCCTGCATCACAGACACAACTGTGGACTTGGCAGTGAGGCTGTGGAGCGGGAGTCGGGACGAAAACAGCTGTTTCCCCCTGAGTCTTGGAGGGAGGGCAGCAAAGGTGATGTCAGGAGCCCTGTGCTATTTCTTCCCCGCCCAGGGGCAGCGAGCTGCTGCACTGGGGGCCACGACCCTCTGCGCCTCAGGGCACACAGGGATGTCATGCGCAGGGGAGCCCAGGACCACTGACAGAACGGCGCCCTGCCCGTGCACACGGCGGCAAGTTCAAGGCTGTGCAGCAGACGGAAAAGACTGGGGACAGCTTGGTGCAAATCCACAGGAGGCTCCAAAAAAGAATACAGCAATTAACTGATGAGGAATGACAGGACGTGTGTGCAAGAGAGCAAGGACGGTGCAGGACAGAGTGTTGGTAAGCTACCGTGTGTGTTTCCAGAAAACAGACCCAACGCCTGTGCTCGAACACATCCAGAACACCCCCGGGAGGGCCACCCAGGAGAGGGGCGCTAGGTGGCTGGGGCCAGGGGTGCCATGGGACATATTACCTGCTTTTTAAATTCGCTTTTTCTTTTGAGATAATTGCACATCTGCGTACAATTTTAAGAAATCACACAGAAGGACGCTGTGCCCTTGAGTCCATTTCTCTCATGGAAACACCTTGCAAGCCAGGACTTGACATCGACACAGCCCACCAGTCCTGCCAGATTCCCCCGGTGCGTGCGTGCGTGCGCATGTGGGGTTCTCTGGGATTGTGTTACGGTGCACACTCACATGTCCACCCCCACAGCCCAGCTGCAGAACCCTTGCGATCTCCTCCAACCCGAACCCCTTCCAGAGACCCCACCTCCATGTGCCATTCCAGTGAGCGTCAGGGTTTCAACAGAGGGATTTGGGGCGACACAGACCTTCGGTCCTTGGCACTGGAGTATGGACAGACCCGTTAGCTTAACCATTTGCTGCAGACAGACTTCTGAGTTATTGCTGATGTTTGACAATGAATAAAGGTGTTGGGAACCTTCATGTACAAGTTTTTATGCAAACGTACGTTTTTATTTCCCCGGGATAAATGTCCAAGCATGCAAAGTACTGAGCGTACTGCCTATTTGAAAACATTAATAATGGAAAAGAGCGCTGTGCAGAAGACAGACAAGGTGCTCCCACGCGTCCTGCCTGGAGGAGGGACTCGGTGGTGGGAGGGGGGAGGCTGGGGGGTTGCAACACCGCCTCCTGTCCCTCCAGGCCCAGCCCGCCTCCCCCAGAGATTCTTTCACACACAGTATCATGAAGATCTCGCACCCTGATGTATGTTCCAGGGTTGGCACTGCGGCTCCCCACACAATCACCTCGCTGTGTCTTCATCATCAGGCTGGAGGGCTGCGGCCCACGCTCGCCCGCAAGTCACTGCGGCCTCCCACGTTCATACTTCACCGGCCAACTGCTCGTCCCCGGGCCACATCCTTACCTCTGGCTCATCGAGGAACGCGCTTTCAAAACTACGTAGCTGTCCGGCCGGAGCTCCCAGCAGTGATGAACCTGGACCCCAATGCAAAGGACTCGGTCAGTGGAGGGTGACAAGGCTCGCACTCTTGCGTCGTGGCAGAACTCTCCCGCCAGCTAGATCCCCCTCCACCGGCGGGTCTTTCCTCTGCATGGGCCTGCACATGTCCTGCTGCTCACGTCGTGTGTAGCCCCCTCCCACACTGACTGTGTAACCAGCAGGAGGTCCAGGAACGATGGAGCAGGGCTCCCGAGGCCAGACATTAAGGACCTTACGTCTCACCACGTCTCACCACGTCTCACCGTGGGGAGGCCGGCCGCCGTGCCGTGAGGACGCTCCCACAGCCCCGCAGAGCGGTCCGTGTGGCAGGTAACTGAGGCCTCCCGCCGCCAGCACAGCTCTGCAGACCCAAGGAACGGCCTCGGGAGCAAAGGCTGCGGCCCCACATAACGCGGCCCGAGCTGCAACCTCAGGGGAGAGCCAGGACCCCTGGCCGGGCTGCCTCTGTGAGATCATGTGTAATGTCGGGGCAAGCCGAGCAGCTGGGGGGAACTTGCACCCCAGCGGTAGCTAATTCAGCACCCTGCCCTTCTGGGATGACTTTCTGACCCACAGGTGGGCTGCCATCCATCGCGTGGGAAGCACGTGGGAGAGCTTTCCATCTGGCCCACCCCGGTGTCATGATGCAGCCTTCTCGGTTATTTCAGGGTCCCCTGAGCGCTCCGGAGAGTGATGGCTAAGGGCACAGATCTTGGCTCCCAGCACTGCAGCTAATGAGCCTGGAGCCTCGGGCACATCCCACTATTGATCTGTGCCTCAGTGACTCCCCTTCTAAAGCAGGGGTGGTAAGGACAGTGCTGACCACTGGGATTGCTGGGAGGGTCTGCTGGCGCATGTCACGTCCTTGCAACGGTGCCCACACAGGCTGGGAGCGCATGAGTAGTGGCTGGCGTGTGGTAGCCCGGGTCCTGGGGCTGGGGACACACCAGAGAACCCAGGCATTAGACGTTCACCGTCCCCGAGTTTGTGCCCTGGGGTGTGTGCGGGGCTGATAAACAACGTAAGCTGGTGATCGATATTCTGTAACTGGAATGTCAGTTCCACAGAGAAATATAAGGCAGGGAGCCCCTGCGAAGGGGACGTTCTGGCAAAGTCTCGAAGGCCCTTGAGGGAGCCATAGGGGTGTTGGGGGAGGGGGCTCCCGGCGGGGCACAGCCCATGCACAGGTCCGGGCCTTGGAAGAGCAGGGAGGCCGTCAGTGTGGCCGTTGCTGAGTCAGTGCGACCCCTTCCAACAACCTTGGCTGTTATTCTGAGTGGCTGTGGCCTGATCTGATTCTGTTGTGACAGGACGAGTCTGGCTGTCATGCTAAGAACACACTGGGTGGCTGGCGGGCCTCTGGCGGAGGGAGAACAGCTGGGGCTACAGCCACGGCGGTGGTGCGAGGTGCTCAGACCCCCCGGATGGACGCAGTTTGCAGGCACAAAGGACTTTCTTCTGACTGCGTGTGGAGAAGGGAGGCAGGGACAATTCCGTGTTTGGGTCCAGGGAACTCAAGTACAGACTTGCCATCACCTGAGGGCAAATTCCGTGGAGACATGAGGAGCTGCTGACATGTGGGGTGGGAGACACCTTCTGGACGCCCAAATGAGGTACAGAGGACACATCTGGACACATGGACAGGGTTCAGGCCAGAGAGGTGTCGGGAGAGGGGCCCCTGGAGTTGCCCGTGTTTGGGATGTATTTAAAACCTTGAGACAGGTGAGGTCACCTGGTGAGGTGCCTGTCACCACGAGCCCTTCGTGGACAGACTGACTTCGGGCAAACCTCCAACCCCGCCCACGTTCTGAGGTGACGGGGAGCTGCCTGATGTGTGCAGGGCTCTCTGTGGGTCACAGGTGACTCGCCAGATGGGGGACACCGAGTTTCTGGGAGCCACACCCACCCCTCCCTGTCTCTCAGTCAGGGTCTTCCCATGCAACACCCAGGACACGCTTTTCAAACACTCCGTCATAGATTTGAAGACTGGAGTTTGGTGAGGGGCAGAGAGTTCTGTGAGGTGAGAACAGCCTGCCCGTCCCTAGAAGGTCAGTGCGCAGAGTGGACTCACTTCTTAATTTTGTGTGTAATGCTCTACTCAACGATACTGCGTCGTGGGCTGGCCTTTCTCCTCCTGACCTCCGTCCAACAGAACCGTCTTGCAGACAAGAAAGGGAGATGGGAGAAACAGACGAACCCACACCTGGGTCTCTGTCCCTCCCGGAGAGGCTTCCTCCCCGCGCACAGCGGCCCTGAAGCCAACCCCCCCCCCCCCCCCCCGCGGCTGGTGGCACGTCTCCGGGGCGGAAACCAGCCCCCCTCCCCGAAGCCCCGCTCCTCTCTGTCCCAGCCACACGCAGCGTTCCTAATCTGTGCTGCAACCCCGCTGAGCGCTTCCTGAGAACTTACACTGAACACAGATAGAAACCGATGCGGAGACGAATCCAGTGCCCCACCACGCAGCTCGGAGCCGCGTCGGCACGCGGATGCTCCTGTCTTTCCTGCAAGCCCTTCATCAAAAAGTCTCATTCATCGTACTTGTAAGTTCCAGGCTGAGTGGGAAGGCGGTGGAGGAGGGAGACGCCGAGCTCACCTCCTCCCACGGACGCACCAGGGCTGCAGCAACCTGCACGCGGAGAGCTCGGCTCTCCGGGAGGGACCCCACGGCCGGCAGGGCGGCTCGGCCACAGCGAAGGAAATGCAGAGGAAGCCACTTCCAGAAGCGTAGCGGGGGCAGGCCCAGGCTCTTAGGAACCAAACCCTCAGCAACGGGACCGCGTGTGGGGGAGGTCTCAGCATGGAGATCCTCCCTCGAAGGGTTCAAGCCCCACTCTGGGCACTGTCTGGGGATCTGCACGGAGAAGATGAGCCCCCACAATGTCTGGCTTTGAAGATCAGCGGGACTTCCCGCTGGGGGAGCCGGAGGGCTCCGGGAATGTAAGACCCCAGCCCAACAAGGGCCAGCATGCTATGTCCCTCGGTCCAAGACCCAGCACAGAGACAGAGGGCTGAAGAGCACGTGGGCCGCTGGTAAAGGGCATCTGTTTACTGAGTCATTTTTGGACATGCGCTGGAGACGCAGGGATCTGCGGGAACTTTCTCCAGGAGCAGAAGGGCGGTGGGCAGCATTTTCTCGTCCACCTTCAGCACAGCGGACGCCGGCAGGGGCAGCTCTGACCCTGTCCACCGCCCTTGCTAGCACTGCTCGCCCTGCCCTGGTGTCCCCCTGCAGACCTCTCCCGTCCAACCTGCCCACCCCAGCAGACACCCCTACAAGGCAGCTCTGGCCCCTGGGATGAGGGGGCCGCCCTGCCCACCAGCACACCTGCAGGGTCATGCCCAGCCAGCCCCCCACGCCCCTGCAGCAAGTAAGGCCCAGGCACAAAGGAGGACCTGCGGCCTATGCGGGGGGACAGCCCTGGGGCACTGGCTGCTGGTGCCTCTGAGACCCACGGGACGCCTTCCACGGCAGGCCACTACGTTCCTGTGGCTGACCTCCCTGAGACACAGAAGCAAGTACAGCCAGTCGGACAAGAGGAGGAGACAGGAGACCATGTTCCAAACCAAGAAAAAAGATGCCACCATAAAAAATAACTTCTGGAAACTGTTGAGCTGACCTCATGGGTCACAGAGTATCACTCTCCCAGCCAGCATGGGTGGGACCCTTGCTCTCACCCTCTGCTCTGCTCAGGAGGCTACCTGCCTATTCAGCCAGTTCCTTCTGGAAGCAGGGGGACCCTGCCTGGCACCACGCCCCCTGCCCGAAGCACCCTCCTCTCCAGTTTCTCCAGGCAGAAGGCAAGGCTGGCTCCTGAGGCCCCGCATGTCTGTTCACTACCATGGGCAGGCAGCCGGGCTGGGATTTCTTCCCTCGGCAAATGGAATAGACTTCCGCTCCCAGCGCAAGAACAGTCCCCACAGAAGGCTGATGGTGGGGAAGGCTGGCACCGGCCCCCGAAATCCCCCAGTGAGCGTCCACAGCTCTGAAGCAGCCCCTGAGCAGGTCATCAAATGCGTCTTGGGCACCCCTTTTACGTACCAGAAACCGAGCCCCTACGGACAGTCAGGCCCAATTCGGAGAGAGAGACCACACAGAGGTTTGAACAGGGGAAGTTTAATATAAAGAATTATCAAATTGATTAAGGCAGTCATGTCCAAAGAGAGCTTTCATGAAAATCCTAGGGTTGAGGGCAAATGCTTAGGGTAAAAAAATTCACTCGAAGGCATTCCCTCCCGAGGCTGGATTCAGATCTTGTTGGAGGCCCCCTGGATGGTGCACAGGTGAGCTGAGTTGCCGGCACCAATGTGGACGGTCGCCAGGCAAGCAGGAGGCACCCTTGCCAAGGGCAGGCAGGCCGAGGCCGGCGGCCAGATCTCAGGGGGTCGGACACCAGAAGCCATGGCCGCTGCTGGGACACGTGCATGCTCTGGGCATGCACCTTGGCCGTCCCCTCACTGCACCCCTGCAGCCGTGAACAGTGGGGCGTGCAACATCACTGAAACGAGAAAGAGAAGCCCCCTCCTCCATGCAGAGTCCCTCAAATTTAACAGCAGGCATGCCTCCAAGGAGAGAGGTCTACCGGGTCCGGCTCACAGTCACAGAGCAGGTAAGGAAGAGTGCATCTGCAGCCAAAAGGCCACAAACGGGTAGCTGGAGCACCTCCTGTATCCACGTCCCCCCCTTATGTCGTGAGGACAGGTGACCGTGAGCGGAAGATGTCCGTTCCGCATCGAACGCCCGTGCGTCTGGTCAGCGCAGCCGCTGGGGTTCCCAACACACAGGGGAAACGCGGTCATCACGGGCATCAGAGGAGAGCGAGCCCCTGCCTGCCCGCGGAATGCCGCCCAGAGGAACCTGGTCCTTTCTGCTTGCGGGCAGGCGGGCGGCATAAACGCTCAGGACTCCCCTGGGGACAAGGGGAGAGGAGGACACGCCAAGCGCCAGGCTCTTTCCATTTCGGCTGAGGGACCGGAAGCTCCTGGGGGGGAGTGGGGAGCCCCAGCAGAGCCGGATCACGGGCTCTTCACGCCCCCTGGGGGCTCCTCCCAGGGGCGGGGCTTCAGAAGATTCCGGGCAGCAGGCGGTGGGGCACGGCGGCAGTGTAGCGCTCCCAGTCGCCGCCGTACTTGTTGGCACAGCGGTGCTCGTCCCGGAGGCAGCGGTGGGTCAGCAGGATGGTCATGTAGACGATGTAGAAATAGGGTAGCAGGTGGCCCCCGCCGCAGGCCAGGCAGTACGCCAGGCTGCCCATCAGGTCGCCCGTGTAGTTGAGGTGGCGGGCCATGCCCCAGAAGCCCGACACCAGGAGCTTGGTGTGGTGCTTCTGCCCGTCGGCCGACGTGTACACGCACTCGATGACCTTGGGCTTCTTGCCCCAGATCAGGCAGCGGCCGTCCGTGCGGCGGAACAGGTCCTTCTGGTGGTTGGCCATCCGGAAAACGTAGTAGCCCAGCAGGCCGAGCAGCAGGACGCCCGCGGCGTGGGGCGCTGACAGCTGCACCGGGTGGTAGACCAGGTATAGGCCCTGCAGGGGGACAGGGAGCAGGGCCTGGGGTCCGATCCCGCTCCGCCCCTACTGGCCACTACCACCCTGTGCACCTGTTTCCTCTACTGCGAGTCAAAGCACCTGTCTCGGGGGGTTGTGGGGGTCAAGTGAGCGAACAGACACCCCTATGTACCTACCTGCCCTCCTCCCCATCCACGTGCCCACACGCACACACACGCACACACGCACACACACACGTGCGTCATATGTAGTGTAACATATAAAATATCATCTGGATATGACTGTACAACGGTTACCTTTGTGTCACCGTGGCTAGGCCACGCGCCCAGATATTTAGTCAAACACTGGTCTCGCTGCTGTGCCCACGCGCACACACGCACACACAAGCGTATGTAACCCGTACGTGTATGTAACAACCACCCCATTGAGTTTGTGTCTGCGCAACTCCAATGCTAATACATGCACACACGTAACGTACAGACAGAAACCAAAACCAGGCCTGGTACCCAGCGAGAGAGACATATAGATGATCTCACACACACACACACACGTGTGATCTGCCATGTATGTGTTACAATCTGCTGTTAAGGGTTTGCACGCCTGGGACACGGAGTTCCCAGAATCAGGGAGCCCAGGCACGTGCGACCAGCCAGGTGGAGAAACGGGTCCGGGCAGACCACACGGGACACCTGAGGGAGGGTGTCCTGCATGGTCACCGACAGCAAGAGGACAGCGCTCTGGGGCCCCCAGCCCACGGCTCCTCCCAGCCCCAATTGAGGGGACGCTGCCCTAGCTTCCAGAGATGTCTGGGTGGTGCTCAAGGCCGCCTTCCCTAACCCGTGTGAACCCAGGTCCCTGTGCTCCCCAGGCCAGCACCTTGATGCCTGAATTCCGTGGGGCAGGCCAGGACTCTGCTGAGGGCTCTGAGCCCCCTGAGCCTCGCCCTCTGAGCCCTGGCCCGTCGTCCTCTCGACCTGACTTTTCTCGGTAGTAAGTCTCAGCAGATGTCAGTCCACCTGTCTGGAATGTTCTCACCTCCAGCGTCACCACTCTGCTCTCAGCCCGGCTGTGGTTATCTCTGGAGGCATTGGCCAACCACTCGAGGCAGGTCAGGGGACCCTCCTGGGCTCTCTCTCGGGAGCCAGCACCCCCACTTCCCCCCAGCACCTCCTCCCTGCACCAGGTTGCCTATTCCGTGGCCTGTCGCACCAGCCATGAACCCAAGGGGGGCAGAGCCCACACATGTCTCCTCTGCTCCTGAATCACCAGCACACGCCTGGTGCCCCGCTGACCCTCGTCATGTGTTTAAGGAACAAAGGTAAGAAAAAAAACCTCTCAACCTTCGACTGTTAAGATTTGATATGAATATAAACACCCCCTCTATCCACCCAGTTCAGCCAAATCACTCCTTTCTACCCAAAGCCTACACCATGTCATCTTTTCCTTTAAGTGTCACATGCTGAGCTAATATTGGAGTCCTGACCCCCAGCACCCCAGGATGTGGCCACATCTGGAGATAGGGACTTTACAGAGGCGCTGGAGGGAACAAGGGGTCACCGGGGTGGCCCTGATCCAACGTGACTAGGGTCCTTACAGGAAGAGGGGATCAGGACATAGACATGCACGGAGGGACGACCCTGTGAGGACCCAGGGGGAGCACAGCTGTCCACACACGAGGAGAGAGGCCTCAGGGGGACCCGCCCTGCCCAGGCCTGCATCTCGGGCTTCGGAGACCAGGAGACAGTGAATGTCTATTGCCCAAGCTCCCCTCCCTTCTATTATATTTGTCACGGAGCCCAAGCTGACTAATGCACCAAGCCTTCCCTTCTTCCTGGAAACAGGGAGCAGCCTCCCCCCTCCAGCCTCCGGCCTCCAGTGCTTCCCAAGCACAGCACTTGTGCAAAGCTCAGCATGTGCTCGGCTGCATTTCCCAAGGGCAGCCCCGGACGTGCCGGGGACCAGAGAGCTGGCTGTTCCATGGGGCGTGTCCCACAGCCGGAGGGGCTGGCGCCCCGACTCCTCACCTGCAGGGTGTAGAGGTACGGCAGCCAGACGCAGTCCCCCCAGCCCAAGTACCACCCGAAGTGGTCGTGGCAGATGTCAATGGTTTTCAGGTACCAGGCTTCGTTCCAGAAGAAGTCCAGCACATAGATGGCCTGCAAAACAGGAGGAGCCGGGTACTGACCAAGGGGCACCCTGGGGCCCGCAGGAGCCCATGCTGTCGCAGATGAGGACGTGGCACCTGGGGTGTCTCTGAGCTCCTCGGTGACCTGCTCCACTGGGCGACTCCCACGTTTCCGCCCACGGGGGGCTGGGGGGCAGGTACAGGGGCCCTTATCCTCAGAGTCTGCAGAAGTGGGGCACCCAGCAGTGCCCGGGGAGGCGACACCCAGGTTGTGGGGCTCCGGGAAGAGCAAGGTCGTTTCCAGCAGAAGGGCTCGGGACGGCCACAGGGAAGCAGCCCCGCATGCCAGAACCCACGCCAGCCTGGAGGCCCTTCGCCCGTGGGCACCCCAGGCTGTGCCCTGCCAGCTGCCCCTGCAGCACCGAGACACACATAACATGGCCAGCATGGCCAGTGACCAGTGTCCTTCTATGCAGACAGGGAAAAGGCGCAGATGACTCTCCGTCCCTCCTCCCCACCTGAGAGCCATGGGGACCGTGCGGGGAAAACACTTCAGAGACATAAATTGTGAATATGGCCAGGACCGCGGACAAGCTGTTAACACGCGTCCCCTGGGAAAGAGGCCCTGTCCAGCATAGCACCCGACTGCAGTGACAGGTCCACCCCCACGTGCTCACTGCCCGCTCCCCAGAGATGCCCGGGAAGGGGGCCAGCTCCCTTCTAAATGCAGCGGGTTAAGGTTTCTTGAAAACAATCTGGCTTCCAGCCTGCCCGGCCCCCAGCAAGCACAGGCGCACCCGCCCCTTTGGCCGCAGACAGGCTACCTGCAGGACGTTGACCAGGACCATGGCATTGGTCACTTGGCCGTGGAGCTCCCGCTGCTTGGCCGCGAAGGACAGGTTGATGAGGGTCCAGGCGACGATCCCAGGGCGTCCGTTGAAGAACAGCTTGAAGTCAAACCACTTCCCAATTCGGGGGTTGAACTCAATGCCCATCATGTAGTTGTAAAAGAAATTGCCTGTGAATTTGCTGGAAAATAGAGACAACACGTATGCTAGCCAGGGCATGCGTCTCACACCACGGGGCCGGTGTGCGCGTGGACACAGGTGCCGAGCCCAGCCCTGGCGTCTGCCGCGGAGGTGCGGGCAGCCCGGTCCCTCCTGTTTCCCACTCAGCTCCGGCTTGGCAGAGGCACCCTGCGAACCAGGCGCCCGAGCGGCCTTCCGGGGTGGGGGGGGAGCCTTCCCTTGAACGGCCAGGCTTCTCCCCACCCTCCTCCAGGTCCCCTTGAGGCGCGGCCCAGGTGAGCCGCACAGCTGGCTGGACTGCATGAAGATCTTCGTTTGCAGCCCAGCACGTGGTTGGCGGTGACTCACAGGGTGCTCGCATCCCCGCACGCAAGCAACATCACGAATCCCGCCCAGGTAGAGAGTGAGTGAAAGCTGCACACTCAGAGCCGGGTGCCCAGCTCCAGGGCCCACCACGAACCCTTGCTGGACAGTCGCTGCCCTGGTTTCTGACCCCACAGCCCTCTCTGGGGTGACCAGAGAGTCGGCCAAGATGACTGACGTGGAGACCTCCCTCAGGTAGAGCTGTGAGACACACAGGAATCTCTGCGTTCGTGAGAAAAACATTTTCATGTCCACCTCCCTCATTTACAGTAAGTTAGAAAAGCAAAATATACAAAGTCTAGGACAGGCGATATAAAGCACCGAGAATGATTCAGATGAGCCACAGAAGACCAGCCTCGGTACGTAACCACCACACACGCCACAAAGCACCACCATCCAGAGACATTTCCCAAGAGCAAGAGTTAAAGGGAACACATTTTGTCTTTTTTGGGCCCCTAAATGCATCTGGGACTCAACTGTAGGCACCCAAGCAGAAGAATCTTATTCACGACCACTTACACCCGTCTGCAGGAGGAACCCAACCAAAATCTGTTGGTGGAGGGAGAGATGGATGGAGGGATACAGGGAGGCAGGGATGAAGGATGGGAGTTGGATAGGAAGATGAGTGGGTGGGTTGAATGGAATAGATGGGTTGAATGGGTGGATGGGTGGGTAGATGGATGCATAGATGCGTAGGTGGGTGGATGGTTGGGTGGATGGGTTAGATGGAAGGATGGACGGGTGGGTAAATGGGTTAGATGGATGGGTTAGATGGAAAGGGAACTGGGTGGGTGGTTGGGTTAAATGAATGGGTGGGTAGGTAGGTGGATGAATGGGTAGATGGGTGGATAGAAGGATGGATGGGTGGGTGGATGGGTGGATGAATGGGTTAGATGGAAGGGTGGATGGGTGGGTGGATGGGTGGATGAATGGGTTAGATGGAAGGGTGGATGGGTGGTTGGATGGATAAAGAGCTAGATGAGGAGATGGCTAGCTGGGGGGCTCACAACGGTCCAACCCAAAGCTTCCATGAGAAAGCACCAACCAGTCGGGCTCTCCCTGGGAAGCTCCTACATTAAAGCCACCGAGCTAACAAGACTCCGCACTAAGATGGTTTCAGGCCACACACATGTTCCAGAGATGGAGGCGATGTGCTGCCTTTCCCACTTCCCTGCTCCCGCAACAGCCCTACAGGGGGTGACTTGGCCAAAGATGGAATTGGCCATCTTCCACCATATTCTTCCTAAGGCAGAGGAAGCCCCCCAGACATTTGAGAAAGGATGTCCCCCAGAATCAAACAAGATCCGTTACGCATCTCATTCAAGGATTCTCAATCCTCAGAGCTTTACGACTTCCTATTCTAAGTTTGTAGAGAAAGGCAAGGGGTGGAAGCATCCACGTTCCACTTCCGCTTGACCAGCGGAAGAACGTACCAGTCTTTGGCATTGGTGGGGAAGAAGTAGCCCTTGAGCATGGCGAAGGTGGAGACGGCGTAGCCGAGGACGTTGGCGCACCACAGCAGGGGGATCCAGTTGTCGAAGATGATGGTGGGCGAGAACCAGGACAGGAAGTGCGAGTTTGCAAACCAGAGAAGGTGCGTGATAAGCCACGCTTGTAGGCCGTTGATTTCATACTTGTTGACAACGCCTGCGGAGGGAGAAGCAAAAATCAAAGAGTTTTTCCGACTGAGACAGCAGCTGGCCCAGGCCCTGCCAGCTTCGTGGCCTGTCTAGGGCACCTGGGCTGCAGCCCTGAAGCTGGTCAGCTCCTGCTCTAACCTGGGTCCCCAGGTCAAAGTGCCAGGAGCACAGGCGGCGCTGTCAGCCCCGGTATTAACTGCTCCTGCTTTCGGGGTCCTGGGAAAGGGCAAAGGGGGCAGACTAGTCCCCTGGTTCTGATTCTCCTCGGCCGCATGCAGGCCGGGTCACCAGTCTGCAGCTTGCTAGAGAGTGAGGATGCCCCCACGGTACTGGCCGGGAAGCACCCCAGCCTCCCGCCGCCCTAGGAGCCCTCTGTAGGCAGGGACAGGGTGGATTCCACCTGCGGGGCTCCTCCCGGCTTCCTGGTGACTGTGGGCATCTTGGGAGAGATGTGGAGTGGCTGGGGCATCCGGTGGGGAGAGGCTCCAGCAGCCTGGTTATGTCCTCCAGCCGTGGGGGCGGAAGCCGCTCTGTGCCCTGTTCACTGAAGACCGTGGTCTCCAGCCCCCGGGCCAGCTCAGCCCAGGGCCGCCCTGGACGGCGGCAATGCCCAAGCAAAGCTCGTGTTCATTTTGTCAGGGAGCACACTTGGGGGTGGAAGCAGCACGGGGCGGGGTGGGTCCGTGAGACAAAGAGGCAGGGAGAGGAGAAGGGGGGCGTGTGGTCTCAGGTTACCTGCGGGGGTCACGGCACCCTCTTGAACGCCTCCCACGTAGCCTGGCAGGAACTTGTGGCAGAAGTCAGGAAGGGCCACGTACAAAAGCACCTGCCGTGGAGATTTGAGGCTGTGTGACCCGCCGCCCGGAGGGCCTGGCTCTTTCCACACAGCCTTGCTTTCGTTCACTGACACGACTCACGCAAAAGCACCACAAGAATGGCAGAAATCCTGATGTGGGTTGGTTAGTGCTTCCAGAAGAGTTCGTGGCTCTGGGAGCCCTGGCCGCAGGCCTGGTGGGGCTCTGAAGGCAGTAGAGCCCCGAGCAGGAAGCTCATTACTGTCTAAAGCAGCACGAAGCAGTGTCTCCCCAGGAGAGCCCATGGGTCCTTCCCACTCACGTTTCTGGGGCCACTTAAAAAAGTGAGAGAATTCACATGCCATACAATTCACCCTTTTAGGCCCTTTCTGGGTCATTTAGCACATTCACAAGGTTGTGCAAAACTACTATCATCCGGCTCCAGAACAGGGCCATCGCCCCCAAAGGGAACCCCACCCCCATTCGGCAGTCGCTCCCTGTTCCCCTCCCCCACTGTCCCCCAACAACCATTAACCCACTTTCTATTTTTTCTATTCCGGGCATTTCATATGAATGGAATCATGCACCACGTGGCCTTCTGTGCGTGCCTTCCTTCACACAGCGAACGTTCTCAATGTTGATCCCCACCAGAGCACGCAGGAGGGCCCCACCCCTTGTCACAGCTGAGCAACGTTCCACGGCAGGGATGGACCACGTTTTGTTTTAGCCACTCATCCACTGACATTTCTACTCTTAGGCTACTGTGATTCACGCTGTCCCTTCTCATTTTTCACCCAAAGGGACCAAGAGACCAGAAATGAGAGGGACCCTGGAACCCAGAAGTTGGGACCCTGAGAAGAAACTGCTACTAAGGGCGGGAGCCTTCCTCCAGGGAGGAAACCAGGGTGTGGTGGGGAGCCCTCTCCCGGCTCTGTCTCCCTGGATTCAGATAATAAACGACGTGGCCTGTTCACCAGGTTCTTTGCGCAAACAGCCCCTTCCTGGTGAACTCCTTCTGCTCTCAAAGGCCAGCAAGGTCACAACAGAGCTGAGGATGTCCTCAGCCAGGAGCATGCGGCCCCCTGCTGGGAAAACGGGCGTGGCTTTGCCAAGCGGTGTCTCCTATAATGGAGAGCACCCCTCTGGGGGCTGGAATGCTCCTTCCCATGGGCTGCTGCTAAGAGAAGCTTCTGTCATGCACAGGGCTTCCCCGGGCCAGCCCTGCCTCACACCCTCCCGTCCTGCTCCCTACGACTATGCATGTCATTGCAGGACTGCACGTGGTCCTGAACTGCAGGGAGGCTCACCCCACACGTGGGTCAGACACCGTGATGCCGCCAGGTGCCTTCTATCAGAAGACAGAGCTAAGTAGGTCAGGCTCCAGGTAATGCCCTGCTGGGTCCTGGGAAGGAGAATGCCACCCTAAGCCGGGGCTCCATCTCCCGGACAAATGGCCAGTCCCAGCAAGAGGGACGCTTGGCACCCGCTGTGCCCCGACGATAGTGGCCAGGGAGGGCTGACCTGGAACGTGACCCACAGGGTGTAGAGCTGGGCTGCTCTCTTCGTCACAGGTGGCGTCTTGGCCCAGATGTCTGAGAGCCGAGCATGCCCGGTGGCGACGTCCAGCACGGGGGCCGTCAGAGAGCAGCTGTACTGGTCACACGCCATGATGAAATAGTACACGATGAAAGGCGCGAAGAGCAGCAGGAAGAGGACGCTCGCCAGCGAGAACCAGTCCACCTCCCTGCAACAGCGGGCAGCACACGGTCACGTGGGGCCCGCCCGGCGGGGGCCGCACAGACAATGCTTTGTGCGTCCTTACGCATCCCGTTGTTCCAACCAGGGCCTCAGAGACGGCTGCTCACTCTCAGTGCGGAGGCCTCCCCGTTGCCTGGAAGAGCCACTCCACGCGTGCCCTACCGCGAGCTGCAGGGAGCTGGATGGACCCGTGGGCACCCACAGAAAGCCCAGAGCCCCGAGGCCTTCTGTCACTCACAAGGCCAGAGGCTTCCCGGTTCTGGGCGAGGGGGCTGCTCACCCACTCCCAAGTCCCCACGCTCTCTGGCCCAAGGAGAACAGAGACAGGGCCAGCCTGTTTTAGTCAGTGTTTCGCTTCCTCTTCAATTCCTTACTTTATAAAATGGGAAATTGCTTACCCTTTATTAGTCTTGATGATAAAAATTGTATTTACTAGGTCCCCAAAATCCCAGAGGCTGGCAACCTCTCAGTAAGACCTCGCTGTATTTTCTAGCTGGGAAGGCTGGCAAGATCCTTACCAGGCACGGCCCCACTGCCCTTGAGTCGCCGCTCTGCTGTTGGCGATGCTGCCCGGACTCTTGGTTTTGGGAGCGTCATGTAGGGATTTTGCAGCCATTGGGCCCTGAGGGAAGAAGACACACGCTGCTCAGATCGCCCCATGAGGAACAGCCACCACATCCCCCAGCCACATCTGCCACTGCTCATAGACTCTGCAGGACTGGCCTCTCACCACCTACTCACTACCTTGTCCTGAATGGCAGATTCCAGGCAAGGAAGAGATGATGGATTGTTTCAGTCTCTCCTTCCTGAAATCTGCGACAACCACCTACTTCTCTTGATTCAGTCTCCAGATGGTGGCAGAATGCCCTCTTACCATGTAAAACAGACCATCTGTGGCTCAGAACCCTCTTGCGATCTGCTCCTGCCTCCTGTTCTCCCCACTCTCTTCTCATACCTTCTAATTCAGGTACATAGGATCTGTAACGATCCTTGAATATGGTTCATTTCATTCATGATACCTGTTACTTCTGCTTAGGACATACTTTGCAGGTCTCCTCATTCAGATCTTTTGTAAAATGTTCCCTCCTTAGTATGACTTTTTATTTTTCCTGGAGTTAATTATTGCTGCACTTTTTGCATTTACTAAGGTTTCTATGCATGTCACTAATTTTTTTTCTGAACACTCTAACACAGCTATCATACATTTCAGCAATTTTTCTAGACACTCCAACACAACAGAATTTATTATTTCCATTCTCCCTCTCCCCTATAGCCATTCATCTTGAAACAATGTACAAGCCAATCAGCCAATCTATGTTGCTTGTACCCCAGACCCCTACCAAGTCACTCTCCCTATTTTATTTTCTTAATAACTCTTTTCATCATGTAGAATGCTTTTTTTTTTTTTAATTTGAGTGCATGTCTATTGTCTGTCTCCCTCCATTAGAATGTAAGCTCCCCAAGGGCAGGAATCATGTGTCCTATTCATTGCTCTACTACCTAGTCCTGGAACATGATCTGGTACATACAGTGCATTCAATAAATAATCACTCTACCAAAAAAGGTGGAAGAACTGAACTTTTTTATGGAGGAAGCAGTGACATCTACACTTCCAGAACAAGTTCTAATTGTGAAGTTTTCAAAATATCAAGGATAAGAAAACATGATATTAAAAGCTTTTAGAGAAAAATCCAGAATAAAGAATCATACTAGCAGCAAGTTAGATTCTAGAAAACAATGATGGAAAGCTTTAAAAACTCTGAGGGAAACCGTTTTGCACCCTAGAATTCTATTCCCAGATTAACTTTCATTCAGAGGAGACAACACAGGATCCGAAAGAGCTGTTGAAAAAAGGCCCAATGAAAGGACAAGAGGATGAGAGCCACGCAGTGCACCAGACAGTAACCAGTCCACACTGGTACTAAATGAATGACTATAGCGGGAAGGAGAATAAAAATGATGAATTTTATTGTGTGAAAAAGTATTGATAGTGTGACAGCTCTAGTAGAGCATTCAGAAAAAAATTAGTGAAAGATGCATAGAAACCTTAGTAATGGGGAAAAAAAAGAAAGAAACCTTAGTGAATGGAAAAAGTGAGGCAACCATTAACTCCAGGAACAATAAAAAGTCATAAGGGGGGAAACCCAAACCATAACTGTAGAACATTACTTGGCTTAACAGTAAATAATAGCAACTTCGTCATAACAACATAATACCTGGCTATAGACTGACTACTGGATGTGTAGAAGGATACATAAAGCTGTGAGTGACAAAAGCAAATTATTTAAAAATAAGCAGGTAAAAACAATAATACAAAAGTAACTAAAATAATGAAACGTATTTTTTTCTGGGAATGAACACTAAGGGATGAAGCGGGGAACTGTTTATTCTACATATAAGCCTTAAAAGCCACTAACTTGTTTAAAAATGTGAACATGAGTTACTTTAACACAAATGTACCTTCATTTAAAAAAATTTCAGTGACAAAAGGCATTTTCATGTGCGGTGTGGGAACTGTAGCCACATCACTTAATTTAATTTTCACAGGTTAAGTTTATGGAATGTCTGTCTATGATGTACAAGGCAGGATGAGAGTTCCTTATGGACCACCCACTTCTACAGCCCCGAAACAGAATACAGAGAGTGGTGCATAGCAGTCACTTTCACTAAACACGGTAGAAAACTGCAAAAGGGCCAGAAATGTAGAGCCTCAGAACTAAGTGTGAAAAAGCCAAATAGAAAATGCGGCTGAAAGGAAAAAGTGTATCTTCTACAGATTCAAACAAGCCCAAATAAAAATTTTGAGATTGCTGAGTTCATTTCACCCAGGAGTCTCCTCTGTCATGAGCACCGAATCTTGTAATAAATGTGTAAGTTATATCCTTGGAAACAGGTAGCCAGAGACAGGGGAGAGGGAGGTGTTTGGGGTGTTTTATTTTATTCCTAAGACTCACAGACAGGAGTTGATATACCAGCTGTCTTTACTTTTTCAAAGCTAAAAAGTCACTATCTATGAAAATGACCAACAGCGCTAAGATGTGCTTACCTCCAAAGTCTTGTCTAGGGGGTTCACAGCAGAATGAAGTGCTCCTTCTTGAACGGGCCACTCTAAAATCTCTAGACTCTCTTGATTCAAAAGGCCCACTTGATCCTTCTCAACCCACTGAACAAAGTCCTGCAGGGACACAAAGATAATGAAGACACTCAGGGAGCTGACATTTCAGGATTGAAAGCAGATAAAGACCCAAATGATATTTACTCAAGGCCCACTGTTGGAACCAAGTGAGAAGTGCAAACTCAGTGCTCAGGGGTTCAAAAGTGGAAGACAGCCCATGTAGGAGGGGAGAGGGGAGGGAATATTACCACCCAGTTTCTATGCCTGGCACACACAGTATCTGGCAAATAGTAAGTACTTAATGATAATGGGGGATTGAACCGACGTCTTCATGGCGGCGTCACCCTGGACATGAGCCTTAGCATAGGCAGATGCAGAACTGACGAGTAGCAATGAACAGAAAGGCATTTTCTTTGAAGCAGCCACGTATGCATCTGAAACATTTCTAGAAGCTTCTTTGTGCCACCAGCCCGAATCAAGCCCTCTGGAGCTAGCATTCTAGGAGCCAGTGAGAGCCTAAGAACATGGAACAGCAGTGAGAGTGATCTGGGCTTGGAGCCTGGCTCTCAGCAGACTCGCGGGACCCAGTGACCTTCCTGAGTGTCTTGGGTCATGAATGCCTATACACGTGAGGACTTGCAGTGGTTGTTAAAGTGGGGTGAGGGAGAGTTAGTGTCCCATACCTGGGGATAAAGACCAGCCAGAGAAGGGGATGGGGCTTTCTGGCAGCCTGGTCGGCTCCCTCGGCTGGTCTTTGAGTTCCACGGGCCAAATCTAAAGGGACATGTCCCCTGAGAGTTTGAAAATGACGCAGAAGTGCCTGACCCTAAGCTTCTGATCGGCAAGGCATTCATGGCAAAGACATCCATCTCTAATAAATACACTGCCAGCTGCTGGCCCCAGCTACCAGCCAACCAACCAGAGAAGGAACCAGGCCACTCCCACCCATGCGTCCCCTTTCAGAAAGCCCTAGGTGGCCAAGACACCTGACCACTGCAGTGATCCCCCCTTCTTCCTGTGCCCTCATTGCCACTCTTATGCTTTAAACTGGCCAATAAAGAGTGAGCCCATGAAACCCCAGGTCCCCACCCTTGACCCCAACAAAGGCAGAGGCCCAGGCCCACACTCTCTCTCTCTCCCCATGACCTCACTGTGGCTCGGAGCATGTTGTGTGCCCTCCAGGACCTGTGAGCAAGAAACCCTGCTCGTCAGAGCTCCCCGAGTATTGCTGAGGCGCGTCCTGCAATCCTAAGACCACTAGGGCTGGGCCAGCCATGATGCCCCGGGAGGGAAACTGGGGGGTGGGAGAGGGATGCCCCAGTAGTACGAGCCCAGGAGGGTGCTTCAGGCATCCCCAGCCCACAGTACCACTATTTACAGGCTGAGACCCACACAACAGGTGACTTACGCCCCTTGACAGCTTTTTGGCATCTTGAAAGTTCAGACGTTTGCGGGTGCGTTAGCTGCCCAGGAGCATGGTGGAGACGTCTGGGGGCCGGCACCGGGAACGTCCTGGAAGTCCCACGGTCACCACCAAGGCTCTGAGTTCTCAGCCGCAGAGGTCTAAGGGCCGCGCATCTCCGACGCCCAGCCACAGAGCGTTCTGGTTTCCCCCTGCACCTAACCACGCTGCAACCTGGTGGCTCAGAAGTCTTTTCATCCTTTCCCATTGCTTCTGTGGTCAGGAATCTGGGAAGACTGGCTAGGCAGCTCCATGCTGGGGGGGTGCCAGAGCAGCCGTCTTCATGTGGCCTCTCCGTGGGGGCCAGCTGGGCGTCCTCACAGCCTGGTGGCCTCAGGGCCATGGGAAGAGGTTCAGGGAACCAGCAGAGTTGTACCGCCCCTTCCGAGGGCCTGAGAAGACAAGTGAAGGCACTTCCAGCACGTTCTACCAGTTATGGGGAGTCCCAAGTCCACATTCTTTCAAGGGGCAGGGACTCAGGCTCCACCCCTTGATGCAGGGATTGCAAGATATTAGAACACACGATACTGCTCGGGCCATCCCTGGGTGACTCAACCTTGACAGATAGTGGGTATTTACGGAGCATCTGCGGAGTTCTAAGTGCCCGGTATCTTACTGAGCTCTCGCACCGACCCCGGAGAGTCAGCATGACGGTGTCCGTTTGATAGATGAGGAGGCTGACATGAACAAGGTGGAGTGCGTTCTCTGCTCACGCGGGCCTGTGGCGACGGAGGTTAATGAATCCTGGGGGTGGACTGGAGGAAGAGGAAAGGCAAGGACCTTTACATTTGACTTCTAAACTTGCGTTACAGTGAGCATATGTTTTGGAGAGCAGAATCCTGGAGCCACGGTCAAAGCTGCAGCTTACCCTTTGAATCAGGGCTCAGTGTCTCTGGGCATTTCTTTCCACCTAGGGCACATGTCTACTTCTGAAGGCCTCGGAAACTGCCCCAGGAGCAGCTCTGCTGGGCCACCACTGGGCCCTCAGTCCTCTCAAGGTAAGCCAGGCCAGAGCTTCCCGGCGCCAAGAGCTTGGCGGGGCCACACATCTTCAAAGCAGCCCCTGCATTTGGAAGCGAGGCCTGTGAACTGTATGTGTGAGTTGAGGGAGTGACCACTGCAGAAGGCCCGGGGTCAGGGGGCAGGGCTGGGGGGTGGGTTGTAGAGAAGCTGCAGGTAAACCAAGAATCACCCCAAAGGTCAATCCCACCATGCCTTGGGAATGGTGGGGGGATGCACAGGCGACCTCCCTGACCCCCATTCAGCCACAAGTGTTCCCAGAACTATGGGTCTTAGGACTCCAAGAGCTGTTTAAAAACTCTTTCGTTGTTGCTAAATTGTTGTATTACATCAGTCTGTTTTCTGGAAAATAGGAAAAGAACACCTGTATTCCCATCACCGTTTAAGGTTTCGGTGTATAGCTTTTCAAGTAGTCTTTTTAAGGACAGACTCTCTCCCTCTGGCCCCTCTTGCTGTGACAAGCCAGGGAACTTGTTTCCACGCCGAGCTTTCCTTTCTACAGTTGCCAGGTATCCCACTGTGTAAGCGTATCAGGATTTCTCTGACCTTCTCACTGATAGGCATTAGTTGCTTCTGGTTTTCGCATCTGCATGTTTACACAGCCATCTGAGTACGTCCCGGCATAAACTCCCACAGGTTGACATTGGGTGGACACGTAGTTCTACCCGGCCTCTAGAACAGTCTTCACAACCCTTCACCGATTCTGATATTTATCGTTCTTTGTCACCTCAGGTTCGGTTTGGCAGGTCTGTATTCTTCAGTCCCTACTACTCTTGGATTCACAAATTCCCAAACCAGACCCGGCGCTGTTCAGATAAGGTTCCAAGAAATGTTTCCACATTCAAACAGTACCTGGCACGGCCCTCAGAGAGATTACCTGCTATCATCATAGTTACCTGAATTTCACAACCAGGCCTCTCCATGCCCCCATGTTTCTCAGCTACCCCTCTCCAGCCATCCATGTATTTTTTTGAGAAAATACACAAGCGCACTCAATATTTTATTAAAAAGGAATTCGCCAAATTGCGCTCGGAAAGAGCGGGACGTTTTCTGCTCCTACGAACAGTACACAAAAGGTCTTTTTCGCTTCACTGGGCAGCCCAGTCCCTCGCTGCCCATGTCTCAAATCTGGGCACCCAGAGTGGCGCCCGGTGGGGCCCGGTTCCCTTCTCTTTACCTAAGGAGCTGCAGGAAGAGCTCAGGTGGGCACAAAGAGGGCACTGGTCGTCAGACCGGGGCGCTTCTGAGAGTAGACCACCCCCGACCGCTCACCTGGACGTCCCCCACCTTCATACACCACGCTCACTCACCTGGGCGCCCCCCCCACCTGCGCGCACCGCGCGGCTCACCTGAGGGTCCGGCTCCGCGTTGCGGTCCCCCACTCCAGGCGTGCGGCCAACCCCGCTGCCTAGAGGGGCCGGCCCGAAGGCCCGCCCCCAGTATGACGTGTACCGTAGGCAACCAATCGGAGGAGGGCCCTGAGCGGCCGGCGTCCCTGCGCCCCTCCATTGGTCGCACGCCTCGCCCCACCCCCTGAGCTGACTCTGGGCCACCCAACGCGCCCACTCGGCGCCGCTGGGGCGCGAGATTGATGGCCGAGGGCCCGCCCCCCGGATGGCTGGCTGCCGGGGGGGAGCCCCCCCCCCGCACCCACGCTAAGACCCGCTGAGCATTTGCGAGGGCCGGCGCTCCATCCACCCGGTGGCCGCGGGCAAGCTGCTTCCCCTGCGCCCGTTTCCTCTTTCTGCAAATGGGCCTTCCAAGGCGCGCAGCAAACCACTTGCTGAGCCTCTGATGTGTCAGGCGCTGGGTCCACAGCAACCCACAAAATGGACAACATCCCCGCTCCTAGGGGTCAAGTCTGTTAGGGGCGGGGCGGGGGGAAGCAGTAATCAATAAACAATAATCAAATAGGTAGAGCGTCAGATGGTGAACGTGCTGTACAGAGGATTAGAGCAGGAAGTGTAGGAGAGGTTGAGCGTGTGAGTAGCCGTTTGATTTGGGGGTGTCAGGGAGGGCTCTGTTAGGAGGCCTGGCAGGTCTGGTTCCCCCAGAAGTGAGGGAGATGGAGTTTCGGGTTGGGATCACATCTGTGCATAGATGAGAGGGTAAGAAACAGCAGCGCTGGAAAGAGGGAAAAGTTGAACTGCCACGCAAGCCCGCCTGGGGCTAACATCATGGGGCAGATTGAGTGGTAAGAAACATGACAGTTGTCCCGCTTGGCAGGAATGCCCAAGCCACATACATACTCCTCCCTGCAGAGATCAGCCACTGGACAAGGCCACCCTTGCCAGGATATGACCTTGGGCAGGGCAGCGGTGCAACCCAAGCAGCCCCTGGAGGGGTGGGCAATTGAAGGTGTCTGCTGGCCCCACTCCCAACATTTGGGACAAAGATCTTGTTTGCATAGGGATCTGGTTGGGACAGCTCTGTGTCCCTCATGGAGATATTTTTTTTCTGCAGTTTTTTATTTTGAAAATGTCAAACATACAAACCAGTTGAATATATACTAAGGTGAGCACCCATATACCTAGGTTCAGCAGTTGCCAACAGTTTAATTTCTTTCTCTCCCTTTTTCTCTGTATCCACCCCCCACTTTTTTTTCCTGAACCATTAATTAGCTGCGGGTGATGTCTTCTTCCTAAAGACTTCAGCAACCATCTCTTACATTACCAAAATAAAACATTACACTTTGGAAATTTTGTATCAACCTAAAGCTATTATCTAGTATATTGTTCATATTCAGTTTCCCCCCAATCGTCCCATTCATGTCCTTTATAGCTGTTTACTAAAAGTCAGGACCCAATCAGGAAACCACTCTGTGCATAAGGTGTCACGGCTCCTTAGCCTTACTCTAGAGCACTGCCCCAGCCTTCCGCTTTCTTTTTCTTTTTTTTTCTTTCTTTCATTTCCTTTTTCTTTCTTTCTTCTTGCTTGCTTCCTTACTTTCTACCGTCCATCATGAACAAGCATTACTTTAGAGACGGGGGTGGGGGGTTTAAACGTATTTTAAATGTGAAAACGTGTAGGACAAAAGCATCGCAAGTCGGGAATAAAAGACGGAACGCAGTTCAATCAATGACAGTGAGAGTTACTTACTCATACGAAAAAAAAAGTTGGATTCCTACCCTAAATGGACTAAGAAGAAGTGAAAACCTGGGGGCGCCTGGGTGGCTCAATCCTTACGCGTCTGCATTCGGCTCAGGGCGTGATCCCAGGGTCCTGGGAATGAGCCCCACATCGGGCTCCCTGCTCTGCTGGGCCCCTGCTTCTTCCTCTCCCGCTCCCCCTGCTTGTGTTCCCTCTCTCGCTGGCTGTCTCTCTCTCTGTCAAATAAATAAATAAAATCTTTAAAAAAAAAAAAGAAGAAGAAGTGAAAACCTGCCGGCAGTAGCTCGTTGCAAGCGCTCCAGGAAAGAAATGTGGCAACAGCACACCCGCTCTCCGCCAACCTGTGCGCCTAGGGAAACGACGCTCTTGGAGAGGCACTAGCTTCGGGCGCGCGGGCGCGCGGGCGCGCGGGCGCGTTGGCCCCCTGCTGTTCCCCACGCAGAAGCCCTCCGGCACGGAATGGACGGCCCGGCTCTGGCCCCACAATGCAGCACCCAGCTGCAGAGGAAGAGTGAAAGTAACGAGTCAAGTCGCCGGAGCACATTGGGCGCAGTTTGTGGGGAGGTGTGGGATAAAACAGACGTACTGCGGTCCCGGTACCGGCGACCGTCCCCGCGGGAGTGGGGGGCGGAGGGGGCGGGCCTCCGTCCTGCGCAGGCGCGGCCGCGAGCTCCGCGGGCGGGGCGGGGCGTGGGCGGGGCGTGGGCGGGGCCTGTCGCCGGGACTCTGTAGTCCATGCCCGGCCAGAGCGGTGGGGCGACCCGGAAGAGCCCAGGCCACTGCGGCCAGGATGGGCCGGAAGGTGACTGTGGCCACCTGCGCGCTCAACCAATGGGCCCTGGACTTCGAGGGCAATTTGCAGAGGATTTTAAAGAGTAAGTCTGCGGGCGGCGGGGTGGGGGGGGGGAGTGGGAGGAGAGGGTCGGAAGGGCTGTTGGGGCGGGGTGTGGGAGGGGAACGGGGGTCCGGGAGGGGGACAGGGTACGAGGAGGGGACGGGGGTGAGGGGACGGATGTGGGGGGGACGGGGGAGGACGGGGGGCAGAGGGGACGGAGTGGCGGGGTTATAGGGTGGGGGGGTGGGCGAAGGTCCAGGCCGACAGGCCCCTGCTTGCTTGTGATGCAGACACATCCTTGCTCTGTGGAAAATTGCAGCCCTGGGCTTAGGGACAGATAAGATGATGCATGGTGACCCCCCCATAAGTGCCCAGGGCCCCTCCTGAATTGGGGGTAGTTTAAGTGCCTGGGGGGACCCATGGTATACACTGTTGGTAGGAAAAGCGTGGCTGCAGAGGCAGAGATGGAGATGAGAGGCTGAGGCTTCCCTGTTCTCTGATACGTCTGGGGTCCAGTGTGGCTTAGCTAGGGCTGAGCTGCCTGAGAGGTGCTGAGTTGCCCATGTTTAGAGGCATTTAAGGGGGAAGGGTGGCCAACCACCAACGAGGGTGTTGTGAAGAAGTATCCCACGAAAGGTGGTCTTGTTACCAGACAGAGAACTGGTTCTAACTCAGGTTGGGCAGCTTGCCATCAACACTCGAGAGACAAGTGATGGGAGGTAAGGAAAAAGTTGCTTTATTCAGGAACCAGGCAACCTGGGAAGACGGTGGACTAACGTTCAAAGTCCATCTTCCCCATCCAGGGGGAGCCTGAGTGGTTTCAAAAGGGAAGGTTTGGGAGGAGGGAGGGGGCGGCATGCAGGAGGAGCAGGTGCCCAGGTGGCAGTCAGATGTGGACATGACCCTGAACGGACTCGCTGGCATCTCCCCCCCACCCAACTGTTTTCAAATGCTGTCAGGGTTCATGATCTGGGAGAGTCAGGTCCTTCACTCCATGAGGCCAGTGCAAATCTCAAGGAGAGTAGGTTAGTTCTGCTACAGATCCAGGGACTTAGGTCAGCAAGCAAGGAGCACGTGAGTGTAAAGCAAGTCAGACTTCAAGACAGACGGAGTGCTGTAACTGTGTCTGGTGCCTGGAGACCGCCTTGATGGGGAGAAGCCGGCCCCAAGAGGGAAGCTGTGTCAGGGTTGAGCTTGCAAGCTTAGAGACTAGGGTGTGGTTGTCGCGGAGGCCCCCATGTAGTGAGCCTTGGCTCCAGCCCGTCTGTGAGCATGAAAGGTCCAGCTATTCATACCTACAGCCAGAGAGGGGCTGTCCCGGGCAACCGTGCAGGTGTGCTCACGCCAGGCCTGCGCACGCCAGGCTGTGTTGTTCTGAGCCGCTCCTTGCAAGAGGGTTTGCTAAGAGCAGTGAGAACAGGAGGACACAAGCAAGGGCATTTTCGCAGATACGTACCCCACACCTTCAACCTCTTCTTTTCAGCCTCAGCCTGCTTTCAGCTCATTCGAGCGCAGAGCATATCTAGTGGGAGCAAAGGCAGTCGTGGCCGGACCGAGTCGTGCATGTGGGCCCTGCTACCGCGGACCAGAGGCTGCTGGTGCTGGGCTGGTGCCGCTGTAGTCTGTGGTCCTTCAGGAGTCCTGCCTTCTCCCTGCACACGGTCTTCCACATCTGCCTGTTAATGAACTACCAGGGTGTGGCTTCCTCCTCCTCCCCCGTGCTAAGGGTCAGCCCTGCAGGCCTTGTGTCTTATTTCCTGCTGGTGTAAGCAGGGTCTGCGGGAGAGCCGGTCCTTGGCTGCCTGGGGTCAGGGAGATCACTGAGTGCTTTTGTTTGTGGTTTGGCTTTTTATCACACCTATTACAGTAGTGTTTTATCTACCTTTGACCATGTTGTACGTGCTGAAATTGCTTCTCTCTCTCTCTCTCTGGACATGTAGGTATTGAAATTGCCAAACGCAAAGGTGCCAGATACAGGCTGGGACCAGAACTGGAAATATGGTGAGAGCCGAACACACAGACCCCCAGGGTGGGCAGGTGGAGGGATCCGCATCAGCTCCCCGCAGAGGAAACGCAGGGAGGGGGGGTGGGTATGGAGAGGTGCGGCTGTGCGGGCCTGTTGAGGGGCATTGGAAGCCCGCGAGTGGGCCCACTTGACGCCCAGCCTGGCTAGGCCGGCCTGGAGTCCCGTGTCGGGTCGCTAGAGCAGCGGAGACCCGGCAGCGGGGCTGATGTCCAAGCCGCTTCTGCAGGCCTCCACCCTTCCCAGGCCCCCCTTTCATGTTTGGCCACAAGTGTGTTTCACTTACTGGTCTGGGCATCTCTCCACAAGCGAGTGTGAGTGGTCACTTCTGCTCTGCCTGTTCGCAGTGATAGGGAAGCCCGTTCCTCCTTGTCCCTTATTCAGAAATAAGCCAGCATCGGGACGCCTGGGTGGCACAGCGGTTAAGCGTCTGCCTTCGGCTCAGGGCGTGATCCCGGCGTTCCGGGATCGAGTCCCACATCAGGCTCCTCCGCTGGGAGCCTGCTTCTTCCTCTCCCACTCCCCCTGCTTGTGTTCCCTCTCTCGCTGGCTGTCTCTGTCTCTGTCTAATAAATAAATAAAAATCTTTAAAAAAAAAAGAAAAGAAATAAGCCAGCAGTCATCACGTGCAAGTGTCTTATGTACTACGGTTGTTTTGTGATGGATGTCAGCTGCCCTCTGGGTTCCCACATGTATACAGGTCCTGGCCATTTATGGGATCAGAAGTCCCACCTCAGGCCATGTCCCCGCCTCAGTTTCTGGGCTTCGTGTAAACACAAACCGTCTCCTCCCAGGTGTCTTTGTATCCGACCTCGAGGCTGCCCCTGTCTTTTTCCTCGCTAGCTGGACTTCTGTCCTTGGAATCGCGACTTCAGCTTGGGCTGTGTCTCCCGTGGCTGCCAGGAGCATTTGCGCCCTCACTTAGCCTGGTCTTCAAGACCCCCCTCAGCCAGCTGCCAGGGCCCTGGAGTCCTGGGGTGTCTCGGTGAGCTCTGCTCCTGAGCTCCAGGCTCGGTCTTTATATTTTGTCTGTTCTTCCCACTGGAGGGTTGCCCTCCACAGCCCTGTCCCCCTGGCATAATCGCTGCCCTGCCACCTCCAGGTTAGGTGCTTGCCCCTTTCTTTGTCCTGTGCTCTCCCCACACCTGGTCCCCAAATCTGGACCCGTCACTTTAAAAGGCAGAGGATTTTAATTACAGGATCCCAAGATGGTATATTTGTATCGTGTCATTTATAGCCCGCGGAGCAGGCTCACATCTGTTATTTGCAACAGTTTGCAGAGAGGAAGCTGGGGCAGGAGGGGAGCCAGGCCAGTTCATGGAGCATGCCCGCTTCCTGTCTCTGGTGGTCAGGGCTCCAGCTCCCGCCCCAGAAAGGGCACTTGGAAGGGAAATGAGGAACCAGTGCCACTGGGGCAGGCTGACTCCTGGATCTAAAGGTCCTTTGCCAGAAAGGCTGGCTGTGTTCTTTGGGCCAGTTTTGTTGACTTTGAGGGTAGAAAATGGGCTGGGGGCACTTACAGCCCCTGTTACAAAATGTCGCTCCAGCTGTTGGCCAGCCGAAGGGGCAAGGGGTCTGCTGATGGCTGCATAGGCACGGGACGTCTGGCATGCATTGCCATTTAGCATTACGTGTGGCCTGGGAGTTGCCAGGCTGTAAAAACCCCTGAAACAGGAATCTGCCTGTTGGAGAGGAAAGGCCAGCCCAGGTCTTGAGCCCTCCCGGGGGGTGTCTCCTTGACCTCATTTTCATCAGAGAACCCGGGCTTTCCTTCTCAGAACTGAAGGCTAAGAGGCCTGCTTTCCAGCTGTTCAACATGCAAATGCCAGTTTGGGGGTCTCCGTCCGTGCGCACAAAGTTTGCTCAGCACCTGCAGCATCGATGGCTCCTTGGCTGCTGCGCAGGAGTAAGGAAAGGGTTTTGAAGATTTACAAGTAGTTTACAGGCACTCTCTGCTTTGTTCCTGGCACGCCCGTGCCAGGAGACTGCCCGCAAGCCCATCTTCGCACTTCACGGCGACCTGGAGCACTGTATGAGTTTTCTGGGGCTTCTGTAAGCACAGTTCCGCAAGCTGGGAGGCTTCAAACAGCTGGGGTTGAGTCTCTCACAGTTAAGGAGGCCAGAAGCCCCAGATCAGCCTGCTGGCAGGGCCCTGCTTCCTCCAGAAGCCCCAGGGGAGGGTCCGTCCTGCCTCCTCTAGCTTCGGCTCCCAGTCCCTTGTCCTGTGGCTGTGGCCCTCCATCTCCGTCTTCTCACGGCCCCTTCTCCATGACTTCTCCTCCTGTTGGATTCAGGACCTGCCCAGGTCATTCGGGCTCATCTCATCTTTAGAGCCTTAATTACCTCTGTAAAGACCCTTTTCCCAAGTACGGTCCCATTCATGGGCTCTGGCGGCCAGGAGGTGGACACACCTTTTTGGAGGACACCGTCCGGCCTGCTACCAGCACGAACGACAGCAAGAACTAGGAGTGGCTCTGTGAGTGGTAATGGAAGGATATTAATGATCCTTGCCCGAGGAACGTGTTCTGTGGGTCCAGCTTTGTAGATCAGTGTGATTTTGGCTACATTAAAAGTTTAAAAAATATCCACGGGCAGACGGACGGGTTGACACAAGAGAGAATTTCTCATTGTAGCTTAAAGCTAGGAGAAACAGCCTGGAATCAGAGGTCTCTTCATTTCCAGTGAACTGGATCCTCTTTTGTAGCAATGATCCTAACTCAGGTTGCATAGTGGAATCACTGGTCTCACCCCAGCACGTTCTGACCCCATGGGCCCGTGGGCCCCTGCCGGCCCCCCCGGCTGCCCCGGTGCATCTCGGGGACTCCCTTGCCGCCCCTCACCAGCTCCCCCTGTGCGTCTCCGGGCTCCCCTGCTGCCCCTCCCCAGCTCCCCCAGGTCCCCCAGTGCGTCTCCGTCTCCGGGCTCCCCTGCTGCCCCTCCCCAGCTCCCCCAGGTCCCCCAGTGCGTCTCCGTCTCCGGGACTCCCCTGCTGCCCCTCCCCGGCTCCCCCTGTGCGTCTCCGGGGCTCACCTGCCTGCTCCCTTCCTCTGCAGCGGCTACGGGTGTTGGGATCATTATTACGAGTCGGACACCCTCTTGCATTCGCTCCAAGTCCTGGCTGCCCTTCTGGAATCTCCGGTCACTCAGGACATCATCTGTGACGTGGGAATGTAAGTGCCAACGCGCGGGTCTGGGAAGGCAAGCTCAGAAAACAGGGAAGGTTCAAAGTGGGTGCTATCCTACCTTGAGGGGTATGGAGTCTGCACATTCCGAAGACAGGAAAGGCCTTATGTTGAAAAGTGGGTTTTGTTCCTACCCCAGACGGTAGACCTCTAAGTCCCCCAGCGGAGGCGGCTCTAGGAAGCAGTTTTTGCAGGTTCCCCAAAATCTCCTGGGTGTGTGGGAGCACACTGTGTGCAGTGGGAGCACGGTGTTCACCCTGTCACATACGGCACCTTCTTCACTTAACGGTAAGTCCTGGGTTGATGCCACGTCACTCCACCTCCACACGCGGACCATATGGTTCCGGATGGTGCAGGGTCCACAGGCACAGGTGTGTACGGCGCAGGTACGTAAGGGGCGGGGTGCACAGGTGCAGGTGTGTACGGTGCGGGTACGTAGGGGGCGGGGTCCACAGGAGCAGGTGGGTACGGCGCGGTTTTGTAGGGGGCGGTGTCCACAGGCGCAGGTGTGTACGCTGCGGGGTCCACAGGCACAGGTGTGTACGGCACAGGTACGTAAGGGGCAGGGTGCACAGGCGCAGGTGTGTACGGCGCGGGTACGTAGGGGGCAGTCCACAGGCGCAGGTGTGTACGGTGCGGGTGCGTAGGGGGCGGGGTCCAGGGCGCAGGTGTGTACGGTGCGGGTACGTAGGGGGCAGTGTCCACAGGCGCAGGTGTGTACGGTGCGGGTACGTAGGGGGCGGGGTCCACAGGCACAGGTGTGTACGGCACAGGTACATAAGGGGCAGGGTGCACAGGCGCAGGTGTGTACGGTGCGGGTACGTAGGCGGCGGGGTCCACAGGCACAGGTGTGTACGGCACAGGTACGTAAGGGGCAGGGTGCACAGGCGCAGGTGTGTACGGTGCGGGTACGTAGGGGGCAGTGTCCACAGGCGCAGGTGTTACGGTGCGGGTGCGTAGGGGGCGGGGTCCAGGGCGCAGGTGTGTACGGTGCGGGTACGTAGGGGGCGGCGTCCACAGGCGCAGGTGTGTATGGCACGGGTCCTTAGCGGGTAGGGTCCGTATGGCGCGGGCACATAGGGAGCGGGGTCCGCATGCGGAGGTGTACATGGTGGGGGTGTAGGGCATGGGTACGTGGGGGCGGGCCCACTGGTGTAGCTCGTATGGGTGGGATTCCACTACTACTCGTGCGTGCGTGCGTGTGCGCCATCCCTGCCAAGCCGGAGCCCCTCAGTGGGCTTGTATGTCGTTCCTGCTTCTATCCTCAGGTCCGTTCTGCCTGACGGGAGTGGGGCCGTGTTTGCTTTTCTCTGCTTAGTGCAGCCTTGCTGTGCCCAGCCCTTCCTTTCCATCCCCTGTGACACGTGTTTATTGGGGCTTCGTTTCAGCAGCAACACAAACAGGATTTTTAACCCAGTGTTCAGGTTTATCATGACTCTTGATACGTTTCCCATCGCTGCTGTGACAAAAGGCTGCAAACGTAAGACACAAAAGGAACACAGATTTTTTGTCTTGTTTCCGGACGTCAGATGTCTGAAAAATGGGTCAGCCAGGCTGGCTCCTGGAGGCTCCTGGGGGGCAATCCCCCGGGGCCCCTCGTCCACCTTCAGAGCCAGGAGTCGTCCTGCGTGTGCTTACGGCTCCTGCTCTGACCACCCCCCCCACCCCCGGGGAAGAACCTGGTGACTGTATGTGGCGGCCCCAGGTAGTCTGGGGTAATCGCCCCATCTCAGGGTCTGTAACTTAGTCATCACGTCTGCAGAGCCCCTCTGACCATGTAGGGGGCTCACATTATAATCCCTGGGGCCCTGGAATTAGGACATGGGCGTTTCTGTGCGTCCTGGTTCAGCCCTCACAGGGGCTTGGTCCTGCTCGGGTCCTCTTGTCTTCCTCTCATTTTCCCTTCTTTGGTTGCTCTTCTGTGCTCCACTTTCTTCTGTTGCTTGGTGTATAATCCTGTTTTTAAAAAAGATTTGTTTGAGAGAGAGAGAGCAGGGGGAGGGGCAGAGGGAGAAGCAGATGCCTCGCTGGGCAGGGAGTCCGACGTGGGGCCCCATCGCATAACCCCAACATCTTGACCCGAGCCAAAATCAAGCGTCAGACACTCAACCGACTGAGACACCAGGCGCCCTATAATCCTATTTTTATTTTTCTACTTTTTGCTCTTCAAATGTTAATAAGCATATTTATAAAGTTATTTTCTTTTCAAGTTTTTGACTTATAAGCTCTGAATAAAACAATTATATCACGATGTCCTTAATACCGGGCCAGCTCCGCCCTAGCAGAGCCCCTGGCTTCCTGTGAAGGGGGAGGACGCGGGGGCGGAGGCGTGAAGCCCAGTATCTGTGGGAGGGGTCCAGACAGAGTGCCGGTCCCTAGAAGACCCGCCTTCTAGAAGGGGCGCAGCCCACAGGTCAGGGGGTGTTCTGAAGGAGAACCAGGAAGGCTCAGGTGCCTGAGGCCAGTAGGGGACGGAGAGGTGACAGGGTGACAGGGCTGCGTGCAGATAGGGGGGTCTGAGAACGTTCCAGGAGAGAGGACGAGCCCTAAGAGGGGACGACTATGCTCATTAGAAGAGTTTCTCCCGCTTTAGAGCCGACAGCCAGGCAGAAGCCCTCCGAGAAAGCTGCAGGGGGCCTTCCGCTTCTCTTACAGGCCTCAGGAAGCTTCGTCCTGCAACAGACATAGCACTTTGCTGTTCACAGACAGGCGCGTGTGTCCCCTCTCTCCACAGGCCTGTCATGCACCGAAATGTCCGCTACAACTGCAGGGTGATCTTTCTCAACAGGTAGGTGGCAGCCGGGAGAGAGTGACCCGCATGCCGCCTCTCCCAGGCTCTGCTGCCCTGTGGTGTGCTCCCTCCTGGGAGCCGCACGGTCCCTGGGAGCCGTGTGCTAGGAGACCACTTCCGGAAATGCCCAGTCCTTAGTGTCACTGCTTCTCCCGGTCTCTGCCCACCACGGACCCCTTTGGGTATTAGAAGGACAGACCGCAGGGTGGGGCTGCTGGCCGGAAGTCGTTGGAGGGAGGGTGGTGTGCCCTGTTCCCCTGGCAGACCCCAGACGTCCGCTGCCCACCCAGCACCCCTGCTGGGTCTCGGCAGCTCAGTCATGTCCACCGTCAGGGGAGGGTGGACCAGTGGGCCGTCCCTTGTGACCGGGGGCTCATCTCAGGAGCTGACCTGTCCTCCTGCCTGCAGGAGGGTCCTGCTCATCAGACCCAAAATGGCCTTGGCCAACGAAGGCAACTACCGGGAGCTGCGCTGGTTCACCCCATGGTCACGGAGCCGGTGAGTCGCCATGCCCCACCGTGGCCTCTCCGTGGATGCTTGGGTCACATCTTCCCTGGGCGGAGCCGTGGTCCACGTCACGGGGGAGATATGTGAGAACTGGGGGCAAGTTCCTGCCGTTTTAGGTACGGCTGTCTTGAGGCTGCTGGTTACGGTATGGCCACGTTATCACGGAAGGCTCGTCGGCCGCGGCCGTCAGGCATCTCGTGTCCGGAGCCATCCTATATGCCAGGGTCTCTCAGCCCCGGCCCGAGGCTCGGGCTGTCCCATGCGTGGCACGCGGTGCAGCAGTGCCCCTGGCTTGCCCCGTAGGTAGTCCGTTTGTGACCAGCCCGGATGTGTCCCGACTTTACCAAATGTGCCCTGGGGGCACAGTCACCCCTGGGCGAGGAACCTGCCCTGTGCTCTTGCTGGGTTCCTGGTGCACATGTCGCTCTGCTGCTCTTGCAGGTAGAGCCTTTAACAGCGTGTCTCAAATGCTCCGTAGTTGGATGTAGGAGAGCGTCGGGGGCTTGTGTATTTCCGCCACCCCCTTCCTGCACAGTTCTGTGGGACTTTCCTCGCTGTCCTGGGCTGACCAGCTGCCTGCACCGCTGTCTCTGACGAGTTGCTCATTCGCTGGCACATGGCTTCTAGTAGATTCCAGAGGTTCCCACCACCCCCTCCTGAGGTTGATGTCTAGATCACGGTTTACTCTTCGAGGATATAATCAGGACAGCCAGGTGGGAGAGATGCACGGGGCCGGCCGTGGGGGTCCACTGCTGTCCCCGGATCTCCACGCAGTCGCCAACCCGAGAGCTCCCCAAACCTCCTCGTGCTTTGCCGTTTTCTGGAGGCTTCCTTACAAGGCATGATCGTTGGCCTTTGGCCACTGAACTCAATCCCCGGCCTGGCTCCCTCCCTGGGTCCCAAAGCTCCAATTCCCTGATCCCCCGGGTTGGCTCCTGCAACCTGGGGCCTTTCCCACTGACACCATTAACATGGAAACAACTTTATGGCTCTTATCTCCGTAAAATCCACGGGCTTTAGCCGCTCAGTGCCAGGAAGACCAAATATATTTCTTATGATAAGTCGTAACGTCATACTTTCTAAGCAACAGTCCACCGAAGGTGAATTTTTGATACCTTGCCTGCCTGCAGATGTCTTTATTGGAGTCTTATGTGTGGTGATTAGTTTTGCAGAATTAAAAACAAAACCCCTAGGTTAAAAATAACCTTCCTGCGTAGGTATCGTTTGTAGGATTGCTTTTGGCTTGTGCCCTTGCTGGGAAGAAGCCTTGGTGCTACTGCGGGTCTGCTTTGCTCTCACGTGATTATTTTCTTTTCTCCAGGGCATGCGGAGAAGTTTCTCATTATCTTTGGTCTTTTAAAATTTTGTTATATGGGCCTTGGTGTGGGTCTTTGGGCCTTTGTGTGAGGCCCTCTGACCCTGTGACCCGAGGCCCAGGTGACTTAGTTTTGGGAAAGGTCATCCGGTCCTTTCTGGGCAAGTTTCCATTCTATTTTTTGTTTCTGGAGCACCTCTTGATGGGGATTCGATTTCCGGGACCGTCTTCTCTAGCCGTCTTATCTTTTCTTCCCCACATTCTAGAAGATTCCATCATCTTACTCTCTGTCTCTACTGAAATTTAAATTTAGCTATTTTTTTTTTAAGATTTTTTATTTATTTATTTGACAGAGATAGAGACAGCCAGCGAGAGAGGGAACACAAGCAGGGGGAGTGGGAGAGGAAGAAGCAGGCTCATAGTGGAAGAGCCTGATGTGGGGCTCGATCCCATAACGCCGGGATCATGCCCTGAGCCAAAGGCAGGCGCTTAACCGCTGTGCCACCCAGGCGCCCCTTAAATTTAGCTATCTTATTTTTCATTTCTGAGAGCTCTTTCTCATTTTCTCATGCTTTCTTATGTAAAGCACCTGTTTTGAGTGCCCTCTTTGATCTGAGCCGCACAGGGAGCCGGTTTGCAGCTCTTACAGAGCAGGTGTCTCTGGTGTTGGGAGGTCGAGCCCACCTCTGCCACTTGGCTGGCCCTCTCTGGGCCAGCAAAGTGACCAGACCTCTCTGCGCCTTGGGGACAGTCTCGGCAGTGATCACGTGGGGCTGTGGTTGTGGGGATGACATGAGTCTGTGCGTAAAGTGCCAAGCGCAGCACGTGGAGAGTGTTTACGTGGCATCCGTGTCCTTGTGGCTTCCTTAGTTCTGAGAAGAGTGCTGGCAGGTGGGGGGGAACCAGCAAATACTCGTCGATTGACATGCCCAAAGGCTATTGCTCAGGGTGTATAGAGGACTCCTAATCAGCAAAAAACAGAAAAAATAATCAGAGAAACTCAAACAAAAATAAAGGTACAAAGAAAATGGAGAAATCTGATAGAAGCAAAACACAAACATGCGAACCGATGCTGGATATCGCTAGAATTCAGGCCGATACAAACCGGCACCACACAGATTTCTTTCTGTACCACGGAACGGTGCAAGGTTGGAGAGCGCCAGGTCCCAGCGAGGGCGCCAGACCAAGGGGGACTTTGGAAAACAGTTGGGCGTTCCCTTGTGAGGGGCAGTGGCCCGCCTCCCCGTGCAGTGGGCCTGCAGGCACCTCAGGGGATGAGGCAGGGGTGAGGCGGGACACCCGCAGTGAGCGGGGACAGTGTGAGTCACGTCGAGGCCGAGAACAGGTGCACTGGCCGTAAGGGCAGAGCTTCTGCCATGCTGGGCCTCTGCTGTCCTCATCGTGTGCGCACAGCGGTTTTGACGTTACTGTTGGGACTTTAATTTTTTTTTAAAGATTTATTTACTTATTCATTTGAGAAAGAGAAAAAGTTCGCACACGAGCGGGGGAGGGGGAGATATAGCCTCCCCGCTGAGCAGGGAGCCCGCTGCGGGACTCGATCCCAGGACCCCAGGATCATGACCTGAGGTGAAGGCAGACGCTTCACCGATGGAGCCCCCCAGGCGCCCCTATTGTCAGGACCTTGATTTCAGGAACGTTATCTTATTTCCCATTTCCAGAGGCTTTTGTCCTCTTGCTCTTTGTGTCCTGGATCCTGTGCTGTCGGACAAGTCTGTGGATGTCTTACGTGTCTTTCGTCTGCTCTCTGCCCGCTTACTTGTATTTTCTCTTGCAGTGCATTCCCCTAAGTCTGTCATCTGTGCCGTGCTCAGCGGGGGGCTCTGTTCTTCAGATCTGTGCACGTTTCCAGTTTTTCAGATCCTTTTCATCGTGTGCAAGCTCCCTTTTTGTCTTTTTCTACTGTCTGATCGTCTCTTCTTTGAGATCTTTTACGGGGGCGTGTTGGCTCTGAATTTCCTGGGAGTACGTCTCTCTCATCTCTGTCATGTGGATGCGTGGGTCTCACGGTGGCTCCTTCAGACGGTCGTTCGTGTGGTTATGCCTGTGGAAGGGGTGGCGGCGGGCACCGAGCTGGAGCGGCTGGCTCACGCTTTGGCTCCGTTGAAACGACAGAGATCTTCACCCTCTGGGTGCTGTGCCAACATGGTCGTGGTAATTGGGCACGCTGCTGTGTCCCCACCGTAGTAATGACCACAGGACAGGTTCGGGCCTCTTCAGAACACAGAAAAAAATAACCCAGCTCTTGACTGCAGAGAATTTAGGAATCTGCTCATTTTCGTGATGTTCTTACATGCACCCCCAGACTTAAGCACGGTGAGACGGGCCACAGGAGCTCTTGTAGCTCCTCGGGGGTGGAGAAGGCTTGCAGTCGGCATGGCCAAAGCTGATTTCTTGGCAGGAGTACACAGCTGGGATTTTTCTAGAGGGTGTTGGCTGGGAAGAAAGGGCATCCAGCCAGAGAAAGGCCTAGGCTGTGAAGAGGAGTCAGGCATGGGGACCGTGGGAGGAGATCGGGCCAGCCTGAGCCAGGTGTTGGGTGACAAGCTCCAGTGCGGGACTTATCCTCACGCTATTTTGGGTCTTGATGAACCCCGGTGAAGCTCCCCGGCCACAGGCAAGGTGATCGCCGGCCTTGGAGCAGAGAGTGAGCGCGGAGGCGAGCGTATACCGTCTCCTGGTGGTGTTGCTTTGGTCTGGTGCTCGGTGGGTCTTACTGGGCTGGAGGGGAAGGAGAGGAAAGGAGAAACCTTGGTGGGAGCTCTTCCTTTTAGAGTGAATTTTGACACCGTGACATCGTCATCAGCAAACCTGCCCGTGGTGGATAGAGAGCTCACTGTGGGATGGCGGGGCAGCCGAGACGGTCAGAGCTCCCTGGGCAGCGTGGTGTCAGCGAGGAAAATGCACGGAGCTTCCTCTGTTCACCCCACATGCTTCTCCTTCTCTGAAGGGGTAGTTAAGGCGTGTGGGAGCGGCTGACAGTTCTCTGGCGATCCGGGGGTTCGAAGCTCCTGGGTTGGTGTTTGGTCCCATCAGGATGCCATCCGTCCTGCTCTCTTTGATGCTTGTCCTCAGGCCTACGGTGTTTTCCTCCCCAGGCAAACAGAGGAGTATTTTCTCCCCCGGATGATACAGGACGTGACAAAGCAGGTGAGTGTTTGGGAATAGATCTCATTTTCCAGCCAGATGTCACAGTTCTAGGCTGACGGTGCACCACGTGGGGCAGGACCCTTTGGGTGAAAGCCCCAGAACCCGCCCTGACTGGTGAAGGAATAAAGCCAAACAAGGGGAGAGATTCCTGTACAAGTAGGGAGACTGGAACCCCGGGGGTGCTGGGCACTTCCTTTCTCTTACGTCAGTGATTCTGTGCCTGTTCATGCCAACCCCTCTCCTCCGGCTCACCTGCTGGGGTACCCTGGGGACCCAAATTTTGGAGAGGGGAGGGTTCTAGTTACAAAACTAAGGAAGACTTTACCTGGCTGCCCCTTCAGTCCGTGAAGACCCAGCCTCGGACATCTGCAGGGTCTTGTGGACCTGACTGGCCTGGTCTTCAGGGCTTCGATCTTCCAGCCTGATCTGGGGGCCGCGTCCACCTCTTCCTACAGGAAGCTGCTGGGGTGACGGCTGGAACCCTGTTCTGTCCACTTCCCACAGGTGGCTGGAAGCCAGGGGCACAGGGGGTGCTTTAGGGGGGCCCTGACTTCTCTAGTTTCTGCCTGAGTTCCCATTCTGGTTGCCAAGTGTATTAATTTGCTCAGACTGCCGTAAGCAAGCAGCACAGATGGGGGGGAACGTTGTTGAATAACAGATACTTAGCTCTCGGTCCCAGAGGCCGGCGTCCGAGATGCAGGTGCAAGCAGGGCGGGTCCTCCCGAGGCCCCTCTCCTCGTGTGTGGACGGCCATGCTCTCCCTGTGTCCTCAGGGGGTCGTCCCTCTGTCAGTGTCTGTGTCCTGTTGTCCTCTTGTTACAAGGACCCCTGTCACACTGGATCAGGGCCACCCTGGTGACCCCGTGTTAACCTTGATCAGCTCTGTAAAGGCCCCAGCTCCAGATAGGGTCGGGTTCTGAGGTGCTAGGGGTCAGGGCTCCAACACAGGAATCTGAATGGGACACAGTTCAGTCCCCAGCACCACGTTCTCTGTACCCCTAATGACTGCACTTCGGGCATCTCATAACGATTTACGGAATCTCTCCAGTGGAGGGTTGGCAGGGAGTCGGCTGGACCTTAGGGACAGACCTGAGCCAGCAGGGGTCCCTCTCGCCTGATTCCCACTGGGTTCCGGCTCCATTTGCCTCTTGGCCATCGGTGGCTTCCTCTGCTTTTCCTTGGAGGACGTTGGCCGCCCCAGCCCTTGGATGGAGGTTCCCTCTGCTCGGGAGCCACGCTGGGTCTCTGGCACAGGTCTCGGTTTGTGAGTGAGGCCCTTCCAGGGGCCAGCTGGGGCTCAGCACCTTCTGCACGGACAGTCAGGGACAGCTGAGGTTTGGACAGGGACTCTCAGCCAGGTCTGGTCATCTCCAAAGTGACCTGGAAGCTCATTTGACCACGAACTGCAGCAGGGAGCACAATCTGAAATCATCGTGACCCAGAACAGACTCTGTGTCTGTGTCTGTGCCTGAAACAGACGTGTCTGCAGCAATCCTGACGGTGAGATGCTCCCCATTTCATTCTTCTGGGATCGTCGTATGTCCTAAAATCCATCTGAGTGGAGACGCACTCAGCTGATGTGGGACAGAGGCTGCAGCTGGAAGGGTTTGCCTGGTAGCTGACTGAAGGAGGTTGCATGAACTGGCCCTGGTAACTGTGAATTGAAGTTCAGGAGCATGTCCGGGAACAAGGCAAGAACAGCCCAGGACCTGCGCCCCGTGGACAGCTCAGGCCAGGGGGCAGTCAGTGAGCATGGCTTTGGATGTGTGGTTACCAGTCTGTTGCTCTGAGCCCTGGCCTTGCACAGCACAATGGTGTGTGGATTCCAGCCATGCCCGTGTGCTCACGTTTGCCAGGCCACGGTCCCACAGTGGCCGGCAGGGCTCCTGGGTGAGGGCTCACCTCGCAGCCACAGCGAACAGCGACTTTGTCTATGGCAGGGGGCATCAGAGAAGAAAGGGCCACGTTTACACTGTGGCTCTTGCCGTCAGCAGTAAAGGGTGTCAAACTCACAGACGCACACACCCACACATGTCAAGGAGCCCGACCAGGTGTTCTAGGATGTGTTCCAGGCCTCAGGATCATTTCTTGGCTAAACAAAGTAATGCCTCTTCTGTGACTTGGGGATTAAGGGAGGAGGCCAAGTTGGACCCAAGCCGGCACATACCAGAAGCGTCAGCATGCCTGTCGGAGCATCCCACGCTCGCATGACCAGTCAGCACACGGTGGGCGCAGGGGCCCACAGACCTGTCTGGCAGCCAGGGGAGCTCCCACCACAAGTGGTTTGTGAATGTGGTTCTTGGTGACGGACACTCTTAAACTCTGGCCCTGCCACTCGGGAGCTGGGCGACTTTGCTCAGGTTTCTTGAATGAGCCTCAGGTCATTCTGGGCACAGGGATGGGACCACCCAGTCAGACTGGTGAGAGCGTGAGTGACGCAGTAAAGTGCATAGTGCCACGGCCAGCGTAGAGCGGCCTGGCTAAATGAGACCTTTTAACTCTTAATAACGAGGATGACCATGGGGATTTGTGCCAACGGAAACTTCAAGAGCAGAGTGACAGTTTGTCACGGCCACAGTGAGCCCTGCAGCCACGCAGAGCACAGCCTCCAGCTAGTGAGATGCCCGCCGGTGCTGGGCTGCCGGGTCTGGGGATGCTCCACGCTGGGGCTGGGAGGAAAAGGGCAGCGAGGCCAGGATGCAGCCCAGACAGGGCATGGCCAAGAGATCTCGTATGCCCTGTCCTCCGACTGCAGGAGACCGTGCCCTTTGGAGACGCGGTGCTGGCCACCCGGGACACCTGCATTGGGAGCGAGATCTGCGAGGAGCTCTGGACCCCTCACAGGTCAGCCCTAGCCCTTTGCGTGCGGCAGCCCTGGTGGCATGGCCGTGGGCTGTGGAGACACCGGGGCTGGGAGGGCGGGGCGGGGAGGGCATCCCGTCTCTTCCTGTCAACTGCCTGCGCCCACAGCCCGCACGTGCACATGGGCCTGGATGGTGTGGAGATCTTCACCAATGCCTCGGGCAGCCACCACGTGCTGCGGAAAGCCCACGCCAGGGTGGATCTGGTGACCATGGCCACCACCAAGGTAGGCGTTGGGCCGCGATGCTGGAGTGTGCATGCTGCGGGGCCAGTGCCATGTCCCACACGCCCACGTCCCCGGAGCCCAGGCAGGCAGGGACGCATCGGTGTCCGTAGTTAACGGCCTGTGCTCAGCAAACGTGCATGGACTCCTCTTCTGGGGCCCCACCCTCCTGACCTTATTTAACCCTGGCAACCTCCCGGGGACGCGGGCACTGCTGTCCCTGCTCTCTAGAGCAGGACACCTGGTTCATGGCATCCAGTGGCCACGGGCTCACACCCCAGCATCCAGCCCTGGGCTCGAGGTCAAGACACTGGCCACAAGAGGGCTGTGGGCTCGCGGGCACCACGCCGGAGCACAGGGAGTGCCCTCGAAGTGGCCACTCTTGCTGGGCAGCATGACATGGTCACTTACGGCACAGTTTTGGGTTCAGTGAAGCCAGGTTTGGGTCTTACCTTTGTCCTGTGAGGCTTGTCTTCCATAGACCTCCTCCAATCGTGTGAGGAGGCTGGGAGGCAGTAATGACGTTGGGCCTGAGGCCTGGTGCCTTGGAAGGCCCACAGGTCCCAGCCCCAGGCCCCCGCTGCGTGCCTGCAGTTTCCCTGCAGGGATGCTATTCATGGCACAATGAGAGGGCTGAGGGAGGGAAGGTGATGTCCTGCTGCCACTTGCGTTGTCCAGAACGGTGGGATCTACTTGCTGGCCAATCAGAAGGGCTGTGACGGGGACCGGCTCTACTATGACGGCTGCGCCCTGATCGCGATGAACGGGCACATTTTCGCACAGGGCTCCCAGTTCTCCCTGAACGACGTGGTAAGAGTGAGCTCGAGCACACCCATGGGAGTGACTGCGCTGTGGGGGGCAGGCTGTGTGGTGGCAGCAGAGCAGGGACCCCGGGGTCCCCCCGGGAGGACGTGGGACTGGGGCCTCCTCAGGAATAAGCAGGCATGGTCCTGGTCCCCGCGGCGAGGAGGGTCGTTGGACGGGGGGCCCTCATCCCCAGGAGCGGAGCAGAGGGGAGCTCGGGGAGGCCACTCAAGACCCACTCGCTCTTCCCCACGCATCTGGGCCCATGCGTGTTCACTGTAGGCCTGATGCCACCCTGCCCCCATGTCCTGGGAACCCCGGTGCTCCTCTGGGGGAGGCCTCACTCTGTGGGGTCGTGTGGTCTCACTGAACACAGCCAGCCACTGGGGCCAGTCGTGTCTGCACAGGGAGCAGTGGGGTGCACTCAGAAGGACCGTCGCTACAGTCCCCGGGCACAGGGACAGGAGAGGGACAAGCTGAGGGGCCCAGGCCTTGCGGAGCTGGTGGAAACTCGCCCTCCTCCTCCAGAGGACGTGGGTGTGGGTGCTGTCTGTCCCGCTAGTCCATGTGGCCACGTTGGATGTGAATGTCCATCCCGGTGGAGGCATCTGAAGAGAAAGTCCTTATGAAGAATGGTTTGCTCTCACTTTTGTTTTTTTCACTTTTAAATTCAAAGCAAAAGGAAATAGCTGTTATTGCCAGAAATGGGCATGAATGCCAGTCCCACCGCAAGTCCAAATCGTCAGCCTGTGTTCACGGTGGGCCCTCACACGGCATCAGCCATCCTGACTCTGAATCCACCTGCCTTCGGGGACCGGTGGAAATGCTAATTTAGAGGCAGAAGGCGTCAGCGCAAGCTCATGTCACGTCATAAATCCTCCGCAGCTCTGGCCTAATTCACTACTTTTGTGCCCACGTCAGTGACGTGACGTCTGGTACCTTCGCAGCCTTGCTGGGGTTGTCGGCGAGGAAGTGGTTATAAAACCAAACTTGAGTTTCAAAGCGGAGCCAGCGAATTCCATGCTGCTTTCTTGTCAGAGGAGGGGCGGGAGTCTGGCAGCAGGGACGCTCCCTCCCTCCCCCACTGTCCCCCAGGCCCTGCTTGCACGTGACAGCATCCCCAGAGGCCTCCAGGTGCCAGCGTTAGCCACAATCAAGACGGAAGGGTTTGAAGGAAAAGTCAAGTTCTTGCAAAAGGCATTGCGTCTCCCTCTGTCCCACTGGAATGACCAACTGTCTTTAGGCTGGGTCAATGCGGCCGAGACGCTGGGCCGCACGTCGGAGCCATGGGCACCTTGCCCTGGACTGACTGGCAGTGGCCTGGGAGTCACCTGCACCAGGAAAAGCAGGTGCGCGGGTCCCTACAGGCTCTGGACCCCAGACAGGCCTCAGGGCTGGACCCCTGGGGATCTGCATTTTAAGCACACACCCAGGTGATTTGTAAGCACATGAAAACCTGAGGACTGCTGCCTCACATTTCCCCAGGCGGGCTCTCAGGCTAGAATTACCTGATTTTGTCCGAGTGCTCAGGGAGAGAGGGCATTGCTGTCCTTGGGCTAAAGGCCGTGCTGTCCTGCCACGTCCTCCATGATCCACCTAAAATGATCAGAAGAAAGTGTGTGGCGCACGGAGCCATCGCACAGAGCAGAGCTGCTGGTCCTTCCCTGGGACGCATGTCTTGGGGTCTTCCGAACCTCACGGGCTCGCTGGCAACATGAGTGCCTCGGTCAGACGTTTATGTTGATACTAACCTGTTTTGGGAAAAAGTGGAATGGGACCTTCTTATGAAAAGATTCACACCATCCAGGGTCTTTTGTTTGTTGGGGCCTCACACGTCCCTTGGCTTTGTCGCGTGGAAGGCACAGTGGCTTTGGTGGCCCATCACTTTAGGAAGTAACGGGAGAACCAGAGAACAGAAGAGCTCCATTTCCTCCTTCTCTCTGTGGGTGTGTCTAGCTCGGGTCAGGCCCAGTGTTGACAGTGGCAGCTGCCCACAGGCCTGTTAGCAGGAGTGGGGGGGTCGCAGCCTCCCCGTGTCACGCGGTGGTCCACAGGAGTAGCTCTCGCTGTCCCCAACTTGCATGCAATGACCCAATATTCTAGTGACGTAATTTAACTAGGAGTTTTTTTTTCGTAAAGAAAAAATAATATAAATGAATTAAAACCTTTTTATTGTTTTCTGAAATTTTGTTCTTTTTCTATTTTGTACTATTTTTGTACTCTTAGTACTCCTGTCTCATCTGGGTTTGAAGGCAGGGAAGTGTCACCCGTGAGCACACGGGCAGCACGTCCAGGCCCCGTGCGTGGGTTGCCAGGGCTCTGGCTCCACCTGTCCGCCATACGCCAGCTTGGCCTCCTCTGTGTGGGCTGGGATCTGGGGTTGCCTCTCCTCCTGGTCACAGGGTGGCTGCAGCAGCTCCAGCCATTTCATCTCCACACAGCCACGTGTAAAGCAGAAAAGGGGGCACATTGGATCCTTTGAAGAGGGGAGAAGCTGTCTCAGAAGTCCGAGGCAGATAGGATTGGCCGAATCGGGTCCTGTGCCGTGATTGAGGCACCGCTGCCATGTGTCTGAGTTCACCGGAGGCTCTGGTGGCAACAATGAGGGGGAAGGGCTTTGGTTCAGCAACAACACTGGCTGTCCCCTCTCCCTGGTTCCCTGGGAACCCACAGCTCCCCAGTCCCTGCCTTAGAAGGTGTGACTCTCGCGTGCAATTCGGCATACCTGTGAGAACAGCCAGATCACACATGTGAGTGGGAAACACAGGAAATCACGCTTTCTCTCTGAAACCCCGTCTCCAGGAAGTCCTCACCGCAACGTTGGACTTGGAGGACGTCCGAAGCTACAGGGCAGAGATCTCATCTCGAAACCTGGCGGTGAGTTGTGGAGACGCCCGTGGGTGCTCAACAACACCCCGGGACTCTTTTTTTTACATTTTTTTTACTGACTGTGTTACTGAGCTGTGGTTCCCATGCCACACTGTGGCGTGGTGAGTTTGGGCGCACTCACAGGGTTATGCAGCCGTCAGCACAAGAAAAACCTGGAGCCGCTAGCCTCACTCTGCATCCCCTCCCGCCCTGCACAACCACCAGCCTGCTTTCGGTCTCTGGATCTGCCTCTTCTGGGCGTTGCACGCAGACGAAGTCATGTCTGGCTTCAGTCACTGAGCAGGACATTCACAAGGTCCCTGTCCTAGCAGCTGTCAGGGCCTCGTGCCTTTTTCTGGTCCACGGAATGGGTGCGCTACACGGTGATGACCCACTCTCTGCTGAGGACACGTGGACCGTGTCTGCTTTCTGTCTCATGAATGACGCTCTGCGAACATGTGTTTGAGTTTTTGTGCAGACGGTTTCTCTGGGGGGTGCACCAGGGTGGGGCACTGCTGGGCTGCACAGTTGCTTCGTGCTTTTGTCTCGAGGGACTGTCAGACTGTCCACGGCAACGGCCCCTCCACGTACGAGGGTTCCAATGCTGGGTCCCGTCTGTCTTTGACTCCAGCCGTCCCGCGGGGAGCCAAGGTGCCCCTGTGGCTCTGACACGCGTTCCCGCGGGCTTGCTGCCACCGGGGTGTCATATTGCGAATCTCCATCAGCAGGCCAGCAAGGTGAGCCCCTACCCCCGCGTGAAGGTGGACTTCGCCCTCTCGTGCCACGAGGACCTGCTGGAGCCGCCGTCGGAACCCATCGAGTGGAAGTACCACAGTCCCGCGGAGGAGATCAGGTGGGCCATGTCTACACGCCCGGAGGGAGGGGTGATGCTGGCCCCGGGGCGCCCCCCTCACCCGATGTAGCGGTTTGCACCTTGCTGGCGGGCACCTGGTTCCCGGAACCTGCCCGGGGTGGCCGCGCGGTGAGGAGGAGGCCGTGCAGCCTTGAGGCTGAGGGTGTGGGGGGCGCAGCCAGTCAGCCCGGCTTCCACGCGCAGCCCTGCTGCTCCCTCGTGCTGGGGCCGTGGGCACAGAGGTCCTGCCTGTCCTTTGCTTTTTGTGTCTCAGTTTTTCTCTTTCCAAATGGGGCCAAAAGATAATCACCTACCTCCCAGGGCTGCTGGGAGACAAAAATGCATTCATTCCCATGAAGTGCTTAACACAGAGACTCGGTGAATTGGGAGCCCCCCCCCTCCCCGGCAGTTCTCCCTGGCGCTGCTCCTACCCTGGCACCTGCACCCAGGGAGATTGCGGACCAGGCCAGTGACTCCCAGACCTCACACGTCCCCTTGCCCCGCAGCCTCGGACCCGCGTGCTGGCTCTGGGACTTCCTGCGACGCAGCCGACAGGTGAGATCGCCAGTGTTTGCGTCTGATTCTGCCGCGGGCTAGTCATTTCTTTTCGTGCTGCCTCCGTCAGCTGCTTACTCTGCGTGAGGCGGAGGCCAAAGGGCGCGGGGAGGTTTGGCTCCATCCCTGGAGTCCTGTGTGATGACACTGAGAGTGACGAGACAGCAGCTCCCGCGGTTCCGTGGGCCTGACGTCTGTGCTGTGGAGAACAAGTCCTAGATGCCCTTCACAGTGAGAGGTCTCTTTTCCTTCTAGAAAATCCATCTGAAGTGTGCAGGGCATCTTTCCTCCCCCATGTCTCTGGATGGAGCTGGGCTAAGTTCGGGGCACGTTGCTCCTCCGAGGCTCTGCTCACACTGCCTTTGTTGGCCCGTTGCAGGCTGGGTTTCTCTTGCCCCTGAGTGGCGGGGTGGACAGCGCAGCCACCGCCTGCCTCGTCTACTCCATGTGCCACCAGGTCTGCGAGGCCGTGAAGCACGGAAGTAGGTGGCGTCCACTGGTCTGAGCGCGGCTCCAGGGGGCGGGGACTGGGCTGAGGAGAACCCCAGGTCCTGGCCGTCATGGGTGAAGGAGGCTCTGCAGATGTGCTCAGATGTCACAGCAGGACCTGGGGACAGCAAGCTGTTAAAGCCCTACCTGGGGCTCAGGCCCGTGTGGCCATGGCCATCGAGCCTGATGCCCACTGCTGCTGCTGGGCGTTGGCAGTGTGGCCCGGGCTCCGGGCTAAGGCAAACCCAGGTCGAGATCCTCCCCCACGCACTCTGTGTCGACTGTCCCCTTAGTGTGCACGCCAGAAACGTGAGGGGGAAGCTACGTAGGTGGAGATGTTGCCGGGCAAAGCAGGGGGACTGGGCTCTGAGCACCGCCCCCAGCAGGGAGCCGCTACCTGCTACCCGCCGTCTGGTGGTTTTCAGACCAGGAAGTGCTGGCTGACGTCCGGACCATCGTGGACCAGCTCAGCTACACCCCCCAGGACCCCCGGGACCTCTGCGGGCGCGTGCTGACCACCTGCTACATGGCCAGCGAGAACTCGTCACAGGAGACGTGCGACAGAGCCAGGGAGCTGGCTCAGCAGATCGGCAGGTAGAGGAGGAGGCCGGCGTCGGGCGCGGGCGGGCCTCTGCGGTGTGACCGGCGCCACTGGAAGCCCCGCCCGAGCCCGCACTCGTGGTTAGATGCATGTCCAGGGTTGAGCAGGTTGCCGCGGTCTCTCGTGAGCCAGGTTTTAGGGAGACTGTTTCCGTTCCCCCTAGAGCCTAGCTGTGTCTGATCGCCAGCCCTGCTTCCCGTCGTTCTTGCGTCCTGGGCACTGGCCAGCAGGGCTCATGGGCTCCCCGATGTGGGAGCCCGGGACCACACTCACAGTGCTGGGGGGTGCACTGGCTCTGTGCCGGCCCGGCCAGCTCCCTGCACCTGAGGAAGTGGGAGGGATGGCATATCTCCCGACGGGGAGACTCGGTGCATTCAGGGTCTTCGTTTCTTCTGCTGCTTGGGGAACAAGGCGGAGCTGCCCGTCGTCTGTGCCGAGCTCAACTAAAGCCCCCACCCCAGCAGGGCTGCTCCTCCGTCCCCCAAGGAGCTGAAAGCAGGGGCTCAAACAGACATTAGTGCCCACACTCACGGCAGCGTCGTGCGCAGTAGCCCGAGTGCAGAAGCAGCTCGAGCTGTCTGGCGACAGACGGATGAGTAAACGAGGTCTGGGCAGAGAGTGGGGTATCGGTCAGCCTCAGCAAGGAAGGACCCCGACACCTGCTACCTCGTGACGACCTCCGAACTCGTGATGCTCAGGGAAATCCGCCAGGCACCCGGCGGCACGGACGGCGGGAATGTCCAGGATAGGCAGCCCTACAGGGACAGAGCAGGGCGGGTGCGGACGGGCACGCGGCCTCCCTTGGGCGCAGGCGCGTCCCGGAACCATACACAGCGGGAGCTCAGCCTCTGGGCGTGCACTTTCATGTGGTCGGAATGGTGAATCTGGGGTTAGTGGGTTCTGCCGCACGCGCGCACACCCACCCTTTCCCCGGCAGCCACCACATTGGGCTCCACATCGACCCGGCGGTGAAGGCCGTCGTGGGCATCTTCAGCCTGGTGACGGGTAAAAGGCCTCTGTTTGCGGTTCACGGAGGAAGCAGCAGGGAGAACCTGGCCCTGCAGAACGTGCAGGTGCGCTGCCCAGCCGGGCCCATGTCCCCGCGTGGGAGCCACCGGGGGCCTCGGGGACAAGGCTGAGCGTGCGCGTGCGTGTGAGCGTGCGAGAGCAAGAGGGCGCGGGGCTGCCCAGAGTGCCGTACGCGTAGAAGCGTGTGTGCGCGTGAGTGTGAGTGTGCAAGCGTGTGTGTTAGAGTTGGCGGGTGACACATGACGCTTGTACGTGTGAGCTTTCTGTGTCTTCACATGCCCTACCTCTGGGGCTACTGCGGGGGAGCCGGACCCCGGCTGGTCAGTGGGGGGAAAGAGGGACCCTGGGCTCCAGCTGGGGGGCTCTGTCCCATGTCTGTCCCTTTTCTTCTGGCCGCAGCAGCCTTCCCTCCTCCGGGTCCGTCCATCTCAGATATGGTGCCGCCTGCGGTACGGACACACATGCCACCGCGGCTGTCAGGCCAGGAGGACCCTGCTTCCTCTGGACACTAGAAAGCTCCTACGCTCCTTGGACCCCCTCTCTCTGGAGCTGTACGGGGGGACAGGGGCCGGTGTGCGTGTGCCCCCACGTCCAGCACAGGGTGACATTTCCTGTTGTGTCCCCCAGGCTCGGCTAAGGATGGTCGTGGCCTATCTGTTCGCTCAGCTGAGCCTCTGGGCCCGGGGTGCTCGCGGTGGACTGCTGGTGCTCGGATCGGCCAATGTGGACGAGAGGTGCGTGTGCCCGACTCCCGAGCGCCCCAGTTCTCCGAGGGTTCATGCTCCCCAAAACGGTGTTTCCAGCCCCCTGCCCATTCTCACTGTGTCTGTGAGACGCACGGTGTGGGGGTCACATTACCCTGTGGCTCAGGCCACGCCTGGTACCCACAGGACGTCATTGCTCCAAACCTTCACAGTGACTCGGGTGTGGAAACGGGTCAACACCATTTTCCTCTGGCTCCCCACCCACCGGCCTGGCTCAGACCAGCTGCCCCCAGCCTGGGGCTCTTCCTTCACGCTGGGTATGGAACCTGTCTCTCCACCTCACCTCACTCGGTGTCACCCATCTCTTTCTCCTGGGCAATTCTACCGCGTCCTAGGTCCTTGCTCTGTGTCCAGTTTTCACTCCCAAGCAGATAGCTCATCTCTGATGTAGACTGGAATCCTTTCTCATGTTGCTCGCTGGTCAAAAAAACTCACAGCCTCCCTATTATTCTCCAGATAGATTTCAGCCGACTTTTAGGGTGAGCAGTGGAGGCTGGGAGGACTCCTCCAGCCTTGGTTTCTCCACTTCTCTCAGGTGGGCCTTGCTCAGGTGTTCTCACTGCTCCTTGTTAGCAGAGGAGGTCAAGAACTTTACCCTTCATGTATTCGTCTATTCATCTGTCCATCAGTCTATCCATCCATCCGTCCACCCATCCATCCATCCCTCCACCCATCCATCCATCCATCCATCCATCCATCCATCCATCCCTCCATCCATCCATCCATCCATCCATCCATCCATCCATCCCTCCATCCACCCATCCATCCATCCATCCATCCATCTATCCACCACCCATCCATCCTCCCACACACCCACCCATCTGTCCATCAGTCCGTCCACTCATCTGTTCATCCGTTCATCCATCATTCTAACTATAGCATGAATGTCTTAAATCTTTCTACATTTTTGCATGTTTGCAAATGTGTTCTCTGTTGAATTACTTCAGACTTTTGGATACTATTTCCTGATTATGACAATTTGAAATTAGCACCCCGCAGCTGGTGAAAACTTCTCACCGTTCTCATGCACATTTTGTCAACATTCATTGCTTTCCTGTTGCCTCCGGTGTTTCTGTAAGGAAATGAGTTTTCGGGGGGGGGGGCGGCTGGTGCCCACCCTGAACCCGACGTAGTTGAGAATGTTGGTGTGTTTTAATCTGCTTGCTTTTGAACACGAGTTTTACTTGTCGTATAATTATTTTATTGCGTCATTTCCCCTCAGCAATGATTTTTTCCGGGGTGGGAGTGGGCTGCTGGGTGCTCGAAGGTTCTCTCTGGCATCTGTTTACGTGTTCGTCTGTTTTCATCACTTTCTGCCCTCGGGTCTCTCGTACGGGTACGTGGAAGTCTGTCTGCAGCCGCAGAAACTTTTCAGTTGTGCTTCCTCGGTTGTTTCCCGTCCTGTGGGGACAGCGGTCACTCGCGGCGTCCCCATCTGCCATCTCCCTGTTGCGCACACCCCGGGGTAGGGCCTCCGGTCTGCAGTCTCTGCCGTGCCCGTTCTCGTTTAAACATTACTTCTCACCCTAACGTTGGTTCCCTTGCGTTCCGGTTTGCTCAGCCCTCGAGGAACTGATGAAACGTGTGTCACGTGTCAGGCGGTTTCCTTGATGAACAACACAGAAAACAATTCCCGTTTTACTCTAGTGGAAGGAGACGGGTAATAGGAAAACTGATCCCGTGTGTAAGAAGTGGGAAGTCTACAGAGAAAACCAGGGGAGGCACGGGGAGAGTTTGGGAACTTGGGCTGTAAGTAGGGTTGCCAGGGAAGGCCTCTCTTGAGAAGTTGGTTTATAAAGGAGGAAGGGAAATACAGCCCAGAGAATGGCCTGTGCAAATGTCCTGTGGTGAGAGCCCACCAGGACAGAGAGCGATTGTCACCCCTCTGCAAAGCCCCGTCTTGTCTGAGGGAGGTACTGGGAGCCCAGCTGGGACAGGTTGAAGGAGAGTGGTGGGTGAGGGGACCGGGGGTTAGCTCTTTCCAGAAGTTTCACACTGCAGGAGAGGAGAGGTGCAGGGTGGTAGCCGGCAGGAGTGGTGAGACAAGGGAGGGTTTTCTTAGGGTATGATGAGAGAGGTCTAACAGGGAGGGAACAGAGTTGCTGATGAAGAAGGGGATGTGGGTGGAGAAATGTCCTGGTGTCACGAGGAGGTGAAAGCAGGTGGCCAAGCGAGGGGCTGGCTTTATTGGGAGCCCAGCTAGTGTGTCCACGGAGCAACAGGAGGCTGTAGAGTGGACGGCACAGATGCAGCTGGGGGTGGTGTAGGGTCAGGGCCGTGACGTCCTCGGCGAGGCGGGAAGCAGGGTCACCAGCCGAGCGAGGGTGCAGAGCAGGCATTGGACGTTCGAGGGGAGTGCTGACAAGCGAGCGAGACAGGTTGGGGAACCAGGCGGACAGCCCCGGCTCTAAGGACGCCTCAGAGGTGGGGCCGCGCTTTCCAGCCAGCCGTGTCCGGCTGCGGACACGTGGGGAGCAGGGGAGCCAGGCGAGGGTGGCAGAGAGAGAGGGACGCGGGAGCTGAGGAGCTGCAAGGAGAGGTGATCGGGGGAGCACGAGGCGGAGGACTGGTGACCCACAGACTCCGGGTCCTGATGCATGGAGGCTGCAGGAACAAGCCGCCAGCCCCGTGTGGCGTGTCCCGTGATCGCTGGGAGACGGACTGAGCAGCAGGTGGTACTCATGGCTGTGGTTGGTTACAGCCTAACGGTGCAGAACAGAAGACCAGGCTCAGGCTTCCAGAATCATCTCCCAGGGAGCTTTGCTGGTGTGCTTCCTCCCCTGGCAACACGTGTGACAACAGGGCTTATGCCGGGGGCTGTCCCACAGGCACCTTCCCCTTGGCACAGACCAAGGTTCCATCCCAGAAGGAGAGCACTGGTCAGCACCAAACAGTGTTTGAACAAAGAAGAAACAGGGACCCACTGTTTGCAGTTAGGGGACAGTGGGGACACTCCCCAAACCCGGCTGCCAGCCGAGCACCGATCGTGCAAGCAGGCCTCTCCCAGGACATGGTGCGCACTCTTGTCTGCACAGAGCCTGGCAGACAGGAGGCTCTGAGGTCTCTGGGGGGCACCGTCCCCCACAGCAGGAGGTGGGGGTGCGGTTGGGGCCCTGATGGACCAGAGGCAGGTTGGAAGTCAGTGATGAACGCAGTGGAGGGGCTGGGAGAACCAGGAGGCCAGGGGCTGTGATGCGAGCCTCTCAGGGAGCGTGGCCTGTCCTGTTGGAGGGGGTGGTGGGTCAGGAAGGGGGACATGGACCACCCCCCACGTCTGCAGGTCCCCGTTTCCCTGGGCAGCTGAGGCCAGCGTCGGTGGGAAGCCGTGTAGCCAGCCCCCTCCGACTGTGGGCAGTGAGGTGACCGGTCCCGGTTCTCCTGGAGGCTCATAACATCTAGTCAGGGAACGTGGTGGGGGGCACGCAGCGGGTCCTCAGTGGGTGGGACGTCCCTGGAGGGTCTTTAAACAGGTGTAGCCAGTGTGCCTCCTATCCCCCCAGTTCACGCGGCCTGGCACGGTGGGGCCGAGGGGCGGCGAGGCATGCTTGGCTCCTGGTGTATCTGGGCATCAGAGGGAGAACCGACAGGATTTGCTGGTGGACCAGACTTGGGGTGAGGATGCCCAGGCCAACCCGAGCCACTGAAGGATGGACCGGACTTTGGCCTGATGTGGGAGGCACAGGAAGTGGGTGGGGAGGTCAGGATCCAGTGTCGGGAGTGTCGGCTTTGACGCATCTTCCAGACATCCCTGTGGAGGTGTGTGGTGGACAGCTATATGGAGATTCCGGAGTCCAGGGGCGAACCGCACCCCCAAATCTGGATCCGCAGAAGGCGAAATGCCATTTAAAGCTACGAGAGCAGCTGGGCCTGTGGGGCTGAATGTTGACCGAGAAGGGAGTGGGTCTGGGGGGGCCCAGATTCCTGATACGAGGAAGCTGCAGAGGAGGGGTGAAGCAGCCAGCCGGTGGGCGTGGAACCAGAGCACAGTCCCCCAGAGCCAGGCAGAGGGGCTGTGTCGGGGCTGCTGGTGCTCGTTGCTCGGGTATGGGGAGGACTGGAGGCTCACTGGAGAGGCCAGGGCAGGAAGCTGGTGGTGAAGCTCGAGAGAACAGGGGGAGAGGACACGGCCCTGAGAAATTCCGCTTGGGGGCCAGGGGAGCGTGGGCCGAGAGAGGGCAGAAAGGCAGGGGCCGCAGGGCATTACTTGTGCTCACGGGAGTGGGAGGGGCTGGTTGTTGGAGCTTGTGAACCTGCCCGTTAGCTGGCCTTCCCAGCCCGAGGGCACCACAGCAGGCCAGCGAGCTGGGGCTGAGAGCCTGGCCCCGGAGGCTGTAGCCGGCCATCAACACGCAGCCACTCCGTGCCTGGTCTGGCTCCGGGCCCCTTTCCCGGCCCGCAGACGCACCTTCTCCCGGCAGACGGCAGATGGGGAGAGCTTGGCGTCTCCTGTTCTGGTGAGGACACTGGGCCTATGGGATCTGGGCCTCGCCCTTATGACCTCAGTTAACCTCATGACCTCCTGAAGACCCACCTCCAAACAGTCACACTGGGGGTTGGGGCTTCAGATGTGAATTCGGGAGGCACACAGACACTCAGTCCAGGACAGTGACGTCTTCAGCAAAGCTGTCCTTGGAGTCCAGCCCGTGCGCTAATAACCGGGGCTTACACCCAGGCGGAAGTCTGTCCGTTTTTCACATGTAAACATGGCCCTGCCATCCCCAGCCTCCTCCCTTCTGGACTTCCATGCTGAGACCCAGACCAGGCAGGCCGGAGCCTTGCCCCGAGTGGGTCTCCTGGGCAGTGCACCTGCAGGGTCTGTCTCCGACACCATCTGCTCCCGGCGCGTCTCTGAGCGGGCTAGAGCAGGCACGTGGTGGAATGGAGCCCATCGTCCCCTCTGGCCAGGAGACCCTGTCCCCACTCGGTGGCCCCTTCAACGGGACAGGGAGCGGCGGAGCGCCCAGCTCGGGGTGGATGGGCGGAGCCCCCGTCCAAGGCGGCACCAGGCTTTACCTGCCCCTCTGTGTTGCCCTTCGGGTCTTAGGCCCGAGGCCCTGCGCCCTGGCAGGGGTCCAGAGGAACGAGAGCTGGGTCTCTGTCTTGAGCAGCAGTAAGTCAGTTGTGCGGGTGCAGGTAGGACGGGGCCCCGTGCTCACGGGGCAGGACGTCAGGCAGAGCGAGCAGCTGTTTTGATGCTGGTGTTGAAGTGTGGGCTTGGGCGACACAGGCAGAGGCCAGGCCCTGAAGACCACCACCAAGGGGGTTCAGGGGCATGTGGCGGGGTCGGGAATCACCTTGGGGGGCTGGGGATGTGGGCAGAGACCTGCCGTCCTCCAGAGGTGGGTGGAGACGGAGGCGTCCACTGGAGGGCGTGGGTAACGAATGCCCAGGGAGCCCGTGGCTCAAGCACGCAGTGTCCTCTTGCCGTTCTGTAGGGTCCAAGTTCAATACGATCTCGCTGAGCTAAACTCAGGTTGTTGGCTGGGCGGGTTCCTTCTGGAGCTCGGGGCCCCGCCCTCCCCCTGAAAAGCCCCCAGGGCAGCATCTCTGCCCTCCTCCCTGCGCATGGCTCCCTCTGGCTCGCCCCCCTGTCTCCCTCCTACACCTGCAGGGATGCTCTTGACTGTGTTCGGGGCCACCTGACAATCCAGGTCCTCAACGTAATCCCATCTGCAGCCCCGTTTGCCCTCAGGGTCCCGTGTTCACAGGTTCTGGGTAGAGGATGTGAATGTGTTTGGGGGCTACTCTTCTGCCCCCACAGGAGCTGTCTGGGAGGGGAGCTGACCCGACCGCCATGGGTCAGCACCCACATGCTCCTAAGGACTCGGCCCTCAGCCCCCGTTCTGCCGGCTCCAGCCCTGCCCTTCAGACATGCTGCTCCCAGCTGGATGCGGGCCATTCCAGGAGCGTTCCGGTCCGTCTCCAGCCCCCACGCCTTCTCTGGCTCCCTGAGTACTTCCCCTAGGTCATCTGCTGCCTCTGCCCCATTGCGGTCGGCTCCGGCTGTGCTGGGCGTCCGAGACCCTCCAGCTGGCCGAGCTCTGGCTCCGGGTGTTGACGAGGGACCGGACCAGGCAGGATCTGTAGCCCCTTGGTCAGCCACGCGGAAACCCCATGTTCTCTCCCCACAGTCTCCTCGGCTACCTGACCAAGTACGACTGCTCCAGTGCAGACATCAACCCCATCGGCGGGATCAGCAAGACGGACCTGAAGGCCTTCGTTCAGTTCTGCATGGAGCGCTTCCAGCTTCCTGCCCTGCAGCGGTGAGTGCGCCCGCGAGACCGCGGCTGCACCCAGCCTCTCCCCGCTGCACAGCTCCCTCCTGCCTGATGGAAACAGTCCTGCCCTTCAGCGGGCACTTGGGGTCCCGTGACCAAGCCGGCCCCCTTCGTGCCGGTGCTGCCCCGGGCCCCCAGGGACATTGGGCAATGTCTGGAGAGCTCTTTGGTGATTGTGGCAGAGTGTGCTCCTGGCGTCTAGTGTTCCTAGGTGGCTGCAATGCCCAGGATGGCCCCACAAGAACGCGTGACCTGCCCTGAGTGTGGGCGGTGCTTTTGCAGAAGCCCTGTGGGGTAGCCCCTCCCTTCAGCTCCTGCCCCAGGTCGTGAAGCCCCCGGCATCCACACCCCTCCCCCCAGGAAAGCCCAGCACCGCCAGCCCCAACTTGGGGTCAACAGGGGCGTTGCTGGAGACCGGCCATTGCGCTTGGGACAGTTGGTTTGGGGATTTTCTCCCCAAGCTCGTGAGCACTGCAGCAGCCATCATGACTGACCTCTGTGTGTCTTGGCCGCAGTATCCTGGCAGCACCGGCCACCGCAGAGCTGGAGCCCTTGACCGACGGGAAGGTGTCCCAGACGGACGAGGTAGTGCTGGTGGCTTTGTCACCGTTCCCCGTCTCCCTGCTTCCTCATGTCTGTGCTGGGCTCCTCCACGGCCTCCTTCTTGCCCTGAGCAGCCATATTCTGTCTCCAGGTTCCTGGCCAGAGAGCCCAGGGCTCAGTGCCTGTCCCACTGCTGACCTTTGACATTTCGATAAGGCCTTCTTGAGGCTGGTGCCCGGGAGGAGGGGTGAGTGGGGCAAGTCTCTCGCAGGTGGCAGGGGGCTCACTCAGAAGAATCGCTCTTGACCCCCCCATCCTGAGCTGGCCTGCGAGCCATGAGGGCCGGTCAGCTGTAGGCTGGTATGCAGCATCCGTGGTCGAGGCGGGAGTGGCCGTGAGCCGTTGCAGAATCTGTGACAACTGACCTTCCTGCTGCCAGTGCCTTTGGTCACAGAGATTTACTTGTGCTTCTTCTGGGGTTTATAGATTTACCCTTCTATTTAAGTCCATTGGTGTGATTGAGTTAGTTTATGTGTGTGGTGTGAGGAAGGGATCCCACTTGGTCATCTTGCATGCGGACAGACAAGTGTCCAGCACCGTTTGTTGAAGACGATTCTCCCGCTGAGCGTCTCGGCATCCCGGTGGAAATCGGTTGGCGGTACGTGTGTGGATCCGTTTCCAGACTCCGTTCCGCTGACCTGTGTGTCCGTTCCTGTCCCCAACCTCACTCCCTCGGTCACCACAGCTTGGAAGGAAGCTTTGATACCGGCAAGTGGGAGTCCTCCAACTTCGTCACTCTCTTTCAGCATAATTGCGGCTATTCTGGGCCCTCTGGATTTCCGTGTGAATTTTGGATCAGGGTGTCATTTCCTGCCGCGCACACAACGCCAGCTTGGATTTCCACGGCAGGTGCGCCGAGTCTACCGCTCAGTTTGGCAGGTGTTGTCCCCCCGAGAACGTGCGGCATTCTGAGGCCAGGACGTGGCATGTCTCCCTCTTCATTCTGGGCTTCCTCCAGAGGCAGCGTTTTGTAGTTTCCAGAGCATGAGCGTGCACTTGTCTTGTTAAATGTATTTCTAAGCATGTTATCTTCTTCGTCCTACCATAAATGGAATTGTTCTCCAAGTTTCTTTCTGGGTGGCTCATTGCCAGCATCTGGACGCACCTGACTTTCTGCAGCCCCTTTCTGTCCTCTCTTTCTCATCTCCTGCCGCGTGCTTGAGGGTCCGTTTGCGCTTCTGCCCTTGTGGCATAAGGTGGAAAGTGAGGTCTTCTCTTTTAATAAATTCCTCCCTTACCGCCGCGCCCCATACGCCACGGTATGCCATCTCTTCATTCTCCTGCATCTCCAGGCATGTTCTAATTTTCCTCGTGATTTCTTCTCTCACCTGTTGGTTACTCGAGAGTGTGCAGTTTGAATCCCACATATTTGTGAGTTTCTGAAATTTCTTTTACTGAATTTGTAATCCTGTTCCTTCACGGTCGGAGAGCAGACTTTTCCAGTGTTCTGAAATTCATGAGGCCAGTTTTATGGCTTGGCGTCTGGTCTGTCCTGGAGAACGTTCCGTGTACCTCAAGGAGAATGTGCGCTCTGCAGTTGTGGGCGGAACGTTCTAGAGAGGTCAGTTAGGTCTGGTTGGTTTGTAGGCTTCGAGTTTTCCATCCCCTTGTTGGTTTTTTGGTCTAGTTTTGTGCATTATTGAAAGTGGGGCATTAAAGCTTCCAAGTATTATTGTCGAATCTAGGGAATTAAGATGTTTCACTGGAAAATATTCACCTCACGCGGAAGAAAGCAGTAAAGGAGTCCATGGCAGGACCCGTGGCCACTGGGGCTCGGCAGTGAGCCAGCTGGGCCTGCCATTTACGTGAGTCCCCGGGACAGACAAGCAGGAAGTAACCATGAGGGCTCCAGGTGGCTCCAAGTGCTGCCCACACATTGACCCAGGTGACCTGAAGGTGGCCGTGTCCCTCCAATAGGGGTCAGGACAGGCCTCCCCAAGGAAGTGACATTGGAGGTGAGGCCTGAGGGAAGGCCAGGGTGGGCAGTGGGGAGCAGGAAGGTGGGCCTGGTCACAGCAGGTCCTGCGGACCCTGGTTGGAGGTGAGGGCTGTCCCGCTATGCCACGAAATGCCACCCTCACCGTCTCCCTCTCGTCAGGCTCTGGTTATATATTCTGGGGTGCAGTGGGAGTTGAGGGGGGATTAAAGTAAATACTGAGAGGTGCAAAAGGGGCTTGTGTGAGCCTCAGTGTGAGGCTGGCTCTTTTGAGCCAGACTGGGGGTGTCCCGTGGCCAGCGGGACCCAGATGTCTGTGCTGAGCCATCTGTCCTTAGGACAGTGGGCTCCCTGGGGCAGGGTGCAGGGCCCATCTGCAGGGGTCCCCTGCCTGACCTTGGTCCTGGCGTCGGCCTCCTGGAGCTGTGGAGCCAAACACCACAGGCCGGCGGCTTAAACGAGAGACCCGTACCCTCTCAGCGTTCTGGGGGCCCGGAGGCCAAAACCAGGTCCTCTGCAGGCCACGCTCCCTGCTGGGAGGCTCCAGGGGAGGGTCCTTCGTCCAGCTCCCGGGGCTTCCTGGGCCGCGGCCGTGTCCCCCAACCTCTGTCTTCACGCGGCTTCTCCCCACACGTTCTGTTCCATCTCGTGTAAAGGCACCCCACATCCAGGGCCATCTCATCTCAAGCTCCTTCACTTAATTACGTCTACAAAGACCTTTGTTTTCCCAGATAAACCCACAGTTTGCAGGTTCCAGGGCTTGGAGCATGGACAGACCTCGGTCCCTTTCTCCTAATGCCGGCTCCGTGGCACTGGGCGGTGAGGGGGAACGAGGCCGGGCCCTGCTCGCGGCCCCATGGGGACCTGTCCCTCCCCCGCAGGAGGACATGGGCATGACGTACGCAGAGCTGTCCATCTACGGAAGGCTCCGGAAGATCGCCAAGGCCGGGCCCTACAGCATGTTCTGCAGACTCCTCACCATGTGGAAAGACGTGTGTTCCCCACGGCAGGTACGGCGTGGGCGGCACTTGGCGGAGGGAGCGGCAGGCGCAGTCCCCTGCGGGGAGACTCAGGCGGGAGGGAGTCGGTGCGGCGTGGCCTAGAACGGTCGCACTCTGTCGCCCGTGACACTGGCTCCCAGCTGTCAGCTCCTCCGAGTGGGGGCCGTGCCCGCTGTCCGGCTTGCGGTCCGGCCCGTTGGGACCCACGTGGTGGTCCCCACAGAACCGCCTGGAAGTCTCATGCGCGTGTCGTCCTGCGCGCCCTGCTCGGGTCAGCGGACGCAACGTCCTGGGGCGCCAGAGCGGGAGCCCACATGGGACGGCCCAGATGGTCGCCCCAATGCGCATTCATCCGCCACTGCCCCCGGGGAGGCTGGCAGGCGGGGCCGTTAGCGGGAGTGGCAGGTGTGATGCAGCCAGAGCCCCGGCCTCCGTCCCCGCGCCCTGCGAGCCTGCAGCCCCGTGTGTCCCCGCCCACCAGGTGGCGGACAGAGTGAGGCACTTCTTCTCCAAGTACTCCATGAACAGACACAAAATGACCACGCTGACCCCCGCGTACCACGCGGAGAGCTACAGCCCCGACGACAACAGGTTTGACCTGCGGCCGTTTCTGTACCACACCAGCTGGCCCTGGCAGTTCCGGTGCATAGAGGATGCGGTGAGTTGGGCACACGTGGCTTTTCTGGTGGGCGGAGTGCAGGGACGCCGCTGGCTCTGGGAGTGCCCAGGACGGCCCTGCCTCCAGACGAGGAGTCAGTGAGAGGCGGGGCTTGGCTCCCCAGCTGCACTCAGCAATGGGCTCCCCCAAATCAGGAGTGGGGTTCGGAGGCCATGCAGATGTAGACCCCTCAGAAGACACACGTGGGCAGAGAGACAGTCCGCTGGGATCTCCTCGTCCGGCAGGGACTATCGTGATGTGCCCAGGCCCGTCCTCCCAGACTCAAGCAGCGCGCGTACTCTGCGGCCTTCCCGCATCCTCACGCATCATGGGGACTGCTTTACGGGCTGCTTGACCGGTCCCGTGACCGCCGCCCTCGCTCGGCGTGAACCGGTGTGTTTCAACAGCGCGGACGTTCGTGTGACTTGTCCATCTAGGTTCTCCGGCTCGAGAGCAGAGGTTGTCAGGACCTGGATGGAGTGGACTGACGCCAGCTCCGGCTCCGAGAAGGTCCCATGCGTTACATCAGCTTCACCAGTGACCGTGAGCAGGGCCTTGGCCAGTCCTGCCCGGAGCCGCACGCCAGCACCTTGTTTCACATCTCACGGGAGAGGGATCTGTTCCTTCTAGCTCCTTGAAAAAAGGCTTAAATAAAGAGAATGTGGTCGGGAGCGGTCTGTTGAATGTGGTGGGATGAGAAGCTGCCTCTTCCGTCCCCTCCTAGGCCCCCTCAACTCCTGGAATCCTCTCTTGGGGGCTGAGCCCCAGGGGATTGCAGCCTCCCTGCTGCAGGTGAAGCTGAGACGGATTTGCCCCCACACACCCACAGCCCCCCCATCTGTGGGGAGGGGGCACAGTCAGTTTGGGGTCTGTGCTGTTCCCCTGCCCAAAAGCCTTACCCAAGAGAAGAAACTGTAAGCAAAAAAAGGAATTTATTGATTAACACGTGGGACAGTGCAGGGCTCGTGACGGCTTCAGGTCTGGCTGGATCCAGGGTATACCTGTGTCCTTAGAATTTGGTTCTCTTCTCCCCTGCCCTGCTCAGCTTCGCTGCCTCTGCTGGCTTCCTTCAGGCTCCACATCGGGGTCCTACAGCCCCAGCCCCGCAAACGCCCCGGTTTAACAGGAACAACGGGAAATTAGTGTGTGTATTTTCCTGCAAGGCCCTACGCCCATCCCTGAACCAGTTAGCTACAGCACAGGGGCCCCACAGAGGACCAGGAGAAGTGGGAAGAGGGGATGGTGAGTCCCCAGGCGACACACAGCCCCCCCCCCCATACGCCCTGGTCCACACCTGGGCTCTGGGAAGGCTCCACCCTCCTGTCTGAGGTGACCTTCCCTGGGGATGCTGCCGTGGGCTCTGGGCCTGCAGAGCTTGTGGGCAGACATTTCCCTCACCTTTCCACAGTGACCGCGAGGCCCACTAAGTAGAATCTGGCTGTGCCGAAGGTATGGGCCCAAGCAGAGGGAGTGCCTCATTTCTCTCCTTCCCCAAAGGCTGCCCCCATAAGACGGTGTCCATTCCTAGAATCCAGGACCCCCCACAGACCCAGGATCGAAATAACTACTCGTCCCCCCACCCCCAGGGGCCTGTTATTTTGTGACCTAAGCCAACGTGAGAACAGCCTTTTACACAGGGAGGCAAAGCCAGTTACCGCTCATTCCCAGAAAGCCTTGGCCTCAGGGGCCCAGAAGCCCATTGCTGCGGTCTGAACGCCTGAGTCCCTGCAAAACCAGATGTTGAAATCCTAACTGCCAAGGTGATGGCGTGAGGAGGCGGGGCCTCGGGGAGGTGACCCCCAAGAGCGGGGCTCGTGGTACTACTAAGGAGGCCCCAGAGAGCCCCTGCCAGGGCCGCACCTGAGCGCGACAGCCTCCCGATCTCCAGCTTCCCGGCCCAGAACGGTGACTCAGAGAGCCCCTGCCAGGGCCGCACCTGAGCGCGACAGCCTCCCGATCTCCAGCTTCCCGGCCCAGAACGGTGACTCAGAGAGCCCCTGCCAGGGCCGCACCTGAGCGCGACAGCCTCCCGATCTCCAGCTTCCCGGCCCAGAACGGTGACTCAGAGAGCCCCTGCCAGGGCCGCACCTGAGCGCGACAGCCTCCCGATCTCCAGCTTCCCGGCCCAGAACGGTGACCCAGAGAGCCCCTGCCAGGGCCGCACCTGAGCGCGACAGCCTCCCGATCTCCAGCTTCCCGGCCCAGAACGGTGACTCATTCCCGGTGTCTCCGACGCACCGCCGGGCTGCTTTTCCTGAATCAGTCTACTCTGGAGGAGAATTCAGTCCTCCCGGGAGGATCCAGAAATAAAGACGCGACCCTCAAAGCTGCTCCGCGAGCCGACCTGGCCCCGGGGGCGCCTGTGGCGGTTTCCCTCCTCCAAGGCCTGTTGCTGGCAGGGCAGGTGAGCCGGCGGTGCAGGCCCACAGGCAGCTCTCCCTGACCCCCAGGGAGCCCCCGGCTTTGGCCCATGGGGGCCTGGGAGTGGTGACAGACGAGATCCAGGAGATGTGAGCGTGGGGTCCAGCAGCTGAGGCAGGGACCCCCATGTCACTCCATCACCCCGAGATGACTGTCAGCAAGGGGGACAGTCTCAGTGCAGGCCTCATCACCCCACAGGTGTCCTGGGCAGGACGGCCCCCTTGCTGACGCCCCAGGGAGGGGGCGGGCACACCACAGGACATCAACAACCCCCCCCCAGGTACAGGGTAGTGTCTCCCCAACTATAGGGTGGTGACCCCCAGTTTTAGTGTCCCCCAGTTACGTGGTAGTATCCTGGTTATAAGGTAGTGCCCCTTAATTACAGGGCAGTGACCCCCAGTTATGGGGTTGTCACCAGAGCTCAGCTAATGAGAAGCTGGCAGTTTGCCGGCAGCCAAGAGCGTGTCTCCGAGGGACGCAGGCTCTCTTCAGACATGTCACGGTCACACACGAGACCCAGCCTGCTTCCTGGGGAAGAGAACGAGGCCTTGGGGCAAACACAGAGCTGGCTCAGAGTCTCAAGGACCTCCTCGTGTCCCGAGAGCACTCCTGAGCCCCAAGACCCCCTCGAGCCTTCCTCCTCCCTGCTGGACGGTCCCGCAAGCTTCGACAACAAAAGCAGCCTGAGGGGCCTCGGGAAGATGCGGCTCATTGCACAAAGGGTTTATCGAAGCAGCCAAACCCGGGACTTGCTTCACGCTGTCCTTCCAGACGGAGCTCCGTCAACAAAGTTGCATTTCACTGGAATCCTAAGGACCAAGATAGAGTTTTTGAAGATGTTGCATCCAATGGGGTGAACCCCTTAGAAGTCTAGGAAGAAAAACTGTAATAAGACCCTAGAACATGCCGGAAAGGGACCAACCTACACCCAGTAGAATTTCAGCAGCATTACTTATGCAAGACTGAAAATGGGCAGAATTTTAAGGCAAAGGTTGAAACACCAACTCTCCACCGTTGGCAGGTGTGACTCTCTCAGCCCCCTTGACCAGCTTTCCGAAGGGTAATTTGACAACAGGTTGAAAAGGCCCCAAGATGTGCCCTTTGCACGGGAAGTCTGCTCCAGTCATTTGTCCTTAGTTCTGTATGAAGGGGGGGCCGTGACGGGACTTATTCCGCAAGTGCTTGACTTGGGGGTGCTCCTTCTTGCTGACTGGGAGGCGTGACTCCCGCCGGGAGATCACCGGGCCCACTCGGGCACTTGCCGCCCGTCAGGGGGCCGCCATCTCTGTTTGGCGGGGCGGGTGCCGCTCCCCGGCTCTGCCTCCTGACGCAGGGCTCCCTGGAGACCCCCGCGAGGGGCGCCCTCGGCTGCTGCCTCCCGATGAAGAAGTAAATGGCGGGGTTCACAGCGCTGTTGATGGAGGACAGGAGGATGCAGATGTCATTGAGAGTCTGGTTTCCCACTTCCCACACCAGGAACCTGATGATGCTGAGGGGCATGCCGCACAGAAAAAAGACCAGGTCGGTGAGCAGAATGCCCAGCCACAGCTTTCTGGGCAGGTGCAGCTGGGTGCTCTCCCGGACCCGCAGGAACAGCAGCAGGCTGGATGTGCCCATGATGGACAGGAGGAGCAGAATCCACACGTTGGTGATGGTGACGGTCGCAGAGCAGAAACCGGTTGTCCGGAGGGACGGCTGAGGGCAGGCGTGGCCTCGCAGGATGGTCACCAGAAAGGTCAGGAGCCAGAGGAAGACGCTCACGATGGCTGACAGGTGCTTGGGACAATGGCACCGGTACCAAATAGGGAAGAGGACAGACAGACAACGCTGGAAGCTGATGGCTGTCATGATACCCAGCCCAGTGAAATAGGAGAAGAACCTCAGGATCATGAAGATACTGGAAAGATGAAAGCAGTACTGGAGGAAAGACCTGAGGATCTGTCGCACACAGAACACGATCTGCAAACCCAGGTGCATGAAATCCGCCACCGCGAGACTGAGGTTGTAGATGCAGAAGGAGTTTTTCTTGATGGACAAACGGACAAGCCAGATTACGACTCCATTTCCCACCAACCCACAAAGGGCCACGACCACCGTGATGGACCGGAAGAGCACGTGGCTAGTAGTCTCCACTCTCAGCGACGTCCCTATGGCATCATTGCTGGAATCGTTGATGACCGTGCAGTACAGGTCCATGCTGGGGAGGACTGAGCTCAGGAGGGTCCTGCTGTGCTCCTCGGACAGGTGGGCTCTGGGCACCCCTGGGCAGGCAAAGACAGAAACGCGGAGTCTCGGGCAGGTAAGCAGGTGTCTGCTCTTCCTCCGTCCTTCCCTCCCTTTGTCTCTGTCTTCCCCTTCCCTCTATTCCCACACCCTCACACCCCCCCCGGCCACAGATGTCCTGAGCGAGAGGCCGTCCTGCTGTTCTCGGCTCTCCCTAGGGGATGGGATAAGCTCTCGGCTTCACCCTCATGGGCCGGGCCCCTCGAGCATCAGCATGGCTCACTCACGTCTGCATCCAGCCACCTGATTTGCTGGATGTCCCGTCCAGGTCAGGCTCCGAGCTGAATGCAGAGGTGGCGGGAACTGGGGAGACCCAGTCTCTGCCCTCTGGGAAACTCAGGTAACAACGATTTACAGGGTGATAGAGCTCTGAGACTCAGAGGAGAGAAAGAAGGGGCCGCCACTTGAGTTAAAGACATCGAAGTTATTGGGAGAAGGGAAGCATGATGCACAGAACCCACTCGAGGAAGGGTCCAAGGTGTGGGGAGCAAGTCCACTGCAAGGGCGGAGCTCTGAGTGCGGCAGGCACGTGGAGAGCGTTTGGGATACGAGGGAGAGGACACGAGGCAATGTAAGGGTGAGCACAGGCATCTGGTCTACCTCCTTCCTTGGGTCCAGATGGTGAGTTGGGTGAGCTCAGCAGCAGCCACGTGCACTGGTGCGTGCCGTGGGAGCCATGCCCCAACCCCAAAGGGGTCTCCCACACTGCCTCTGCTTCTGTACGACCCATGCGCTCGTGACCCCAAAGACAGCCAGCCCCCAAAGGTGCTCTGTGGCCCCTAAGGGCTGTGAGTTTTAGTATCCCAGGAGCTGTGGTAGACAGAAGACTGGCTTCTCCCAGAGACACCCGTGTCCTAATCCCTGGAATCTGTGAGTATGGGAGGTTGGCAAGAGGGAATGAAGGTTGCTAATGAGCTGGCCTTAAAATAGGGAGGTGATCCTGGATTATCCGAGCGGGTCCTAATGTAACCACAGGGTCCCTCTAAGGGGGAGGCAGAGCCGGAGCGTCAGAGAGGAGGGGGTTGTGGCAGCTGAGGTCGCAGTGCTGTGTCGTTGGCTCTGAAGATGGTGGCCCCCGGGAGACTGGGGACGCTGGCGGCCTCCAGAAGCCGAGAAAAGACCAGGGAACAGATCGTCCCATGGAGCCTCCAGAAGGAACGCAGGCCTCCCCAGGAACACATCCCAGCGAGACCACCACGGATTTGGGGCCTCTGGAATGGCAAGGTGACAGCAAGGTGACAGATGTGTGTTGTTCGAGGCAGCTAGATCTGGTGGGAAATTGCTCCAGGGCAGTTGGGACACTCACAGTGACCCATTCCGCCACTGGAGGCCTCAGGATCCTGCCTTTGGGTGCCGTATTTCTTAGCTTTCCCTCCCTCAATTCCCAGCTTTTCCTAATTTGTTACTCGGGCTTCCTCAGCCCCTCTCCTGTCTTCTTCCCTGGAAGAAGGTGGTGGCTTCCAGGCCACTCTCCTTGGCATGCTGCTCTTTGCTCTTTAAACCATGTCCCTGTGTTCCAACCTCCTCTGTTCCCAGGGCTTCCTGTTGGTCCCTCAGTTCCCAGATAAGACGCATTTCACCCCCGACTTACTTACCAGCCTGCCTACCGATCACACCACGTACAAGACCACCCCCCAAACTTGAGCTCTTCACTGCACGTTTCTTATTTCTACGGATCATGCAACCGCACCAGCCCCTCCGCTCCTAAACGTGGGGATCACGGGAGGCACTGGGGGACTCTGGCCACACCGTCGGGATTCCTGCCCACCCCCACGCCCCACCCACGGGTGCCTTTGTGCAACAGCCTCGAGCTCCCTGTGCCTCCGTTTTTCAACTTAAGTGGGGGCTGGCAAGCCTCTATGGATCGCAAATATTACAGGCCCTGTGGCAGCGGGTCTCCGCGGAGCTCGTCAGCTCTGCTGCTGTAGCCGAAAGCAGGCACAGGCAACACGTAGCGGGTGAACAGCTCACTTACACACGCCGAAGTTTGAATTCCAGGTAATTTTCACTGCCGCAAGATATTATTGTTTTTTTTAAGTTTCCAAGCATTTAAAAACGTAAAAGCCATTCTCAGCTCACAGGCTGAACAAAAACAGAAAATGGACAGGATGTGGCCCACGGGCCATAGTTTGCCAACCTGTGGTCAGTGGTGATGAGGGTCATGATGTCCCCTCCTCACCGGGTTTTTATGAAACTAAAGTCCCCGAATCCTTGTAAGACACTTAGAGTGATGTCTGGCACATAGTAGGTCCTCAGCGAGTGAGAGCTATTGTTGCCGTCACTGTCACTGTCCTCAACTCCTGCCTCTCCCTCTGTGCCCTCCATCCAGTGCACCCAGGGACGCTCAGTTCTGTCCCAGTGGTGCTTCCAGTCCACCTCCACGTGGTCCTTCATGGTGCGTGACGACACTGCACATAGTAAGACCGCCCTTCCCTGGGCCTGTGGTTCTTGAATACGGCTGTGAGACTAGTTCTGAACAAGAGTCCTCAGGGGAAGGTCACTTGTGATGGGAACTTTATTTCCTGGCTTGAGACCTTCCAGAGCTCCCTCTCCTTCCCCCATGGGGACCCACCTGGGGGCTCTGAGCAACTATGTCTTGCAACAGGCATGAAATGTGAGTAAAAACACAAAAAAGCAAAATGAAACAAATAAAAAACTTTGTGGTTTTAAGACGCTGAGGTTGAGGGATTGTTTGTTACCATGACATAACTTAGCGTGCGCTGACTGATACAATTTGCTTCTTTCCACTCCCTCTCTGTTCACACTCTTGGCTGTCTCATTTGTTCCTCTGCCTCTAGCAGCGCCTGCTCCCACGGATGATCCCCGCCATCAGCACACTGGCCTTCCCCTTCTTACCCCCTCAGAGGAGACTTCAGAGTAACAGCAGTGTGCTGCCCCCCGCCCCCCCTCCCCGGTCTCATCCTGCGGGTCCTGCTGTCTCCTCTGCTGTGACCCTCACCGTCACACTCCCTGTCCTCCGGGAATCCTGGCTTACCTGCGGTGCACGTCAGCCCCATCGTCTTCCCTGTCTCCACGGCTTTGCATAACGAGTGACCTGTGCGTCCTGCAGCCCTATGGGGATTATGTCCACATCATTCCTATCTGTCCTTCCAGGCTCAGCTCAGGAGTCATCTCCTCCAGGAAGCTCTCCTTAACCCTTTGCTGCTGGCCCTACTCTTCAGTTAGCATTCCCAGAATACTTTCTTCCATCATAAGGCTGGAACCAGGAGGACAGCCTGGAAGGGAGAGAAGTCTGCAAAGACTCCCCATCCAGGCCGTGGACTCCACAGCAGGCTTTGAGGGAGGGGCGTGAGCAGCTCACAGATTCGGTTTTAGTTATGATGCTTTGGGCCATTTACATCACGTCCAGGTGAAGACGGTGAGCACGTCCAGGTGGCTGCTGGACACAGAGGCTGGGATTTGGGAAAAGCTGCGGTCCGGAGGCACGGATTCGGCCAACATCATGATGCGAGTGTCGGCAGAGCCTCTGAAGAGGGTGACAGCACAGAGCGGGAAGGACAGAGCTGGGGGAGGACGCCATCCAGCACGTAGACAGGAAAGGACCAGCAGAGGCACACTGCAGGGGGCGGGTGCAGAGGAAGAAAACCGCACAGCTACGCGCAGAGCGCCCCAGCCAAGCGGACCAGTGTGGTCTCAACTCCTTGGAAGTTTGAGCTTGTGAGATAGGTTAACGGCCTGAAGGATTTAGCATATTTCAGGTTGTCCTAGACGGTAGATCCGTAAGGAGATGAAACAACCTTCTAGTAAAGTGGACGATGGATCGCTAGGAAACTGACGTGACCACAGAGAACTTTCACTTTGCTCACCAAAACGTCCCGGGGCGCTGTCTCCAAGGGAACCTGCTCCCAATGGCCGGTCACCAGGTCCGGTGGCTGCAGGAGGGTCAGGGCATCCAGGCCATGTCCACAGTGACGTGCTCACCCGGGTCCGAGGCCTCCTCTCAAGGGAGCCGAGCAGCTGCCGGCCTCCGTAGCTGTCTGGCGCGGCCGGTTTAAGGTCTCGCCGCGCTGCGCAGTCCTGACACAGCAACAGCACCGTCACTCCATCCAACGACAGGGTGGGAATGCTGGGGTGGCGTAGGCGGACAGGGGTGAGACACGGATTGGTGAAAACTGGGGAAAACCCCACTGGAGACCCGTCCAGAAGCTGCACGACCGAGGCCTCGATGCTCCCCACCCCACGGAGGTGTGAGACCCAAGCCCAGACGCCGGGAGACACGGCAGGTTCTAGGACAAAGCGATGATGATGGCAGGGGGGTGGGGAAGAAGCCTCAGACGCAGGAGGAACGCCGTCTGGGGTCCGACCTCCCAGGGGACACGAAGTGACAAGGACAAAGTGTGGATGACCAACTCTTACCTGGACGCGCGTGCAAGGGAGGAGCCGGTGGGCGAGGGCGGGCAGGGCCTCCCGGAGCTTCTGGGGAGGGCGGCAGCAGTCTCGCTTATCAAGGGGCTTCAGGTCCCGTGTGTCTTCCTGTGGCAGGGCCACGGCCAATCAGAGTCCGAGCACCGCCTCGGGGGGACTATCTCGTTATCTGCTCTGTGTCCCCGCATTTCCTCCCGTGTCACCTCACCCTCACTGTAGCCTCCGTGTGTTCTCAGCACCGTTGTTCCCCGTGACGTCTTCCACTAGCTTCCGCGACATGTTTACACGGCACCAGAGGTGCTGCGGGTCTGCGCCCATCCCCCGGGATGACGTTGGACGGTTTGCACTATTGCGCGTGTCTCAGAGGCGAAGCCTTCATGGAGGGTCCCTTGGCTTGGTGAGATGCCCTGCGGGGCCGCCACACTGTGCTCGGGGTCTTTCCCCCGGGGTCATGCCCAGACCCTCCCAGATGCTCTGCCCCCTCATGTCCCACGGGTCTCAGCCTCCCGCACAGTCGCCCCGCGCACGAGCACCCTGGTCCTACAGCAGCGGGATGGGCCCTGGGGTGCAGAGGGCTGCATCGTGCCATCTGAAGGAGCGAGTCGCACCAGGAGCTCCAGGACCACGGTTTCGTGCCACAGACAGGCCAGCCCTCAGGGAGCGACAGCAGAATGGCAAGGAAGGGGACAGGACAGTCTGGCCCAGCTTGCCGGGGAGAAGGAGAGGTCAGAAATCAAGGACGAAAGTCTCCACCCTGGGCACACTCAGCAGGGGCCCACCTGGGCTCCTGAGCACCCCCCAGGGACAGATGCACCCAGAAATCGCTCCGTCATGCTCCCCAGACTCCCACCGGAAGGGTTTTCCCACTGTGTGCAGTTTTGCTGAACGGTCGCACAGTTCAACGTCAGGGACCTGCAGGAGAGGAGAGAGGATGGAAGACGTGCCTCTCACTGCCCACGGGAGAGGACGTCGTCATGTCTGCCTGGAACACGGCTGCATTTCTTCGGCTCAGGGGCCTGGGGCAGCTGGCTCAAGCCTCTCAACGGAACACCGTTCACTAAAAAGGCACCACTTCCCTCCCTTTCCAAGCCTCGTAGATGTCTACAGCCATGGTGTGCAAACGCCCCCATCTTCAGACCCCAAAGAGCGTGTGTGTCGGCAAATTTTATCTAGAGATACTTACCATCCTAGAAATTAGAAAATACATGTATTCTGTGAAGTCATTAAAAATAAAAATAACCCACTGCATGTTAACATGAATAGCATATTTTTTATGAAAAAATAAACGATTTCTTAGAACAACAACTTTCAGAGGGAACAGCAGCATCATCGTGCTCGTCGGCACGTCTCCCCGGTGTCTGGCTTACGGGGCCGCCGCTGGATTCCCGCGTCCGTTTCCGTGCAGCCTGTCGCACAACGTCCTTTCGGTCCACGCAGAGGACGGCCTGGCCTCACACAGATAGGCTGCAGGAACAGGAGGGAGGATTTTGAAAGCCCTTGAGACACTCTTCCGTGAACTGGAAAATACTCTTCCTCAAAAGGCCACCAAACCCTAGAAGTGCTTGTGTCTGAACACTCAGTGACAGCGCGGAATCTGAAACCAGATCGACACGCTTTTCATGCTCCGTGAGGTGAAAATCCATCCATCCCAACTGCACCCTGATCGGATCTCCCGTTCACGAGTGATTCTGTAACATCACATGCTAGTTCCTTGGAAAATGCCATCCATCGAGTTACGCGGACCTTCCAAATATTGACACATGTCACTGTAAACTGCCGGTATGTCTGTCCGTCGGTCACATTTGTTCGTGTCCCCACGAATGTCCTCGGAGAACTCTAACTCGGGAAGCTGTGACGGGCCACGCAGCAGGCATACGTGTTCAGGACGGCGAACTTCTCCTCGAAGGCCCACGTGGCGTCATTGGTGATAAAAACCTCCAGTCATTTTCCTTGAAATGACAAGGTCACTTTGCTCATCTGAGGAAATTTCTTCCAGAACTCCTACCGCGAAGACCCACAGTTAGTCCGTCGGCAAGTCTTTCAAGATGACGACCCACGGAATTCAACAGGCTAGTTGGGTGGTCGGCGCGAGCCATCGCAGGGCACTCCCACTCAGCAAGACCACTGCACTTGGACGTTTGGAAAAGCACGTGCGTGTGCAAATGCGTCCAATCACTCGAGACAGAAACACTCACGTACTCCATGTCCCGTGAAGTGAAGGCTTCCTGCTTCGTCGAGGATCCAGGACGTTCCTGTGTGAGGCTGGCTTCCCCGACAGTCCTGCGCGGCCGTGCCGATGGCCCAGAGCACGCTCCACGGGAGCCTGTCCCCCTGCCCTGACTCGGGCCCCGGCTGCGCTGTCAGCCAGCACCGTGCTGGCCGGCGGCCGTTAGCGCAGAGCTCGGCAGAGCTGTCCCAGAAGCCACGAGACCCCGAGGAGGTATTCGACACTTGAAATGTTTTAGCACTTGGGTTTGCTGCCAGACATTCATATAAAGATGACCGGCGTCAATAATTAGATTAATACTCACCATTAGGCCGCGTCCATACATTTGCCCAAGTGTATGTGAAGATGATGTACTGACCCAGTTTTCATGAAGAAGAGAAGCGTTACTATGTCACCGCAAAGAGGGGAGAGCGTGATTCTCCGTGACCGACCCGGCACCCGTGGGCGCTCAGCAAGGTCAGCCCCACGGGGGAAGCGAGGGGCCGCGGTGACACGGAGCAGTGGCAGAGTGAAAACAGGGACACCTGCCGTGTTTACTCGGAAGCCATGGGCAAAGTGCGGGCAAAGTGAGGCGACTCTCAGAGCTGGAAGGAGGGAGGGACAGAGGGCCCAGAGCCCACCACCAGCCGGAGGAGAGAGAGAGGGTCTGCATCCTGGGGGGGTGCCCCAGGCTCATCTCGGGTATTTCCTGCTTCAATTCCAGAATCAGGCATTCCATGCAGGAGCGCTGGTCCCTTTCACTGGGGAACCGTGTCAGCAGCAGCCCAGATCTGGTGCAGGTGCCCCTGTTACGGGGATGTCATTTCTCGGGGGCCCTCTCTGTGGACAGAGCAGGGAAACGTATGCTGTAGACCAATCCAGCATTTTAAAAATTAACACATGTGGACTTGGTACCCTCTTTGCTTTCCTTTCCTTTCGTTTTAACCAAGACAAAGTCAAACTTCTAGTTTTAGCCATCAAGGGAAAATTGCAGGTGATCATATCTGTAAGACACCGAGACGCTTAGTTGGCGGAACGTAATGCTGACTCCCAATTTGAAAGATGATCAGGAATAGAAGGAAACTCTTCAGCCTGGCCATCAAACGTCATATGCGGTGCTAAACCGGGAATCGTTGCAGTTAAAACCAAATCAAGAGGTTAGAGCTAATACTGAAAGTGCTAAGGGAAGCCAGCCGGGGCAAAACCATGCTTGAAAAATAGATATCTAGGAAAAATGGACAGGAGGAAACAAACAGCCAAAGTTTTTGGATGATGCAGAGAAAATGATTTTTGAAAATCCTTAGCAGCATAAAGAAAGATCTAGAAGTTTCCCGTGGTCTTCATCTGAAAGCATCAGACTTTTTGATTTCCACATTCAGGGAAACTCCAATCAAAGCTACACAGACTCAGAAATCTGGCCCCGAAGCGTGTCGGGAAGAAGATGGGAAATGTGCCACCAGGCCGCCCGCCACTCCCCCGGGATGGGATGTTCGATTCACGGTCCTGGCTGAGGTCACGCTGGGGGTGCTCCAGGCTCCACGTGGCTTTCCCGCCAGCGGTCTTCCCCACCAGACCACGGACCCAACGTGTAGCTGGGCCAGCCAGCCGCTGTGTGCATGTCAGTGGTATATTTGAAGGCCAGAGACATAACCCACAGGTGGACCCTGGCCCCAGGCCCCTCTGGGAGCTGGGCTTGGGCCAGAATGCCGTACACAAGGGGCCATGATCGTGCTGTATCTCAGTATCGCTGTGAATCCAAACCGTGACCAACACCCCGCTCATGTCTGGGTGTTACCTCTCTCCAATGTAGTGACTCAGGGAGTGGTACAGCCACTGCCAGGCCCAGTGGCCGCGGGGTGGCCAGCTCCTTCCTGCGGGAAGCCTGGCCTCATCGGCAGGCAGTGGGTTCCAGGTTGGACTACCGCTCAGGTATGGAAACCAGAAAAGCCTCGTGACTTTCGTGGGCCAGCTCCCTGGTCCTCGTGGGCGTCCATCCTTGCTGTCTCTGGGTTGCGGACCGGGTGGTGACCTTGTGGGCGCCCCCCTCTTTTGCCCCTGGCAATACCAAGGTCAGCGACATCTGGACTTGCTATAGGTCAGGCCCCCTGCTGCCCCACTGTGTTCAGATTCTGTCTCTCCACGTTTCTCAGACGCCTGACACGCCGCACCAACCACGCATCCCGTCCAGAATCCCACCCACTGCTGGGACATCTCCTAGTCATGGTCCCCGCCCGTGAGTCTGTGCCGCCAGCAGACCATGGGCGACCCTGCTCCACACCCCATCCCTGCTCCTGCTCTCTGACCAACCAGGGTCTCCGGGGAAGCAGGCTCTGTGACAGAGGGCAGTGTGTAAGATGTCTGTCAGGGGGTGCTCCTGGGGAAAGGATGGGACGGGAAGGGAAGGGAGGGGAGGGGAGGAGGCATGGCAGCAGGAGAGCTGGAATATTTGGCAATCTCAAAGGAGGCCACAGCTGGGGCACTCAGAAGCCAGGCAGCCCTTCAGCAATGACTTGACGGGAGCGAGAGGGCCAGACCTCCACCCCCAGGTCCCATGCGGGCTGCCTGGACACGGCATGACCTTGGGGGCAGCACTCTCCCCAGATGGGTCTGTACGTGGGGGCTGGCAGCTGGGGGCTTTCAGCAGGCGGTGCTCCCTGCCGGTCAGGGAGACATCCCTTCATCCTGGGAGGATCTGGGTGGTGCCGGCGTGTGTCCCTCTCAGCGTTTGACTTAATGAACTGAATCTTAAAATCTGACCACCAGCACTTTCAAAGAGGTGAAGCACCTCAGCCCAGTCGTCAGATACATTCTGGGTCACCCCCCTTCCTGATCCTTCCACTGCACTCGGAGTCACGCCTACTGTCTCATGGATTTTTATCTCTCGTTTCCCATTATTTTTCCCAGCTGTTCTTGATCCAATAAACCGATTCCATGATCCCCCAGTGGGTTACAGTCTGTACTTTGGAAAACACCCTCGTATAGAATTAAAATTGCACTGTCCCCATGTGCCCCTACCAGGCTATTAAGGACAGGGCCCGACTTTGAAAGCCCAGCATTCCGTACGCTGGGTGGCACCTGGCAGAAGTCCATCAGCGTTTTAAAAATCTAATCTAAGTTCCTAAATCTAATCTCATCTAAATTCCTAAAACCTAATCTGAAAGCTCTTCCCCGTGCACAGAGACAGAACATTGTGATAAAACGTGAGAGCCCACTGGGCGGGTCCGTGCGGTCACCGAGCTGAGTCCCAGAGACAGCCGACCGGGAAGGCGGGGCCGCAACGCCAGCGCCCAGGGACCCGTTCCCAGCGCTGGGACCACCATGCAGCCTGGCTCCCTGGCGTCCACCCCCGCCACCTGCAGCCCGCTGGCCTGAGACACTTGTCACACGTGTGCTTTCTCGGAGCCGCCCTGAGCAACCAGGAGACCCCACGTGAACACGCATGCTCCCTTATAGGACGAGAAATAGTTAAGACATTTCTTTTTTTCTTTTTTTTAAAGATTTTATTTATTATTTATTTGACAGAGAGAGAGAGACAGCCAACAAGAGAAGGAACACAAGCAGGGGGAGCGGGAGAGGAAGAAGCAGGCTCCCAGCAGAGGAGCCTGATGCGGGGCTCGATCCCAGAACGCCAGGATCACACCCTGAGCTGAAGGCAGACACTTAACGACTGAGCCACCCAGGCGCCCCTAGTTAAGACATTTCTTAGGTCGATCCCAGGCCAAAGTCTTCAGCGAGGTCAGCTCTGCCTGTCAGGGACCCTCGGCCCACACGGGTCACCAGAGCTGACTCTCCCTCTCTCATTTCTCTCTTATTTTCAATCGTGGAAGTGTAATTGGCATACAATGTCCCATCGGTTTTGGGTGTGTATCTGTGATTTGATATTTCTGTACGTTATGGGACTTCAGTTCCTCGGGTGTTACTGACTCTATTCCCGGGCGGCCCTTTGCATCACGTCTTTCCCTTACAACCAGGAGCGTGCCCTGTTAGTGCCCTCCACCGTTCTGCCCACCCTGCTAACTAACCGTGTGTTCTCCGTATTTGTGACTCAGTTCATGTTTTGTGCTGTTTGGTTCCACTTAGGGGTGAAATCAGACGGCATTTGTCTTCCTCCCTCCAACCTCATTCACTCTGCATCACTGACCCCGTAACGTCACAAACGGCAGATCTCGCTTTTTCCTACGGCTGAATGATGGCCCGTCGTGTGTTCACCGCGTCCTCGTCCCTTCAGCCATCGAGGGACTCGTGGGTCGCTTCCACGGCCGGCTGTTGTGAATAGTGCCGCCGTGAACACGGAGAGGCTGATACCTCTCCGGGCTGGGGTTTTCATTTCCTTTGGATAAATACCCAGAGTGACGTTGCTGAGTCATAGGGTAATTCTAGTTTTTCTCTTTCTTTCTCTGTCTCCCTGACTGTGTTTCTCTCTCGTTTTCTGTCTGTCTGTCTCTGTCTCATCCCTGTCCCCCAGTACATCCCCAGTTCATCAGACCCAGGATCAGGGTCAGCCAGTGTTCTCGGGGGCACGTTGGTGAGGATCGCGTCCCCTGAGCCAGGAAGCGCACGTCCTACCGGAGGCAGAGGCTGCGAACAGACATTCACCTCTGAGTTCTGAGTTTCTGCTCACGTGTCTTTCCCAACGTCATTTCTTCCTAACTTGGAACCCTGGGCCAGGCCGAGAGCGTCGGGGCCACCTAAGGCCACGGTCAGCTCACAGGGCACGTCCCCACCCTGCTATGACACGTTCTCCTTAATGAAACCTCAAACAAATCACACCAGCCCTGTTCGAGTTGTGGCATTGGTGTCAGGATGTTTTGCTCTCACGTGTAAGGGAGACACAGTGGTTAAGGTGTTTATAACAGGGTGAGGTGGGAGGAGGAGAAAATCCTCAAGAGGTGGTCTGCCTGCCCTTGGCCGTGCGGGGTTTCCCTGGGGAGTGGGGGGTGGGGAAACTGCATTTCACCTAGGGGAGGGGCCTGAGCCCTGGTCTCAGCCCAGAGAAGGCACTGGGCCTCAGTGTCCCCTCCTGCACCCTGGGTCCGACCAGGCCCTCATGGGCACCCCTACCCTGAGCCTCGCTCTCTCGCTGTCCTTTTCCCGGACAGCTGCCTCGCTCGCCACCAGAAGCACGCTCATGACTCTGTTTCAGCACCATGTGCCATGGAGGAGCCTCCAGGGAACATAGGCCGCGGTCTGGGCCCTCAAACGCACACAGTCTCCGCAGGTGAGCCCAGGGTGCTGCGCGGCACCCCTGATGATGGCACAGTGAGAAAGGGGCCTGGGTGTCTTGACAGGCAAGGACTCTGCTCCCCAGCCCTCTGTCCAGCCGTCTCAGAGCTGCTGGGACGCTGCAGACTTCAGGGCCGGAGAGGGTCCCGCACAACTGGGAAACCACACGCCAAGTTAGGTGCCTGGTGGGAGAAAGAGCCCAGAGGTTTTCACTTCGCAAGCAACCCTGCTTGAGGGCTGCACACTGTTCTGGGCTCCACGCTGGGACGTGAAGGGTCACCAAGAGCTGGTTCTTGGAGCCTGGCTGGCTCGTGAGAGACGTCCAAGATTTGGGTGATGGGGCTTGGACAGGGGATGGTGAGTCCTCCCAGGAAAGGGCTCCGTGCATCTTACAGAGCCTAGGAAAGGCCATGATGACCCCAGAGAAGATGGATGAGGTGGCCCCTGGCCTGTAGCCTGAGGGCGACCGCGTCACATTAGTCCTGCCCTACGCCACACGTACATTGAGGGTTTTCTCCAGCCGTGCTCTTGGCGGCTCTCTGAGCCCCAAAACAGGGAGCAGAGCTCCCCTGCCGCGGGCGCGCACCTGCAGTCCCACGGGGTCTTCCGTTCCAGTGGCTCCTGGCCTCACACATGGGGTCCCAGGACGTGAGCTGCTCACCTCAGAGGCTACGTCTTCAACACAATGTGATGAGGACTCGAAGTGGAAAACGGGGCTTTGCTCAGGCCCAGGACCCCACGAGCACGTCTCACCGCCGTGACACAGGCTGCCCGGCTGCCCCTCTGTCTGCAGAGATTTTGCTGAGACTAGAACATTCTCCAAACTGGATGGCGCTTCCGAGCTCTCACCTCCCTGAAGGTCCAGAGACTTCCGTGGGGTTCATTAACCCGCTGGTTAGAAAAAAACAGTCGAGCTCAAACTGTATGGAGCCCCCCCCCCCCGTGGGCACCCGCCTCCGAGATGAGCTGCAGACGGAGCTGTCTGCGTGCTGGTGGGCAAAGCTGCTGCCAAGCCTCGCCCCACCCCCCGCTCACTCCATTGGACCCCGAATGTAAACTCGAATGAGGCAGAGACCGCTCCTATCTATTCACTGTTCCATCCTCTTGCGCCAGAAAGAAGTTTCCACAACAAGTGGTGCTCACGGAGCATCTCAGGCGTCTTGCGTGGTGCGGAGAGAACCAAGCGTCAGCGGACGAGCTTCGCCGAAGGGAGATGCTTCACAGGACACGCTGAGCCCCCAGACCCAGGGCTGGAAGCTTCCAGAGGCATCTGTCCCTGGCTCTTGCTTCTGTTACTGTATTATTAGTAGTCAACTATCCCTGTGCCTTCTGCCCATGCCTTTTTTTTTAACTATTTATTTATTTTAGAGAGACAGAGCATGAGCGAGAGGGGCAGAGGAGATGCAGAGAGAATCTCAAGCAAGACTCCGCCCTGTTAGGAGCTGGACGTGGGGCTCGATCCCACGCCCCTGAGATCATGACCTGAGCTGAAACCAAGAGCCAGATGCTCCACCAGCTGAGCCACCCCGGCGTCCCCACCGTGTTGGGAACACAGCAGTCAAGAATGCCTGCGTGCACGGGACCTGAGTCTCCTGCACCTGGAGACAGGCATGATCTCTACTTCCTGGGTCCGGTCCTGCCATCTGCGGACAGGACTCTGAACACGCCCGCTGCGGGGAAGTGCCCACCCAGCAGCCAGCGCTCTCCTTTCCCTGCTCAGACACCAGCACGGGCAGGGGTCAGCGCCTGTGACTCCGGCTGAGCCTCGCCCGCTGCACTCGCCCTGGGGCTCACCCGGGTGCCACAGGCACGAGTTTGCCAGCGACACCACGCAAGTCTCGAGAGCGGAGCCTGGTCCAAGAAGAGAGCTGGAACCCCAACCGTCAGGGCTCCAGCATTGCCCCAGTAACAAAACGATCAGTCTGGACAGGCCGGGGTTCCACCCACAACAGGAGGAGGCATTGGGATGGGGAGGGGTAGGACAGATGACAAAGTCAGGGGAGCTCTTTGCAGAGGGATGCTCTTATCCATTCTGATATGCAGTTAAGAGGGCACCAAACAGCAGAGGCTGATGTAGCTGAGAAACTTGGGGATGGGAGGAGGTCTGAAGCCCCAGATCACCGCTAGGGGACTGTTGCTGGCTTCCACGCACCTTGTGTCTCCCACTTCACCCCACCCCACCCCAGTGAGCCACGGTCTGCGGGAAGCTTCACCGCGGGGCATGCCCCCTTTGTCTTCACAGTGGTGACCAGGGAACGGGGAGCCCAGCCCGGGAGAGTCCGAAAGCTTCTCCTCATGCCCCAGGTCTCAGTCACCGTGACCCTCCCACGAGTGGTCTCTCCGTCTCTGCCCCCTCCTTGATCTCCTTGTCCCCCACGGTGAACAGCAGTGTCAACCCTACCACTGCCTTCCTGGGGAGCCTCGGGAAACACACAAGAGGCTTCTCCCCCAAGGTCCTCGCGTCCCATTTCCCTTAGCTCCTCACACGCAAGGAGACTAGTCCGTTCTTGATTGCCGGCAGTGCAAATAACATGTCCACCATCTTCATTCGTCGTTGGGACTTTGCTTTTTTTATTATTGTTACTGCTGTGCAGAGCACTTCATGTATTCTGAACTGATCAGCCTTTTATTTTACGGCTTGTGTGAGTTATAGTTATGAAAGCCTTACATATATAAGACCATGTAGAGATTAATCTCTGTTTTCTCATAAGGATGAAATGGTTCCATTTTTAAGCACGTTCACGTGTGATTATCTTGGATCTTTTACTAGTGGACAGTAAATTTTTTTTTTCAAAATGTTTTCTCAAATTACTCAACTTCCGCGGATAGGTCGGGTTAGTTGGCAGCTGGTCTCGGGAACCCTGACGTCTCCCATCCGGTATCGTTGACTGTAGTCACGATGCTGCGTGTCGGATCTGCAGGACTGCTCACCTTCAAGTGAGCTCAGACCCTGGGACCCGCATCGCCCCCGTCCCCCCACAGCCCCTCTGATAACCACCGTCCTGCCTCCGTCCCTGTAAGCTCAGCTTGCTTAGAGTCCAAATACAGTATTTGTCTGGCTGCTTTCACTCAGCACGATGCCCTCAGGTTCCATCCACGTTGTCACCAGTGGCAGGATTCCCTTCTTTCCCGCAGCTGAGTAATATCCCGTTGTATGTATACACCGCATCTTCTTTACGCATTCGTCCCCTGATGGACGGCGAGGCTGTTTCCACATCTTGGCTGTTGGGACCTGTGCTGCTTCATGGCAAACACAATAGAAAGGAAGATTGTCTATGGTTAAGAAGATTAAATCATATCATAAAAGTATCAGTCCTCCCCAAACTGATTCCATGTACTTCTGCACAAAACATCAGTTCCCTCCTTGAAAAGCTTTTTAAAAATTTATATGGAAATGCAAATGGACAAACATAATCAAGGCACCCTTGAAAAGCTCTGGACAAAGTTCTAGAAACTTAGATAATGTGGTTTCTTCATAAGCATAGAAAACCTGATCAGTGGCTAGAACGCTGGTTCTAAACCAGACTCACTCATGGAAAAAGTGCATGCGGAAAGGACGTGCTCTCTGTAAACGATGCCAGGACACTGGGCTTCCATAGAGAAAAACACGATGCGGGGCCCCTCGTGGCTCAGTCTGTTAAGCCCCTGACTCCTAGTTTCAGCTCAGATCATGATCTCAGGGTCCTGGGATCGAGCCCTGGGTAGGGCTCGGTGCTCAGCAGGGAGTCTGCTTGGGATTCTCTCTCTCTCCCTCTTCTTCCCCTCTCCCCGTGCTCTCTTTCTCTCAAATAATAAACAAATAAATCTTAAAAAAAAAAAACGCAATGCAGTTTTTGTCCCCTCCACAAAATTCAGTCCTAAGAAGGTTGTGTGTCTACATGTGACATGCAAAGCCAGACAGCTATGAGAAGACAGTGTACGACGATACAGTTATGATGCTGCAGAGTGGGTGGGCCCTGAAGCAAGATGCGAAAAGCCTTAAGAAGAGAAAAAAGTATGGAGGGATGTGAATATTGTCAAGTGAAGGCCTCCTTCCAACCAAACGCACAACAAATAAACCGAAAAACCAAACTGTGTAGTTCAACGATATATTTTTTAAGTTTTTAAAAATGTATTTAAGTAATCCTTATAATCAACATGGGGCTCAAACTCATGATCCTGAGATCAAGAGCCCCATGCTCCACCGACTGAGCCAGCCAGGCGCCCCAAGAATATACTACATTGCAAATAAGCAACAAAGATTTTTTTTACCCCAAATCTATCAAGACTTCCTTTAAAACAGTCAGAAGAGGGTATTGATCTCTGAGAGACAGTGCTGCAGAAAAGTGGAAATAGCTGGGTCTTTCAATTAAATGTCGCTGTGAGTGCTAAGCAGAAAATAAGGAAAGTATCTGCATATTTTCCATCATACTCGGAAACCAGTCCGGGTAGAGTATACACAGCAATGTGCAAGGCAGGATGTTAGAAAGTGATGTGAGAAATTGTCTTCACCTCCTTCTTATAGGAAAACATCCTCCTTAAGTAAGATACAAAAATCAATGAACTTCAAGGAAGAGATGACCAAACTTGACCACGCCGATGTGGAACACATCTGTTCATCAAGAAAACACCGTGAAGGGTTGGAAAGCCGAGCCACGGGCTGTGAGAACTCCTTGCTGCAGACGCAGATGATGAGAGACGAGCCCCCCAAACACCCAGCAGGACACCACCACCCCCTGAGGTCAGGCAGAGTGGGCTCGAGGTCACATCCCTGAGGCTGCCGAGGGAGCCCAGAGCCATGGGAGAGAATGCAGGGTGCGTCCCTGTGGGCTGCGGGCACCTGTCGAGGTTGTTGGCAGCATATAAAATACCAAAACTAAACAAAAAAATGAGAAAACCTGAACAGACCCGTAACCAGCAAAAAAAAATTGAAGCTAGTAATCAAAAATCTCACAACCAACAAGAGTACAAGGGTGGATGGCTTCCCAGAGGAATTCTACCAAACATTTAAAGAATTAGCACTTATTCTTCTGAAGCTGTTCAAAAAAATAGAAATGGATGGAAAACTTACAAATTAACTCTATACGGTCCATTATTCCCACAGATCTTCAGTCACATAAGTATGCGTTCCTAAGAAAGCAAAGGCCTTTCTGCGTGTTGTGAACCATGGAAATGGTACACTGTGTATATCCCTCCACAAGTTGCTTTTTGTCAGCACATTTGTGAATGTCTAGCAAGACAGAAAGAGTAAAAGAAAGAAGACATAATTTACCAATATTACGAAAGAGAGGATAGCATGACAATACATGAAAACATGAAAAGGGGAAGAAGAGAAACACAAAGAACTCTACACACATAATCTGACAACTCAGATGAAATGGAACAATTCTTCAAAACCACACCCTTGCAATCACCCTCAAGATGAAAGAGATAACTGGAGTAGTCCTTACAGTGTGTGTGTGTGTGTGTGTGTGTGTGTGTTTCCACATCATCGAGGAATTAACTCAATGCTCACAGACATGACCAGGTGTCCCAGCAAATGAACTCAATTCTGACTCTACCTGCTTAAAGAGAGCACCACAGGTGAAGCGCTCAGGCCCACAAGACAGCCCCCTGTTCAGACTCCAGTCCAGGTTGTCTCCTGTGCTTCTGACAGACCAGCTACTAATCGGAGGTCCCCACGACCCCCTCCTCTGGTTCCATTCATTTGCTAGGGCAGCTCACAGAACTTGGGAGACCAGTTGACTAGTAGATTACAGGTTTACTACAAAGGATGCTAAAGGACCTGAATGAATGGCCAGAAGTAGAAGTGCGTAGGGTGAGGTCGGCAAGAGTCCCTGGTCCCTTCTGCCTCATGGAGTTTGGGGTCCAGGGGCCTGGCATGTGGTTCACCAACCTGGAAGCCCTCTGACCCCTCCTCCTTTTGAGTTTTTATGGAGGCTCCAACCCTCTCGTCACAGTTGGTCCACCCCCCTCCCCAGCACCCAGCCCACATCCTTAGGGCCTTCCCAAAGTCCCCTCATGAACATAAACCCAACTGTGGTAGAGAGGGGCTGGTTAAGCAGAACAAGACACTTGCTTCACCTTCATGGCTCTGAGGGGAGTTCAGGAACTGAGGACAAGAGACCAACCGTGGTAACAAAAGATGGGCCCTTTGCTCTAGAAATTGCAAGGGTTTTGTGAGCTGTGAACCAGGAATCTGGATGAAAACCAAATTACATCTTTACTCTAAAGCATAATATCACAGCCCTACAACACTTTTTAAAAATTGAATTTGTAGTTACCCCTACTGAGAAATCTCCAGGCCTAGATGGTTTCAATGGCAAATTCTACCAGACATTTAAAGAAGAAAGAACACCAATGATATGCAGTCTCTTCCAGAAAAAATAGAACAGGAGGGAATATGTCCCAACCTATGAGGACAACATTACCCTGATACCCACAACTAAGAGTATAAAAGAAAGAAAAAGGGAGAGAAGGAAAGTGGGAGAGAGAGACAGAGAGAAAGAGAAGGAAGGAAGAAAGGATGGAGAGAAGGGAGGGAGGAAGGGAGGGAGGGAGGAAGGGAGAGAGGGAAGGAGGGAGGAAGGAAGCAAGAAAATAAGAGCAAACTACAGACAAATATTCCCATGAACCACATGAAAATCCTCAATCAAAATATTATGAATTCAAATGCTATAATATATAAAAAGAATAATGTGCCACAACCAAGTGCCAATTTTCCTGGAAATGCAAGGTTGGTTCATCAGTTGCACATGTACCATTATAACTTGCCACGTTAATGATCTAAAGAGAAAAGATCACACTTCATATCAGTTGATACAGAAAGAGCATTTGACAAAAACCAGCAGCCATTCATGATGCAAACTTCCAGCAAAATCAGAATAGAGGGGAACTTCTTCAACCAGTATGGGGCATCTCAAAAACATCCAGCAGGTTACATCAGGTGTGATGCTGAAGCAGTGAATGTTCTCCCTGAAAGCAGGAATAAGAGAGAAATCCACCCTCATGAGTCTCGTTCAACATCATACTGGAAGTCAAGCCACTCCAATGAAAAATTTAAAAATGCACCACATGGGAAAGATAGAAAGAAAACTGTCTGTATTCACAGATGACATGATTAGAAAATTCCAAAGAATCTGTCGAAAACCTTGTAGAACAAATATGTAAGTTTGGTGAGGTCTTGGGATGCAAGATTGCAACAGAAAACCCACATTTAGAAAACAGAAATCGTAAAAATATTATCTACATCAGCTCCAAAAAAAGATAAAATACCCAAGCATACATGCAGAGAAAACACGCACTGGATCTGTGTGTGAAAACTACAGAATTTTGAAGAAAGACACTTTAAAAGACTTTAATGTATGGGGAGATGTACCATGTTTGGGGATGGAGAGATTTGATGTAGTAAACACATCAGTTCTCTTTAAGTGATGTATGGATTAACTGCAGTCCCAATCAAAATTTCAGCAAGACTTCTTGCAGATATAGGGGCACCTGGGTGGCACAGCGGTTAAGCGTCTGCCTTCGGCTCAGGGCTTGATCCCGGCGTTCCAGGATCGAGCCCCCCATCAGGCTCCTCCGCTGGGAGCCTGCTTCTTCCTCTACCACTCCCCCTGCTTGTGTTCCCTCTCTCGCTGGCTGTCTCTGTCAAATAAATAAATAAAATCTTTAAAAAAAAAAGACTTCTTGTAGATATAGATAAGCTGATTCTCGAAACTATATGCAAAGATGGAAAAGCTAGAACAGCTCAAAGAATGTAGAAAAAGAAGAGTGAGGTGTGAGCATCATAGTACCTTCTTTCAAAACTGACTCTGAAGTTGTAACAATGGAGCCAGTGTGGTGCTGGTGAAGGACAGACACACAGATCAATGGAACGGAATACAGGGTCCCGAATAGAGCCAGACCAATAAGGGTAACTGCCTTCACTACAAAGGTAGAAAGGCCATTCTCTCAAGAAAAGATAGTTTTTTCAAGAAATACTATTGGAACAACTGGACATTTTAATCCCCCCCCCCAAAAAAAAAGGATCTTGGTCTCAATTGCAAAGATAAACTCAAAATAGATCAAAGGACTAAATATAAAAAATATAAAACTTAAAAAAAAACTAGGGCATCTGCCTGGCTCAGTCAGTGGAGCATGTGACTCTTGATCTCAGGTTATAAGTTCGAGCCCCACCTTGCTTGTAGAGATTACTCAGATAAACAACCAACCAACCAACCTTGGAAAAAATGGTGGAAATCTTACTTAGGCAAAGAGTTGGTACATATGACACCAAAAGCAAAATCCGTAACTGGAGACACATCTATATATATATACATATGGGTGTACCTTAATGACAGTAGGAATGTGAAGGGAGACACCGTGTTTGGAAGCATTTGGCATAGTGGACATGATGTCCAGTCTTTGATGTATACCCTCCTCTCCTGGGAATCCCTGCCATCCCACGGAAAGAAGCATCAGCACATGGGGGTGTATGCACAGTGAAGCTGCTGATGCTTTGCCTGGAACAGCAGAAACGTGGGGCCACGGGAACGCCCCTGAAGAAAGAATGGCTGAACACCCAACAGCACAGCCACACCATAGGTGATCAGACTGACACCAGGCATCGCTCTTTCAGCGACAATCCAGGCACTGGGAATCTAGCAGGGAAGCCACACAGGTAAGGTAGAAGGATATCCACTGATGAGGACAGACTGACCAGGGAGCTGTACGGTGGCCGGGGAGGTACGAACACTGGCTGCACGCCCTGCACGACATCTTGGCAGTGTCGTGATGGTGTGGTGGGCATACATACAAAGGGGTCCCTGAATTATAAAACGAATATGGAGAGGACTACAGATAAAGTAAACCAGAGTCTCGAGTTTGCTGTGACACACTTGCTGCTGGGGAAGCGTGTGGTGAGCCCAGGACACTGAGCTGGACCCGGGTGATGGCATTTGGGGGTTCATCATACTATTTATCTTTGCAGACCATGGAAATTCCAAACTAGTCAAGAACGTTGAAACAGTAGTTTTGACCCAGCAGTCTGACGTCTTGGATGCTGCCTGGGAGACTGTCCCACACAAGGAAAAGATGCCTGCAAGACATTTTACACGCTTGATCCAAACTCAGGATGCCCACAGCAAGGACACAAGGTAACCCTTTCAGAGCAGCCACCAGAGTAAGGCGAGGAAACAGTGAATCTACAGAGCAGAATGGTGGGAAAATATGAACTAACACTTGCTCAATCTGAAAGAAGGCAGAGAAGTAAAAAATCTTTGAGCACAGGAAAGCAAGGTAAAGCTTTCCCCTGTGTTCCCTTCTTGGGGTTTTAGTTTCAGGACCTACATTGAAGCCTCAAATTCAGTCTGAGTTGATCTATGGTGATGACGGTGTAAGATAAAGGTCCAATTTCCTTCTTCTGCATGTGGATGTGTGGATGCCCAGCTTTCCCAACAGCATTTCTGGAAGATCTGTTTTGTCCCCACTGTGTATTCTTGGCACCTGGTTCAATGATCAGTTGATCATATCAGAGCGGGTTTCCTTCTGGGCTCTCTATTCTGCTCCATCGGCTTATGCCAGAAACACACTATTGTGAGTTTGTTTTGTTTTGTTTTGTTTTGTTTTGTTTTGTTTTGTTTTGTTTTGTTTAAGTAGGTCGTAAGCCCAGTGTGGAGCCCAGCACGGGGCTTGAACTCATGATCCTGAGATCAAGACCTGAGCTGAGATCAAGAGGTGGTCTCTTAACCCACTGAGCCACTCAGGTCACCCAGAACCACACTCTTTTAATTCTGTAGGTTTGTGACATCATTTGATATCAGAAACGTGCTGCATCCAGCTCTGTTCTTCTTCCTCAATGTTGTTTTTGCTGTCCCGGGTCATTTGTGGGGGCGTATGAACTTTAGGGTTCTTCTTCTATTTCTAAAAATTGCCATCGTGAATCCAATAGGAATTGCATTGAAAGTGAGTATTGCTTTGGGTCCTATGGACATTGTAACAATATGAAGGCTTCCAACACTTGAGAATGGAATGTCTTCCCAAAGTCTTCTGGTTTTTAGTGTACAAGTCTTTCACTTCCTTGGTGATGTCTTTTCTTTTTGATGCTACTGAGAAGTTAGTTGTTTTCTTAATTTCCTTTTTGGAGAGTCATTCTTGTTACATAGAAAGGGGACCAATTTTTTGTATGTTGCTTTTTGTCCCGCAACTGTATGAACTTCGCTCATTAGTTCTAACAGTTTTTGGTGGAGTCTCTAGGGTTTCCTATTTATAGTACCATGTCTTCAGCAAAAAGGGACAGTTTGACTTCCCCCTTAGCAATCGGGATGGCTTTCTTTTTCTTGTGTAATTGCTGTGGCTAGGAATGGAGAGCTGAGGGAGGACGTCCTTGTCTTGTTCCTGGTCTGAGGGGAAATGATTACAGGTCTTCACCATTGAGTATGAGGTCAGCTGTGGGCTTTCATACATGGCCTTTATTTCGTTGATGAATGTTTCCTCTAAACCGACTTTGCTTTTTATGGTCTATTTTGTCAGATGCTCTTTCTCCAACTATTGAGATGATCATATGGCTTTTGTCTATTCTCTTGTGAAGTGATGGATCATCGGTTGATTTGCCAGAGGGGAAGTGGGTGGGGGGGTGGGCAATAGAGATGAAAAATATTAAGAGCTCTAAACTTCCAGTCCTAAAACAGACACACCACGGAAATTCAAAAAGTGAGCATAGGGAATACAGTCATTGGTACTGTAATAACTTGTACAGGGACAGACGGTGACTACAGTTCTCGTGGGGAGTGCTGAGTAATGGACAGAATTGTCGCATCACTAAGTTGTAGTCCTGAAACTAATGTAACATTGTGTATTGACAATACTTCAGTAAGTACTCAAGAAGAGGGGCTTCTATTAGAAATCACAGTGAATCATGAAAGGCAATCATGCAGCCGTTCCAAATATAAGGGCTCCTTGGCAGGGATGATCAAGATTTCTCAACTGTTCTTCAGTGTATATTAAAAAAAAAAAATGTCTTTCTTTGTGTGAGAGATAGAGAGAGCTCGAGTGGAGGGAGGGGCAGAGGGAGAGGGAGAGAGAATCTCAAGCAGACACCCAGCCGAGTCCAGGGCCCAACACAGGGTCAGTCTCTCCACCCGGGAGATCATGACCTGAGCCAAAACCAAGAGGCAGACACTCAAACAACTCAGGCACCCAGGGGCCCCTCAAACGCTCTTAAGTGCAAAACGCATGCTGTGAACCCTGGGGTGGGAGGACATCTGTGACACAGTCTCCCTAGAAGGTGGGACGCCTGGAGGGCCCGAGCATGGGCGCCGAGGATGGTGGGAGGGAGGCATGCCTGCCCTTCCCACCGTGCGTGCGTGATGCCAGGACCCTCCCCAGGAGCTTGACCCTCAGGATGAAGGGCTATGTGCAGACGGAACCCATCGACCTGCACTGATGACACGGGACCCATTGCGGGCGGAACGGTGGCACCCCGGGGTTCCACCGCTGCCTGGCGCGCACTCTGCTCTGTGTCCGCAGGCAGTTGGAGGCGCTCGCACTCTCTGTCCCTGGCTCTGCCACACTCGCACTGACTCCCTTGCCCCACAACCCCCGTGTAGACAGCAGGTGCAGCTCCCACAGCGACAGGCCACAGGTGAGTGTGAGCTGCTCCCTGCTCCCCTCGGGCCACTGTGGGGCTTGTGGGCTCCGGGTGGGCCGCGATGGCCTCCGGGCTGTGGCCGAGAACCCCCGAGCCCCGAGTGCTGACCGTGTGTATGCGGTCCTTCCACAGCTCCGTGGGGTCGGGGCTGCCCCCCTGCTGCCCCAGTCCTAGCCTCCTGGGCCAGGAGCCAGCGTGCTCCACCCCAAACAGGGAACACGAAGCCCCTCCTGCTCTCCCGACACCCCTCCTCGGGCTATGCGCAGTCCTGGCGTTCAGGGTGGGAGTTTGTTCACACTCTTGCTGGCAAAGTCATTCATGTGGATGACGTCCAGTTCATTGCTTCTTCCCTCGTGTCGCGTGAGCTTGTGGGATCTGAGAGACACCTTTGATCCCCCCAAACCCGCAGGAACACTCACTGGCCGGCCGTTCCAGCCAGCCTCGTGCTGCCAGCCCCAGGCTGGGGGACGCCACACCGAGCATCAGGTCAGCGGTTCCCAGGAGCCTCCCGGCCCCCCGTGTGCTCCTGGTAACGGGGTGAAGAGACCCCGTCATCTCAGGGTGACTGCATGTCCTGGGACAGTGGCCGGGAAGGGAGTCTGGAGGCAGGAGTGCTACCGAGTGGGAGGGCCCACGTGGGATCTGCTGGCCCAGCACGTCCCCCCGGAGCTAGAAGGTTTTCTCCACTCTGGGCTCAGACAGACTGGGGATCTGGCCACAGGGAGCAGACGCCTTGTGCTCTGGAGGTTTTCACGCAGGATCCTATCTGGATGTGTTTGGTTTGCAGCCCCATGGAAGAGGACCTGGAGACCCTTCTGGCCTTGGAACGGGCCAACATCATCGCCAATTACACTCAGGTGAGGCCCAGAGAGGGCCCATTGACACGAGGCGCACCCGCTGCAGGGGCAGGGACCAGAGCCTGCAGGCACGGGGGGGCCCAGGTGGGGACCAGAGCCAAGGATGGGCCCGTTCAGCCCAGACAAGGACCGGAGTCTTCAGGAACGAGAGAGATCCGGGGCTGGGAGGGGGTCCTAGGCATCAATCAGCAGCAGGTGAGGGTCCATCCGGGATCACAGTCGTCCATAGCAGATAAGGCCCAGGTGGGGACCACAGGCAGGTGTGAGCAGCTCTGGCCCAAAAGGAGTCCCAGCAGCAAGAGCAGTTGTGTCCCCGGTGGGGAGCGGAGCCAGAGTCCAGCAGCTGAGCCCAAGTGAGCACGTTGCCAGTAGGAGCAGGGAAGCCAGGGGGGCTCATCGCTGGTAGAAGTAGGTGAGGCTGTCTGGCTGCTCCCCTGGGGCAGACAGGTCCTGCCTCTCGTGCTGGGCCCTTTTCAGAGGGTCCTGGGCTCCCTGAGGATGCAGGGGAGAGAGGAGGCATTCTGTACCCTCCTTTCCCCCGTGGCCCTGGCTCTGAGAGGTGCCCACCCCGTCCCCTGTTTCAGGCACGCCCAGCAGGGTCTCCCCGGGGCCCACGGGAAGATGCTGAGCTCTCGCTGTGCAGGCTCACGGACCATCACGGCTTTCTGCAGTGAGTCCCCCGGGCCCTCCTCCATCCATCTCGGGGTGGACTGCATTTGTAGGAACACCTCTCTCGAGGCAGGACCCATCTCCCCACCTCAGGGCCTAGTCTCCTGGAGCCCTCTGAGGGCCGGAGTCTGGGCTGGGCTGGAGCCGAGAGACCCAGGAGGCAAAGCCAGGACATGGGCAGCCATGGAGCCGGGCCTTGGGCCAGGCCCCTGGGCACTCCGAGGAGGGGCCTCCACGCCCGCTTCGGCCTCCAGCATTCAGAGTGTGGGTCCAGTCTGTTGAGCAGGGGCTCCAGAGGGTGAGGGGCTCTGGGAAGGTGGCGTCCTTTCCGGTCTGGGGCGAGGGCGGAGGAGTGCTCCTCAGTGACACCCCCAGGCCAGGGCCATCACAGCTCCTGAAGGCCCCTGCAGGATGGCAGGAAGATGCCAGGGACAAGGCAGGGTCAGGGAGGGAGGGTGGGCAGCTGAGGGAGGGGCCGACCCGCCTGGGCAGGAGGCGGGAAGAGGAGGAAGAGGCTGCCCTGGGGCGGGAACAGGGGACGAGGGACAGCACAGTGGCCTTGGTGCAAGGAAAGGAGGCTGCTGGGCCGATGGCCGCCACAAGACCTCGCCAAGCCTGGAGACTCCCTATGTGGCCACCAGGCTGCTCCCGGGGTCTCAGTCCCTGCTCACCGCCCAGGGACAGGGGCCCGTTTGGAGGGGTCAGGGGTGGGTCATGCTCAGGGCTCTGACAAGACAAGGGGTAAAAATGGGCCAGAGAGGCAGGAGTGACCAACAAGAGGGGTGGAGTCGGGGGACAGGCACGGGGGGGCCCAGGTGGGGACCTGGGTGATGGCCAGGGTGAGGGAGAGGCAGGCTGGACGCCGGGCAGCCAGGCTCTAGGAAGGCCTGGGGACCTCAGCCCAATGGTCCAAGGAGGCCCCCAGGCTGCACTGAGAGCTCTCACACTGGCCCATCCCAGGACAGGGGCAGGGGATCTTCTGGGGGGCTGCTGAGAAACCCTGCCCAGCCCACCTGCCAGCAACAACCTCTCTCACACCCAAAACAGGAACCTGCCCCCGCCTGAGCCATAGGCAGCTGGCGGCCCCCACCCTCCCTGGGGTCAGCCGTCCCCTCCTGAGTCTCCTGGGCCGAGCCTTGGGGGCTGTAGGGCCGGGGCCTGGTCCTCAGAGCTCTGCTTCTCTTGCCTTCCAGGGAGAAGGAGCTGCCTGGCCCCAGCCCCCACGAGGCAAAGGTACGAGCCTGTCCTGGGGCTCGAGCAGGATGCGGTGGGTGGGCCTGGGGCCAGGTGACGGCAGACCCAGTCTGCAAAGCTGCCCCAGGGCTATTTTGCCAAAACCCCCTGTCCCAGCCCTCCACGCTCTGCTGGGAACGGGCCTGAGACCCGGAGCCGCAGTCAGCGGGAGCGGCCCCGTGCCTCTCTGCTCCTCTGTGTCTGCTCACACAAAGGCCCCAAAGGGTGCCTGAACACTGCCCCGGCACCAACCTACAGCAGCGGGCGGCCTATCTGCTGACCCCCCTCTCATTTTCCAGCAACGTCGCCAGGAGACCCGGAGAGCCGACAAGTGGGTGAAGATGCTGCGGAACTGGGACCGCTACCGGCACAGTGAGAAGGTGGGGCGCCGCGTCCCCGCAGACGGCACTGTGTCCCGCCCGGGGGTGGAGTGCAGCCCACAGCCTCCCTCCAACCCCCCGACCCCAGGATCGTCCCCTGCCTGGGGAGCGTATGCTGCCAGAGCCAAAGCCTCCCCAGGCCCAAGGAGGACAACAGAGGGAGCGACAGGGCCGGGCCACAGTCCCCTCCTCCTTGTGGGAGTCGGGGCCCCGCTCTAGGGAGACCCAGCCTCTCTGCAGACACCACGGAGCCAAGGCCAGAAGCTTCGACATGCCTGGTGCTCCTTGGGCTCCGTGGTGCCGAAGGGGCCTGTCTCACCAGCGCCACCTTCTTTCCTGTAGATGCGCCGTCGTGTCTACAAAGGGGTCCCTCCGCAGGTGCGGGGTCAGCTGTGGGCCCTCCTGCTCGATATCGAGACGGTGAAGGCCACCAACCAAGGGGTATACGAGGTAAGCCCTTCCACCCCCAGCAGAGGCATGGCCCTTGGATGACGCCTCGGCAGGAGCTCAGGGGAACCCGTGGGGAGGGAGGGGTGAGGTCATGTGCCTTGGGGACCCGGGGCGACCCCAGCACTCTCCTGGTGCCTCTCAGTCCCAAGGGTCCCGCCATCTCCCTGCTGCCCCCGCCTCAGTCCCATGGGCCCCAGAGCAGGGCAGGCATGGGGTCAGAGACAGGCAGGGCTGTGGGGCTCTGTCCTCCTCCTGGGCAGGCTTAGCATCAGGGTGATGGTAGCCGGCACCCTGGACAGGCCCGGAGCCCCACAGCAGCCCTCCCGGCCCCGGAGCTTGGGATGGGGGCCGGCCAGGTGGGCCAGTGCCAGATTCCTGCTCGGCCCGCAGAAGGAGCTCATGGATGCGAAGGGGAGGAGAGCCAGCCTCTGCCCTGCCCTGCCCCACCTGGGGGGCTGCAGGGCTCCAGGGGGCATCAGGAGCACAGGCCCAGGGACCCTCCCTGTGTCCCTGAGTGCCCTGAGATGGGCCTGGGCCCTGGGAGCACGTTCCAGGGAGCAGCCTCTGCGGGGATGCGCTCAGGGCCCAGGCTGGCGCTCAGTCCTGGAGGATGGGCCCCTGTGTGGGGGAGGGGAGGAGCCTCGGACTGACCATCGGGAGTGCCCTCCCTGCCCAGGGCTGCAGAGCCCGAGCCCCGACGCAGGCATCACGGCACGGTGGGCACTGGGGCGGGGCCCCGGCTTCAGAGACAAGGGACGCAAGGAGGGTTCTGCAGGACACACGACGCGGCGGCCAGCAGTGCTCCCTGCTGAGGAGGGCAGTTGGGGGCAGTTAGGGTTCCGTGGCCCTGACGCAGCCCCTCCTCCCCGGTTCTGCCCACAGAAAATGAAGGAGCAGGCCCAGCTCTTCTCCAAGGACATCCGGCAAATTGATCTGGACGTGAACCGGACCTTCCGGAACCACGTCATGTTCTGGGACCGCTATGGCATCAGGTGAGGCTGCGGGGCAAGCAGGCTTCTGGGGTCCCCAGGGGACACTTCAGGGGTCAGGGTGGCCCAGGGGCTTCTGGGGGGGCAACCCGGGGTCTCTGCGGAGGGGGGGTGATGGCAGCAAACACAGTCCTGCCGCGTGGGAAAAGCGCTGGGGATGACCCAGTAGCCCCCAGGGTCGGCGGCGACAGGGAGGGCGCCGAGACAGGGACTGGTGGCGAACCCACGGAGGAGAGGCCTAGGGGCTGCGGGCAGCGGTGCAGGGGGAGTGCCTGGCCCCAAAGTGGACGGTCAGGGTGCAGCTGGCGGCCACTCCAGGGCTGCAGGGGCAGGGGCAGGGCGAGCTGATGGCTCCGTGAAAACCCAGGAGCTGAGCATCCCAGGGTGGCAGCTGTCATGGAGGCAAACAGAAAACAGCAGAATGAAGATAAACTCCCACCGCACTGTGTGTCTGAGCTGGCTGCACGTTACTGTGTGTAGACCTGACCCCAAAGACACGGCCCCCGCCCAGATGCCCTGAAGACCGCAGGTCCCAGGAGGCTGGATTCTGCCCCCGCCGGCCTCGCTGTGCGGGCTGGCCGGACAAGAGCCACCCACCCTGCTCTCCCCTTTTCCAGGCAGCGAGCCCTGTTCCACGTGCTCTCGGCGTATTCCATCTACAACACCGTGAGTGTCCCCCTGCCCAGCCTGCTGCCCCGCGGGTGCCCTCCGTCTCGAGGATTCCTGACCCACCAGGGCACATAGTTAGGACTCCAGCTCCCAATGTCCCAGAGACACAAGGGAGGGGCTCCCGACTCTAGGACTGAGGCTGGGGGTGGGGTCCAGACCTCACGGCAGGGGACGGCCGGCCGGCCCCCGAGTCCCTGAACCCTGGGGTCGCCAGGTGCTCTAGCCCGCACTGCTGTGACGCGACAACTGCGGTCTGGTCCTGAAGAGACCATACTCTGAATCAGAACCTGGGCGGGGAGGGAGGTTCCCATGACCCTGACCTCCACCACGACGAGGTGGCCTCGTTCCATCGGGGCCTGGCTCTTGCAGGAGGTGGGCTACTGCCAGGGCATGAGCCAGATCGTGGGGCTCCTGCTAATGTTCCTGTCAGAGGAGGACGCGTTCTGGGCGCTGGCTCAGCTGATGACAACGGAGCGGCACGCCATGCACGGTAGGGGGAGGGCAGGGCGCCTGGACGGGACTGGGAGCTCAGGACAGCCTCCTGCACGGCTGCTCCAGCAGCGGGGAGGCCAGGACCCCCACCCAGCGCGCCTCCCCACTGGCAAAGGACACCGCCTCCCCAGGGGGCTTTCGCAGTCCCGTAGCCATGGCCTCCAACCCCACCATTTGCAGACCATTCTCGCATTCTCGCGGTCCTTCGGCCTCCTGTCTGGCTGCCGGCTTCCCCCCCGACCCCTCCCGCCAGCCCATGGCCAGAAGAACCCAGGCGCCAGCCTCTCCTACTCCCGTGGGCCCCCAGCCTGGCTCCCAAGCCCAGGAGATGGCCCTGCACACCCCCATTACCCTCCCCGTGGGCTGCACTCCCTGCCCCTCGGTGCTGGGGACCCCCTTGCCCCTGCTGCGACCACCGCAGGAGAGACTAGCTGGGTCAGATGGGCCTGGTCCTCAGCCCAGGGCACCCACCCCGCTGGGTGTCTGTGAGGAGGAGGGTCCTCTGCCCCTGGCCCCCAGGCCTGGACGGCAGTCCTGCTGTCTGGGAAGAGCGGGTCCAGCCAGGGCTCGGGAGGGCTGTGGGCACACACGGGAGCCAGGGCACGGGAGAGGAGACACCTGCCAGGACTCACCCCCCACCTGGTGGGGGAGAAGGCCCTGATTGTTGGGGGGCCTGGGGCCTTCTCAGGCTTCTTCATTCCAGGGTTCCCCAAATTGCTGAGGTTTCAGGCCCATCATGACCTCATTCTTGCCAAAGGACTGCCAAGGCTGAAGGAGCACCTGGCGAGTAGACGCTGTCCAGACGCCCCGTCCCCTATGGCCTGGGCAGGGGTGGGGGGCGAGCAGAACCCTGCTGAAGCTGCCCAGACTTTGCTGTCCTGTTCCTTCTCCTGCTGGGCCCGGGGGCGGCGTCAGGGCTGAGCGGGGCCGTGGGGAGTGTAACCACCTGGTGCGTGGGGCCCGGGCCCTGGCTGGGTCCTGAGCACCTTCTGCCCTTCCACCAGGACGAGGAACAGATGGGCACTGGCATCTACACGGCCAAGTGGTTCCTACAGTGCTTCATCGACCGGGTAAGGCCACCCAAGCCCACCCGGTGCCTGACCTGCTCCCTGCCCCTGGCCCCCGGGGAGGCCCGAGCTCAGCCCCACCCTCCAGACTGGCCGGGCCCCACCGGCGGCCCTAAAGGCTGAGGCTCACAGGGAGAACCCAAGAGGCCCCCTCGAGGAGGTTCAGAGGACGGACTGTCTCCGTCTCCGCTCTCCCAGGGAAGGCCAGGTCAGCCTGGGGTGTGGACAGGCCCTCGGCCCATTCTGCAGCCAGCCTGGAGTCCTCTCGGGGCATGTGGCCACCGAGCGTGGGGTAGAGTCTGTGGCCCCCCAGGTCCGCGGGTTGTGCCGGCCAGGCCCTCACCACCCGGAGGCTTCTGGAGCCCCATCCTCCCCGGGCGGAGCACGCCCCCAGGAGGGGCTGCAGGGCCTCCACGGATACAGCTGGGCAGGGGCGGCAGGGGCTCCCCGTGGGCCCAGCTGAGGCTGCTCCTCTCACCCCTGCTGTCCCCACAGACCCCCTTCTCGCTCACCCTGAAGCTCTGGGACACCTACATCTTAGACGGGGAGCGCGTGCTCACGGCCATGGCCTACACCGTCCTCAAGGTGCACAGCAGTGAGTGAGCCCGCGGGAGCCCGGGGTGTCGGGGAAGGGCAGGGGCGGAGCGTGCAGACCTCAGTGGAGGGACGGGGGCCGGCAGGCGGGTTGGGGGCACCCTACAGACGAGCAGCAGACACGGGGTCCTCCCGGCCACGGCTCTGCCCGCGGCACTCCTCGGCGCAGCTGGACCCCCAGCAGTTGTCCCTGGGAGGCACCCTGGGGCAGCAGGCTGGGCCCCCCTGGCTCTGACTCACACCCTTTGGCCAGAACGCCTCCTGAAGCTGCCCCTGGAAGGTCTTCGGGAGTTTCTACAGGACACCCTGGCCCAGCCCTGGGCCCTGGACGATGAGGGGGTGCTCAGACACCTTCGGGCCTCCATGGCCCAGCTGAGAAAGATGCAGTGTGACCTGCCCCCCCCAGGTGGGCTCAGGGCCCCATCCCCTCCGGATTCACCCTCCCGGGGCAGCACACAGTGGACAGAGCCCCCGGGGCCTTCCTCCTCACCTCCGTCCCTCTCCTCTTCTGCTCCCACCTTGGGGAACCCAGGCCAGGGCGGGGCACCCGGGCGCTCACTGCAGGGGCCGGGCATCAGCAGCCTGGAGGGTGGTGGTCAGGGGCAGGCCAGGGTGGACACAGGGAGCCACGAGCCCACCTGGGCCCAGCCGGCTGGAGACAGCCTGCTGGAGACGCTAATGCAGTCTGCCTCTTTGCAGCGGGCCCCGAGGAGTTCCCCACGATGCCCCTGGGCCTGGAGCAAGGGTCCCCGGCACCCAGGCCCCTCCTCCCTTCTTCGAGCGTTGAGACGCTCCCCGGAGTGGACGGGCCGGCCTCCCCAGGTCCAGCCACCCAACGTGAGCAGCTGGGACACCTTCCCAGCCAGGCCATCCTCCAGGCCGAGGAGCCGCTGCTGCGGGAGGGAACGTCCACAGAGCCCGCGGCTGCACACCTGAGGCCGGGAGCCCCAGGGGCTCAGGTTCTGACCCAGCTGCCCCCAGCCCAGGACCCCTGGCTGGCCCAGCTGCCCCCCCAGCGATGCAATTCCCTGCCCAACCTCCAAGGGCACCAGGACAGTGCGGGCAGGTGGCCCCTGGATGTGGGCTTGAAGGCACAGTACTGGGTCCCTTTCCCTTCAGCCCCTACCTGGGCCACCCCGGGGGCCACACCACAGACCAGGCCCCGGAACACCCCTGGGACTCCCAGGACAGCGTCCACCCAGCCCAGGAAAGAGGCAGCTGTGGGGCCCAGGACACTCTTCCCGCCCTGCGGCCACTGCAGCTCATGCCCCTCTCTGGGGAGTGACCGGCATAGCCGAGACAGAATCAGGGCAGCATTGAACCAGCAGCCCCAAGGCCCCGCCCCTGCCCGGGACCCTCTGACCTCCACGTCCATGGGGACCTTAGATGCCCCCTGGCCTCTGGAGCAGAGCGTGGTGCTGAGCGTGGGGGCCCTGAGGCTCTGGCCGGCCAGCACCATGCCCTGCCTCGTCACACTGGCCTTCCTGGAGGACGGCAACCCCCCCAGGAGGCATAAGTCCCTGACCCAGGGGGACCTCAGCCGGCCTGGCCCCAGGCCCTAGGGGGCAGAGACGACATGAGCCCCCCCACGACCAGAATGAAGACGGATGGGATCGAGTGCCCCGTGGCCCCGGCCAGTCCTGGGTTCTGGCCCAAGGCTGGGCGAGCCCTCTCAGGGCTCTACGTGGCCACATGGGACCTGGACATGTCCCACAGATCTAGGTCTCTGACCTAGGGCAGCGCTGGGAGCCACAGGCCACCCCAGCCAAGGCGTAGCAGGGGCAGGCAGATGGGCGCCCCCCCCCCACAGCAGGAGGCATGTGCCACCAGAGATGGGGTCTGGAGCGGTCGCCTGGCAGCATCGGGGCAGAGGCCGAGGTCACGCAGACGTGCGGGGACCCTGTCCAGGAACCCCAGCACCACGGCTGCAGCTCGGTCCTCGGCACCTGCCTCTCGGGGGCCCCGGACGCAGGAAACGTGCCGACACCCAGGGTCAGCACAGGCTGCCAGTTGGGGGACGCCAGCACCCACGCCTCCGTGTGACCCCGGCAGTCCTCGAAAGGAAAAGCAAGTCTCCCGCCCCAGGGGAAGGCTCGCACCCTCGGTTCCTAGCCCGTCTGCTGCTGAAAGGTCAATAAAGCGTTTTGTTACGAGGCAAAGCCGGCCTGTTCCTTTGGCGCCCAGAGCTCTGAGCACGAAGACACCCAGAGAGAAGAGGGTGGCTCGGCCCAGGCCGCCTCACCCACCCCTGCAGGTGTCCCCGCAGAGGGGCCTCCGGGCAGACAAAGCTGAGGGTCCCAGGTGCCTTCCAATCTCGGCCAGACGCCAGGATCAAGACCATCAAATAATTTACTGCGACTCAGCCTGTGGCCAAAGGGCCAGGACGGGGCTGGGAGGAGAGCGACAGCCGGGGTGCCGGGGGCCTCAGGTCACCACAGTCTGTGCAAAGCGTCCTGGGAGGTCTGCGGTCACTCTGTCCGGGGAGCTGGGGCTGGCTGGGCTCCGGTGGCACTTCCTTACTTCCTTCCCCTCCTCCTTCCTCCGTCGGCACCTCCTCCTGGCATCCGGCACTTCCACGCCCCGTGCCCGTGCTCCTGGGGCACAGAGGGTCTGCGGGGATGTCAGAGGGGGCCTGGAAGGGAGGTCAGGAGAGCAGGCACCTGCAGCTCAGGCAGCCCGGGCCCCCCTCGTCAGGCGGGCTCGGCTTCCGCACCTCGTGCTGCCGGATCTCTCGCACCAGCGTGTGGAAGGCGTCCTCCACACCCTGGGAAGAAGGGGCCGGCTCAGAGTGGGACGCAAACACAGCAGCACATCTCCTGGAGCACGTCCAGCCTCTGGAAGCCCCGGGTCAAGGTGTCCGCAAGGCCGGTTTCTGGAGAAGCCCCCGCCCGTGGCACGCAGACACTGTGTCCGCTTGCCGTGTCCTCACGCCATCGTCCTTCTGAATACGCATCTCCAGTGTCCGTCCTTCTTCCAATGAGGACCCCAGTGACCCTGGATCAGAGCCCACCAGGGGATCTCATCTAACTCTAGTCACCTCCTCACGGACCCCGTCCCCAAATGCAGTCACACTGGGGGTTAGGGCTTCAACGTATGAAGGGGAGACGTGCAGGTCCCGAGTCTGCCCCCCCATCAATGATGTAAGTCTGTGCTGACACTGTCCTTGGTGGGGGGGGCAGTTGGATACTCCTGGGGTGGAGACAGATGTCCCACAGCCCATCCCATGTTAACATAAACTGTATCTTCACAAAAATAACTCTATTTGCTTTTAGAGGGGCGCCTGGGTGGCTCAGTGGGTTAAGCATCTGCCTTGGGCTCAGGTCATGATCCCAGAGCTCCCTGCTCAGTGGGGAGCCTGCTTCTCCCTCTCCCTTTGCAACTCCCCCTGCTTGTTCTCTCTGTCTGCCAAATAAATAAATAAAATATTTTTTAAAAATAAAAATAAAAAATAACAGGGAATTTAGTGAGAAGAGGGTTTCATTTTTGCATCTTTACAAATGTCTTCACTGCCTAGTGTGACAGGAGAGACCTGGGCTCTCACACCTGTGTCTGCTTTCGGTGGGAAGGAGGGCTGGGCAGGTGGGGGTAGCCCCCTCCTCAGTTCCCTAGTCGGAGGGGTCCAAATAGAGATTCTCAACTGTGAACCCTGCAGCCTACAGGGCTGTCGGTGTGGCCACCCAGGGAGGGGATCTGCTGACTCCGTGAACTCACCTGGACAGGTGGAGACAGTGTGATGCCTTCCTCCCCTCTTTCCCTGAGCGTGGTGAAGAGGGCCCCAGTGCAGCCGGAGGAGAGTGGGCATGGGGGTAGGACCTCGGCAGGGAGGGGAGGGATTTAGTCATGTTTTGTATTTTCTACGCTTTATGATGCTTTGACATCTTGGGGCCTTGCAGAATGGGGGGGGGGGTCTAGCCCTCCCAGGGTTATCCAGTTCCCAGAAACAGAAAACAAGTAGCTTGCCTGCTCCCTGAGCAGGGAGCCCTGAGATCATGACTGAAAAGATTTTCCAGAGCAACGAAGACTAAAGGAACATAATAACTCAAATCCATGCCAACTCGGAAGTAGACCCTTGGATGTAACGCATGTGGTTGGGATCTTTGGCATAACCTTTGTTCGATCTGGCCATCAGAGAACAGTGAGCGCAACGTTAACTTCCTGCTTTTGAAGTCTGGTGGGTCCTCAACGAGTGAGACGCGGAGTCTCCCTGTGGCCCAGCAGTTCCCATCCTGCGGACACACCTGGGGTCATTGAAAACCAGTGTCCACACAGAGTCACGGAGGGGAATGCTCATAGCGGCACCATTCACAATCGCCAAAAAGTAGAAACAACCCAAATGTCCATCAGCGGACGAACAATAAACAGAACGTGGTAAATCACACAGTGGAGTATTACTGGGCCATAAAGAGAGAGGAAGCCCTGACACCTGCTGCAACATGGATGGACCTTGAAAACATTCTGATCCACGGAAGAAGCCAGACACAGAAGTACTGTGTGATTGCGTTTCTATGAAATGTCCAAAACAAGCAAACCTATAGGGACAGAAAGTAGTTTCGTTGATGCTTGAGCCTGGGGGTGGGGAGAGACCAAGGTTTGGGGTGACAGCAAAAGGGTCCAGGTTTCTTTCTGGGGTGACACTCATGTTCTAAAACTGATTGTGGTCTTTGTCGGATAGCTCTGTGACTGCACTAAAAACCCCCAAACTGTATGCTTCGGATCCGTGAATTATGTGGCATATAAATGCTGCCTCAATACACATGTTCCAAGATATAGCAATCAGTAACTCGTGATGCAAGCAGGATAAAAGACAAAAACCATAGCATCATCTCAACAGACACAGAAAAAGCATTTGATAAAATTCAATATCAGTTGATGATAAAAAAAGAAAACCTCACCAAGCTAGAAATCGAACGGAACTTTCTTCATCTGATACAAAAACCCATAGCCGACATACTTAATCAAAACCCTTTCTCCCTGAGTTTATTACCAACACAAGGATGGTACATTCAGCATTTACTAGAAAGGCTGGCAAGTACAGGCAAGAACAAGAAATAAAGTCGTAAAGATTGCAAAGGGAAAAGCAAAATCATTACGTGAGAAAACCCGACCATATGTACCAAAGCCCCAAACTCCGTAAAGGATGTAGTAACGTTAATGTGTGGAGATGTAACAACGTCCCTGGGTCCTCTCCAAAGATAACTGCAAAGTGAAGTTTAGAAGTAATGTTATTTATCACATGAAGGAATAAATTCTAATATAATCAGATACTTTGGAACACACCTGTTGGAAGACGTGAAGGACCTCGACCCTGAACATACAGAACGTCGCCGCGGGAAATCACAGAAGAGCTCGGCTCGCGGAGGAGCGCGTCACTGTCAGGGATGGGAAGACAGGATCGCCTACAGGGGCCCACGGATTCTCCCTCCCCTCCCCCATGTGGTTCCACCGCAAACACGGCGGGGTTCCAGTTGGTTGGCTCGGTGTGGGGGGAGAGCTGGTCCTGAGAAGCTGCTGGTCGTGGTGCAGCTAAGAGGTCATCGTTTTAGGGTGGACTTCTGCTCACGGGTTTCTCAAATTCACAAGGAATGAAAGGAAATGAAGCAGGTGGAGAGCCCACGTTCGGGAAGTGCACCGTGGATGGGAGAAAGGGAGGGAAGGACAGGGATGCATATACAAGAAAGGACACGTCATTTAAAAAAAAAGAAAGAACTCAGTTTTTCAGGGAGCTAGTAGCCTTTGATGATACCCAGAAGCTACTCACATGCCACGTTTGGGGGTTTGTGACGTCAGAGTGGGAATGCCCCTGCTCCTGACACCCTGGTTTTCCCCTCACACGCTGGATGCTCTGGAAGGAGGCTCTGTGGCAGGGGTGGGGGAGGGGAACAGGGTGACCTGTCTGGATGGGTCACTAGCTGGAGAAGGAGAGCCAGCTGCAGTGGGGTCCCCACCCTCAGGCCCCAGAGAACTTCCCCGGGGGGACCGTGAGCCACGGGGGGGCAGAGATATAGAGGTCTCCCAGCGGATGTGAAACCAGACTTGTCCTGGTTTCTTGGAAAGCTCTAAGCAGCAAAGCTAGAGGTGTGGCTCTTTCTGGCCCAGCTCCCAGACCTCGAGGCACCCGCGTCAGCCCCTGTCCTCGTGCACAGAACCCCGGGGGGCCAGCCTCTCACAGACCGGGTGCCATCCGTGTCCCAGCTTCACACCGCCCCTTCAGCCCAAGGCTCCAAGCTCCTGAAAGTGGCCCATCCCTCAGGGCCATCCCCTCATGTGACGCTTCCTCTTTGCATCCCATGTCCTTGGAAATCCCCCAAAGTTCCAGGAAGCACAGCCGCGTGCTTAAAAGGATGTTTGTTATTTTTTTCTAAGAATTTTCAATTGTTTTATAATCAGAACTTCTGTCAACACAGCTGGCTCACCAGATTATTGTTTCTAGAAGTGAACGCCCACCCCAGCGTTTGGCAGAGGCTTTGGAAAATGTCAGCATAAAGCCTCCATGGGCAAGTTCTCTGGGTGCATTTATGACAGCTTCTCGTGTGTGTGGAGACCGGCATCTGGGAGCACACACCCCTTACTCCTCCTCTGAGGTCTCATCTGTGGCCCGTCCCCCCATTGGCTCCTTGAGACACTGGAAGGCTTCAGCGCTGAGGGTGGACATCAAACCAAGGTCCACCACCCTCCAGCAGTGTCTGAATTTCACACCAGGGTGCAAAGGGGAAATGGCTCCTCAAGACCCGGGAACTACTTTGTTGCATGACATGAATGTTCTCAGGAGCACGTTCCCACACCTGGCACAGAGACCTCGCCTTTGAGTGAAGGGTGTCTTAACCTGGATCCCCCCTGAGAGCAAGCCTGGAGACAAGGATTTGGGCAGAAGTGGTTTATCTGGGAGGTGATCCTCAGGGGCAGGGATGAGAGCCTGGGAAGAGGAAACAAGATGGCGGCATGGGGGAGTGGTGAGTTGGCCACCGTGTGGGCAGCTGGGATGGACCCTCTCAGAATTGGCCACCCCAGGCCTGAGGGAGAAGAGTACTTACCCACCAACTCCAATTGTCCATCGCTTGAGGACCTTCCCGGGATGTGTTACCGCTCCCATCCCACCGGGCTGCCCACGTGTGCCAAGCGGGCTCCTTCCTGCTTCCCACGTCACAATGTCAGAGACGAACAAAACGGAGGCTGTGAAGCTCTCATAAAGGCGCTGCTTGCACCTGGAATCAGATGCGACAGAGGGAAGACGTGGAGTAAGGCCTTAGAGGCGTCTGACCCAGCCCCTTGCGCTGTTCAGACCCACTAGAACCCTGTATTAAGTCTGACCTGTTACCGAGGCTTCATGGTAGCCACCACCTGGACTCTTCACTGAAGACCGTTCCCGGGGCTTAAGGCCCTCTCCCCAAGGCCATAATTAATATTCATCATCTCTGTCATCCACCCTCACTCTGCACGTCTCTATCTAGTGGCTGCTTCCCCCGGAGGGGGACCCAAACCTTCATCCTTGGGAAGTCTGAGCCCTTGCAGACCCATGATCACTGGGTTCCCGTTCACTGTCTCCCAGCCATGCTATTTCCCACTGCTTGAGCGTGCACGTACCTCCTTATTGCAGACCACTTCTCCTTCCACACAACGTGGGCCTGATGCCCGCAGCTCTGCCCACTGTGAGAATTTCCCCGCCCCACTGTCCTTTGTGGGTACCCCTCGGTAGGGCTATGCTGTTGTACCCGTTCATGCTATGCTTGGACCAACATGTCAACCTACCCATGAACAAGACCCACATCTTCCTCCTCCACCCTCTGGCCTGGGGGACCGCCTTCAAATCCTTACGAGCGAGCTAAAGTGAAGGCTTTAGTGACATGGAGGCGTGAGCCACCGGATCCTAAAACTTCCCAGACCCACTGGGCCTGCCCATGCCCAGTCCCAAAGCCCTGCATCGGCTGAGGACGGATTGCTGCCTGCCTGGCTGACATGAGGACTTGGGGAGCCTAGCAAACTCCAGCTCTAGGTGGGCGGCCCCAGGCACATGGTCCCCTGCTAGCCTACGGTCAGGCCCTCAGTCTCTACTACGATTCAGGGCACCCTGGGAGCTGCTTTCCAAATTTCAATGCTCTCTGCCACGGAAGGCCCATCTTGCCCCAGAACCTCAGGGCTTCCCTGTGGAACCCACAACTTCCTGCCTGCATGCACCTGGTAGAAGGAAAGGAGAAACCTCCGGGAGCCCGGGGACCGCATCTCCGGCTGCGCTAGGCACGGCCCTCTGGAGCAGCGAGGCTGGTGTCCCTCGGCCACCAGCCGGTGAGGGTTCCTGCCGATCCATGTCTTCACTAGTCCTTGGATTCTCTTCCGAAACACAGGAGTGTGAAGAGGTCCTTCCCTTGTTGTGATCTTCAGTTACCAGGTCGTTAGAGAGGCCCAGCACCTCGCCACACACACAGACTACGTGGTTTCCCTCTTCCGTGGATGCCGTCAATATGGTGGCCCATTTTCCCACTCTCCATCTTTCTCCTTTCCTTATAGGGCTACTTAGAATCCTCTGTTAATCACCGTTATCCTAAGTCTCCTCTCAGTCTGCAGCTTGACTTACCTCTTATTGGTGGCCTTTGATAAACGGAAGTGTAGATATTTAAGGTAGTTGACGTTATCACCCTTTCCCTACATTTTGCCATTTCTTTGCGATCTGCCTCCTAGATCTCTCTTCCTACCCCAAGGCCACAAGGTATTCTTCCGTGTCTTTGCTTCTAACACCATTACGGTTTCGCTCTCCACGTTTAGGTCTCCTTGGAGCACGTACGGAGTAAGGTGTGGATCCAGACCACTTTTCCCAGATGGATAACCAAGAGTTTCACCGTGGTTCTCCGGCTAGCCCCTCCTTGGCCCACCGATCGGCCATCCCGCCCACCGCGTATCACTGCTCCACGGGAGGGTCTGCTCCTCCGCTGTCCTGCCATCTTCCGTCTGTTTCTGCTGCGGCCACACTTCTGATGGAATGAGTCTCGTAGGATCCAGGTGTCCTGGGTCTGCAGGCAGAGTTGAAGTACCCCTGGACTCCGGTGGCAGCCAGATGTGGACAGTGACAAAAATGATACTGTCACTCAGGCCTACAATACACCCCAAAACCCTCCCCCGCAACTCCCACTGCCCCACTGAGACAACTGGCCACCGATCTCTCATGGGCAAGAGTGGAGAGTTAAGGCCAGTCCTCCAGTCCTAGTTTCTCATTACTGTATAACAAATGCCCTTTAAAATGGCCCCAAATAACAGGACCGTTTTGTTATGCTCATGAATTCTCTTGTTTAGGAAAACAGAGCACAGGAGGGATGGCTGATCTCTAATTCACTGCATCCAGGGCCTCGGCTGGAAAGACTCACATGCTCGCACACTGAACCCACCACACCTAGAGGAAGCCGAGCCGCCAGTGAGTGAAGGGCCCCCAGCCAGGGGCTGCGATCACCTGGAATCTTCTTCCCGCACTGGCAGTTGCCTTGGCTGGGATACGTGAAAGCCTTGGCTCAGTGGGGACAGTCAACGAGCATGCCTCCACGTGGCCTTTCCACGTGACTCGGTCTTCCCCACGGCGTGGAAGCCTCAGGGAAGTCGAACGTCGTACGTGGGCTCAGGACTCCAAGACCAGGTGTCCCAGCAAACAAGGAGGAAGCTTCCTGGCCCTTTTGGACCTAGCCTCAGAAGTCACATGGTGCCACTTTGGCCGTGCTCCATTGTCAAAGCCACGTAGACTCAAGGAAGGAAGTACGCACCCGGCCTCTTGATAGGAGAGCCGGTAGCAACACTTGCAGCGTGTTTTAAAGCCCCCATGCCTCCGTGTGCGGTCCTTGGCTTAGACGTGCACACCAGCAATTGACAAGGTATTTTTCTATCCAGAAGAAGGAAACAAATCGACCAGAAGGACCCCCCAGGTTCTCCCTGCAGGAGCAGGCCTCACCCTGTGGAATCAAACGAACAAACTGCCTTTAATTCCCCACAATGAATAAAGAGCAGAAAAGAGGGAAAAAAAACACTGGCTGTTGCATTTTGTGTGTGTCCCTCAATCTTCCAAGAAAATGGAGCAAATGAATCCGGCTATAAATCAGATCTAATCAGTCCAAGATCTCACATCTCGTGATGTAGTGACCACAAAAGGAGAAGTCACAGCCTCCTGTTTCTTTCCATATGACGTAGCAGCCGCCAGCAGGGCGAGGCGACGCTGGGACAAACACGCAGGCCTGGGTGGAAGAGAGGACGCGCACAAGTGCGTGGGAGTCCCAGCAGCTGACAGGAAAGGGGGCGTCTCTGAGATTGTTCTTTGGAGAAGGGCAACGTCCACGCCTTCCCTGGGTAGTGAGTGAACAAAGCCTGTCCAGGGCCCACGGACGGGAGACACTGAGCTCCCCAGACCTGGGGGGGAACCACGTACAGGAAGCATCGAGCAGAAACAGTGATTCTACTCCGTCTCGTGGCTGGCCCCGTGCCAGTCAGGAAGGATGCTCAAAGTTGGGCATAATTTCCGTCGGTGCAGGGTCAGATCGTGAGATTAACTCCAATCCCCAAGCAAGGGCTCACAACCACAGCTCAAACCCACTCCTCCTTTCTTGGATTCCTGCATTGCTGCCAATCTCCCCGCTGGGAAACCTGACCCCACAAAGTTCTCACCGGCCGCACGATACTTGCATTTAATATTCTAGCCCAGTTACGGTCCATCAGAATTCCCTGTCCAGGGAGAGCAAGAACCGTAAGTTGGCACCAAGTGTATATGTTACCTACAACACAAACGGGAGATCACACTAATTTGATTATTGCAAGGGACCCGATTTGATTACGCCATGCTTAATTTTACTGCTTCTACGTCCCAGGAACGGTCGCAGAAAAGCAGGAATTTCCACTGCTGGGGGGTAAATGAACCATTTGAGGTTCGTTGGAGATGGCGCCAGAAACAGAAGGTGGGACTGCGGTAAAGACAGTGCCCAGAGGCAGGGCCCGGAGTGGGGCCACACTGCCCGGGCTTAGTTCCAGCCCCGCCAGGTGGGCTGCACGTGACGCTGGAGGGAGGGTGGGAATGTGCGGGGCAGAGCGCAGCCCACAGTCAGCCCACGTAGCCGCTGACTGCCGAATGTTGGGAAGGCGGAGTGGGGGGGCCTATTACGGGATCCACGAGGGTGGGATCCGGCGTGGCTGGCGTCCTGGCGATCGTGTCCCCCGATAGTCTGCAATCTGGAAGTCTGGGCAGGAAGGAGGCGCGCGTGGCAGAAGCGCGATGGACAGATGGCGGGAAAGAAGGCGGACCCCGTGGGATGTACGCGTGGTTGATCACCTAAGTAAGTGTGGGATGCCACTGGCGCATTCCTGGGACGCCTTCTGCGTCCGCAACCATTCCCAAAGCAATGGAGCTGGCGATGCTTTCGAAAGCTTCCTGTGGCTCTAGCGTGGCCGGCAGTGTGGTGGGGAGCACGGGGTTTGGAGAGCAGCTCCGCCCCCAGGGAGCAAGTCACCAGGCGCCCGGCCTCTCAGGGCCCAGACGCAGTGTCCTAGACTAAGACGCTCATTGCTTCTGCTTTAATCTTTGAGAATCAATAAAACAAAATTTTCTTATTAACTTGAGATGGATTTGTCCCAGCTTTACCGCCAGCCAACGGCCACATGGTATAAAGAAAGGAGCAGCAGGACAATTCCCCCAACAATTTACGGTGACAGTTTTCAAGACCACAGGAGAATTAAAGGAGCAGTACGAAGAACGGCTGACTATCCCCTTCTAGACTGACTTCCACTCTCTCCCAGCACTTGAAGAGTCAGGTGCAGACATCTTGACACTTGACACCAGTCTAAATGCTGCGGCGAAAATCCCGCTCTGCCACAGCCGTCCCCCTGCCACGGCCCTACCTGCCACGGCCCTCCCCTGCCATGGCTACTCCCTACTATGGCGCTCCCCCTGCCACAGCCATTCCCCCGCCACGGCCATTCCCCCGCCATGGACACATGGTTACCGCACCCGGGTAGATAATTTGTGCTGGGAAGTCTGGAGTCTAATCCCCTTCACTTAATTCTGGGCTGGTCTTCTGACCAATCATACCTGGTGGAAGTGACGTTCGGGACATCCAAGATGAGGTGATGAGAAGCCTTGTAGCTTCCCCTGGGTTTCCCAAAGCATCCCCCATTCCTGGAGCCCTTACCCTGCTGGGAGCGGCCCACACCACAGCTACTGCAGGTAGGAGCTCCCGCCAACAGCCCCACGGGCTCCCAGACAGTCCACATTAGCGTGAGAGCAAACCATCCTGGACACCCAGCCCCGTGGAGCCTTCAGAAGGCTCCAACCCCAGCGGCCCATCTGACTACAATCACAGAGAGACCCCAAGTGGGAGCCACCCAGCTGGTCCAGCCAACTCACAGACGAGAAGACACCAGAAGGTCTAAGATTTGGGAAGGTTTGCGACGCAGGGACACATGGCAGAACATTTTCCAGTGGGTTCCAGAAAGAGGTTGTGGAGGGCACGTGGCAGGCCCTGGAAGCTGTGTCCCAAGAGCTGGCCTCTAGAGCGGACCACACCCTATGGACATGACCGCGGGCAGGGCGGGCAGGGCGGGCAGTGACCTGTCGACCCTGTGCGAATGGGCCTGGGTCACATCAGTGAACCCACCGGTGAGCTCCCCGGTGAGTCTGCATTTCCCTGGCAAGGCCCTCTGGAGTCATTGCTACCAGCGAGATGTGCGGGGGGTAGAACGGTGCCCCCCCAAAAAGACGTTCACATCCCAGAAGCTGCGGGTGTGCCCGCTGATCCCATAAAATCACGGCTAAAAGGCTCGAACCATGATCACGAGGAAATTAAGAACAAAGTAACAACAGGAAAAGGTCCTTCTTATGAACATTTTAAAACTCTTAAAGGGCTCTTGAATGATATGGGAAATAAAAAACGAAACTTCAGAATTTCCAAAACACCGTGATAATGAAAGCACTTCGCCTGAGTATCTACGAAACACATTTAAAGTAAGGCAAACAAGAAAATCTATAGTTCTTAATATTCATGTCTGTGAAAAAAAAATGAAAGTGAACGAGCTTCTCAACCAAAAGAGACAGGAAAAAGAGCAACAAAGGAAGGAACAAAGTAATCATGAATAAGGAAGGAAAGCACCGGAAAACAGAAAGCGGTCTGCAGGGCCCCCTGCCCCCCCCCGTGGGAACCCCCCCCCCCAGGGTCAGCTCTGTCCCACTCTGTGCACCATCCACACTGGGACAAGCTCAGGTGCCTCTCTGACGAGGGGTGGGCACCGATCCCCCACCTCCACCGGCCGAGCCCGTCCACCCTCCCCACACCCCTCCCCAGGGTGCAGACTGAAACCGCCATCCACTGCCCCCTGCCCTGGGGCACTGACCACTGGGTCCTGGGCAGAGGCTGACACTGGCCTTTAACTCCAGAGGGAGATGGCATGGGGCGGGCCATCCTCCCAGCTGCAGCCACCTGCCAAGCAGGGAGCAGAGCTTCCGGGCTCCACCAGGCAAGGACAGCCTCCACTCCTCACCTCCCTACCCTGCCCGCACCTGCTCTCACCTCAGCCAGTGTCCTGACACAGGCCAGGAGGGGAGGAAGCTCAGGGTCCAAGGAGGCCAGGCCCCAGACCCAGAGCCAGTGCCCCCCCAACCTGAGTCCCCACCGCCAGGACCCCAGGAGCCCCTGGAGCTGCTCGGGCCAGGACAGTGTTCCCGGGAACAGACTGTCACTTGTCCCCGATCAATAGGGCAGCCAGTGGTTCCCGGGAAGGGTGTGGGACCCTGGCCCCTCTCCAGGGGCCCGTGAGGAAGGCTGCTGGCCCCAAGCTTGTGTGTTCAAGAGCTCAGGGCAGCCCGTCAGCTGGGGGCCCAGGGAGCCGCCCCCCATCCCCACCCAGCTCCGACTTAGATGCAAGTGTGACAGTTACTGTCCTGCAGGGGCGTGTCCTGGTCATGTGAGGCCGGCTCATGTCCCGGCTATTTAATTACCTCACAAGGGGGAAAACAGCAGAAATATTCAACCCCAAACATGAGATCCTCTGGACTCTTTTCTTCACCAAAATGCACAGTTCTTCCAGCGGCCCCACCCTCCTTCCTCTCTGAAACCCGCTCCCACCCACCCCTCCATCGGCGCCTGGGACGGGCCAGCAGTCAGGGGCTTTTCCTCGAGGCTCTCGGGTCCCCGGGGGTCTCCGCTCAGCCGCCCCCCTCCTGCCCCCTCCCTGTGGCCATGACGGGGGCTGAGCTTGGTTCTTGTCACGAAGGGGGGTTTTAGAGAAGACACTCTCCTACAGGCTGCTATAAACTTCAAGTATGGATCTTTTCTAGACATCATGTTTTTTATTTCCCTTGGGTAAACTCCAAGGAATGGGTTCTGGGTTGCATAGTAAGTGTAGATTCAATTCGCTAAGAAACCATCAGACTGACTTCCAGAAAGGTTGTGCCATCTGAGTCTCCACCAGCAGAGCTGGAGGGCCCCACCTCACCGCCAGCGTCTGCGGGGGGTCCCTCGGGTTCGACCTCGCCGTGGGTGGGCGATCACACTGCGTGGGCTGCTGTGCACATGTACTCGATTACTGAGTATCTCTTCATGTTTGACTCTTCTTTCTTCTTCTGAAAAGTGTCTGTTCAATCTTTTGCCCATTTCTTATTAGGCTGTGTGTCGTCTTCCTCTCGGGTTTAGGAGTTCTCGGTTCATCCCAGACACAGGCCCTCTGTCGGACACACGCACTGAGAATACCACCTCCTCCACTGTGTCTTTCAAGGAACAAAAGATCCTCATTTCGATGAGGTCCAATGTATCCATAGGTTCATTTGTAGTTCATGTTTTTTGTGTCACAAAGATCTTCTCCCGTGTTTTCTTCTAGAAGTATTACGGTTTGAGATCTCATATGCAGATCCGGGACCCATGTGGGTTAGTTTTCGTGTCTATGGGGTTAGGGTTAAACTTGTTTCCCGCATATGGACACACTGTTCTTAGTAGGCATTCAGTTACTCAACTGATCAAAACTCAGTTGGCCACACATATATGGATATATTTCTGGACTCTGTTGTGTTCTGTTGATCTGCATGTCGACTCTAGGTCACTGCAACTTTATAGTAAGTCTTGAAACCTGGTTGTGGAATTCTTCCAACTTTGTTCTTTTCCAAAACTGTTTGGGCTAATCTAGTTCCTTTCATCTGCCATGTACATTTAGAAACAGTTTGACAATTTGTACCCAAAAAGCCTGAATGGTGTTTTTATAGGGAATGCACTGTAACTATAGGACAATTTTAGGAGAGCAGACACCATAACACGGACCCTTCTACCATGTGAATATAGTATAGCTCTACGTTGATTTCGTCTTTAACTCCTCAGCAATATTTTGCAGGTTTCACTGTGTAGAATTTGACATATTTTGTTAAATTTATCCCTAAATATTTCATGGTTTTGATGCTATTGTAAATGGTATTTTGATTCCCGTGTCCACTTGCTCATTGCTAGTAAACAGGAATACAACTGATGTTGCATATTGATCTTGTCTCCTGGAAACTGGCACACTAATTTGTGGGTTTTGACAGACGTTTTGTAGCCTCCTTGGGGTTTTCTATGTAAACAATCATGTTCTCTGTGAATAAGGGTGGTTTTACCTCTTCTTTTCCAATATGTATGTCACTCACTTCTTTTTCTTGCCTTATTGCATTGGTAAGAACCTCCAGAGCAACGACAAGTTGGAGGAGTTAGAGCGGATGTTCTTGTCTTGTTCTCAATTCTCGGGAGAGAGAATTTCGTCTTTCACTAACAAGTAGGATGCGGGGTTCTGAGTGGGAGCTGAATCAGCACAGTCTCGGACTCAGACAAGCCTGCATCAAACTCTGCTCAGGCACTTGAACCTGTGTGACTCGGGGCAAGTTGCTGCCCCTCTCTGAGCTTCCTCGCCCAACGAAAAAGATGCTGCTGCCAGAATTAATGAAATAATAGAGTGGAACTGGTTTGAAAACTCTAAAGCTTGTTATAACTGAAAAGCGCTAGAAGACTGTGCAGGACCCAGTCAATCCCACCTTACATGGGCGGTGGTTTTTAAAGTCAGGAAATGTAGCGAAATTAGCGCATCTTCAAAACTCCAGCCAATGGTCCCACAAAATCGGGACCAAAGGGCTTGAACCATGATTCTGAGGCAATACGGCTAGAAATTAAGAACTAACTGAAAACAAGAAAAGGTCCTTCTCATGAATATTTTAAAACTCTATTCAACAACTCTTGAATAAGAGTTCTTGAATTATTTCTTGAATAAGGAAAATAAAGGTCCCCCTGGGTGACTGAGTCTCTTTAGCTTCAACTCTCCATTTCAGCTCAGGGCCTGATCTCAGGGTTGTGAGATTGAGCACCCCCCCCCCGCCCGTCTGGCTCCATGATGGGTGGGGAGTCTGCTTGAGATTCTCTCTCTCCCTCTGCCCCTCCCCTGGCACGTGCGTGCACTCTCTCTCCCTCTCTCAAACAAAATAATAAAGTTAAATAAAAAATTAAAAACTTTTTCAAAAAAAGGAAAATAAACACCAAAATTTCAGAATTTCTAAATAACGATAATGAAAGCACTTCGTGTGAGAACCTACGAGATACTCTAAAGCAGAACCAATAGGGACATCTACGGTTTTTAATAGTCCTATCAGTACGAAAACTCAAAACAAGGTAAATGACTTGAATTCTCCACTAAAAGAGACAGAAAGCAGAACAAGGACGGTATTAGAGAAGGCCACAGTACGTGAGAAAATGCTGGGAAGAAGGAGACTGAGCAGTGGCCCAAAGGGTCTTCAGACTGGGTTCGGGGCCGGGAGGAGGAGCTCTCGGAAGCTTTGAAAAGGCTCAAGGGAGAGAAGTGGGTGTTGGCTGAAGCCAGCGTAGCGAAGACAAGGAAGCAAGGAGGAAACGCTGGCGTCTGTAAGACAAAGGAGGATCAGAAAGTCCAAGGGCTTACAAATGTCTCCCCTCACGGACAAGCCCTCCCACACCTGCTTCCAACAAGAAAAGAAGGGACGGGGAGTCACAGTTTACCAGAGGGACGGGCAAGGATGCTCTGGCACGAGGGATCCCGAGCCTGGGTGTGCGGCGGGCAGGATGTAAAATGGAGCAGCTGCTTTGGAAGGGGTTTTGGCAGTGTTTTTATAACGTTACACGCGTGTGTCAGCAACTCCATTCCCGGGCATCCACTCGACGCGTTTACAGAACCACAGCTCTGGCTCGTGCCCGTGACCGAAGCGAGTCGCGCCCTGTGTCCTTCCCCGCGTGGAACGGAAGGCGGTCGGATTCGCACCACCCGCTGGAGCTTTTTCAGGGCAGTGTGTGACCGAGTTGAGGACGTTTCCCCTCGTTCCCGGGTTTCCAAAAGACGTTACGAACGGGTACGGAATTGTGTCAAATTCTTTTTCTGCGTCTACTGAAATGATCGCCTGATTTTTCCCTTTGTTCTGTTGACCCGGTGAATTGCACTGATTGGGCTGTGAATGCTAGGCCACCCGGGTTTCGAAGACAACACAAATGGCTGCGATTCTTCCTCACGTTGTAGTGGGTATTTTGAGCCCGTGCTCACGGATACTGGTCCTGAGTCTTCGGCGAGATCTTTGCGTTGAGGAGGCCAGGCCAGCCTCCTAAAATGGGCTGCAATGTTCCCTCCTCCCCCGCTTTCTCAGCGTTGGTGCAGGGCTGCAGTGATGGCCCCCTTCCTCCTGGGACCCCCGGGGCCAGCTCAGTGCCAGCAGGGACACGGTCAGGAAGCAGAGGCCGCGGTATTTTCACCAGGAGAGTTTATCAGGAAAGGCTCGCTAGCTGTTGAAGAACCCCAGCTCTGACAGCTGCAGGCACAGTGTGGCTGGCTGCCTTTGCCCCGTCCTTCCCCTCTGATGGGCACATGCCCTTCCTCTGCCCTGCTCCCCTCCCTTCACCTCTGCTGAGACTGGCAGCACCGCAGGGTCCCCAGGAGAGGGGCTGAGCCCAGTGTGGGGGCCACAGGGCTGGAGAGACCCCGCCCACCGCCCCGGGGCTGGAAACGTCCCTGTGGGTCCCGGAGATGACTTCTGCACATGCTGCATCGCTTGGGGGGGGGGTCCTCGGTCGGTGGACTTCGGGGCCCCTAAAACTCATGTGCAACTCTCTCCAGGCCTGAGTGTTGGGGTCTCAGCTAGGCTTTCCTGAATGGGAGGACCTATGTCTCTGTCTCAGGTCTCTTCCCGGTGGGGCCGGCACAGGCGGGCCCGCTGAGCTCCAGGAGGCCGTTGGATGCTGGCGTGTAGCAGCCTCGCGTACTCGAAGCCCAGCCACACCACCCTCCCCTGCCTGTGTCTAAGTCCTGCCTTCCAGGGGCCTCAGGTACTGGGGGGTACAATGAAGAGCCCTCGTCTCCCACTGGGGCTCTGGGCCCAGCCCCTGGTGAACCCTGCTGGCCGGGAGATCCAGACTGGAGCCCGGGCAGGACTTGCGGTCCGAGGGTAAAAGGGTGGCCCCACATCTGCTCTGCCAGAGGGCCAGTGCCCAGCTGGGTGCCCGCTCTTCTCTCCACTCACAGACTCCAAGAGATTTGCCCAAAGCTTGACCCCTGCAGATCCTGTGCACGTGGCTGGCACCCTTCCCCTTATGGGCAGATTACGTTGTCACCGGGAGTTAAAGCCAGAAATATGGATGTCACGAGCCCACTGGGTACATCACAGAGCAAGGCGGTATGCAGATCTGAATGCGGTGCCCCTCCCCCAGCGCAGATGCTGACATTCTTCCCTGTTTATTATTTCTTTGTAGAGGACAAAATGTCAGGGCAGAATCTGGGGCTTGGAGATGAGCTTCCAGAAGGCCCCTGGGGTGGTCGTTATCTTCAGTCCAATGTTCAAGGCTATGAGGCTCGATTCCCTGGAAGTTCTGCCCCTACGGTCCCACTCCTGCCTCGGGGCCCACCTCCCACCCCCATACACACACGCACGCACGCACGCACGCACTTTCCCAGGCCCGGGCAATGCAAACCTCGCCCAGAGCTTCTGAAAAGCGGCCTGCCAGGGGTCTCCCTAGAGTCAAGGGTGAAGTGCCCTGGGTGGGTGGAGAGCCCACTGAGGGGGGCCCCTACGGTCCTGGCCTCACCCAGACCAGCTCCCCGCCCCGGCCTGAAGCCCAGTCTGCAGGTGGGACAGCGCCCCGGGAGCTGAACAAGATAATGTACGGAAAATGCTCTGAATTGTATCCAGCATCCTGCACACTGACTTAGGACGTCCCCAGTGCCCCACACCCAGCCACATAACGCAGGGACTGAGGTGTCCCAGAAGGACCGGTTTCTCCTTCTGAAAGTGAAGGTCATTCTGACTTCAGGCCCCCGGGCCTCAGAGCTCGAGGGACACTGGGTCTCAGCGTGATTGGGCCTGTCCCTCCTGAGTCAGCGTGAAGGCCCAGACTCCTGCCCGGCCCCCCTGGCCTCCTGGAATCAGAGATGCCGCCATCCTGGTCACGCCCCCACGTGGGCGGGGCCGGGGCCACATCCTGCCGGCGTGGTGCCTTACCCGGGGCTCCCAAGCATCGTGGGCAGCGCTGGGTCTAAGGATCGGAAGGCTGGAAGGCCCTGGGCCGGCTGGTTTCTCCAGGCGCACCTGAAGCCCCCAGCGGCTTGGGGCCTCCCGCCTCCTCCGGCGTCCCAGAGCTGCCAGGAGCCAGACGTGGCCCTCGAGGTACCGAGCGTCCTCAGCTCTACCTCAGGCAGGATTATCAACCTCCGTCACTCAGTTTGGGGAAACAAGACCCACAAGAGGAAGTGGCCTCAAATTCTGCTTTCAGCCCCTTGAGTGAGAACTTCCCCCAGGCCAGGGAGAGCCGCGGAGAAAACGCACCAGTGATCCCTCACTGTGCATACGACCCCGGGGGCCTCCCCACCCAATGCGGGGAAGTACTCCCATCTTACAGACGAGCCCCCGGGGTGGCCCAGAGGGGCTCAGGTACTGATGCTGAGGACCAACAAGAGAGTGGCTGGCCCCAAAGTGAGTCCTCAGCCCCACGCTGTTGCCCCGACCCCCTCCTGCCCCACACCCTCTTGCCCTCTCCGGGGAAGACCCAGGTCAGTGACCCTCTGTGCTCAGCCCTTCCCAGAGATGCCACCCCGGTGTCCAGCAGTTTGGGGGGCTCTAAATGTCTCATTAGGCCTGTGAGCTGGGGTAGGTCCCCTGAGGGACCACAAAACGCGTGCTCTGGGATCTCTATGGACACTGGGCCCAACCCACCCCTGGTGGGTGACAGCAGGCACGGAGCCAGATGGTCCAGGCAGTCAGCGAGGCGCTCTCTAGGCTGCCTGGGATCTGCCCGCTACCCCATCCTGGGCTTCAAAAGATCTCAGGGCGCTGGCATGGGGCGGGCCATCCTCCCAGCTGCGGCCACCGGCCAAGCAGGGAGCAGAGCTTCCAGGCTCTACCAGGCAAGGACAGCCTCCACTCCTCACCTCCCTACCCTGCCCGCACCTGCTCTCACCTCAGCCAGTGTCCTGACACAGGCCAGGAGGGGAGGAAGCTCAGGGTCCAAGGAGGCCGGGCCCCAGGACCAGAGCCAGTGCCCCCCCAACCTGAGTCCCCACCGCCAGGACCCCAGGAGCCCCTGGAGCTGCTCGGGCCAAGACAGTGTTCCCGGGAACAGACTGTCACTTGTCCCCGATCAATAGGGCAGCCAGTGGTTCCCGGGAAGGGTGTGGGACCCTGGCCCCTCTCTGGGGGCCCGTGAGGAAGGCTGCTGGCCCCAAGCTTGTGTGTTCAAGAGCTCAGGGCAGCCCGTCAGCTGGGGGCCCAGGGAGCCGCCCCCCATCCCCACCCAGCTCCGACTTAGATGCAAGTGTGACAGTTACTGTCCTGCAGGGGCGTGTCCTGGTCACATGAGGCCGGCTCATGCCTTGGCTATTTAATTACCTCACAAGGGGGAAAGCAGCAGAAATATTCAACCCCAAACATGAGATCCTCTGGACTCTTTTCTTCACCAAAATGCACAGTTCTTCCAGCGGCCCCACCCTCCTTCCTCTCTGAAACCCGCTCCCACCCACCCCTCCATCGGCGCCTGGGACAGGCCAGCGGTCAGGGGCTTGTCCTCGAGGCTCTGGGGTCCCCGGGGGTCTCCGCTCAGCCGCCCCCCTCCTGCCCCCACCCTGTGACCATGACGGGGGCTGAGCTTGGTTCTTGTCACGAAGGGGGGTTTTAGAGAAGGCTCTTCCGACAGCTACGAGAGCTACGACCCTAGTAAACACCGTGTGTCAAGCCTTCGTGCTGGGCACAGGAACATGACACATGCGTGACGGCGTGCAAACTTCACAAGGAACTGGTGGGAAGCTGGGGTTTAGGAACAGACACCCCGGACCGGGGTCCACGCTGCAGGCAGCAGAGCCGAGTGCCGGCCAGGGTCTGGTTTCCGGGCGGGCGTGGGGCGCTCCCAGCCCAGCAGGCTGTCCCGGGAGCCCGAGGCAGAAGGAACAGAGCCTCAGACCTGGGTCCACTCTCCCTTTATTCTACGTCTTTCCGAAGCTCTGGCTTCTGGGGCCTTGCTGATCCTGCAGGGACGGTCCCTCCCAGGGAATAGGAAACTACTGCCTGGAAGCGAGCTTTTCAAAAGCAAACCAGCCCACACAGAGCCCACAGGCCCACTGCTGTACTGGGCTCTCGCACGCTGCCAGGCCCGCCATCTCCTGCCCTAACCAGCCCGGGGCAGGTCTCAGACAGCAGGGACAGCCCCCGAGTTACTCAAAGTGGCCCATCCTCTCCCTGCTCGCCCTGCCTTGCCAGGTCCGGCTAAAACCACAGGAAAGGCTCTGCCCACACATCCTCCTCCCTCCGCCTCCTGACCAGCAGGGGGCTTCCCTACTCGGCCTGCCCCTCCTCTGACAATAGTCCCAATGTGTTGGCCTCGCCATTCTGGATAACGAGAATGCCCTCACTGAGACACTCCCTCCCCGCCAAGCCCTTTCGCAGGCCGACGAGTGGTTTGGGTGTGGTGCAGGGACGCCCCGTTGCCAGGGAGTGGGGCCACCTCCCTCTGTCCCCAACTGCTACCTGCCCCAGGGGGATCTGGGCAATCTCCACTCCCCGCTCTGGGTCTCAGAGGCTCAGATGGGATGGTGGCGGTGGAAACCCTGTGAGAACAGGTCCGCTAGGGGAACCTCCGTGCCCACGCCCCGTTGCCTTTCCCTCAGTTTCTCCCGACACGTGCTCCTCACTGAGCCTCCATGACACGTCCCTAAGATGTGACGCCTGCAGCCTCAGCGCTGAGTTGGGCTTGAGCCGCGTGAAGTTGCCCTTTGCAAATGTCAAAGATGGTCCAATTCCGGGCACTCCACACAGTGGAGCCTGCCGTGGCATGGTCAGGGTCGGGACACGGGTACCAGCTGCGAGAGCAGCTCAGGAAAGACATGTCTAAACACGCAGCGTGTGGCGTTTCTGGCTTCAACCCCGACTTGAGGGTCTGAGAACGTGGAGTCTTTCGGAACTGAGCGTCCCGTGTGCTCCAGCAGGGAGAGGCACACCTCACAGCCGCCTGGCCGCCCCCCTGCCCCGCTGCCCCGCGAGGTCCACACCACCTCAGACACGTGAGCCACAATTCCCAGCCTCCGTGGGCCCATCCGCAGGTCAGGGGACCTACGTGTTGGTAGGGGGAGAATCCACAGGGCAGCAGCCTCCCAGCCCTGTCCTGGGGCAGCCTCGACGGGGGACCACGACGGCCGCCAGCAGCAGACTTCACGGTCTCCCAGCCTGGAGGCTGCAAGTCTGAATCCAGGTGTCAGAAGCTGCACTCCTCTGAGGCTCCAAAGACGGTCCTTCCTGCCTCTTCCAGCTCGGGGGGCTCCAGGCGTCCATGGGCTATGGCCACAACCGCACCCCCCGCGTCTGCCTCCATGGTCTTGTGGCCTTTCCTTTCCCTGTGGCTGTGTCTCATTCTCTTCTAAGGACACCTGTCACCACGTCTAGGGTCCACCAAGGTAATCCAGGATGCTCTCCTCTCGAAACCCTCACTCACTTCTGCCCAGTAAGGCCTCCCTCATAGCTTTGCAGGGACTGGCCACGGACGGTCTCCCACAGCCCCATTCAGCCCGCGGCGGGCGTCACACAGGTGTTTGCTGCTGTTATTACTGCCGCCACCTGAAAGTCTGGCACGTGTGAGCCCGGCTCATGACAGTGGGCAGCAAATGCCACGCGGGACCTACCCACAGGGTGGGGACGGAACAGTCAGCACGGCTGGGAGAGGGGGGTGTGCTGGGGACAGCTCCCAGGGACTGTGACCTTTGAGGAAAGCTGGCAGGGGTTGGGGGGAGCATCTGGAGATGCTGAGGTAGGTCCCAAGGCACCAGCCCGTTGCAGGGGGAGCAGGCAGGGCAGGTGGCCGCATTCTGCAAAGGATACCCGGCCACCGGGCCCGCAGGCCATACACACCGTTCACATTTTCAAGAGAAGTGCAGAAATGCCAGGAGCTGGGGAGTCAGTAACCTCCGCCTGGGCTCAAGCAGGCCGCCTGTGTTTCGGAAATGAGCTGGAAGCCATTTGAGAAATACTAGGACAAACAGCATCTTCCCAACGTCATTTCTGACACCGAGCTAGTGAGCTCGGACAGTCTCCAGAACTACAGAACACAGTCCTGGGAAAGGAAATTCCTCATCAGGAACATCTCAGGCTACGTGGTTCTGCAGAACAAAATTTGGAGAAGTATTTTAACCCGAAGAATCTGCTGATGGCTGGGACCCTGGGGTCTGAGGCTGGCATGTGGACAGGAAGAGGGGGGCCCTTAGGAAGGGGGACCAACCTGTGTGGACCACCCACAGCAACACCCGCCAGTGACCCCTCATGAGACCCAGCCCCCAGCCGGGCACTGAGCTGTACACCAACGGTCAGCCCAAGAAGGGGGGAAACTGAGGGACAGGGGTGTGAGGTCCTTCTTTCAAGGTCACACAGCCAGAAAGGGTCAGGAAGACACGCCCACAGCTCCTGCCTCCCACGCATCCCTGCAACAAACCTAAGGACTCCAGGAGGAAGCACCATGTCCGTGGAACCACCCAGAAGGTGTGGCCCAGCCCGGCTGGACAAGGGGTCCCCAGCCTGCCGCCTCGTCCCCTCCAGGCACCGGGCAGGGGTGGGGGGCACTGGCATGCAGGATGGGCTGAGGAGAGAGGCGCGGGCCAGCCCACACTGTCTGGACATCTCCATCTGAGCTCATGCCTGCGAACGGGCAGCACACTCCTCCCATTTCCAGGGAACTGGCCGGACGCCCTCGGTCTAGGCAGCCGGGCCCCAGAGGACACGAGAGGATTTAGGGCCCGGGCGGGTGGTGAGCGCCGCTACTCCAACAGATCTCAAAGAGGCTCCAAGCGCAGGTGAGAAGGCTTGGTGCCCCTCCACCCACCCACCTGCTCTGCCCAGGTGAGGAGACGCTTCCCCGAGGACGCGGGGGGCAGGCGCTGGGACATGGGGCATTATTTAAAAGCTGGCGCCCTGGGGGCCCATCTGGGTGAAAGGGCAGGTGGACCCGCTCTGAGTGCAGACAGTGGGCCATCCCAGCACACCATCCCCCCCCCCCCCGCCCGCCCGGCACAGCCCGGCCTCCCCACCGCTTACCTCCGAGCCGCAGCGTCTGGTAGGCCCCTCAGTGTACCCTGGGGACCCGCAGCCCTGAAAAGAGAAGGTCAGCGCAGTCACCCCAGGACACCAAAGGGCGACCCAGCTCACTGGCCCTGAGGATGAACCAGCATGTGTCCCGATACGGGACAAGCCTCGAGGGGACAAAGGTGAGACCCCATAGGGGACAAGGGCAACCAGAGAGAAGATGCTTGGGGTACCAGGCTGGGGGGGTTGCTCAGAGCAGGCAGAAGGGGAGCTGAGAGGAGAGCAGGTCCTTAGGGTAGATGGGACCCAGGGAAGTGGGGAGGGGGTCAGGGTGCCCCAGGCAGGGGCACAGCCCAGCAAAGGTGTATGACGGGAACCCAAAGGGTATTAGGTGGGCCCTGTCTCTGTCTTTCTATCCCCCTGTCTCTGTCTCCCTCTTCACCTCTGGCTCTATCTCTCAGTTTCACCCCATCTCTGTCCCTCTCCATCTGTCTCTGTCCTCCCCTCATTGCTCTCCTCACCCCGCACTCCCTAACCTGGAGCCAGGGTCTTGATGGCCCCTCAGCTGCACCTCTGAGCTGAGAACAAGGACCACCGTGGGTCCCGGGGGAAGGGCACAGGAAAGGGACAGCTTGGAGAGACCCCCAGCTGCTCCAGTAGAGATCCCTGGGACCCGTTCTCCCTCCCCTGGAGACCCTCCCCTGGAGACCATCCCCAGCAGGGCATGGGCCTGGGCTAGGACAGGGTTGTCGGCCTCTGGCTCCCTGAAAGCCACTGCCAGCAAACACTCACATTAGCTTCTCCCCAGAGGACCCAGGGCTCTGCAACCCATCACCACGGTCCCCACGCCCGCTCTGAGGCTTCAGAGCAGCCCCTCCCCAACGTACCTACAGCAGAAGTGCCCGGGGTGGCCGGGGTCTCCCTCAGCCCACCTATACCCTCCCAGCCACCAGCTGTCTCCACCAGGGCATCTTCCTTCGCCCCTCGCCAGCGCAGGACGGTGTCGTTGGGGCCATCATTGGACACGACCCCTCAGAGCCTCCAGGGTGGGGGACTTACCAGAGTGTGGTCCAGGCCCTCCTGGTGGGAAGCCAGGTGCAGAGTCCCTGATGGAGGAGGCAGGAAGCCCCTCCATGTGAGGCCCACACGGGGGTCCCTTTGCCTGCAGACACCTGTCCCGCCATTGCTGACGTCTGCCCACTGTGCAGGGCCCTGTAAATCTGAGGTGCGCTCCGTGGAGCCACCTAGCAGGGAGGAGGGCAGGGCCCACACCCGCCAGCCAGCGTCACCTCACCTACCCTGCACCAGGCCCGGCTTACTGCCCAGTCTGAGGCCTAAGGGTCAGGCCCAGGCCAGAGAGGGTGACCCCTGGGCTGGAGCCCTGTGACCTGGGGCGATGCTTGCTGTCCCCCACCCCCCACCCCGGGCCCCACTGCCTGCAACTCCCGCGGCCCGCAGCCCTGTGTACCACCTCCCCCAGGGCCGCCGCCGAGCCAGCCGGGATGTTCGGACTCTGGAGAACCTTCAGCAGTGTGCTTTTCTACCTGACCCTGGCCGTCGGCCTCGGAGGGCTGCTGGGCAACGGGCTGGTCCTCTGGCACCTCGGCTTCCACATCAGGAAGGGCCCCTTCTCCGTGTACGTCCTCCACCTGGCCGCCGCCGACTTCCTGTTCCTGGGCTGCCAGGTGGGCTTCTCCGTCGTGCAGGCCGCCCTGGGCTCCCGGGACAGCCTCTACTTCGCCGTCACCTTCGTGGGCTTCTTCGTGGGCTTCTCCGTGGGGCTCTGGCTGCTGGCGGCCTTCAGCGCCGAGCGCTGCCTCTCTCACATCTTCCCCACCTGCTACCAGCGCCACCGGCCCCGGCACACATCGGGCATCGTCTGCGGCCTGATCTGGGCCCTGACGCTGCCGGCCGTGCTGCTGCCGGCCCACGCCTGCGGCCTGCTGCGGACCAGCGCAAGCCCGCTCACCTGCCTGCGGTACCACGCGGCCAGCGTCACGTGGCTGCTGTCCCTGGTCTGCGTGGCTGGCGTGGCCGGCCTGGTCCTCTTCGTCTGGGTGGGCTGCTGCTCCCAGCGCCCACGGCCCAGGTTCTTTGGCATCGCCCTGGGCTCCGTGCTTCTGCTGCTCTTCTGCGGCCTGCCCCTGGTCTTCTACTGGAGTCTGCGGCCTTTCCTCAACTTCCTGCTGCCCGTCTTCCTCCCGCTGGCCACGCTCCTGGCCTGCGTCCACGGCAGCGCCAAGCCGCTCATCCACTTCATGGCCGGCCGGCAGCCGGGCAAACGCCAGCCGCTGCGGGCGGTTCTCCAGAGGTCCCTGGGGGAGGAGGCCCAGCTGGAGGCCGGGGGGCTGGCCCTCCCCATGGGCCTCCTGTAGGGGCCAGCCCGGCCCGACCCTTCCCGGGTGACCCCCCCAGCCCCAGCTCACCGGCCCCGGGGACCCAAGGGCTGAGGACGGAGCCTCGGCCGTGGTCCTGACCCCTGCAGCAGCCGGAGCCTGAGGAGGTCAGGGAGGCCTGGGGGTGGGGAAGGAGGAAGGGGCAGGAAGCACCCACAGGCCCCAGGCAGAGCCCACCTCCCAGCTCCTGCCTCTTCCCCACCCTGCACCAGCTCAGGCCACAGGCGCCAAGGCGCATCAGGGGGTTGGACCGATGGGAGCCCAGGCTCTGGCTGTGCTGGGGATGTCCTTGTGCGAAGGCCACTAGGGCCGTGCTGTTGACTCTTCTCTGCGGGAGGGTCGTGGAACCAGCCTCGCCCCAGGCCCCCCAGCAGTTCCTCGCCAGTCACCAGATGGCGCTGCGTCCTCACCAAATGTGCCCGAAGTGCGCTTTGGGAAGCAGGCTCGCTGCAGGGGGGTGGGTACAGCTCGAGGGGGGGGGGGCCTGCCCTTCCGGCCCTACCCCCGACCGAAGGTCCCGGACACCTCACTGCCTGCAGGGTGCTCTGGCCCCAGCCCCTATCTTTATCCTCCCCACCTACCCAGAATCCTGTGCTCGTCCACCCATTGCCCCACCCCTGCCTGCTCCCTGCAGACACTGCCCCGCCCTGCCCGTTCGCCCTGGGGCTTTCCTCGTGGAGGAAGTAAGAGAGAGAGAGAGAGAGACAGGGAGGGACATAGAGGGACACGAAGCCATGCTTTTTAGCTTTCCAAGTGCAAATCATTTTATGTATTTTCTGACGATTAAAAGAAACATATAGTTTATGGTCATTGTCAAAACATGCAAGCTCTACAGAAAATATTGAACAGATAAATCACCGAAACTCTTTGGAGCCAGGGGGGAATCATTTGGGTGTGAACCCTTTGGCTATGTCTGTGTCTCCAGTAGAGATCCACAGAAACGCCGGCTGTTACCAGGAGGAGGACACTGCACGCACCTGAATTCTGTACCTGTCACAACAAAGCCTTTTACAAGCGCACAGATTTGTTTTAGAAAATTGTCAGTTTTTTTCCGCGAGAAAAGTGCTGTGTTGCTCACTATGGGAACTTCGGAGGACACTAAACAGTGGAAAGAAGGGTCACCTGCCACTACCCACAACCCAGAGACACCTGCTTGTGCAGGTTTTCTGTGCCTCCGGGGAAGAAGGGGCTCTGGCCCCACCAGCACCGCCCTCCGCTGTCTCCCCGGACGATGAGCCCCTTGACGCAGCAGGTGCGGCAAGAGCTGTCAGTCTGATGTGATGTGGGGCCGGGAGCAAAGGGCCAAGAAAGAATTCTTAAGACAACGTTGGTTCAAAAAGGTGGTTTTATTGAAGCACAGGACCCGTGGGCAGGAAGGGCGGCACTGGGGTTGGGAGGGGTGGCGATCTTATACTTTCAAGTTGGGAGGGGCAGAAATAAAGACGTTTCCCAAAGGATTGTCACGTGTTAAAGAAGACCCACGGGATCCTGGAAGTCCAGCTATTGTCAGGCTAAGATGCTTTTTTGCCTCTAGCAAAGCATTAACGTGAGGCCGTGAGGCCCTTGGGAGTTCCGGGAGGAAGGTCACTCTGCCTGTCTGCCCCTTTGTCAATGGGCTGCAGGTTGTAAGGACACTGAATTTTATCTACATTTCTTTTGCCTTGTTCTCCTCGTCCAGTCTGAAGGCTGTCCTGTGGCTCGGGGAGGGTGGGTGAAGCACCCTGAGCCCTGGGAGTTTGGGCAGGCTGCTTTGGGGGTGGGATGGGGTGGGGTGCAGAGGGGTTGTCCATCTTTGTGACGTTTCTTGCCAGACCCCAAAGAGGGGTGTGGCCTCCTTCTTGGAAGGGCTAGGAATGGGATGAGGGTTAGGGGAGCAGTTTCAGACTTGGGGTGCCCCAGGATCAGCCCCATCCTCCCAACCTAGGGAATAGCCTTGGGGCCCTCCATCTCTATCCTGGCAGGGACAGGTGGGGACAGGCAGGGACACAGGCAGCTAGCGGTGTCTGTGGCTCATGATAAACAGCCCAGTCTAGACAGACGGGGAGCGCGGAGACCTCTGGCCAGGAACCCGCTGCTGCATTGTGGGGACACCAGCCTGAGCCCAAACAAGCCAGTGAGCGTCCTTGGTCCTGGAGGGACAGGGCTGCCACTGCACTGGGCTCCCATCCTGCTGGCACCTCTCTAGCTGGGTGACCTCCAGAAAGTCACCTGACAGCTCAGAGCCCCGGTCTGCATAGGGGGCGGAGCAATGTCTCCTTCCAGATCTGATCCAGGGCAACAAAGGCCAGGCAGCTTGTCCTAGGAAGAGGCGACCCCAGGTACTGTCTGCCTGTCCTGACCTTCAGGGCCAACTGCATCGTCTCCCGTATCCAGCAGAGCTCCAGATGGCCCCAGCCAGCCCTGACCTCGGCACCCCACCATGCCATGCGGCTCTTGGCATGTCTGACTAGCCATCAGTGGGCACCATGGTCTCTGGCATGCACCTGCCCTGGCTGACCACTCAAGGTGACCACCTGGCCCACAGAGGCCTCCCACCTCCACCTCAGTACCTCGTGTCCTGCATCCTTAGTCGCTCACCCGTCCTTGTCCACGTAGCTGCTAGAAGTTGAGCTCCAGAGGGCAGGGAACAGGTGACTTTATCCACTGCTGTCTCCCCTGTGCTGGGGGCTCAGACAGACAGAAGGAGGGGCTCGAGGAGCATTTGTTGAACAATGGACAGGTAGAAGGGTGAATGATAGGGTCAAAGAATCAATGATATGGATGAAGTGGAGTACAACTGAATGGAATCAGACCTGGCTGATTCTGGGTTCTAGAACCTTCCCAGCCAGCCTGAGTACTGACCACTGACCTGAACCCTGAGCTGGATGTTGGTTACAGGAGGGCCCAGGCTGCTCCCTGCAGAGTCCTGCTACCCCAGCCCCTCAGCCCCCCTCGGCCCCCCTCAGCCACATTCTCCCCTTCCAGCCAACAGACGTCATTAGAGCCAACTCCAGGGGGGCATTGGACAGGAGACCAAGACATGGATGCACGGTGGTGTGGCCCCTAGTCCCACGGAGTTTGGGGTCTGGAGAAGGGACAGACATAAACACTGTTCAAAGATAGCATGTGAGTGAGTGTGTGCACTTAAATGTGCAGATGGTTAGAGAGGTGCCCCAGTTTGCCCTTGACAATCCCAGTTCACCCACATTGCCTTCGTGCCATTAAAGTTCTCTTTTTGGACTCCCAAGTGTCCCCGTGTGGAGGCCAAATCACCCGGTTTCCCTAGTGTGAGGGAAGCATGGAGGAGGGTCACATATCCCCACTCAGAAGGCAGGTGGGCTTCCAGGAGGAGGGGGTATCTGCCTAAGCCTCACAAAGGTAGTGTGGGGTTAGGAGGAAAGGGCTGCAGTGGGTGGGGGAAAGGGGGAGGTCTGAAACACGCACCTTCTGTGAAGAAGAGAAAGATGGGGACCTCCACGGGAAGCTGCTGGCAGCTGGGGAGCAGGCGTATACCAGGCAGGGGACAGAGGGCGCCCCAGGGAAAGTGGGCACAGGCACACAACTGGCCTTCCACCCAAGTCTGCCTTCCCTGTGGTTCATCTCGAATTACATGTGTCTGGTCTGACACGGTGGTCAAACCTCTGTGGTTTGGTTTGGTTTGGTTTTCCCAAACGGATATCCAGTCGTTCCAGCCGCATTTGTTGAAAAGATTTCCCTTTTCTCGTTGAATCCCATTGGCGCCGTTAGTGTAAATCAATTGATGGTACAGGGCGGGTCTATCTCTGGACTCTTGTTTCCCTGCTCTACTTGCCTGTCCTTCTGCCAACACCACCGTGTCTGTTCCTGTGGCGTGATCATACGTCATGAAACCACGTGGTCCAAGTCCTACAGTGCTCTGTTTCTTCCTTGAGATTTGCACTTCTGCATACATTTTAGAATCAGCCTGACAATGTCTTCAAAAGGCTACCGATTTTATTCAAAATTTTACTCAATTTTATTGAGATTGCATTAAATCTATTCAATTATTCTCTACAATTCATGGAGAACGGGCATCTTAACAATAGGGAGTTTTCCAATTACCATGCATGGCTTACCCCACACACCATTTATTTCAGTGTTCAGTACTGGCCAGCTCTCCTTCATCTGGGTGCCCTGCACGTGCTTCGTAACCCTATTCCTAGGTGCCTGAGGTTTCATGGTGCTCTGTGGGATAACTTTGGATTCCATTTTCCAATTGCTCATCGACAGTTTCTCGGTTTTTTAAACATTGATCTTGATTCGTTATATGATCTAACAGCTATCCGGCCAAATTGCTAAATTTGATTAGCTCTGATTAGCTCTAGTTGTCTCTTTGAAGGTGACTTAGGATTTCCTATGTACACGACCACACCATTTGCAGATGGAGGTAGTCTTTCTACTTCCTCTGTTTTGGCCGAGATCTGCCACACCACGTTGAGGAGAAATGGTCGTACCCTGATCTTAGAGGGAAGGTGTTCATTATTTTACCATTAAATACGATGTCATCTGTAGGCCTTTTGTTTATGCCTTCTGTCATATTGACATCATTCCCATCTATTTCTAGTTTTCTGGGAGTTTGGGTTTTTATAAATCATGCATGGGTATTGAAGTTTATCAAATGCGTTTCTTCACGTATGAAGGCAACAGTGTAGGGGCGCCTGGGTGGCCCAGGCAGTTAAGCATCCGATTCTTGATTTCAACTCAGGTCACGATCTCAGGGTTGTGAGATCGAGCCGCACGTTGGGCTCTGCACTGGCCGTGGAGCCTGCTTGGGATTCCCTCTCTCCCTCTTCCTCAACCTCTACCTGCTCTTCCTCTAAAAAAACAAAAAAACAAGAAAGAAACCTGATGTATGAAGACAATGCTATGGTTTTCTCCTTTAGTCTGTTGACATGGTGAATTACACGGTTCATTTTCCAAGGCTGACCTCTACTCCTTGGATAAACCCCACCTGACCATGGGGTGCGGTGCTCTTTACGTATCAATGGACTTGATCGGCCAATATTTTGATAAGGGTATCTGCATTCCGTTCCTGAGGGATGTTCTCTCACTTCATTCGGGATAACGTCCTTGTCGGGTTGGCGTCGGACTTGGCCCCTCCTGCTCCGTTCTCTCTAAGCGTGTGGCTGAGGCCAGTATTATTTCGCGGGAGGAGCCATCCGGGTCTAGACTTCTTGTGAATGGGGTTTAAAACACACTTTCCGTTTCTTTAGCAGATATGTGGCTACTCAGGTTCCCTTTCTCTTTTTCCCCTAGCTTCAGAAAGTCTGATTTTTCAAGGAATGCTTCCGTTCCAGCCAACAGGCAGTAGGCTAAAACTAGATACGACGTGCCTCGTTCCCGTGACCGCGGGTCATGTCAGCGCATGATCTCTTTTGTGCCTCCTGGGGGTAATCTGTGTTTTCTCTTGACCATTCTTGTTCAGTTTGAGCAATACTCTTAATCCTTTCAAGAGAACCAGCTTTTCACTTGGTTGTTTTTCTCTGTCGGTCATCCGTGGTCTCTCCCGTGGGCTCCTGCTTGTCTTCATTACATCGTTCCTTCCACTCCCTGGGGCTTTAATTCTCTCCACTTCTTCTAGGTTCTTGAGTTAAGTAGCTTGGGTCATTTCCTTTGGATCTTTCCTGCGTCTAGAAATGTGCGTGAAAGCAATGGTTTCCCCTTCAGGCCCTGCCCCACCTGCTTCCTGCGAGTCCCGAGTCCCGTTCATTATCTTTGGATTCAAAATATGTCCTCATTTCCTTTGTGATTCCTTTTAAAAGTGTTATCACTGGATTTCCAAACACTTAGGGAATTTCTATTTATCTCTTTGTTTTGTTGTTGGTTTCTAACACAATTCCTCTGTGGTCTGAAAATATGCTGTCTGTCCTTCAATTCTTTCGGGTTCATTGAGACGGGTGTGTGGCCCGGCCTGTGGTCGCCGGGCCCGGTTTTGCGTGCACGTGGAAAGACCGTGCACTTGTCCTTGTCGGATGCAGTCGTCCAAATTCTTCGACGAGCTTGATTTTTTAAATAATGCTGTTTTCCTACCTCGGTACTAAGTGGTTTCATCTGTTTGTCATATCAATTACTGAGGGAAGAGTGCTAAGATCTCCAGCTGGGAGCATAGAATTTTTCCTTTTCTTTCCACCAGGTTTTGCTTATGATATTTTGAAACTGCGTCATTAGACCCACACCTGTTTAGAATTACTATGTGCTTCTGATGAACTGACAACTTTCTCATGTAAGGATCTTAAAATATGTCCAGAGATTATTATCTACCCCGCCCATTGGAGTGTGGGGGCTCGTTTCCCTGCCTGGAGGGAGGCACTGCTCGTCCCTTGGAAAAATGAATAGGCTGAAGCAGACATGATCGTGTGCGGTGCAGGCCCAGGTCACAGGAGGCACTGTGGCTCTCTCCCGGCTCTCTCAGATCACTCTCTCTGGAGGAGGTCATCCGCCCACGCAGCCTATAAAGAAGCCCACGTGGCCAGGAACTAAGGCCTCCTACCAACAGCCAGCTAAGAGCTAGCGGCCAAGGGAACACACCATCTTGCAAGGGGACGCTCCAGCTCCAGCCAAAACGTCAGGTGACCACAGACCTGGTCCACAGCTTGATGGCAGCCACGTAACAGACCTGGAACCAGAGCCCCCCACAGAAGTCCCTCCCAAATTCCTGACCTACCGAAGCTGCAAGATGATTAAAGTTTGTTGTTTTAAGATGCTAAATTTTAGAGTAATTTGTTATGAAGCAATCGACTTCTCACGCAATCATGGTGAAATGCTCCTCTTGATCTCTGGCAAAATGCCGCGCCCGGAAGTCTGCCCAGCTTGAAATTAACGTAGCTGCCCTGGCTGTCTCGTGATTCTTCTCTTTTAATCAACCTGCACCTTTATATTTACAGTGTGTCTCTTATAAACAGCACATTGTTGGGTAGTATTTTCTTCATCCAACGTGGAAATCTCTGCTTTTTAATCAGAGAGTGTAGTCCCTTTACATTTAACATAGTGATACAGTTGAGCGCAGGGCTCCCATCTCGTCATGTGGTTCCTATTTGTTACTCATGTTCATTGTCCCACTCTTCATCCTTTCTTGCCTTCTTTTGAATAAGAAAAAAAAATAATGTTTGGTGTCCCATTTTATCTTCTCTATTGGCTTTTTGTTTTTTTCTGGCAGATTTCTCCAGACTATGACATGCTCCTTAACTTACCACAGTGAATAGTTGAGCACTTCACCGGTGAGGTAAGGACCCTGCAGCAACGGTCAAGGCCACCTGCCCTTCTCCAGCCCTTTGGGCTATTACTATATATTTTATTTCTACATATGTAATAAACCCCAGCCTACATTTTTATTGCTCTTGCTTTAAATGGTCTGTAGAATTCTAAATAAATTAAGAAGAAAATGTCCATGTATCGTCACCACATATTTATCGTCCCCAGTCCTCTCTATCGTCACCACATATTTATCGTCCCCAGTCCTCTCTATCGTCACCACATATTTATCGTCCCCAGTCCTCTCTATCGTCACCACATATTTATCGTCCCCAGTCCTCTCTATCGTCACCACATATTTATCGTCCCCAGTCCTCTCTATCGTCACCACATATTTATCGTCCCCAGTCCTCTCTATCGTCACCACATATTTATCGTCCCCAGTCCTCTCTATCGTCACCACATATTTATCGTCCCCAGTCCTATTTCTACTTTCGTCTGCATTCGTCTTCAGCCTGAAAAACTTCCTTTCATACTTCATGTCTAAAGACCACAATTTCTCCCAGCTTTTGTCTTTCTGTCTGAAAACGTCTTTACTTTCCTTTTGTCTTCTAGGATATTTTCATTGAATATAAAACCTAGATTAACAGGGTTGGTTTTTTTGTTTTTTGTTTTTTGTTGTTTTTTTTTTTTTTTTTGTCTTTCTCTCTCTCAGCATTTAAAAAATGCCATTGCATGGCATTTGGCTCCCATAATTTCAGAGGATAAGTCAGATTTAATTATTATCATCGGTTCCCTCAATACAATATGTCTTTTCTCTCTGGGTGTTTTTGAAATTTTTACTCTGGGTTTCTGCAGCTTGACCGCAAAATGCTTAGATGGGGTGTTTTTGTATTTGTTCTACTTGGGATTCACTGAGCTTCCCAGATAATGCCTCCCCAACGATGTCTACCCTTTGTAATGTAGATACTCCTCATGGGAGCATGGATAACCAGAATAGACATTTTTTAATCGTACAACTATCTGCTGCCTATAAAAGACACACTTTAGATTCAAAGGCACAAATAGGTTGAACACAAAATGATTTTTCATGTGAACGATAACGCAAAGAGAGCTCGAGTGGCTAAGCTAACACCAGACAAAATCAACTTTAAGAAAAAAAAGGTTACTAGAGACAAACAAGGACCTTTCTTTGGTGATGAAAGGATCAGTCCATCAAAAAGACACGACAACTGTAAACACATGTGCTGTGGCGTGCTGAGCAATGCCACCTAAAAGACATCAAGATCCTAATCCAGGCAACCTGTGGATGTCACCTTACATGGTAAAAGGGATTTTACAGGTGCAATTAAATTAAGGATCTTGGGATGGGGGTGGGTGTTCCCTTACATTATCTGGGGGTCCCAATGTAATAAGGACCAAGGTAGGAAGGAGGACTGGAAAAAGGAGGGAGCAGGAAGAAGATGGTGGAAGCAGAGTCGGAGAGAGAAAACATACCAAAAGCTGTGCGGATGGGACGGATGCCTTCTCACCATCCTCCCACGGTGGAGAAAGATCAATCATCTCCCGGTAGCTCTTCTCACAACAGTACTGATCCCATCACAAGAGCTCCACATTCATGACCTAACTGCATCCTAGAAGCCCACCTCCGAATACTACCACACCAGGGGTTAGGGCTTCACCATATGCATTCCGTCCTTAGCAGCTGGTTATGGTCAGAAGGAAGGAAAGGGGAGGGATCCAGGCCTATGACTTATGGGCAAATTGGCAGAACTTTGCCATAGAACAAGTAGGCTGGAGAGCTGGCTTCCTCCTTCCACAGGTGCCTGTATGTGAGCATACTCCCCCTCCCAAAGAAGGGTCCCCAGGGGTTGCCATCACTCCTCCCAGCATGCACCTCTGTGTCTTTGGATGCTGAGTCTGCCACATTCAGCTCTATGCACCTTGCAGAGTGCAGGCCTGACCCCAGGCAGAAGCTGAGGGTTTGTAGCATTACTGCAGGTGTTGGACCTAAGGAAAAGCTGCTCTCAGGTCCAGGGAGGCCCTCTCCCCGGACCCATCCTCCATCTGTGCCCTTGTGCAGGCTCCTGGCATCCCACCCACCAGCTGACCTTAGCCAGCCAGAGCTTCCTGGGGACCTGTCCGTCTACAATGGACCACCCTCCAGCAACCTCAGGCACCAGGCAAAGGGTTTGAAAAGAGACCCAGCTCCCCAGCTCCTCCACACTCACTGTCTGGAGTTGCTGACAAGAACGTGTCACACCTAGGAGACCACCCAGCATCTCTCCTGGGCAACCGGGACCTTGCTGGGCCCAAGGGCTCAACCAACACAACACAGGACCAGAGGTCAGCACCTGGTAACCTGCAAGCCTGCAAATGGGTAGCTTTTTTGACATTCGCAGGGATTAAGTGTTTTAATTAGTTGTCAGCACTTAACAATTGGGGATTTTCACATCAAAATCCCAATCTCTGGCCTCTCTTGAAGGTCAGAGACTGGCAAACCTCGCCTGCATCTCCAGCTGGGAGGGACTGGCTTTACACCGGTGCACCTCACGCTCCCCCAGAGACTCCCTTCCTTGAGGTCACCCTGAGCCCAGACCACTCCTCACTGATTGAAAAGGAAAGTGAATGGGTCTTTTTGCTCCCATCTTTTTGGTGAAAAGTGGGGAGACACAGACACAGAAACCCTCAAGAAAAAAATAGGAGCGGGCTCGTTTCTTTGTGGTCGTGAACATTTCTTCATGTTGAATGGGCAACAAAACTATGTGGCACTGAAGGATAAGAATTCACCGCACTGGACCCCTTTGCTGTACAGATGGAGAAACTGAGGCCCAGACAAAGAGTGCCCAGTCTCAGGTCACGCAGCTGGGCAGCAGCCGAGCCGGGCCCCCTCCCACAGATGTGTGAGCACATCTGTGATGCCGGGAGCCACACACCCTGGGGGCTCTGAAGAGGACCCTCCCCGTCTCAAACCTGCAGGGCCCATTAGAGATGACCTGCCTGCCTTGCAGACAATGTGTGGGCCTTCCGGCAAGGGGGCAGCAAGTGGCCTATGGCCTGGCTAACGGCCAGCAGGAAGCAGGGAGGCCACTGCAGAGACACCGATTAAGGACATTTGGTGGTTTCCCATGGGGAGCCAGGCCCTGTCTTGCCAGAGAGAGACCTGAGAGCCCCAAGCAGACAGATGGAGAGGAACCCCTGCAGCCAGCAAGACCAGCCTGGCCAAGCTTCCTCCTCATTAGTGTCTCTTTAGGATGCCACTCAGCATCTGTGCCCAGGGAGAAGTCCAACCCCGTCATAGGACAACCTTTCTGGAACAGATTTGAGGATGGGGTTATTCCCTGTTCTAAAATATTGCCTCCACTGGCCCTCATGGGGTCCGAAGTTCCACCGTTAGCATCATATTTGGGGGTAAAGTGGGATAAACTGACAGCAGAATGGAGATTGGCTCCCAGGGCTGGGCTAGTACCAGGCCTGGTCAGAAACCATAAGGCAGGAAGAACAGATTTTCAAGGTTAAATATGGCCCCAGCTGGCATGCTAAGAGGGAGTGGGGGACCCACAAGGCCTCCAGGAGACCCTAGGGTTAGTGATGCCACCTTGCACCAGGGGCCTGACACGGCACCCTTTCTGTTTCTCCATTACATCATCACTATCACCATCACCACCACCACCACCATCATCACCATCATCATCAGCTTCATCATCAGCTTCATCACCACCACCACCATCATCCCCATCACCATCACCATCATCATATATTATCACCACCATCAGCAGCAACACCATCATCACCATCACCACCATCATCACCATCACCACCATCATCACCACCATCACCATCATCACCACCACCATCATCATCACCATCATCACCATCATCACCACCATCATCAACACCATCATCCTTATCATCACCACCATAATCATCATCACCATCACCACCACCATAATCATCACCATCATCATCATCACCATCATTGTCATCACTATCATCATCACAATTACCACCATCACCATCTTCTTCGCCATCACTCCTCCTCCTCAAGGCATCCCCAACTCCCTGCCAAGGACAAAGGAAAGAAGAAGGAAGAGAATCATCCCACACCTCCAAGCTCCACATCTCAGCTCATGACCTGCCCTACTTCACCTCTGTGTGCCTCGGCTCCCTCCCCAACCCGGTGCACACACATCGTCTCCTCCATCAGGCCAGTCTCCGAGCTCCCCGGATTTGACCTCAGCCATCTCTAAATCCTGACCCGACACCAGCCTGCTCGGCAGAGATGCTCACCTGTTTGCAAGCGCAGGTGAGCACGGGCACCAGGAGCCATGTTCTAGCTTGATAGTCCCTGTCTCAGGCAAAGGCCTGTTAGGTGCTCAGTAAACACTAACAGAAGGGGTGGAGAGTGGGGAAAGGGAGGGGAGAGCAGAAGAGAAGGGAGAAGAGGGAGGGGGGAAGGGGGAAGGAAGGACATGGCGCGGGAGAGGGAAGGAGGGACGGCTGAAGAATAGATCCAATTTTCCCTCTTGGCTGAGACTCACAAATTCCCTGGGAAATGAAAGCTCTCCAAGCTACACACAGCTTAGGGGCCACTCCCACACCCTACGGTTCTGTGAAGTTCCCTTCCTCGGAAAGGACAAGACGTCTGCCCTTTGTAGTGAAAGGAAACGGAAAGGAAAACACATCACCTTGCCCTTCCTGTTTTTCAGACTGGCCGTGTCCCTCTGTCCCTCTGTAAACCGATGTCCATCAGGGCAAGGCCACTTGACTCTCCTCCAGAGACTCCCGGCTCCCGGGTCCACATCACCCCAAGGCATGGGTCCCAGAGAAGGCCTAGGACGCCCACAGAATTCTGATGGCCGCAGGGAACTTGAGTGGGCATGCACCTGGCCCGCTCAGCTGTGCTCCAGCCCGAGGAGCAGAGGTCCAAACCCCTGCCCCTCACACCTGTTTGGGGTGCCCCCCTCTCTTGGTGGGAGTGGACCATCAGATGGCCCCAGGCCCCACATTGTCATCAGGACATCTGGAAGGTTCTAGCTGGCTCCTCCCAGCCTCTGTTTGGCACACAGTCAGGCCTTTGGTCCTGAGATCTATGAGGAGCTCTCAGGGGCAAGCGCTGGGAGCCCCTGACTCCAGCTGATGTGTGCAGAATATCCCAGAATGCCAAGAGCCCCCAAGATGGACGAGACAGACGTGACCGTGACAGATACACCCACAGGCGAGCATATCTGAAGCGAGGACAGTGCTGATTGGTGTCTATTTGGGAGTCGAGACATCATGGGCCTGGGCGGGGGGGGGGGGGTCAGCCTTCGCGTCTCAGGGTTGGGTGTGGGGTGCCCACTCCTGCTCCTGGGATTCCAAGCCATCACGATGTCAGGGTTGCCCCAGGGGTCCTGCAAATCAGCCCAGGGAATCCTGCAGCCCATGGGCCACCCTGGGCCAGGAGAGCTGACTGTGTTACAGAGAGGTTGGCACCGGGAGGCAGAGACACCCACAGCCAAGGCCCAGAGCTGGCATTGCTGACAATCCTGACGAAGACTGTCTGCCCCACGGCCCCCTTCCCCGGTTCCCACAAGGAGTCACCTGTATGTTGGGGACCTGCAGCTCTCCCACCCAACTTCCCAAAAGAGACTCACCAACTGTTGCTCGTGCAATGCTACAGGCCTTCCCTTGGGCACACTGGGCCGGTGGGGTGGGCAGAGCAGGGCTGGGCTGCCACAGACGGGCTGGGCAGGGGAGGCTGGACAGGGCCAGGAGGAGCTGGACCAGCCTGGGCTGGGCTGGCTGTGGCGCTGGGAAGAAGCCGGACGCCCGAGGGGATGGGGAGTTACACTAGAGGGCAGGAAGACTCTCGGGTGCCCCTGCCCCCGCTGTGTGACCCCGGCAGTCACCCACCCTCTCTGTGCCTCAGGCTCTGCCCCACCTATCCCTGGAGGGAGAGGCCCCGGGAGGTCATGTGGGCGCCTGTCTGGGAGGGTCTTCTGGGTGTTTCCTGCGTCATCCCAGAGCAAACCTGCCGAAGAGAAGGCAGGGCTGCGGGGGGTGTTAGGTAACATCCCAGCGTGTCCCTCACACTCCTCAGAAGGACGCAGCCGGGGCTGGAACCAGATCTGCCTGGCGGCCAGGAGGCTGCTTCAGCAGCCGGTCCTGCTGGCGGCTGGGGCTGGAGGCGACAGGAGCAGCTGTGAGTCCAGCTCGGATGCTGCCCTCCTCCACAAGCCCTGGGAGCTGAGGTCCCTGCAGTGACCCCCTGACCCTGTCCGTGGCCCCCTCCCCGGCCACCAGCCAGACACTCCCTGCACACCTGGGCCAGCTCAGGAGTTGCGGGACCCCCGCCAAGAGGAGCCCCAGCTAGGGGCCCCGGGGCCGCGGCACCAGCAGAGCCTTCTGCAGCCTGGCACAGCCCAGCCGGCAGTGGAGCTGAGGAGACTCGGGAGCACCAGTCTGGAGTGGGGAGCGAGCCGGCGCCCACATGCCCTGCTGCACGGTGAGTGCCACCCCGGAGGGGGCTCTGGGGGCCCGCGGGGAAGGGCCTTATGGCAGGCGGGGGGGGCACTGTGGACGCTAGACTTGGGGATCTGGAACTGTGTGGGGAGGGGGCCAGCGAGCAGCAGGTGGCGGGAGCGCCCGGTGCTCTGCTGACTTCCTCCGAGTTCCCGGGGACTGCACGCCCGCCAGGCTGGTGCGAGTGCTGCCCGCGGCCCCCAGCAGCGCCCAGCCTGGCGGAGACCTGCGGGTGGCGCAAGGGGCAGCGGGGCCGGCAGCCGTGCAGTGCTGCATTGCACCCACAGCCCGGGCACTCGCTCTCCAGGGCGCCCCGGCCGGCTGGCCGGCCCCCTCCTGGCAGGGAAGCCCGGCGGGATGGGAGCTTGGCGACTTGTAAGCCGTGGCAAGCGCCCCCTTCGCGGTCGCTTGGGAAGCGCGCTCTCCCCTCCTCAGTGCCCAACTTTCTGCCTTTTTTACCCTCAACAGTTTCTTTTTTTAAAAAAAAACAGACTTGAAAAGAGCACGGGCAGAATGGAGGACGAGGCTGGGGGCGCTCCGGGTGGTGAAGGGGAGTCCTCTGGACCTGGGAGCACATTGTGGGGTCTGCAGCCCCAGCTCCCCTGGTCCCTGAGGCCAGCAGGGCGTTTGTGAAGAGTTGAACCCAGGGACACGGTGCTGGGCTCCACCAGCCCTCGCCCTGGAGGAAGCCTGGCCTCAGGCCTGAGATCTTCGGGGGAACTGCCCCTCGGCCTGAGGTCCAGGCCCCCCCCCCGCCCGGCGTCATGGGGGACAGTGTCACCCGAAGGCTCCTGTGTGGGTGGCTGTGGGTCACACGCAGATGTTCAGAAAGAGCAGGTGCAAACCCAGCTCCCTCCCGGCTCCGTCTCTGGGTGAGCCCCTCACTTTTCCGAAGGCCAGCCCTTATCACTGACAGCTGCTTAGACGTGCTGGTGCTGGTCTGTGCTTGCCAGCTGCCCGGAAGCCGGCGCAGACCTCCGACATGGCCTCCGCTGCGCGCTCGCCTGTGTTTATGTAATGAGAGGAGGCTGCAGCCTGACGCGCTGATGCAGAACTGGGAGGGGAAAGCCCGGTTAGTGCCCACGGGGGCAGGAGTGGCCAGCTCAGGACCCTCGGCGGACCCTCGGGGAGAGGCTTTGGGCTGCAGCTCTGGGTTCTGCGGTGAGGAGTTCCTTAGACTGGGCTGGGACAGCACCGAGGCCCCGTGGGGCCCAGGCCCGAATCTGGCTTCTTCCCTGCTGCGTGTCCTCGGCCGCTGCCTGCACCCTCTCTCTGCCTTGCTTTCCCGGTCTGTGAAATGGGGGCAGGGGTGTTAATACTCGTGCCCTCCTGGCCATCCTTGTGAGAAGTAAATGAGCCCCTGCGGTGGCGGGGGGGGGGGCACATCCTGACACGAGGCTTCCCGTGTGTCGGCTGTTGTCACCGGATGTCCAACTAAACTATCATCAGCTTGGATGCGTGTCTCCTACTCATCTCCGCGGGAAAACACATTTATGTCTCAGCCGGTTATGGGGCAAGACAGGCTTACAGCGGTGAGACATAGTGCAGGCCGGAGCTTAAAGCCCCCGTTCTCAGTGAAATGCCCCCGACACGGGAGGCTCTCTGTAGGTGCCCCATGTCTCTCTGGGCTCTGACCCCACGACCACGCTCTGCAGCCGGCAGCCCGGGCGGGTAAGGTCCCTCCACCAGGAGGCCAGCAGGGGAGCCACCCAGACTTTCCCATAGGAGCTTCCCGGCCTCTGCAGCAAGGGGAGGTCAGGTCCGCTCAGCATCCCCGTCCTCTGAAGGAGGCTCAGGCTGGGCGGTCTCCGGTCACCCCCAGGAGACACTGTGTGCGGGTCCGAGGGCTGGACCCCACCTGCAGCCCCTCAGGGACGCGGCTCCCAGTTCCTCAACATTCCCACTGCCTCTGGCTGGCCCCTCGCCCTGGCCGCCTGGTGGAGGAGGTGAGAAGACGAACACTAAGTAGCAACCTCACATCCTCAAGCTCTCCTGCCCCCCCCCTCACCCCCACCCCCCCAGCCAGGGAAGGAGGAGAGTGGCCCAGGATGCCGGGCGCTGTGCCCACGACCAGGCTGAGGCCCAGGCTGCAGGCGCTGGTCCTGGGCCCCTCCCCAGAGCCTGGCCTCTCCCTGCCTCTTCTCCTGCAGGGAACCCATGGAAATGGGCAGGTTGGGGGGCCTGGGAGCTGGCAGGAGCCAGAGAAGGAGGTGAAGGTTCTAGATAATTTGGGGGCGCCGTTGGGATGGTGTGAGTGATGAGAGGGGTCTGCACAGCCTCCTGGCTGGGCTCCTGCCTCCCTTCCCAAGGAGCCCCCATGGACCGCCCGGGCCCCACACGGGCCCTGCTGCCCAGACCTCCCACCACACCCTCCTGCCTCCTGCCTCCCCTCTGCCCCCGGGGCAGGCTCTGGCGGGGCTGCCTCCTCCTCTCCCTCCCCTGGGTGAAGCTGGGGCAGGCAAGGACGCCCAGACCCTGCCAGCCAGAGGAGCCGCTCGCTGTCCAGCACCAGGGCGACCCGGGATTTGTCCCAGGGACCTTCTGGGCCTTGGTTTCCAGCTGGCGAGTTTCACATCTCCGCTGGGTGACTGAGTCATAAGCCATCATCTTCCAGATGGTCTCCCTGGCTGGCCTATCCATCCCTGTCACACACATGCCCATCTTCCAGACCCCTGCCCTCCCCGGAGCGCTGAGTCCCTCCCCAGGCCCGTCTGGGCCCTGAGGCCTGACTCAGCAGAAGGGTGGCTCACCCGGCTGGGGAAGGAGCCCCCCGCCTCACAACAGAACCACCTGAGACCGGCCCTTTCCCTCAGTCAGGCTTGCTTGGTGCGTTAACAGCGAGGTCGCGCCAGACCCCACGTGGGACCCACACCCCTTCTCTGACCAGCCGTTCCTCTGTCTATCCAGCCATGAATATGGCCACCAAACACTTAAGGGCCCTGTTCCCGTGTAATGTCCTTCAGGGCCAGGAGATGCAGTGAATAGCTACACGGGGCCCCTGGGGAAAGGCTCAGAGCAGGTGGGTAATAGCAGTGGGGTGTGTCAGGCTCCACTGCCCCAGCCAGGCCCAGGGCCAGCAGGTGCAGGCCGCTGTCATGATCATAGTTCCTGAGTGCACTGTCCCATCCCGGGGACCCCTCCTCCACCCCCCACAACTCCTGTGAGTAAGTCCCTCAATGAACCCGTTTTTCAGCTGGGGAAACTGAGGCATGAGGCAGTTGTATTAGTTAGCTAGTGCAGTGTAACAAATTGCTCCAATCCTAGCAGCTTAAAATGACCCCCAGCTACTATTTCCTGTGGGCCGACAGTCCCGGCAGGCCTTCTGGGTCCTGCACTCAGGGGCTCAGAGACAGAAATCAGGGTGTCGGCCTGTGGCGCCCCTTCTGCAAGCTTGGGGGAGAGTCTGTTTTGACATCACCGGGTGGCTGGTTCCTTGCAGCTGTAGGCCTGAGGTCCCGGACGTTCCCGTGCTGGCTGCCAGCAGCGCCAGCCGAGGTCCCCTGCCCCGTGGCCCCTCCATCTGTAAGCCAGCCACAGATGGCCTGTCACGCTCAGGAGCCCTCTCTTCAGTCTCTGACCCCCAGACCCAGCTGTAAGGCCCACCCCGGAAATTTCCCTCCAGAGCCCAAAGTCAACCAATCAGGGACTTCAGTTAATCCGCAAAGATCCCTGCTGCAAGTCACATGATGTCATCGTGGGAGCAACATCTCCTACTCACACGTTCCCACGCCCAGGGTGGGGTCATCCTGGAATTCTGCCAACGCCAGAGATTCACTCACCAACCCAGGAGGCCGGGCTCCAGGGAACCAGCCCACCGGGGAGGGAGTGCCAAGCCCAGGCGAGCAGGCACCAGGAGGCACATGCGTGTGGGAACCCTGGGGGCCACGTCAGAGCACGGAGCGTGGCCTGGAGAGCCGAGGAGGTGGCCAGGTGTGCGGGGAGCAAACACCCTGGCCGCAGAAGGGGGGCACGCAGGGCTCGCACCCACCTCCAGACCTAGCATGTGGCTGCCCAGAGGGGCCAGCTGAAGACCCTGGGTGGTGCAGGGCAGAACCGAGCGGGGAGACACCCCTGATTGCTAGAGCTGATCCGCACGGGTTCATGGTGAGACCAGGCCATCGAGAAGAGGCCCGGCGGCCCCAGCTACTGAGGGAGTTCAGGAGCAAGGCGGGTGGGACTGCTGAGAGAGGGTGTCCAGGTTGACGTGCCCTTGGGCGAGCGACTGTCCTTCCATCCGTGTGTTTATTGTCTGTCTGCCCAAATGGCAGCCCAGGAGGTGGGACCTCTTTGCTTTGCTCCCCGTGGGGCTTGCAAGGTGCACACAGCGCTCGGTCCAGGGCAGCCTGGTAATGACACTGGGACTGACCAACTTCCAGGCCACCACCTGCCAGACCACCTGCAGAGCAGACCGGGCTCCCAGGGCCCCTCCGAAGAGTGGCAGGCCAGCAGACAGGGCCAGGCCCATGCGGGCCAGCCTCGTCCTGGGTCCGAGGTCCAACAGCCCCCACCCCATGGGACAATGGAGGCCACAGCCGCAGGGCTCGCAGCCTCCTGCCAGGAGGCCGGGGTGGGGGGGCCGCCTGCCACTCTCCTGACCCCTGCAGCCTGCTGTAGGCCTTGGCCAGCCCCACCGTCCTTGTCAGGTGTGTGAAGGAGAAGGCAGGTTGCACGGGCCTCCTGGCACAGATGGGGCCTGTCAGCTGCCTTAAATTACAGCTCACTCCCCCCAGCCGGCAAGGCTGTCTCCTCCCTCTCTCCTTGTGCAGCGTCTCATCTCCCTCTGGCCCACCAGAGTTCTCTGCAACATCCAGGGCATGCGGGACATGCGGGGGGGGGGGGGGCGTGGGCGGGGATTGCTACGGCCACCACGCCAGCAAGGAGGCCTTTCCGGGTGCCAGGCCCCAGGCTCAGGGCTTCCTGCAAATGCCGTCACCGAACTGCCTTGCCCCCTGCCCCAGCCACAAAACATTCGAGGGCGTCTGGAGAACAGCATGGAGGGGCTCGTGGTCAGGCTGGAAAATAACAGTCAGGAGAGCCGGACAGGTGGGGAGTAGGGGGTGGGGGTGCAAACAGTTGTGAGCAGGGTGCCAGGAGCTCAGGAAGCTGCCGGAGGCCTCCCCAGAGGAGGTGGGAGGACCTGAGGCCCAACGCCAAGTGGGATCCCTGAGCTAGTGAGCCCCCCACCCAGCCCCTCTCCTCTCCCGCACCTGAGACATTTTCTCCTTTCTCCAAGATGGGGAAGGGCCATGTTTAGTTTGGCCAGTCATAGGCCACGTGATTAAACCTGCCATCAGTGCCCTCCCAACACCTACCTGTCACCTGTCCCCGACTCGTGAGCCCACCTGAGGCCGTTGCCAGAGCCCCAGGTTGCCCGGTCTTCCACCTGCACGGCCGGTGTGTATCCACGTCCTGGGCGGCTGTAACCGAGTGCTACGGGCAGGGCTACATGACAGGCGTTTAGTCCCTTCTGGACGTGGGGGCTGCAAGTCTGAGATCCGGTGTCCACAGGGCTGGCTCCTCCTCGCAGCTGAGGGGAGTCTGGTCCAGCGTCTGTCCTGGCTTCTGGTGGTCATAGGCGCTCTCTGCCATTCCTTGGCTGGCAGAAGCATCACCGTGTCCCTGCCTCATGTCCCAAGCAACCCGGCTGGCCACTTCCTACAGGTGAGAGGAGCCAGCAGGAGGTAGTTACCTCCCTCGCCAGGCCCCTCTGCCAAACCCAGTCCCACACGCCCACAGGGAGGCTTCCCGCCTGTTGCGGTCCTTTGAGAAGTCCCTGGATGGCCCTGGCCAGCCGGGTAGGGGCAGATTCCAAGCTGGCCTCTTCTTGCCCCTGAGCAGGTGTGAGGAGGCCTTTCCTCTTCCATACTTGTCCCCGGAGCAACTTCCCTTCTTCCCAGCAGAGGTCACTGTGGGGTAAGGGTTTGCTAACCCGGTCCCTGGAGATTCCCTTGGTGCCCCACAGGGACACGGTGGCACGGGAGGAGCGGGTGGGCGGGGCTGAGACCCGCATGGAGCCTAGAAGCGCCTGGCCGGAGCCAGCACCAGCGGACAGAAAGCGGGGGCAACTCTGAACTGATGCCCTAATGAGGACCATGGAGACCGCTGCGCCGGGCCAGGGCCATTGTCAACGCCGCTACTCACCCGGCCTGACCACCGAGACCCAGGGAGCACTCATGGAGTGCCTACTGCACGCCAGGCACAGGGCCCTGCTGTTCACGAGCGTTCGCTCACGGAACCCTCCTAAAAACCCAGCCTAGAAGTTGCTGTTAAAACTTCCCTTTTACAGGAGGGGAGGCTGGGGCTCAGCAGGAGAACGTGCGGGGCTGTCTGCTGGAGTGAAGTCTCTGAGAGATCGAGAGATCGGGAGATTGAGCGTTCAGATGATTCGTGCACCTTTCTCGCCCCCGGGCTCAGCCGCTCTGCTCCAGGGAAGAGATGCTTATCAGACGTGCCCTTTGGATCCAGGTGATTAAGGTTCTGCCTCCCAGGGAGGAAACAAAGCTTCTTAGTGAAAGACTCCAGATAAGCTCGGGGCAATTGCACGCTTCCTGTGAACGAGCAGGTAGCAGGAAGGGCTGTAGGGACCAGGTCCGCAGAGGAGGACGCGGAGCACCGGCTTATCCGGGAGCCGGCAACCGGAGGCAGAGAACCTCGGGCCGGATTTCAGGGGAGCTCCCTAAGTACAGGAGTGCACCCCGCAAGAAAGCCCCAGAAGGCAGCAAAAGGCCAGCTGGCCCTTCAGAAAGAGGGGAGTCCCCCCTCAACGCTGCCCACAGTGGGACCAGCGGCTACCTGGCGGGGCTGCAGAGATGAGCCCCTGTTCTGCCTGAGGTTCCCTCCGCTCCTGTCCCAGCAGGGGCCCTGGTCAGCATGGAGGCAGGGGAGAGGACAGAGGGGTTGGGGAGCTGAGAGAAACCGGGGCCCCACAGACACGTGGAGCCCACTGGGCTGGCCAAGAAGGCCGTCTCCATCCTGAGACCCTGTACCAGGGACTGGGGTGGAGGTGCCCTGCGGGACGCTCCCCTTTCTGCCACTCCTCTCTCCAGCCAGGAAAGGGGTGGCCTAACCTGGGTGGAGGAGGGCAGGGATAACAGTTCCAAGACGGCCCCCTATCTTCCCTCAGCCTCCTGTGTGTCAGGAAGGATCTGACCAAGGGTCCCTAAAGACCTACCCTGGCCAGGAGGCCAGAAAGTGCCAGAAAGAGCACACAGGCCAGTGGAAGAGTAGGGCTGTCTGCAGGCCTGGGAGCTTCCCGGCCAGTCATCCAGTCCGAGCCCCAGCCACACCGCTCCTCTGTGAGATGTGGAGCTCTGTGCCAGCTGCACCCAGAGTGTGGGGCTGGGGGCTCCTCACCGGACACACATCCGAGAGCAGACGCCACCATCCTCCCCAAAGGCCAGCTCTCAGACACACCAGCATCCCCCCTTGGGAGGCCTGGGGGGGCCCTGGTCACTTTCTGGGGTAACAGAGCCTTGGCGGGTCCCCCCTACGCCTCTCTTGCATCCCCCACTGTGAGCTCAGCGCTGAAATCCCGGCAGCCCACAGGGGTGGGGGGAGACTACCACTCACAGTGCTTTGCTCCAAGTGACCTATTTCTAACATAGAGAGGCGTTTGTGCGTGCGTTGGGGGCGGGGGTCATGTACCCGCACCCACCAGGCCTCCCGCTTCTGTAAAAGGACAGCAGCCAAGTCCAGCCAAGCTGTCCCTCCCTCCCCATCCCTTTCCATTCTGCGATCCTCTGGAGGTGGGGGAGACCTTCCCACCCCAGGACCTGGGGGCCTGGTGTTCAGTGACCCCCCCCCCCGGCCCTGGCTCAGCAAACGAGCCAACTGGACTCTACTGTTTGTGGCGCACCTGCTGTGTTTGGGGTTGGGGGCTGCCCCAGGACCCAGTTCGTCTGCCTGGCTGTGCATGCACGTTACCTGGGGCGCTTGCAAGACTCTTGAGGCCTGGACGCGCCCTGCCCCACCACTAGTTACACAGGACTCCCTGGGGGGCACTTGGGGGGTCTGGGCCAGGCTCCTAGGCTGTCAGGGAGGGGCTTGATGGGAGGAGGTGGGGGCCCCGGAGCACAGGAAACCAATGACCTGACTCGGAAAACAGGTTGGAAATGAGAAGGAGGGGCTGAGTGACCAGAGCAGGGCTGTCTGCCCCGCCCCCCCAGAGAGCAGACTTCTATCTACACGAATAAACGGCCGAATCTCCCTGACCACGACCAAAGGAGGGTACGACAGCCTACAACATCCCAGGAACGAGGACCTCGGAATCCCCTCTGACTCACCTGCTGACTTCGAGCCCTGCTGAGCCCCCCATCCTCTCGAGAACCTGACAGACAACTCAGACACATGGGGTCCACCCCCCTGGGGCTCACGGCCATGTCCGCGGGGCCCCAAGGGGACTCGGGGGAGGCGAATGAGCCAGGGGATGTCTGGGAGGGCTTCTAGGAGGAAGTGAGGCCAGAGCCCAGGGCAGAAGTGGAAGCACGCAGACCGGGAACAGCGCGTCCCAGTGGAGGGGGGATGCCAGGCGCACGCCAGGCTGAAGGACGTGCCTTTCCGTCGTTTTATTGTTTTCCCCTTAATATTCTTGGCCCACGTGCAGTCGAGTCCTGGCGTCAGCTCCCCCATTCACGCCCCTTGGCTTCATTGAGAAGCTGCGGGTTTTTAAACAGCTCTTGGCTCCCAGGCCTGCTCCCTTCCTCGCTGGGAGCCGTCCCTCGGCACCTTCCCCTTGCGGCGTAGCCGTCCTCTGGAGCCCCCGTTCCTAGGTTGAGTGAGTGTGAGAATCACCTGCTAGCCAAAAACGCCAGCACCCAGGCCCCTCCAGGAATTGGTGGGTCTCGCCCAGGACCCTGGAATCTGCATTCAGGGCTCTGTGATGATGAGCCCCCAGACCCTGGGGGCAGCGGCTGTGTCTCTGCACCTGCTGTGACGAGCCCACGGTGAGTGCGGCTGGGGCCCAACCAGCCCTCCCGATGAGGCCAGGCCGGTGAGCAAACACACCTCTGCTCCAGCCCTCTGCCCGCGCGTGGGTTCTTACCGAGGACCGGCTGCTATACGGTGTGCACGGACCCCCCACACCACCCCCACGGCTGAGCACAGACACGCAGTAGGGCCCGGGCCTTCCGCACGCTTCTCCGTGGGGCAGGCGTTCGCCTTCACGTGAAGACTCAGGACGGCGATGACCCAACGAATGGAAACGGTGATACTCTGGTTGCCCCACGAGTGCAGACTGCAAACCTGTACCGTTCTTTCCCTCCTGCAGCCGACGTTTTTAACCACGAATGCCACGGAGGAGCCACTTCTCTGTGTGACTGCCTGCACTCATGAAATCGTGTTCCCCTGCGCCTTTCTTAGCCCTGACGCTCCTGTTTGCGTTGACACCAACTACGCCACGTAAATTCCTAAGTCTGAACTCTTCGAAATCCGTGGTTCCATTTCAAGCCAAGTTTATTTTCATTAATAAAAATCTTCAGTGAAGAAACTCCCCTTTGCTCACACGTTCATCGTAGAATCCTGGGGCTGGAAGGATGCGAGGTCACATCCCGTTTCCCGCCCCAGACGGCAATGTCGCCTGTGCTGGAGGCTGGCACTGCCGGCTGGACCACAGACCTCAGGGGTCAGCAATGGAACTCTTTCCCACGAGCTGGTTGCAGCCTCCGAATCCTCAAGAGAATGCACTGGGCCCTGGTTCTGCCTCTGGGGTCACAACAGGACAGCACTTTCAAGCATCCCACTTCCTCCACACACTCCCCCCCAGGACCCGCCCACGTGACCCCTTACCAGTCAGTTCACTCTCTTGTGGGACCACTCCTATTTATCTGTCTGTCTTTGTGCCCACTGCTGATCTCAAGAGCTAAGGTGGGCTTAAGCAGGTTACAGTGCATCTGGATCGTCACCTCCTATGATACACACACTGTACCTCTGTTAATGTGACCTGTGTGTGTGTGTGTAACATCTGTATCACATCCCCCACTAACAAATTAATGAGGTTCTCCTTCAGACAATATTTGGATTTATTAAGGGCCCTGGGTAAGTCCTAGCCTGAGGATCAGTGTCTGGGGAATTTGGGAGCTCACAGCCTGCATGCTGTTCACACCAGCTTCTCAACTTACCTGTCCGCAGCATGACATTCACACTCACCTGTGCACATGCAGGGTCAGCCACCCCCACGCCCAGGAAAGGCACCCCTCAGACACATAGGGAATCGAATCCTTCCTTTGTCATTGGGGCTGGGAGACCTCGGGCAAGTCACTGAGCCTCTCTGAGCTTCAAGTCCTCACCCACAAACTAGCGATGGCCTGGGCCGTGTGGCGCTGGTGGGCGCAAAGGAAGCTGTCCGTAAGCAGCCTGTCCCTCCTGCCTCCCGGGCTGGGTCCTCTCCGTAGACTTGACCACTCATCAACTCGCAATGGCCATGGGGTCCCAGGGATGACCCAGCCATAAGCAGGAGGCAGGTGTCCCCTCCACCATTGGTGGAAAGGGGGATGCAAGAGAGACAGACCCCAGGCACATTAGGTGTGTATCCTGGGCCATGGGACAGCACCTCTACCAGCTGAGTTAATCGAGGATTTCCGAGCTGTGACATCGTGTCCTCCTGGGCCAGCGTTAGTGAGCATTTTAACTGGATTTCCAAGCGCACCCCACCCCCAACCAAGGTGAACGGCACCACCTGGTCCCGCAGCGCTCACCCACTGACATGACAGAGAGTCACTTACCCACTGGCTCTACAAGTGACAGATCAGACTCAGAGATGGCAAAGCCGGCCGTGGCAGGTGCACCCGGCATCCGTGGCAGTCCCTCCTCCCCGTCAGACTCAGCTGCAAGGTGGCTTGTCATGGAGCCAGCCAGGCTCGGGGTCTCCTCCTTGGGGCCCTCAAAGGACCTTGCTAAGGACCACCCTGCTGGACGCCCCCGCCCAGGCCTGCTCTGGGTGACCTCTTCACTTCCCGGGGGCACCCCGCTGGCTCCCCTCCAGGCTCACACGCACGGGGTGTGTGGGCGTACTAGCCAGGGGTCTCTAGAGAAGCAGAACGAGTGGGGTGTCGAGAGGTCTATACAAGAGAGGACTTGTCGTAGGAATTGGCTCATGCGGTTGTGGAAGCTGGGAAGCCCCCCGACTGGGAAGTGACCCCGTTGGCAAGCTGGAGACCCAGGGAAGCCGGTGGTATGATTCGTCTGAGGGGCCCACAGGTGTAAGTCCCAGAGTCCGGAAGCCCAAGAACCAGGAGATCCAGCCACCGAGGGCAAGGAAAGGTGGATGTCTCAGCTCCAGAAGAAAAAGAAATCACCCTTCCTTCACCTCCTTGTCCCATCTGGGCTCCTGATGGACTGGATGATGCCCACCCTACTGGTGAGGGCGGGTCCTTTACACGGTCTGCTGAATCCAATGCTGGTCTCTCAGAAACATGCGCCCGGACACACCCAGAAGTGTTGTGCCCCTGTCTGGATGTCCCTTAGACCAGTAAAGTTGACGCATAAAATAGGCCATCACAATGGGCTTTTGTGAACATTTGGTGCTTCCCGTCTCCCCTGGCCTAAGAATGAACACAAGAGTGACGGAGACGCCCCGATGGTTCTTGGGCTCCGCGGATGCGTGCCGGGACTCAGGGCGAGCCGCTCCTGCTCCTGGTGAGGGCGCCACTCCTCCGACAGTTGCCGTCTGTCCTGGTGGGCATGGGGCGGTCTCTCCTTGTGGCCCTGATTGCATGTCCCCGAGGATCGGTGATGTCTAGCATCTTTCGGTTGGTTTTGTGGCCATTCGCATCGTCTTTGGAGAAGTATCTCCTCAAGTGCTTTGCCCATTTTTGAATCAAGTTTGTTGTTGAGTCGTAGGAAATCTTTATATATGCTAGATATCAACCCCGTATCGGGTATGTGGTTTGCAGATATTTGCTCCTTCTGTGGGTCTCCTTCTCCCTCCGGGGATGGTCGTCCATGATGCACAGAAGTTCTCGATCTTAATCAGGTCCATTTATCTATCTTTTTCTTTTGCTGCCTGTGCTTTTGGCATCACATTCAAGAAATCACGGCCCCACGCGGGGTCACGAAGCTTTTGCACGGTTTCCTCTAGAGGTCCTATAGTTCCAGCTCTTAGTTTAGGGCTCTAATCCATCTTGAGTTAATTTCTGTACGTGGTGTGAGGCAGGGTCCAGCTTCATTCTGTTGCATGCACATGTCTGGTTCTCCCAACACCATTTCCTGAAAATCCGCCCACCGAGTGGTCTTGGCGGTCTTGTTGCAAATCATTTATCCAGATGCTGGAGGGTGTCTCTCTGGGCTGTCTGTTCCATTGGTCTGTACGTCTGTCTTTATGCCAGGACTGCACTGTTTCGGCAACACAGCTTTGTCCTAAGTTTTGAAATCAGGAAGCATAACTCCTCTAGGTTTGTTCTTCTTTTTCAATACCGTTTGGCTGTTTGGGGGTCCTTGTGATTTCATATGATTTTTCATGGATTTTTCTGTTTCTGCGAAGGAGTCGTTGGGATTTTGCTAGAGATTGCATTGAATCTGTAGATGACTTTGAGTCGTATTGACATCTCAATGGGCAGTTCCTTCCTGCCCGGGACCCTTTCCACCTGCTAACCAGCTAGAGTGTGAAGGGAGAGAGGTCCCTGCAGAAAAGCAGAGAAACTACTTTTCAGAGTTCCGACCCATGGTCCGTTCCAGTATCCGCTAGTCACACTGGCCCGTTCAGACACCAGATTCATTAAAATTCAGTTCCCCAGTCGTGCGAGCCATATTCTGAGTGCTCGGCAACCACACGTGGCTGGTGGCCACCAAGCCGGGCCACACGGCTTACCAGACATTTCCGTCACCTCGGAAAGTTGGGTTGAATGGTGTCATCCTAGACTTTTTTTAAAAAAGTTTCCTCTCTTAATTCCAGCAAATGAACAACAACAACAACAAAAAAAAAAAAAACCACGAAACCATACTGTCACCAAGTCTGAGGATAAAAATCAAATATGACCATTTTCTCTCTTTTAAGGCAGAACTAGGGGATGATTTTTTAAATAAAAAGCATTTTCAGTTAAATTGTATTTAAATACACTTTATTATTTGAACACGTCGAGATTTACGAGGGCGAGAAGGGCTAGCTAGCTGTCTCTGCATACAGTGACTCATGCAGTGCGTTTGTCCAGAACTAATCCTCCGAGCGTCTCCCGGCTGGGCTGTGTGGCTCGCGTGACATCGATGGTGTGCTCTGGGCGGAGCTGGAATCGAAAACTGGGAAAACAGATCGATTTAGGGGCCAGAGAGTGACTACGGAAGAGGTGTTTGCATTAATTTCAGGGACCTGGGCCCCTACGCTTTTCCTTTAACATGTGTGATAAGCGAATCCACCGGATTCGACTGAGCTGCTCCCGCTTGAAGAACGCTCGCCTTGGTCCCGTGGGACTCAAGTCAGGTAGGTGAGTTTCCCATTTCAGGTGACCCTAAGTGAGAGCACATGGGGCCGAGGTAAGAAATATGACAAAAATACACAGTAGGGAAGAAACGGCATCTACCAAGGAGGAGTTGGTGATCCGTCACCAATGTTTAAGACTGAGACTTAAACCGTTACCAGCCTATTCCTTTTCCGAGCGTAGCTGAGGCACAGTGTCCTCAGCGTTTCGGGCGTTCAGCGTCGTGATGTGCCATGTGTATACAGCACAGTGTCCTCAGCATTTCGGGCGTTCAGCGTCGTGATGTGCCATGTGTATACAGCACAGTGTCCTCAGCGTTTCAGGCGTTCAGCGTCGTGATGTGCCATGTGTATACAGCGCAGTGTCCTCAGCGTTTCGGGAGTTCAGCGTCGTGATGTGCCATGTGTATACAGCAGGATGTGAGCGCCCCCGTGAGCCCACCGTCTGCCACCCTGCGAAGGCGGCACCCTGTGCGCTGTACCCCCCCGCTGTGCGTTACCTGCCGTGACCTGTCACCTTCCAGCCAGAAGCATGTGCTCCTAGCCCCCTTCTCCCATCCGCCCGCTGCCCGCCCTGCGCTCTGGCAAACACCAGTTATTTCCGTGGTCTGTTTCTAGCTCAGGTTCTGTTTGGTTTAGTTCTGCGTAGAGTCTGGATAGAAGTGAGACCGTACAGTGTGTGTCTTTCCCTGTCTGACCTCCTTCACTTGCATCATGCCCTCTGGGTCTGTGCGTGTGGTCGAAGACAGCAGGATTCCATTCTCTGTAAGGACTGGTGATACTCTGGTGTGTGTGTGCGCGTTTGTGCGCGCACACACGTGTACACACTACTTCTTTTTTATCCATTCATCTGCCAATGGACAGTTCGATTGTTTCCATATCTTGGCTGTTGTAAATAATGTTGCAACAAACAGGGCTGTATTTGCAAATTAGTGTTTTCTTTTTTTTTTTCCCCCAAATACCCAGTAGTGTGATTACTGGATCATGAGTTAGTTCGGTTTTTAATTTCCTTGAGAAACGTCCGTTCTGTTTTCCAGAGTGGCTGCACCAGCTTGATGTTCCCGCCAGCAGTGTAAGGGGGCTCCCCTTTCTCCGCATCCTCGCCCACACCTGTTGTTTCTTGTGTTTTGATTTTAGCCGTTCTGACCGGTGTGAGGTGGTGTCTCATGGTGGTGTCGATTTGCCTTTCCCTGGTGGTGAGGGGTGTTGAGCATCTTTTCCTGTACCTGCTGGCCGTTGTGTGTCTTTGGAGAGATGTCTGTTCATGTCTTCTGCCCATTTTTAAATCAGATTGGTCGTTTTCTTCATATTAAGTTGCAGAGAGTTCTTTTATAGTTTGGCTACTAACCCCTGTTGGATGTATGATTTGCAAAGAGCTTCTTCCGTGCAGTGGGTGGCCTTGTTCTTTGGCGGTTTCCTCTGCTGTGCAGAGCTTCGGCTTGCTGTAGCAACACTTGTCAATCTAGCCCTTGTTATCCCTGCCTGAGGAGACTGGCCCGAAAACGCATCGCCATGACCAATGTCAGAGAAGTGGCTGCCTGTGTTCTCTTGGAGGGGTTTTCAGGCTGCTGGTCTCACCTTTGGGTCTGTCACCCCCTTGGAGCTGATGGGTGTGCGCAGTGAGGTGGGGGCCCAGCTCCGTGCCCGGCACGTGGTTGTCCAGCCTGGACTTCGCTAAGCTGCAAGAGGCCCAAAGTGGAAATATAAAAACCCCCAGTCTGAACAGGCTGAGCTTCTTTCCACAAAGTAGAGCTGCAAGTAAAAATCAAGCCAGTTGTGGTCAGTCGTTGGAAGACAGAGTACAATCCTGACGGAGGGTGTGGACATCGAGGAACTGGTTTTCATTATGAAGCAGGGAGGAAGGAGGGGGAGTGGTGGGCGCTGGACTTCTCTGGAGTCCACCTCTGCCCCCGCGGAGACGGAGGAGTGCGGGCTCAGCGAAGCCCAGAGACAGGTGACCAGGCCCCGTTCTCCTGGTACAGACCATACTCGACAGCCTCACCCGTGTCTCCTTCACCTTCAGTGACCGGATGAGGTTCCCCCTTTCCTGCTGTGGTTGGCCCAGTGTGGCTGCACCCACTGCCCCCCGCCCCCTCCAAAGCCGAGCCTCCTGCAGCAGCCCCTCCCCCCAGGTCCGCCACATGCCCCGTCCTCCTTGGCCGGCAGCACAAGGTGTGAACTGCAGAGCTGTGGCTCGCTGGCCTGTCCCCAGACACTCACAGCACCTGACCGCTCAGGAGAGCAGTGGCGGGCAAGGGCCCTACTGCGGCACGCACTGTCTGGGAACGGTGCCAGACCCCCGCCAGGAGTCGTGTCTGGGAGGACTGCCCCACACTCGCGGCCAGGCTCCTCCAGAGAGGGCCAGATGGAGAACCCCTCAGGCCTGCGGTGACAGACGCCACTTCTCTCCCAGCCCAGACAAGGCTGTGGTCATTCCCGGGCTGGGCGCTCCCCCACTTCTAGGTTCACTTTCAGAGACTTCGAAGGCACCGACGTTCACGCTCGTGCCGCCCCTGCCCTGCTCTCTGTGGTCCCATGGGCAGCCATCTGCAGCCTGAGCACCCGCGGCACCCTTGTCCTGCTCTGGCCGCACGGGGCTGTCACGGCAGCCTCGGCAGAGGACCTACGTCCAGAGGCACCCCTGTGTTCCGGGAGCCGTACGTTTGAGGGCTTGGGTCCCCTGGTCTGGGACTGGTGATAAGACCCCAGAAAACTGGGAATGGAAGCCTCTGGCAAGGGCTGGGCTGATCCTGTGCACGCCGGGCGTCTCCAGAGCATTTGGAGGCTGGGCGCGTGTGTCTGTGCAGGCCAAGCCTGTCCGGTCCCCGCTCACTTCTTCCTGATGTGCAGATGGTACTAACTTACTTTCAAATTGTTACTTATCACTTACGTATATACATTTTTTCATTGTTCCACTGACATGCTTTTTGAAGTGTAATCACATTCCGTAGAGTCCATCCTTCTCAGGGGGTAGCTTAAGAGCTTTGACAAACGTATGGACTTGTGTAACCACCACTACAACCGAGGTGAAGAGCCGTGCCGACAACCCCCAGGATCCCCTGGTATCTCCCCTTGTGCTCCGTCCATCCCCACCCCGAGCCCCTGGCGAAACCAATGTGTTTATTGTCCCCACGCTCGGCCTTTTCCAGAGCGTTGCAAGAATCACACCATACGTAGGTGTTCACGTCGGGCTTCGTCCACGGGGAGTGCATCTGAGATTCATCGTGTTGCTGAGCGTGTCTGTGGTTTGCTCCGTTGACGGTTGGCTGGTTTTCCACTGAAGGGACTTACGGCATTTTCTTGACCCCCCTCATGTTGAAGGACATTCGGATGATTACGAATCAAGCTGCCGTAAGCATTTCCATGCAGGCTTTGTGTGGGCGTGGGTCTGTGTTTCACTTGGGTAAATATCCGGGAGTGGAACAGGTGGGTCCCATGGTCAGGGTATGTTTTCTTGTATATGGAACCACCAAACTGTCATCCCGGCCCCTGCACCACTTTGCCCTGCCCCCCGCAGCATGGGAGGGCTCCGCTGCTGCCCACCCCGGCCAGCTCTGGGGGTTCATCGCCTGCCCTGGCGGCCGTTCCAGCCATTCCAACGGGTGTGCGGTGCTCTCTCGTCGTGGTTTTTATCTGCAATTCCCTAGTGACCAAAGAAAGCTGCTCCATGGGCTTACTTGCCACAGGTAAACCTTCCTGGGTAAGACGGTCGCTCAGACGCTTTGCCCATTTTTTATTGGGTTGTTTGCTTTTCTTACCGAGTTTTGAGAATTCTTCGTATATTCTGAATACCAGTCTTTTATCAGATACGGGTTTTGCACACATGTCCTCTTAGCCTGTGGCTTGTCTTCTTGTTCTCGTAACAGTGTCTTTGAAAGAGGGGATGTTTTTAATTTTGGTGAAGTGCCAAGGTCTGATTTACCATTTTATTCTGCTACCGATTGTGCTTTTGGTATTAGAGCTAAGAAACCATGGCCCAACACAAAGTCGCAGAGATTTTCTCCTATGTTTTTCCTAGAAGTTTTATAGTTTTACATATCACATTTAGGTCTATGATCCATTAGGAGTTAATCTTTGGTTAAGGTGCAAGGTATGGACCAAGGCTTATGTATTTGTCCAAATATACGTATGTTTACTTTTGCATGTGGATAGCCAAGCGTTTCAACACCATTTGCTGGGAAGATTCTCTTTCCCCATTGAATTGCTTTGGTATCTTTGTCAGAAGTTGATTGACCATATATGTGCCCGTCTGTTCCTGTCCTATTGATCCCTGTGTCTGTTCTGCCAATACTGCACAAGACTGACTTCTTTAACTTTACAGTAAGTCTTAAAATCAGGCAGTGTGAGTTTTCCAATTTTATTTTATTTTTTCAAAACAGTTTTGGCTATTCTAGTTACTTTGATTTTCTATGCAAATTTTAGAATCAGCTTGTCACTTTCTTTTTTTTTTTTTAAAGATTTTATTTATTTATTTGACAGAGAGAGAGACAGCCAGCAAGAAAGGGAACACAAGCAGGGGGAGTGGGAGAGGAAGAAGCAGGCTCCCAGCGGAAGAGCCCGATGTGGGGCTCGATCCCGGAACTCCGGGATCACGCCCTGAGCCGAAGGCAGACGCTCAACGACTGAGCCACCCAGGCGCCCCAGCTTGTCACTTTCTATACCAAAAAGTCCTGCGAGAACAAATTTGGATTGAGATTGCATTGAATCTATTGATCAGTTTGAGGAAAATTAACATCTTAACAGTATTGAGTTGTTCTAGTTCATGAACATGGTATGTCTCTCCATTTGTTTATGTCTTTTTAAAAAAGATTTATTTATTTATTTGAAAGAGACAGTGTGTGTGGGCACCCACATGTAGTGGGGGAGGGGCAGAGGGAGAGAATCTCAAGCAGACTTCCCGCTCAGTGCTGAGGCTGAAGGGGGAGGGGGCTCAATCTCACGACCCTGAGATCACGACCTGAGCCAAAATCAAGGGTCAGAGGTTTAACTGACTGAGCCACTCAGGCACTCCCATTTGTCTTATTTGGTGTATTTTAATCAGTGTTTTGTATTTTCAGAAAATAGACTTTTTCATGTTTTGTTAGACTACATTTAAATGTTTCATGTACTTTGGTATACCAAGGGTTGATGGTGATTATGACAATCATGGTGGTAGTGGGGACGATGGTGGTGATGATGGTGGTGATGGTGATGATAGGTGATGGTGATGATAGTGATGATGATGGTGATGGTGATGATGGTGATGATGATGGTGTGATGGTGATTATGGGGATGATGATGGTGTGATGGTGATGATGGTGGTGATGATGGTGATGGTGATGATGGTGGTGATGATGGTGTGATGGTGGTGATGGGGATGATGATGGTGTGATGGGGATGATGATGGTGTGATGGTGATGATGATGGTGTGATGGCGATGATGATGGTGTGATGGTGATTATAGTGATGATGATGGTGATGATGATGGTGTGATGGTGATTATAGTGATGATGATGGTGATGATGGTGATGGTGGTGATGGTGATGATGATGGTGGTGGTGATGGTGTGATGGTGATGATGGGGATGATGATGGTGTGATGGTGATGATGGGGATGATGATGGTGTGATGGTGATGATGGGGATGATGATGGTGTGATGGTGATGATGGGGATGATGATGGTGTGATGGTGATGATGGGGATGATGATTGTGTGATGGGGATGATGGTGATGGTGATGGTGATGAAGTTGATGATAGTAGGAGAGGAGTGGGTAAGGGTGGCAAAGCCTGGATTCACAGCCTGTTCTGACTCCAAAGCCCAAGCTCGTTCCAGCATACCATACTGAAATCTTTATAATCCACCTTCCAGCATCCTCTATATCAGTGGTTTTCAACCTTTTAACCTTAGGATCCTCTGCATTAAAAAAAAAATTTATTGGGACCATAAGGAGCATTTGCTTCTGTAGATTAGTCTCTCAATGTTTACTCTAATTTTTAAAAAATATATTTATTCATTTAAGAATAACAATGACAAACCCATTCTGTTAACACAAATAATTCATTCTTTATGAAAACTATATTTTCCAAAATAAAAGTATTTAGTGGAAAGAGTGGCATTGTTTAACATTTTTTGAGAGTCTTTTTAATGTCTGGCTTAATGAAAGCCAGCTAGATTCTCACATCTGCTTCCATATTCCCTCTGTTGCAATATCACATGGTTGTAGCCTCCGGAAAACTGCCCTGTAAGTTGTAAGAGAATAAACGTGAGAAAGGAAAATAGCATCCTGGAAGTATAATAATCGCTTTCATGGGGCACCTGGGTGGCTCAGTCGGTGAAGCATCTGCCTTCAGCTCAGGTCATGATCCTGGGGTCCTGGGATCAAGCCCCATGTCGGGCTCCCTGCTCTTCGGGGAGCCTGCTTCTCCCTCTCCCTCTCCCTGCCGCTCCCTCTGCTTGTGCTCTCTTATTCTCTCTGTCAAATAAATAAATTAAATCTTTTTAAAAAATCATCACTTTCCTGTTTGGGGCCCCAGAAGGTCTCAGAGACCCCCAGGAGTGTTCCAAGTGCACACCTGGAGAACTTGCAGCTCTAGATCCTCCAAAGTGAGTGTAGACGATCCCAGTGGCGGGGGGTCCTGGTGTTTCTGCAGGGGCAGCAGAAGCGCCCCAGAGCTATGCATGCTCCAAAGGGACTGGCCATGTGACCTGTGTGATCTTCCCTCCTCACGTTCTCGGTTACCTTCCCGGAATGTAGCTGGGCTTCTCGCCTGCCTCTCAGTGGACGAGTTATGCCTATGAACCAAAACCCGGCCCTACAAGAGTCAGCTCGTGAGCCGGGTCCTGCTGAGGGGAGTGGCGAGTGAACCACCACCAGATCCAGACTGCGACGCTGCAAAGCCCCGCTGCCCGGGACAGGTTTCCACCTCCCAAGAAGAAAGGGCAGCACCTCTCAGGCACATACACCCAGCAGCCACTCTGCCCGCGGAGTCCCAAAGGCAGATCCCGCCTTGGACACTCTTCTTTTAGCGTTCATTGTCTGTGTATCAGCAGGCAGCAACCCAGGCCCTCCCTGGAGACGGAAGAGAGGATGTGCCAGATTCGCCGTGGTTCTCCCAAAGGCAGGCTGTAGACAGCCAGCGCTCGGCCCCAGGGTGGGCTTGCCGAAACCCGTGCCTTGGGACGTTGGGTCACCCCCGGCGGAACAGTGCCCACCAGACAGAAAGGGCAGCCCCCAGAGAAGGCTCAGGTCTTCAGGGCTCCGGGGAAGGCCCTCCCTGCTCATTCTGTCTTCTCTATCACTGGGCAGGGAGGGCAGGGGACTGGCGTCCTGTCTGGATCGACTCTCGTCAATGGCTTCCAGGACCCTGAATCTGTGTCCTCACGTGAAGACTCAGAACAAAAGCATTGAGAACAGGAAAGAAGCCCAACGTGCCAAGGACCAGCCCAGCAACATGAGCGCAGCAGGCATTCGATGGTTTCCTGCTATAGTGGGGGGGGGGTGACATGTGTCCCCCAGAAAGACACGTCCGTGTCTGAGCCCCCAGGACCTGTGACTGTGACCTTCCTTGGACACAAGGTATAATTGCAGGTGTAGTTAAAGATTTCCGGATGAGATCATCTTGGCTGACCTTGGGGAGCCCTAACCCAACAACCGTTCTTGTAAGAGACGGAGAGGGAGATTTGAGATGCTGACACGGGAGCCGGGGGGAAGAAGGTTGTGGGCCCACGGAGGCAGCGGTCAGATTGATGCGTCCACAGGAACTCCGAAGATTGCCGGCAGCAGGTGTCCCAGCTCAGCTGCAGGTGGGCCCGGCCGGAGCCCGCGGCGGCAGGTGAGCGAGCTGGCCCTGCCCCTCCAGGCATTGACCCCCCTCAGCATTTCCCCAGGCACGCCACCCCACCTCGCAGCTGTGCCCGCCGTGGTCCTGCTCCCTTCTCCACGCTGAGCACTCCAGAGGATGCTGCAGGCACTGACCCCACGCGGGGGGCAGAGGACGCGTCTGCTGGCCCGGATTTCCACCTGCAAGAACTGACTCAGACGCACGAGGGGGTCCAGGCTCGGGCACATCAGCACATCTGCTGGCACTCGGCACCACGTGCCCCTGAAGAGCCCCTAACGTCATGCCAGCCTCCCCAGAGTCTGGCCCCGGGGGTGTGCCCTATAAACAGCACCTTCTCATCCACCCAGGTAGATCAGCAAGAGAGTGGGAAATTAGCATCAGGTGTTTGCCTGAATCCAGGCTCGGATGTGTCTCCCTGGAGGATGGGTCCGGGTGTAAGAGAGACAGAGACAGAGGAGAGAGGGGGAGGGCCCGTGTGAGTGCTACCCAGGCAGCAGGCCTGCGAGCCTGGGCGCAGTGGCAGGGCTCCCCCATCCAGCCTGCCGGAGGGAGGGAGGGAGATTCTGCCGTTGGACTTCCCAGGTTTCCCCGAGGAAACAGAACACAGCCCTTGCTCGGCCCGCACACCTGCTTGGTGACTCAGCTGGTGAAGACATCAGCGTACAGTGTCTCCGTGGGGAGAGGGAGGGCTGAGTCAGGGACACGGAGCCTCCCGGCTCCTCCCCAGGGCCCCACCTCCGGCTCTACCCTCCACAGGGGAGCTGAGGCTGCAGACACCAGTCCCACCCAGTCCCGCCCAGTCTGGAGGCGTGGAGAGGGAGAGCCTGCCTCCTGCCCCAGCCAGTGGGCGGGGCCTGACCTCTAGCCCTGCCTCCGCCCCGTTCCCAGCTGCCTGGCCGGAGCTGGTGGCCTTCCCTCCCTGCTTCGGGGAGAATGTGACCCCCACCTACCATCTACGGGGAGCAGGGGATGCAGTGGGGTCACATGCGGGAGATGGGACGTGGTGCCGGGCACAAGGTCATAGACGGATAAATGGCATGGTGGTTTTATGATTCACTGCTGTGTTCTGGAGACCACGCGGGCTCCAGACTCAACAGAGACGCCGCATGTGGGGCTACCTCAGCCCCAGGGCCCAGGTAAGGAAACAGACTAGGGAGTGAAGGGTCTCGCAGCGGAGACGCTTCCAGAGCTGTCCCTGACTGGCCAGCAAGTCCTGGAGGCCATGCCCCCAGTGGGACTAGCCCTTTGGGCAGCAGGGAGGGCCACTGGGCCCAGGCTCACCTCCCCGGGCCAAAACTCCAGCTTGCCCCACGGCTGCCCAGAGTCATAGGATCAGGCCCCAGCCAGGAGTAGGGGATTCCACCCACACCCTTGCTACTTGGGCCTCAGTCTCCTCACCCGAGAAATGGGGAGAAATCATGCTGCAGATTCTGCTGGCTCTCCTCCCCTGTGGACCCCGGCCCACCAGCACCTGGCCCTGCAGAGGCCGAGCCCGGCAGCCTCTCCCTGCAGGCGCCGTCCCTGAAAGGGCCCAGGAGTGTTCCGTGGGGTCTGGCTGTCCCAGCCCTCACCAGGGGGTCAGCCAGGTGTAGCGGGAGGGGTGGGGGCTTGTGAGGGTTGCTCCCTGAACCTGACTGACTAGGCAACAGGGGGTAGAGGGTGGGAGTGAATCCTCACTCATTGTGAGAGCTTGGTGACTTAGGTCCCTGCCTTGTGCCCCAGTTTCCCCCATTTGGCAAACAGAGCCGATCACGACAGTGCCTGCCTCATAAGGTGGGTGGGTGGGTGGGTGGTTTAACTGAGTCAATGTGTCTAAAGCCCCTCAGCATGAGAAAGGGTGGGGGTCTGTCAAAGGAAGTCTTGGGGGGCTGAGCAATCCCCAAGGACCGGCCAACCACCCAGAACAAAGGCCTGACCGCTACAGATAAACGTTTCTTCACTCCAGAGCAGGGATTCTGGGACCAGACTGCTCCCGTTCCGGGACACGGTGCTGTGTGGCGATGGGCGTCTAGCGGCGTCCCTGGCCTCCACCCACTAGCCACCAGCAGTACCCCCCACCGGGTTGTGACAACCAAGGAGGTGCCCAGACATCACCAACGCTGCCCCAGGAGGGGAGGCTGGCATTGCATCAGGCTTAACCTTCAGTTCTACCCTCCTTGCCCAGGAGCGAAGTCCACATTCGCAAAGGCGCATTTACAGATCTTGCTTCTCATGGGCAGGTCTCTCTGATCCTAAACTCAGAACAGAGTAGAAAGCCAGCTGCTGTTGTTCACAGACAGCGCCAGCCATTCCTTCCCCGGGGTTCAGCTCAGAAGTCTCTTCCCGCCCTGGGGATGCGTGCTGCTCGGGCAGGGGGAGAAGGGAAGCTACTGTCCCCATTTCTAGGTGAGGAAACCAAGGCAGAGCGTCTCAGGGCCTTGCCCACACCCCCCGTGGCTCCTGGGCAGCTAGCCCGCCCCGCTCTGCTCATCCCTGAGGGCCTCCGCGGTCTTGTTTTCTGCACTGACCACCTCCATTTGACAGGTGGGTAAGCTGAGCCCCAGAGGAACGGGTCACCTGCCCAGGGACTAGTTGCTTTCTAGACCATGCTGCATCCACAACCAGGCAAGTAACTGGAAGGGGGACTTTCTGGAAGAGTCCAGTGCTGTGTCCAGCGGGGTGGCACCCTCCTAGCTTGCTATATGGCCACCTGCTGATCCATCCCCGTGAGCCCGACTCTGCCCACTGACCCACCCTCCCTTTGTCATCTTGCGGGGGGGGGGGCATCACACCCCCACCCCTGTATTTGGCCAGGTGTCCCTTTGACGTCTGCCCTCAGCAGTCTCATGTCGTGAAATCAAGCTGGCTTCATCGGTGACTGGAAACTTTCCCTGCGTTGGCCCCTGAGACCTCGGCCCCAGGGAGACCAACTTTGTTTTCTTCCTCAGTCCCCTGTGCACTGGCCCGGCAACCAGCAATTTGCTGGGCTCCCAGCCACTATACCTCAGCTTTGTGCAGAGGCTTCGGAGAGTGAAGTGTCCTCTCGGCAGGTATCCGTCAGCCCGAGCAGACCGTCTCCAGAAGGGGGTGCCGCTTGCCGCAGGCTGCACAGCAGGGGGCCCACTATGGCCCTGAGCGTCTTGTCTGAGCAGTTCTGTATCAGAAGGCCTTGCAAGGTGACTGGGGTGGGAGCCGGCTTGTTCTGGCCACGAGCTCAGAGCAGGCCAAGGTGCCCCCTCAGCCCACGGCCCCTCTGATAACCCCCGGGGCTGGTGTTTCTGGGCCCCCCCCAGGGAGCCACCACCGGCTCTAGTGGCTGGGCATGGTGCTGGGGCTGGGGGAAGGGATTCGGGCCGGGCCTCCCACCTGGCTTGCTGGCCACAGAGCCAAGGTAGGCAGTGGTCTCCCCCAGTGCCCTCTCCGGTCCCAGAGCCTGAAGGGGGCCCCACAGGGCAGCCGTCCTGCCTGGTGGTCCTGCTGCATCCCCCTGACCCACGGGCGAAGCGGCTGCCCTTAGGGCACTCTTGGCCCAACACAGAATGAAAAGGCCCAGATGCACCTGGGGGCCAGAGCTTCAGGCGTGGGAAAGGAGGCTGGGGCTCGGCTGACAGTCCCATCCCTTGGAGGGAACAGACTGAGGGAAGGTTTCCATGTGGAAAAGGCTCTGTGCCCTTGCATGTCCTGCCTGGTCTGGGGACGCCTGGAAGGGGCCCAGTTCACCTCGTCTTGGCCTCCAGGGGACAGATGCTATCGGAAGGCCCTGGGCATCCTGAAGACCAAGGTCCAAGAGCACCTCAGCCTGGGGGGCCAGGGCTGGGGAGACCCTGGGGCCAGCGAGGAGCTCACAGCACTTTGGGGCCTACAGGTGAGGGGCTGGGGAAGACCCTCACCTCCTCAACTTCCACCTGCAGAATGAGTGTCTTTTCTATACAAGAGGGCTCCGGGGTCTAAAAAGGTCTCTGGGAGCAGAAGGGATGGGGGGACACAGAAGGAAGTCTGCAGGAGGTGGGTTCCCAGCAAGAGTCCCGAGAAGGAGGTGCTGTTACAAACATGGGCGTGGCCTAGGGTCCTGTTTAGCATACCCCACACCCTCGGGCAAGGGCAAAGGGCTCGGGTTTCTGGGGTTCCTAATGTTGTGGAGGTTTCTGTGCCTGGAAGAAAACTGATGACAGTTTCTGGGGCCCAGGAAGAGAGAGGGGGCAGCCTGGACCCTGGCTAGGTGGGCTGGAGGCCTGGAGGCATCTGTGACCAGGCACTCTCTTGCACCCTGTAAATGGGAGGACCCTTCCAGGCGGCCCCCACCCTATCCCGCTCAGCACCCTCAGCCCTGCCCAGCGGCCTGACCTGTGGCAGCACACCAGACCAAGCCAGGGAGAAGGGGTGCAGAGGAAGCCTGGGGTCCCTGTGCCCAGCTCCAGCCCCGCGGATCCCGCCCCGGGTTTTGTGGCCGCCGCCAAACCCTCCCCCTTCCCCCCTCCCCCCTACGGCCCCCTACGGCCCCCTCCTTCCTCCTCCCTGCTCCTCCCTCGCGCCTTCCTCCCCGCCCCCTCCTCTCCCGGATCCCTCCCTCCTCCCCGCTCCCTCCTCTCCCGGATCCCTCCTCCCTCTGCCGCCGCTCCCTCCCAGGGCTCCGCGGTTGGATCAGTCCTCTGGCATTTCCTGCAGCCGGGCCGCGCCGCCAGCTGAGCCCCGCGCGCCCGGCCCGCCGGCACCGAGTCGCGGCACGGTAGGCGCAGGGGCGCGGCGAGCGGGGAGGGCCGGGAACCGCAGGGGAGGCGGCCTGGAGGGCCCGGGCAGGGGCCCGGCGGGGCCGCGGCCAAGAGGGCCTGGAGCGTCCGGCGGGCGGCCGGAGGCCGGAGGCCGGTTGCGAGGGTCGGGGAGCCCTGAACCGCGGCCCGCGGGGGGCCCGGGGACTGGGGCGCAGCCCGGCGCGCCCCGACAGCGGCCTGGCGGGGAGCCTCAGAGGCGCGGGGCCGGTCCCAGGCGCGGGCGGGCCGGGGCGCGGGTGGGGCCCGGGCGTGGGGAACGGCGCGCACAGCCCGCTTCCCGCTTGGTGGGGCCTCGAGGAGCGGGGCGTGGGGGCTTGGCCGTGCGCGCCCCCAGCCCGGCCGACCCTGGGTCAGGTCTGCATCCCGCGTCTGGCAGTCGCTGCCGTGGGCTCGTTCGGAGGGCGGTGGTGTCTGGGCCCAGAGAGTGGGAGGCTTCCTGGGCTGAGGGAGGACCCCAGCCTCACCCACCACCCACAGCCACATCTCTAGGCTCTGACACCCTAAAGATAGAGTCGTAGCAAGTGTTGGGGGGGCGGCAGATGTGAGTCTACGGGAGGGTCCTGTGCACCTGAGAATCCTCAGGAGGTAGGATGTTGGGGGGGGGTGCTGTCAGCCCCTGGGGGCCACTCACCAACCTGGTCTCCCCAGGGGCAGCCACTGCCCCTCCCCCCTTGTGGGCTGTCTGCTGTCAGAAGCCAGCTGGAGTTGGGGCTTGGAGTGTCTGGGGATGTGGACAGGTCCTCTGGGCTGTTGAGGTCAGCTTCTCTGCCCCCACACATCCTTGAGCTGAGCCAGACCAGGCCTTGCTGGATGGAGCAGCTGGTTTGGATTTCTGCCTTTTTGCCATCTTGGGATTTCATGAACTTGCTACTCTGTCTACACCAGAATTTAGGTATGTGTCTGCCGGTCTGCCTGAGCCCCTTCAAAATGCCTTTGACAGGCAGGCCTTTGTGATTGTCCCCAGGGACAGCCCCCAGGCCAGGGAAGGCTCCGGGTGTCACAGCAGGGACGTGGGCACAGCCTCTGGGTTAGATGTGTATGTCCTTGGATTGGGGTTCGCTGTGGGTCCAGATCCCAGCGCGCAAACACCTGCCCTCAGCAAGAGCAGGCTGAGTCGTCTTTTGGCCGCGTTTTTACCCCAATTCCTTGGTTTTGCAGGGGCCTTGTGGCTCCTTGAACTTGACTGGCTGTGCGAGCAGCATGCAACTCAGGGGCATCTGACGCCCACCCTTCTGGCTCCAAGCCCCCGATGTGCAGATCCCATTGTCTACCGCACGTGTGCGGAGCAGGGCCACGGGTGCCAGGGAGCCAGGCATCTGGTGGGTCTGTCTGCTGTGTCTTACCAGGCTGTGTCTTACCAGGCTGTGTTTAGAAAAGGTGACGAAGCAGATGGGCCGGACGAGGGCCCTCTGACCCGCCTTGTCTTGGGTTGGGGGGGGGCTATGCAGAGGCCTGGGCAGGGCGTCCTGGAAGCCAACGGAAAGCTCCTCCTTCCTGGGCCCCAGGGTGCGGAGTTGCGAGGAATCTGTTGTCTCCAAAGCTCTGCTTTTGGCTCTTGACAGAAGGCTGACTGCAGCCCTTCCCCCTTAGCATGGTGTTTACTATGCTGAGAATGTCCAGGATCGATGTCTGTCCTGCAATCTCTCTTCCCGGAAGCTTCCTGAGCCGGGAGAGTGACCTGACATGCTGCACTCGCTCGGGGAGGGCAGAAGCCCTCCGTGAGGAGCCGCTGGTTTGAAGACTGTTGTGTGTCTCCGGCGGCTGTGTTCTGGGGACTCGCGCTTTCTGCCGATTCTGTGGTTGAACCAGTGTGAGTGCGTGAGCACGCACATGCAGGTGGAGGGGTCTCACCCAAGGTGACAGAAGCACGCCCCGCCCCTTTCCCATTTGTTGTCCCAGCGACAGGTGTGCTGGCCACAGCTGAGAAACTGCAGACCCAGCTCCCAGTTGTAGGGATGAGGCCTGAACCCCAGGACGGGGGCTGCAGAGGGCCGAGCACAGGGTTGCACAGTGCGCAACAGGAGGACCCAGACATCCTGACATGAAAGGAACTGTCAGATGTGGTTCCCCCCGTGGGGTCCCTGGGTCGGGTGCCTGGCTGTTGGGAGTGGCAGGGTTGGGGTGGTACAGAAGGACAGTGCTGCGACTTCCCAGCGGTGGCCCTGCGCGCTGCCCCGGGAGGTCCTCGTGCTGCTCACGGCCGTCCTGAAGGAACAGGGTACTGCTCTGGAGGCCGGATTTGCCCGGTGACCGACCAAGCCTACAGGTCTGGGAAACAACTTACAGCCGCAGGATGAGCCCTCCGAGAGGTCGCACCGGCCTGGGCTGGATCAGAGACCCTCATGAGCTGGCGGCTCATCTGGGGCGATGTCTAAGCAGGCAGTGGATCTTCTGCAGGGCAGGGCAGTGGTGGTTGAATACAAGGAACTTGGACTTGGGAGCAAGTGGTTCCGAGCCAGGGCCCCAGGAGCGTGTGCGGGCGGCTGTGAATTTGGCTTCCGCTGGCCTGGCGTCTCTGCCTAGGGGAGTGGGCACTAGCCGTGTGGTCAGGACCCACCCGACGGAAAAGCAGGGCTCGGTCAGGGACTGGGGCTGGGGGCAGAACAATGGGTCCAGCCTTGAGTTCTTTGTCTGGCGAGGTAGCTGGGGAGTAAGCCGTCCAGCGCAAGGAATGTTGAGGGCCCAAGATGTGGGGCACCCCGCAAGAGCTTCAGGGATCCGTAGGGAGGGAATCCCTGCAGCCAGGAGCACAGATCCAGGAGATGCGGGGGCAGGGGGTGCACGATGATCCCTGGGAAGGGCCTTGGAGCCGTCCGGCCTGGCCCTGGGGAGGCCCAGGGCCACCAAAGAACTGGCAACGTTATCTAGGCCATCAGGCCAGGGAGAGACGGTACCCACTGCTCAGGACAGGAGCTGGTTGGCTGGCTCTAGGGGCTCCAGGACCCTCAGGGGCCCTTTGTCTCACATCTCCAAGCCAGTGGTTCCCTTAGTCTCCGGAGGCCACCTCTTCTGTCCTGGGCTCTCCTCCAGCAGCTCAGACCACACCAGCCACCCAGCAGGCTCCAGTCTCGCCCCTCCAGTCCCCCTCCAGCTGTCAGCCAGCATGATTTTTAAAATATAGACCACGTCACATAGCCTACCCACTTGGAGTCTTCCGTGATTCTCACTGATCTCCAAATAATTCCAGACTCCTTTCCGGGCCCCACGAGGCCCTGGACAGCCCGATCCCTGCCTGTCAGCTCCCCCCACCTCCGAGCTCCTGCACAGACATCCAGCCCCAGGCCCAGCATTTGTTAGTCTGGGGACTTTGCGTTCCCTGTACCCTCTGCCCTGGGTGCTAATGCAGCCCTCAACTCAAGTGTCACCGAGCCCCTCTGTCCCTGATGCGGTGCCCTTTGTTTTCTTAGCAACACTGACCCATGTCCGAATTGCCTCCGTCTGTGTTTGTTTCGTCGAATGACGAGACACGGAGAAGGCAGTCGGCCCAGAGCCAGGCCCACGGAGAGTGCTGTTAGCACGTGTGGTCATCACGTACTTGTTGCCTGACTGTGTGCTCAGGGCCTAGCATGTAGTAGGTGCTTTGTGCTCCCGTGAAGCCGTAGGATTGCCCTTGTCTAGGGAAGCCACTGTCTTGAGCACGATGCCGGTCCCGCATCTCTGTCCCGTCCCGTTTTCCCCAGATGCGCTCACGTTCAAAAGGCCCCGCTTGCTGCCCTGCCCCAGGCGCCTGTCATTCCTGAATGATAAACGGGGAGCACACAGTGCTTACCTGGGAGGAGTACCTACTCCGGAGGTGGACTGACCTGCCCAGGCCCCCTCAGATCCTGACGGGGACGCAGGACTCGGGGAAGGTGCCCCACACCTGAACAGTGTCCACCCTGTGATGGGGAGTTCTTTGAGGCTTAATGAGACCGTGAGGGGGCATCTGGGAATACCCCATCCCACAGGTTACTTCCCTAAGGCCAGGCGAGTCTGGAAACCAGGCACAGGCCACGCTCTGCTGTGGAGACAGGCAGGTCCCCAGGAAGGCAGAGGGAGAAGAGGGAGCGGGGCCTCCGCAGGCCTGCGGGCAGGCAGGGTGGCGCCTTTGTCCCTCAGCCTCAGCCACCCTGGGAACAGTGGCTTGCGCACAGGACTCCTGCCGTGGCATCCTCCTGCTGCTTCCTGGGGTGAGTGGGCACCGGGAGGTCACTTAAAGGGCCAGCTGACGCTGAGGAGGAGGGACGGGACGTGGAGGGGCGCCCATGGGATTTCCCTGCCCTCCTAGAGGGCTGAATCTGTCAGAGGGCCGCACATCAGGTTTCCTGGGCCACGGCAGCCCGAGGGGACCAGGGAGCAGCAGGGCAGCTAAACGGGAAAGCCAGATCTACCTTATGGGACGGACCCCACCTCACTTGTCAGGAGGGCCCCCAGATCCAGAGCCCTTGGCCAGGGAACAGGCCGGGCTGCACTCAGACCTGAAGTCCCCGCGCTGTGGGATGAGAACTACCGCCAGGGGCCCGCGCTGCCCGGCAGAGCCCAGGGAAGAGCCCTTCTGCCGTTACTTACGGTGTCAGTGGAATGTGGGTTTCTGTGCCTCGGCTGTTTCGAGAGACCGCTCCTTTGCCGGGGAGTGGGGGTGGGTTTCAGTCTCTTCTCATTTGTACCCTGGAGGTGGGGAAGTCTTCGGGGATGCCCAGGGGTCTGGGGCTCTTGCCAGCATGGCCTCCCCAGGGCCTTGGGGTTGTGGGCTCCTCACCCCAACCCTGGGAGATGGGAGGGGCACTGCCCCACACCTCCTGCTTGGACCCTAAAGAACAGAGTGGCTCTCTGAGGGTTGGGGGACTCTGTTTCCCCCTCTCTGCAATGGCCCCTGAACAAAGCCCTTTTGGAGGTCTCTGGGTTAGCAGCATAACCCTGTCCCGGGGAACCCTGGAGAGGGGGCATGGGGGACGGGAGCCCTAGATCCCTGTCCCCCCAACCTCGGAGCTGCTGCGTTGGGCTGAGCAGGGCGGTGAGATGGCTCAACAGCCTGGATTTGGAGCCACAGAGATGCTTGACCCAGGTCCCCAGTGCCCTGCACGGACCTGGGGTGTCAGGGTAGGGGTGAGGCTGAGCGGGGGTCTGAGTGGTGGATGATGTCAGGGCCCATGGTGGATTTGGAGGCCTGGCCAAGGAAGATATGGCTCAGGGATTCTTAACCCCAGGTGCTGGGGGAGGCAGTCTCTTTACCTCCTGGAACTGCCTTTGCCCGTCTGTAAATGTGGGCCACAGCAGCCCCGTGAGAAAGCAGGAGATGGTCTCCTACGTCTGTGTTGGGTAAGCGTCAGCCACACCTTGGTGGCTCTGGCCCAGCTGCTCATGGGCTAGGAACCAGTGTTGGTCAGTGTTGACACAAGGCCAGCTGCATGGTAGGACTGTGGGGGTGCTGGGGAGGGGAGGGGGAGCTGGGACTTCGCATTAAAGCCGAAAGCTGAAAGCTGAGCCGTAGGTGTGGAGAGGTGGGAGGAGGTGGGACCTGTCACCTGCACCTCTCCACCTTGGCATATGCTGTTCCCCTGCCCAGAAAGCTCTTCCAGCCCTACAATGGACCAGATGTTTGGGAAAGCTCAGGCCTGGTCTGGCTCCTTCTCTGTGGAGCCTGCGGTCTTCGGGGTAACCTTGCAGGAGTCCACCTCACCCCCTCTGTCCTTTCCCTTCTTATGTGTCAGGCCTCCTGCTCCTGGCCTGACCCCCTCCGATCTGAGCCCCCGGCTCCCCCTTCCCACTCGCTAGGAAGATGTCATTTGTTTTTCCATGGACGGTCAGTGAGCTCCTGCTTCTGTTTGCTTGGTTTGGGTGTTTTGTTTTATGCAGAGGCAGGGAGAGAGCTGGAGCCCGTTAAGCCGGACACCCCGGTCTGTAGACACCGTCTCTGCAGAATGTGCTCCGACTTGCCGCGGGGGCTCCGTGGGTGCCCACGCCTGCCGGTTAGGACATGGGCTCCGCGGTCCACACTGGCCGGGCGTCCCTGCCCCTCCTCTCATACGTGACCCGCCGAGGGGCCCTGGGCAAGCCCCAGGAGCTCCAGGCCTTGGTTTTCTCATCTGTGAAACGGGCATCACGGTGGTGAGAACCGTGTGGGAAGGGCAGCGCCGGCCCACCCTCCGCGGGTTCTGGCGTTGCCGAGCCGCTGGGCTCTTGGCACAGGGAGGGACCGACTCCTTATCGTCAATTAAAACTTTGATTAATGGCTAATGCTTGTGAAATGTTTAAACACAGGAACCACACAAAGGAATACAACCAACCCCCACTCGACCAGGTTGTCCTGTCTGTCTCTGTTTGCTCCGGGCTTCAGGCCTGGGAAGTGGAGCAGAGCGCGGGGCCCTGACAGCGCTCGGGGGCCCGCACCGGCCCTGCTCCCCGGAGGCTGTCCCGGCTGGCTGACCTGCCAGCAAGTTTTTCTGTTGTGACCATATATGGATGGGTCCACAAACAACTGCAGGCTTCTCTGGCTGGTGTCCCCTTCGCATCTGCTCCGAGTCCTCATCGTTCTGGCGTCGCAGAGAACTTGCAAAAACAGCCTGGTTTGCGCGGTCACAAGTGATGAGCCCCTGCGCGTCTTCCCTGCTTTGTACAAGGAAGGCACGGTTTAGTTCCATCCTCCCGTCGAGGGGCGTTCGGCCCGTTTCCAGTTTATCCACTTTATCCCAGGAGTGTGTTTTGTGTTTGGGTCTCACTGGGCGCGTAGGCGGGCGCTGCTCTGGGGCTCTGGCCCAAAGTGGGGTCTCGGGGTCTGAGGGTGCGCACCCGAGCAGCCCAGCTGGGTGTGGCCAGCGATGAGGGGCACGGGACGGCCACACCCCAGACCACGGTGTTCCCCTCTCTCCACAGTTGCCCTTCTGAAACCAAACGTGGCATTTCCTCCAGGCTGGATGTGGACAATGCCCCAGTGGGCCTTTCTCTGCGGCAGCTGGGGGCGGAGTCCTATGGGGGGGGGGCACCAGGGTCAGCCCTCCTGCCCTGCACTCTAGAACTCTGGGCCGGGGCGGGGGGCGGGGGTGGGCTTCCGGGTTCCCTCCCCCTCTCTGTTATCCCACCAGATGGGGGCTGCCGTCCGAGGAGGGGGAGGAGCTCAGCTGCCCACGGAGCTGGTGTTGTTAAAACAGCCCGGAGCACATGGGAGGAGGAGCGGGCAGTGCCCGGGGTGCCTGCGTGGGGCTGACTACGTGAGTTTCGTGAGTGGGGCCTCTACTCTGCAGAGCCCTGCCCAGAACCCCAAGTGCAGCAAAAAAGGGGGAAAGACATCTTTCAGGCAAAGGGGACGTGGGTCCATCACTCTGGTGCCGCCGGGCGGGTCCATCGGGCGCATTCCCCACGCAGGGCCACCACTGACAGATGCCGCGGGGCCCTGCCGGCCTGTCCTCCCCCCGCCTGCCAGAGGGCAGCCTGGGCCACGTGGGGGGGTGGTTTACGCTGCGATGGAACGAATGGCAGGAGGAAGACACGCAGGCAAATGACTGTCCTCCCAACCCGATCATTATTTTGAACTGTGTCTGCTTCTCAGTTTATTTTTAAATCTCGAAGGCGCGAGGAACACGCTGTTTATCTCCGGTGCGCTGCTCTCCCCAGCGTGGCCATCCGTCACTTCCCGGGCTGAGCGGGAGTGTCTCGCCTCGGCTGCCCCCGGCCACCCGCCCGCAGGAGAAAGAGTAACCCGGCAGAGGGCACGGCTGCCCTCGGGGACCCACTCCTTCCCCGGAGGGGGCTTGCCCCGCTAGACAGCAGACCTTTGGACACATTCAGTGGAAATCTTTCCAAAATAGTTGCACCCACAGGATGCTTGGAAGCCTTTAGGTGTGAGAAATCATTTAACCCTTTCCCGCAACCATTCATTTTTACTAGGGATTAACATTTTTTGAAGGGTTTGAGATGAGCTCTCTCCTCAAACCCTTTGGACACACCGATGCCATAAGCCCTACCAGCACCCCTGTTGGATAGACGGGCACGCCAGGACTCGGAGAGGCAAGAAAACCTGCCCGAGACCACTGGGCTGGGATGGGAACCACCTCGCCACATGCCCCCCGCCCCCGACAACGCGGCCGGGACTGTCTGCCCCTCTGCTAAATGGCCCCAGATTCCTTTTCTTATGCTTCTCGTTGGAGAGTTGTTGGTTATGTTATTTTCTTCTCTAAAAAGCTTGGTTCTGGGGCGCCTGGGTGGCACAGCGGTTAAGCGCCTGCCTTCGGCTCAGGGCGTGATCCCAGCTTTATGGGATCGAGCCCCACATCAGGCTCCTCTGCTGGGAGCCTGCTCTTCCTCTCCCACTCCCCCTGCTTGTGTTCCCTCTCTCGCTGGCTGTCTTTATCTCTGTCAAATAAATAAATAAAATCTTTAATAAAAAAAAAAAAAAGCTTGGTTCTGCTTCTAGCCCGCTCTTGGCGAGGCAGCCAGATAAATAAGATTGTCAGAAACGCGTGCAGACCGCGAGTGAGTGCATGCTGCAAGACACCTGCGATTCGCCCGAGCGTCGTGAGCGAGCGCGAGACTGCAAACGGAGGTCCTGACTTTGAGAGGCTCTGTCCTTGTGCGTCCTTCGTTTTCGCCGGGGTCTAGCGGGGACCCTCACGGTCTCTAGCAGCAGCGAGCAGGTGTCCAGTGCTCACCCGGACACAGACCTTTGGTGTGGTGCACAGCCGTGTGCTCCGTTTAAGCTCGGGAGAGGCCCCGGGGCGGCCGTTCTCCAGTGTGAGGCCAGGGCTCAGGCCGTCCACGCCTTGCCCACCCCGCCAGCCAGGGAGCCCCAGAGCCCCGGGTCGCGCAGGAGCTTCGCGGCCAGATGCCGGCAGCTTCATGTGAATTGTGAGCGGGCAAGGGGACTGCAGAACAGAGTGTAGAAGGCGAACCTTTCCAGGCGGGCAGGACGTGAGCTTGGGCCCTACAGGTGCAGCGTGCCTGCTGGGTCTGGTTGGTCCAGGCGGGGCCTGCCTGGGACTGGCATCCCGGCCGCCCCAGGTTCTGATCCGTGACAGGTATGGTGCTTGTCTGGGGAAGCCTGTGTGGTTTTCTGTATCTACGTTCTATTTTATGGCAGAAGAGGCCGCTCTGGCTGAGACCCCGGGAAACCGAGGCGGGGCCTGCTCGGGTGGAGGGAGCACGGGCGCCCGGCCAGCCTGGGACCCCACACTCTGAGCGGCTTCTGGGGGTTTTCAGTGGCTTAATCTGTCCGCCGCCGCCTGTGCTGTTACTTTAAAGCGTGGCCCTGTGATCCACTCACTTCTTTTTACATAAGCCAATTTGTATCTAAAAAGAACCTTCCAGTTGCTGCTGTGGTAGGAAGTCATCATTGCTTGTGATACAGAGCAGGGCTGCCCGGAGCCCGGAGCGGGGTGTCTGCGGCGGCAGCTCAGCGCCCCGGCCGCCCGGCCTCCCTGACTCAGAGGTCGGCAGGACAAAGACCAGACGCTCCTCCCTTGTCATGGTCAGGAGGCTGGAAAGGGAATGTAAAGAGAGGAACACCGTGCCCAGGACCAGCAAGGAGCAGGGCGGCCGCGGTCCCCGGCTTCCTCTGCTGTCTTCCCACGTTTCGGGGAGCGTAGGTGATGGGCATATTTGGAGTCTGGCTCTGGAGGCAGAGGGGGCCCTCGGTGGCCCCATTCCAGGGGCTTCCAGCAGCTGGCGGAGTGGGACAGACAGGCTGCCGCTTGGACCGCGGGAGGTGACCCCAGCCACGGGGCCGCGACGTTGCTGCGTTGCCTGGAGACCCCTTCCCCAGGAGACGGGCTGGCATCACGGGGTCGTGGGCCAGTTTTCTGCCGGGCGTATGCTGGGCCGGTGTCTCTGCAGCACAGGGCTGGGAGGCACTGCTCGCGGGGGGCAGGGCAAGAGGCTGATTTGTTCAGGTGCCAGACAGGGAGCAGGGAAGGTGGTTGTGTCCGAGCAGAGCTGCCCGCCATGTGGAGTGGTCACTCTCCTCCAGTCTGGATAGTGTCCAGAGATAGAGGGGCCTCGGCCTCGTCCTTGGGGTGGAGGAAGGGAGCACCCACTCCGCTTTGGTCCAGCTGTTCCTGCTCACAGCTTTGACCTTGAACTGAGGGCCTGTGTTCCGCCAGGGGCTGCTGTAACAAAGGACCACACACTGGGCGGGGGCCCAGAACCAGACAAGCTTAGTCTCTCCCAGTTCCGGAGCCAGAAGTCCAAAACCGAGATGTGGGCAGAGCCCTCTCCTTCTGGAGGCTCTAGGACAGGAACCTTCCTGCCTCGTCCAGCTTCTGAGGCTGCTGGGGTCCCTGGGCTGGTGGCCACGTGGCTCCAGCCTCCCTCCTGTCTCCACAGGGCCCCTTCTGTGTCTATGTCCTGTTCTCATACAAGAGCCCAGTCATTGGATCGGGCCCACCCTCCCCGTGTGGCCTCGTCTTCACTTGGTCACATCTGCAAAGATCCTATTTCCAAAAATGGCCACAATCACGGGTCCCAGGGTTAGGATGTGGACGTATCTTTGGGGGGGGACACCATTCAACCCTCTGCACCCAGGATGGGGTGGCCAGAGCGGGCAGCAGCCAGGAGCTTGCTGCGACCCAGAGAAGGGAGAGTTAAGAGCTGGGCTCAGCTGACCAGGCTGGTGGAGAGGAGAGGGATGGTTCTGGAAACATGGAGGTGACATCACAGGTGTGGCCACACCATCTTCCCAGCAATCCTGGGTGTGACCCCAGGGGTTGCCTTGTTTTCCACACGAGAGGCAAGGAGCCTCTCGGGTGCCCAGAGCTGAGCTGGGGATGAACACGGGGTGTGACCGCTGAGGGGACACTCACCCCAAGAGGGAGGGGTGTGCACGTCCTTCAAAGAGAGCCTCCTCCAAACAGAAGAGGAGAAAACAGTGCAGTCTCCCCCAGGGCCCTGGACTGTGGGCCCTGGGAACAGCTCCTTGGTGCCCCTCTGCGGTGGGGGCTGTTTCGGACACGCACGCACACACACACTCCCGTAGTCCCGAAGCCCCTTCCTGCCCAGATCTGGACCACTAACACGGGGGCAGCTGTGCCTTCTAGGGAGGCCGGGCTAGCGGGGACATGGCGGCTGATTGGGTCCCTCCTGATTGGCGGAGGGTGTGTGTCCGCGTGCGGTGTGCGTGTCTGGGGAAGGGACGGTGAGCACTCAGGGTAGAGAAGGGAGTGTGGGGACCCCGCACGCTTGTGCACCAGCACCTGGCCCCCAGAGTGCACGGATAGTGTCCAAGGACCAGGCTGGCCCGCACCCTACGCTGTGGGCACCTGGCCAGGGCAGTGGCTGCCCGTGGACACGTCAGGTCAGGGAGAGGTGATGATCAGACAGGAAGGAAGAGAGAGGAGGGTGCCCTTGCCTCGGGGGCACTCCATCGTGTGCTGGGCAGGGGTGCTCGGTGGCCCTGATGACTTGCAGGGGGGCCGTTGGGAATCACACCTGCCCTGGGCAGCCCAGCGACCGTGTATTAGGGCCAGGGCCTCTGAAAGGGGCTAAGCTGAAGGCCTGGGGGGTCCTGCCGGTGGCTCTGCAGCAGAGGAGCAGGGGCGCTGGCTGGGCTGGGTTCCCAGCCGCTGGGAGTCCGTGCTCTTGGGGGGCTGCTGGCTACAGAGGGGCAGGCCACTGGGACGCTCAGCAGTGGCCTCTGCCTCCTCTTGCCCCTCGTGGTCCTGCGGGCTCAGGATCATCAGCACCTCTCCTGTCTCGGGGAGGGTAGGGGGCCTGCGCCTGGCTGGCTGTCACCTTTTCAGCAGAGATGCCTGGCTCCTTTTTAGTCTTTGAAACTCTGAGCCTTCCTGGGGGGGATGGGACTCGAATGTGCTCATTTCTTCTCTTGCTTTAAGCCTTTTAAGAAATTCTCCCTTTACGCCTTCAAGAGAAAGCTTTCAGCTTCTCCTTTTTCACTGTGTAGCTTGGAAAATGTCAGACACACAGAAGCAGAGGGGACAGTGCCACGGAGGCCCCTCGGCACCCTGCTGCCGCTGACGCCAACCCCAGAGGCGGCTGTGTCTCGTCCACCTGAATGCGGTTTAAAATAGCCCTCTGTGCTCCCCCGTCCTCCCCCACTCCCATGTTGTCCTTCTTGTGCTACCTGCCTTTATCACCACCGTCAGGGAGGGAGGCGTCCGGAGGAGCCAGCCTGTGTCCCGGGAGGCGGGGGAGGGCGACGGGCCCCCAAGGCTCCCCTCCAGGTCTGCGCCCCATTCCCGGGACGGCCCGTGGCCATCCACACCTGGGGCGCTGTGTGTCAGCTCTGCAGAGCACAGGCAGTGGGGAAGGTTCTGGAGGTAGCGCCCCGATGACCCCTCGAGAGCTTGAGGAGCTGCCGGTGGGGTTGAGCCCACCCTCCCAGAAGACGCCCGGGGGTGGGGGGGCTCCAGGCGCTGTCTCCTCCCTCTGGAGCGGTGTGCTTCTGGGGCCAGGGTCCCCAGCCTCTGCCCCCTCTGGTGCCCCCGCCCTCTTGGCCACTCAGGCAGAAGAGAGGTCAGTGGTCTAGTCAGCCCAGTGTGGATACTGAGCGCCTAATGTATACACATCCGGGTGGGTTCGACCCCCAGGAAGCAGGCATTGGCACCTGCTACTTGGCCAGTGCTGGCCGGGCACCGGGCGCCCAACAGGCGGCACCCAGCCCCGGGCCCTCCCGCCCCCTCGGGCCCCCTGCCAGGCCTTCCCCTCCCGCGTCCCCCGCGTCCCCCCGTCCCCCGCAGGATACAGCGCCTCCACTTCTCCTTACTTATTTTCGGCCGGGCGATGGCTGCGCTGGGGGCGTTTTCCTACTGTAAAGCTGCACGCGCTCATCGCGGGGCCCGAGCAGATGGGGGAGGCCCCTGTCACACACGGGTTTACACACACACGGACGCGATAGTCCTTGTCACCGCGGCCCCGCCTGGCGCTGTGGCACGGCCTGCTCCTCACACCGGGCGCCTTCCGAGCCCCGGTTACAGACGCCGAGCCCGTGGCCCTTGTGTGGCCACGTTCAGGGTCCTCAGCACGACGCTCCCTCACTTGCCAGCACCCACCCGTGCGTGGCGCTTTCCCTCCGGAAATAACACCGCACAGCACGTCCCTACGCAGACACCGGGAGACGGGCTTTTATTCCGGATGGTAAATCTCCGGAAGTCGGATTGCTGGCTTAAAGGATTCGAGCACGTGGTGGTTTGCCTCACATTTACAAACCCCTTCCTCTCTCCCCCCGTCCGTCACCCGCCGTCCACTGCGCCTGCCTCTGAGCTGGGCCAGCGCTCAATCGCTGGGCTGACCTGCAGGGTGCAAGGTGGGGGGGGGTCCCCAAAGCACAGCGCTTCCCACTGACCAGCAGACCTCAATCTGTCACTGTGGGCCAGCCTGCGTCTGTGACGAGCCCCCCCCCCACCCCTGGGCAGCTCAAGGTCCAGGGCAGCGCCACACCAGGCCCTCTGGGGACACACAGTACGAGACACATCCAGCCTGAGGGCTGCAGCCGAGCACCCCTGCTCCCGCCTCTGCCAGGCTCAGCTGGGCCCTCAGGACCCCCGCCGCCCAGCCCCCGTCCCCGGGCAGGTGCCCAGGGCTCCGCAGCCAGGGCGACACCCCCCCCCCGTGCCCTTGGGACTGGGCGAGGCATGCACCTGGTCGCTCGTGGTGTTGGTGGGAAAGCCGCCTCTGCTGGGATCTGCGGTCTCTTCCCACTTCGGAGCTGGGAGGAAGACGTGAGCTCCTCAAGTCCAGGGGCCTGGATTTGCCGTGGGGAAACTGAAGCCTGGGGGTCGTGTGAGTGGGCAGATTCCCCAGGAGCCAGGCTGGGGCCTGAACCCTTGCTGGTGTCCCCCAGCCTCGCCCAGCCACTCGCGCTGTCCCCACCCTGGGGAGGTGTGACCTGTGTGTTCATCGCTGGGGATAGGGCGGGGGGACAGCTGTGCCACCAAGACCCCTCTGTCCTCCGCGGAGCCACATCTGAAATCCCAGTCCCTGCATGCTGAGCGTGGCGGGAAGGAGCGCGGGAGGCTGGTGAGTAAACAGAGGTGCTGCCTGCCCCACAGTGAGGGGGCTCCACGCGGCCTGACGCTCTTGTGGCCTGTGCTCCCTGTGCTGGGCGCTATTTCCCGAGCCCTGCAGGTGCCCCCAGGCTCATCCCACCTCCCGAAAAGAAGCCCGCCTGCTCCCAGGAACCCCGGGCACACGGCCGGTGCCCACCAGCAGCTGAGCTGTCCTGCCAAAGGGGCGTAGCCGAAAGCACGGTGGAAACGCAGTGTTGAAACACAGCCAGAGCCAGCCCGATGCCCTGTCCCCGGGGTCCAACCTCTGTGCCCGTGGGGGCCCCTGGCCTCCTCCCAGGCTGGATACTCTCCTTGCATCTTCTCTCACCCCTACTCTCAAGGGCCCCCAGGTCTGCTCCCAAGACCCCCTTTCCACCCTCCCACAGAGAGCACCCTGGCTCCCATCCCTCCATGAGCTCCAGCTGACTGTCCAGAGAGAAGTGACAGTCAGCTCTCTGGCTCCCGGGGCCGGGGCGCTGGGGCTCATGGCCGGGGCCAGGCGGCGGGCGGTCTCTCTCGGGGAGGCCCGGTTCACAGGCGCGGCTGCAGCCAGGGACCATGTTTGGAGCGTATTTTCTAGCTGACGCCTGGATAGCTCTCGGCCCACCCAGAGCCTCCGGGTGCGCCCGTGGTTGGCACGACCTTCCTCCGGTGACACAGGGAAGGCGTGTGATGAACCAGCACCCATTCCAGAAGGTGCTGGGCCCCCTCCCTTCCCCAGCCTCGGTGTTCTCGTCAGTAAGATGTGCATGTTGCTCTCAGTACGCTGGGTGATTGCTGGTTTGGGCAGGGTCTAAGGACTGCAGTCTGGGGTCAGCCGCCAGAAGCTGGCATCCAGCTGGCGCAGACCCCATGATGCACGGGCCCCGATGGACACGGCCGTTCCCAGCCGCGGGGTCCCGAGCTGGTCCTGGGTGGAGCCAGATCCGACCTGCCACGGCCAGGCCCGGCAGCCAGGGAACCGTGCTGGCTCACTGGGAGGTTCCGTGGAGGGTGACCGCGAGCTGAGTGCTGCGGTGGGCCGCTGCCAGGCTGGAGGAGGGCGTGGGCAGCAGGGCGGCACCGCTGGCCCAGGCACCCGCACAGATGGCGGGACCGAAGGCACAGATTAGTGAAGCTCCCTGGCTCTGGGGGCCTGGTGCAGGAGCAGGCCAGCGTGGCAGAATGGCCAACGCCTTCCTGGGCTTGCTAGGGCTCCTGGTGGAGGGGCGGGGGGTGAGAGGGTCCAGGGCTTCATGCAGGGGATGGAGCCCCGAGGAGGTTAGTCAAGGGGGTGAGGGGCTAAAAGGTGGCTCTGCTGAGGGTGCTCAGGGGCAGTGAGAGGAACTGGTGGGTCATTGACCTAACCCAGGTGAGCGCGAGGGGGCCACACAGGCGGAAACAGAGGGGACGAGGGCCAGGTGGGGTTTCTACAAGCAAAAGGGAGCACTGCGAACCTGCCCGTGCTGGTTGCATCATGGAGAGCCCCCTTCACCCTCATCCCAAAGTCTCCATGGGGCTGGTGACCCTGAAACTCTGCAGGGAGTTGAATGGCGATCCCCCCAAAGGATAGGTCATAGTCCTAACCCCAGAACCCGTGAATGTGACCTTACTTGGAATTTGGAACTTACAGATGGACCAAAGTCTTGGTATGAGGTCATCCTGGATTATCTGGTGGACCCTAAATCCAGTGACTTTTAAGAGTTAGAAGAGGGGGTTTAAGACAGACACAGAAGGGAGGGACCACATGACCTCGGAGGCAGAGGCTGGAGAGACACGGCCGGCCGCATCCTAGGCATGCGTGGGGCCCCAGGCGCTGGAAGAGGCAGGAAGGACCCTCCCCCAGAGCCTCCAGGGAGAGCGGGGTCCTGCCCACACCTGGAGTCTGGACTGCGGCCTCCAGAACCGGGAGAGAATCTATGACTGCAGCCCAGCTGCCCAGCGTGTGTCGTCTGTCATGGCGGCCCAGGACACTCAGGCACCTGCTCGGGGGAGACTCATTCTTTTCCGAAAGCCTTGAGACCCAGTGGAGCCGCCACCCCACGGGCCACCTCTACTGTCAGCGGCCGACGTGGGCCCGGGACTTGAGGCTTGCTGTGTGGCTTCTCCCCCGGGGGGGGGGGCAGGCCCTGCAGGTGGAGCCCACTGGGCCTTCTGCTTCACCTCCACTGGCCATCGTTGGCGCTGGGGGGATGGCCGACATTCTGTCCCAGTTAGAAAGGAGAGCCTGGAGGGGTGGCCATGTGCTCACCCCACGGGGGGCCCTCCCACACACCGGATGACCCAGGAGTCTGACCCCATGTGGGGCCGGGGCACCCCTGGGAAGCTCCCCCTGAGCACCACCCCTGGCGCTATGACAGGCTATCCCTCAACACCGAGCTGAGACTCTTCCGGACCGATGCAGGTGCCCAGGGCTGGGTTCCCTGGGGCGTCCCTGAAGGCGGGTGTAGATGGAGGGACCGCTGGCTGTCAGGATCCGACCTGGCGGGCAGGTGTCCGTAAAGCCCTTCCCGACCCAGAAGGACACATTGTGACCCAGGGCTGGCCTCTGGTCGCTCTGGGTGTCATTTTTAGCTGTCACTTGCTGCTCCTGAGGTGCCTGGGGGTGCTTCGTGCCCTGGAACTTGTCATCTCCTAGAGTGAGCAGTGTGTCCGCGAACAGACTGGGATGTGGGGCTCAGAATGTTGGGGACCGCCGGGGGGGGTGGTTCTCAGCCCCGATGGCTGTGGGGGACCCAGCCTCGGGGCCCTGGCTCTCCAGGGGTCTGTGGACCCTTCTCCACGTCTCCGTGACTCTACGGACAGCTCACGGGCAGCAGGATTTGGGGCTGGATGGCGGCCGTTTCAACATCTGTAAAATGGTCTCCGCTGTGCCCACCGCGCTCCCAGAGAGAGGGTTGTGGGTCCTGGGTCACCCCTACTTGGGGTGAGCCAGGGTCCCACAGGGATGATGCTCCGTCGTGAAAATTAAGCTTTTTAAAGAAGACACAGTGCCCGTCACCTAAAGCTGCGGGTGCTGCGTTCCTGCACCGCGTCCTCCGACAGTCCTGCTGAGTGCTGGCCTTCAGGGCTGTACTGCTTTCGCGGGTGAGTGCGAGCCCCGTGAGTACAGGCCACGGTGTGTCTCTCCATCAGCCGGCGCGCGGCTGGGCTGCGACCACGCTTTGCCTGTCTCGAACACATGTGTTCATGTTGCCATCTGGACCTGTTTTTGTTTCTCTTGACTTTTTTGGGGACCCTCAGCATGGCCCCCCAGGTTTCATGGGTCAGGCTGTGACACTTGCCCAGCGGGAAGCCGGGTGCCCTCATGCGGGCTGTGCGCTGGGCTGGGACGGTCGGCTCACGGGTCCAGCCGGGTCCAGGGAGCGAAGGGGGCTGGTGGCCGGGTCTGGGGGCCTGCGATCTTGGCCACCACATCCTGGAGATGTCAGGTCACCTTTCTGGACTGTCCCCTGCTGTGGCAGGACGGGAAGAGGGTGCTTGGCCCCGCCGGACTCGCAGGCCCACTTTCTGCGCCAAACACATGACTTCAGACAGAACCAGTTTCCCCACACGCCGCCAGGGAGGGGCGGGGGGAAGCCAGGACTGTGGGCTGCCCACAGCCTGACTCGGGGTCACCGGCAGAAGGGCCTGGAAAGTAGGGCTGCCCCTCACACCCCAGCAGCTGCCTGCCCGGCCCGTCAGCGGGGGAGTAAGGCCTCATGCTGGAGGCTGAAGGGAAGGGGCCTGGGGCCATGCAAGACCCCATCGGCTTCGCCCAGGGGAAGTGCAGCCAGCTGCTCCCCCAATGAACACAAACCCTCGGGGCCAGGCTCGGCTGGACCCACTGCGTGCAGGACCTGGAGGTGAAGGTACGAAGGACGGCCATCCCCCTGGCAGGCTAGTGGGCTGACCTCTAGGGCCGGGAAGGCGGGGGGTACAACAAGGAGTCCGCAGGCAGCCCAGCGGACGTTCTGTCCCTGGACCTCCTGTTCTGGCTCTCAGGACCGTCCCAGCAGATGTGGGGGTGATGCCAGGGGCCCAGCATCACCTGCGATTTGGGGGCTTCCCCTAACCAGCCACGTGCCCTGCGCCAGTCAGCTTGTTCTCGGGACCTCAGTTACTGCATCTGTGGAATGGAGAGAAGACAGGAAAAGGGAGCATTTGGGGTCTTTTTTGCTTTCAAGACGTGGATCCTCCCAGCCCCTGGACAGAGTGGGAGGCAGAAGTGGGGGGATCGTGCCTGCTGCCCACCTGCTGACTCATTCAGCATCCGGTGCCGGTGAGGACACAGTGCAGGGGTGGCGTGCACACGTGGGTGGAGCTTCTGCTGTGTGAGAACGGGACCGGTCGGTGAGGAGTGAGTTTCCAGTTTATACAAGGATTCACCTCCCAATCCGGGGAAGCCAGGCCTCCCGGTCCCTGCATGCCGCTCACGTGGTGACCGAACCCCGAAACCCCGTACAAAACCCGTTTCCACCGCAGTGCTAGGCACGGATGAGCTTGAGCCCTTCCGGAAGCCCCACTGTGCGGGGGACCATGGGGCGGGGGGCTGGGCCGTGCTAGGGCAAACGGGAGTCTGGGGTCCATGTCCCGTCGCAGTGTGGATTCTCCTGGAGGAAACTGGGTGCTGCTCATTTCCAGGCGATCCCGAAGCAGGGGTTTCCTGCACGTTCTGCCATTGGCGGGAGTGGTCACGGCTCTGGCTGGCATTCTCACACGTAATGAGTCCTTGGTGGCCCCTGCTGAGGGGGGGGGACTCAGCCGGGCCGTGCAGATCCAGAGGCCGGGGAGGAAGGCGGGGGCGCTGCTCCTCTAAGTGAGGAGGTGGGGCACACAGGCCCAGTCTTAAGGCTGGGAGAGCCTGGGAGTCATTCGCAGGAGCAGAGGGGGCGGCTCGGGGCTGCCGTTCTGCTCTGTCCAAGGCCGGGAGCTGCTCCCGCCGAGATCTGGAGCCTCGTTGCCGGTAGAGGAGAGACTGGGGGGTTGGTTAGGAAAAGAGGCTTCACCCGGACCTGGGGACCTACATGGCCGTGGTTTTGTGGAGTCCGAAGCCAGATGGGCGTTAAGGAGTGAGCAATAGAATTGTGTATCGAATCGGTGGCCATCGGACGTGTGTTCTCTCTGCGATGTATTTTAAATAGTTCTTGGTGTAAGTTCAATTATGTTGACCCAGACTTCTGATCACGCTTCTGTTCATATCAGCCCTCCCGGGGCCGGACCTCAGACAGCAAAGAGGCTCACGTGGGAGGAGGGAGCCGCAGCCGGAGAATGGGGAGCTGGGCAGGGGTCTGCAGGAATCCCACGGGGTTCCAAGGACATCCCGCCTGGACCGTGCCCGAGGCCGGTTCTGGGACGTGACTACAGCATGATTCCTACGCGGCGTCCACCAGCCCAGATTCCCCCGGGCCACAGGCAAACCCAGGGTCGCCGTGTGCGCGTCTGCCCAGCCACCTGGTCGCTCCAGCTCTGTCTGGAGCCCGGCCCTCAGCCTCATGTCACCAGAGTTGTGGCTTCCCCGTGGACGGCTCCCTTCGAGGGGAGCCCGTGCTGGTTCCTGTGGGCCCTGGCGCCGAGGCTTCCCGGGGCCCACGGCACCCCTGTGCTCCTGAAACGCCAGGCTTACTCCGTTAGGGCTTAGTGTTACCCCCAGCAATAGTTCACGTGTGTTGGCAAGCAGTGCACGAGCAGCTCTCCCAAGCCCTTTACGAGCCTTCTCTCAAGTGGGTAGCCTCGCCGTCACACTGTGGATTGGTGCTGTTATCAGCCCGTTGCAGACGAGGAGACCAAGGCACCGGGAAGATGAGTGGCTGGTCTCCCCCGACTGCTGCATTTCTGTTCTCATGGTGGGGCTCCTGTTGGTGACGACAGCAGAAGAGCAAGCAGCATAGTGTCCAGGTGTATTGGTCAGGGTTCTCCCATGTGTGTGTGTGTGTGTGTGTGTGTGTGTGTGTGTGTGTGTGTGTGTGTGTGTAGGCTGGTACACGCCCAGAGGATGGGGAGCTGGGAGCCCCCAGCAGCCCCCCGGTTGCTGGCTTGATGCCGTGCAGCAGGAGGCTGGGAGGACAGCGCCCATCCCAGGGGTCCAGGCCGCCCCTCTTTCTGACTGGGGAGGGCCCTGAGACCCAGCTGGGCTGGTGGACGTCGTGCAGTCATGAAGCTCCGGTTATGTCCCAGAACCAGCCTCAGCCACAGCCCAGGTGGGATTTATGTTGTAGGAAGACTGGACATCAGATTTCCACAGACCCCACATGCCCGGCAGCACAGGACCAGGGGCTATGAAAAGGGGGTCCTTCAAGACAGGGGGCACGTCTCCCTGAGCATGCCAGGGTGCCTCCCCCCCAGCGTCGAGCAGCTTGGGGCCAGGCAGGCTGGCATTTAAGACGACCCGTGAGGGAGCCATGTGAGTGAGGACACCTTTCTCGGGAGAGAGGGCGCAGAACCGTCCGGGCATCCCTGCAGGCCGCCCCGTCCTGAGACGCAGAGTGGAACCCAGCCGTCTGAGCAGGGAGGGCCCCCTGGGACGATCCCCTCCCTCGTCCTGAGGCTCAGCCTGCTAATTGAGTCCAGCGTGGGGGGCTGTGGAGGGGCCTGGGCCGGCTTCCCCTCTGCACAGGGAGATCCTTGACAGGGCTTCCACGAGGTGGGTCCCTGCCTGTGCCCGCTCCAATTGCTCAGCTGAGGGCTGATGCCCCCTCCCAGGGCCCCAGCAGGGTTTGGCCCCGGCCTTGGTTCCCCCCACCCTGCACACCCACCCCGCCACCCCTGCCCCATGTCCTTGTCCTTTCCGTTTGCTGGCTCCTCCAGGGAGGGGCCCACACACTTACCTACTGGCTGACCCCAGAGTCACCCGACAGGAGCAGCTGCAGAGGGTGGCGTGGGGGTGGGCAGTGGGACAGACCGAGGCGGAGGGGTCTGGAGGAGCGTGTAGGCTTGCCGGAGCCCCCAGGGCTCCCTTGAGCTCAGCCGTTGCCCGCCCCCCCCCGCCCCCGACCATGGGCACCCTGCCTCCTGCAGTCCCAGCCTCGGGGACAGTGAGGCGCACGTGAGCTTTGGCTCACGGCAGCCCGTGGCCCAGTTTGTCCAACTTTCTCATCAGAGCTGCCCGCCCACACTCCGGGCTCCAGCCCCGCAGTGAGGGAAGATGAGTAGGGCTGCAGACGGCGGTGTGCCCGGCATCGGCCACGTTTCTCCCTGTGGCAGCCGCCTAACTGCCTGTCCATCCGTGCGGCCAGCAGGGCAGCGGTGACCTGGGGGGGCGAGGATTCTAGACAGAGGACAGGCCCCCAGACAGGCGGTGAGCATCTCTCCTGGAAGGGGACGTGACGTCACTCTGGGGCCCAGACCCACCTCCCTGCTTCAGCAGTGGACACGGAGAATGAACCAGGGACCCCCGCAGACCTGGGTCTCCTAGCTGGGCTCCTGATGCCCCCTCTCCCGGCCACCTTCCCCACCACACCCCTGCCCCAGAGAGCAGTACCGCCAGGCTGCCATCCGCATCTGAAAATCAGTCCCCTTTCCGTCAGGACAGAGGGCAGGGTCAGGGAGAGACATGGTGGGGTCAGGCCTGTGGGGGACCACGTGGAGTCCCGCCAGGGGACTGGGGCTCCCCAGAACTGGGTGGGAACCGTGCAAGTGGGCGGTGCCCGGGCTGGCTGACCAGGGCACTCGGCATGCAGTTGGCCAGGTGTCGGTCAGGAGGCCAGGTGGGCGGGTGCCAGGGCCTGGCCCTATCCCCCAGCCACATGACCCAGCTGAGTCAGCCTGAGAACGCCCAGGCCAGCAAGCCACTTCCTGCCCTCTTCCCAGGGCTCAGCCACACTCCATGGCCCTATCTGGGAAGTATCTCTCCGGGGGAGGGCCCCCTTCTGTCACCACCCTCCCCCAGCCTGGCCCCTTCCCCTCCTTTCTGGCCCTGGGCTCGGCTCTCCAGAGTACAGACGGGACTCGGCTTGAAGCGGCACCACCAGAAAGGGCCTGGGAACGGTTCAGGCCACAGGGCCCTACAGTAGCCGTTTTCCCTCTGGGGCCTTGGTTTCTGCGTCTTTAAAACAAGATGATGAGGTCCGCTCCCCCGCCCCCCGCCTCTTCCGTGCCATAAGCATCACATCCGGTGGGATGACACGTATGAAGGAGCCCAGGGGCGCCTTGAGGGTCATCGCACCACGGATGGACTGGAGACACCCCAGCTCCAGAGCCCCTTAGGGCCCAAACACCAGTCCAGACACGTCGGGGATGGGTGTTCGGGTGACCCCGAGGGACCGGCTCCCATGCCCGGAAATGCATGCCAGCATGCTCTGAAGAGGCTGCCGCTCCCGTGGGGGTGCTCACGTTGCCTAGTTTGAGCCCAAGTGGTCGGTGCCGCCTGGGGGCAGCAGCCCAGCACGCTTCTGGAAACTTCTGCTGGCGTCTGCTCTCAGGAAGGGCCGTCGTTGCTGGGCTCGACCATGTGGAGGCATCCATGGGGGGCTTTGGAGCAGGGTCCTCATGGTCATGAGCCTTGGGGCCTGCTGACCTGTCCACCGGCCGTGAGGCTGGAGAACCGAATGGCCGGCCTTATGTAGCTTCATCCCTGGGCTTCTCTGATCTCGGAGCGTTTTCCCCACAGCCTTCGACAAGCCCCTGGACTCACACAAAAGTGCAGGCACAGCCCCGTGAGTGGCGGTGGCCAGACCGCAGGCGCCTGCTTCTCCTGACCCCACCAGTGATGGAGAGGAAACCTCCATTTACAAACAGCGGCTTGGGGGCCACGTGGCTAGTGGAGGCCCGGAGCCAGCAGAGACTGGACACTTCTCCCCAGCTCTGCGTGGTGTCCAGACCTCTGTGCAGTGGGGGGAGGAATGTGGTCAGAATCGTGCCCCCACTTGTGCGCCTGCAGGGGGCATGGGAAGTGAGTCCATTCTGTTGGATTCTGCCAGATTTCTTCTCCGCCTCAGCCTTTCCCAGTGAGAGCCGAGGCTTGGCGAGTTTTGGCCCAGATAACCAGGCCGTGCGTCCCGCCTGTGGAGCCTGATAAGGCACCAGTGCCCTTTCTTTATAAGGATCCCATTATTTGGCCCGAAGGTGGGCGTCTGGGTGGTGGTGGAGGGGATGGTGCTCAGAGGCAGGAAACTGCCCAGGAGGCAGCTTGCAGTGGGGGGCAGGGCACTGTGCCGGCTCCTGGGGCGGGGGGGTGGGCTCCGTGCCCACTCCCCAGGCCCTGCGGTCTGCCAGTCGGCCTTGGCTCAGCATCAGAGAGCCTGTCACCTGGCAGGTGCCCAAACAAGTGTTTGAACTCAGGGATGCGGGGCTGGCCCAGGCCGGGGCAGAGTCTGACCTGTACCTGCCTGCTCTGGGCTGGCCCCACGGGGGACCCATGGCCCACAGATGGCGGGGCCTCTCATGCCCCAGGTGGGAGACCAGAGAGAGCGGCCCAGCAGGGCTGGGGAGCCTCCCAGCAGGCGGTGAGGGACAGCTGCCCACTGTGGGTGCAGCCCCAGGTGGAGGCGGCTCAGCGGGGGTCTGTTTCCTCATCTCTCCTTTCTTCCGCCCTCTCTCCCTCCCCTCGGGGGCTCCGGGGGGGTGGGGTGGGGAGGCTGCCCTGCCAGGGCCTGTGAGTCTTCAGCTTTCATGGTGAAGAGGTGCACCTGCCCAGCATGGGGTTGATGGCCCTCCTGGCTGGCAGCCTGGCAGCCTCCCCCACCCCCGCTCCTGCCAGCGTCCAGAGCACAGGGCTCGGTCCTCGGCTGCACCGGGCTCTCCAGTGCTCACACCACACCTGGCTTGGCGGCCAGGCGGGAACAGGAACCTCTCTGGGGCTGTGTGGGAAAGCCGCCCCAAACCAACCCTGGCCACCTCTCTGAGGACCCGCCCCTGACCTGCAGAAAAGGAGGAACGAGGCCCAGGGGCATTTGTTATGTGGATTTCGTCCACCCCAGGGACCTCCAGGGTCCCCAAGCCCTGAGCCACGCTGCGCGCCCCTGCTCCGGGCATGCATTGGATAGACAGTGACCAGGACAGACAGACTCTACCCCCTCTCCTAGAGTGTGTGTCCTATGGGGAAAGAGAGTTAGTGAGAAAGGATCACCAGGGAGAAGGTTCTGGAACTCCAGTGCTATGTGGAGAATTTGCCTGTGTGAGGTTTAAGAGGGGCCAACCCTCTGGGAAGTGACATTTAAGCTGAGTGTGGGAAGGACCCCCCCAGGCGGAGATGTGGGCGAGGGCATTCCAGGGAGGACGTTCCAGGGCAGAGGCCCTCGGGCTCGGGCTCTGCATTTTCCAGGGACAGAAAGGGGCCTGTGTAGCTGTGAGAGTGAGTGGGTGGAGGGGCAGGGTCATGGAGGGGCTGGAGGACAGGGTCGAGGAGGGGACTGAGTCTGGACCGTGTTCAGCCACTGGGGAGACGTGACCTGGATTTACTTTTGCTGTGGACAAAATGACATCCGCTCCCCAGCACCTCGCCCCGGCCTCGACCACAGCAGAGAGAAAGCGCCCAGTGTCCACAGCAGCCGGGGTGGGCGGTGGGAAGACCAAGGGAGGTATGAATTCAGCAGAGCCGTGTTAGACCCTGGAGCCCTACTGAGTGAGAGTGCTGCCCTCCCTGTCTGAGCAGGTCGGAGGCGGCTTGCGGGGGCCCAAGCAGTGGTGTGGGGCGTCAGGACGGAGGGGATGTCCGCTGGTGCACACCTACGCTGCATTCGGACCGGAGGGTGTCCGTGCCGGCAGTTGAGTCATTTGAATGTCACCTCTGATGGGTCTGATCGTTGGGCTGGTAGAGAGCAAGTGGGGAGGGAAGGAGGGATATCAGGCTCCTCAGCTGACTGGCTAGAAAGGTCATGGAGGAGGGAGGGAGGGGGGGGGAGATGAGAGGTTGGGCAGACAGATGGTGGATAGACGGATAGATAGGCAAATGGGCAGATGGATGGCTGGATGGATAAGTGATTGGATGTTTGGATGGATGGATGGATGGATGGATGGATGGATGGATGGATGGATGGATGGATGGATGTTTGGATGGATGGATGGATGTTTGGATGGATGGATGGATGGATGGATGGATGGTGTATGGATGGATGGATATAGGTGGATGGATGGATAGATGGATGGATGGATGGATGGATGGATATAGGTGGATGGATGGATGGATGGATGGATGGATGGATGGATGTTTGGATGGATGGATGGATGGATGGATGGTGTATGGATGGATGGATGGTGTATGGATGGATATAGGTGGATGGATGGATGGATGGATGGATGGATGGATGGATGGATGGATGGTGTATGGGCAAGTGAATGGATGGATAGACAGATGAGTTGATGATGGGGACGTTGGGTAGATGGATAGATAGGTAAGTGGGAGAATGGAAGGATAGGTAGGTGGATGGTGGGGAGGGAGGGAGGAGGGAGGGTGGTGTAGATGGGTAGGTGTCTGGGTGGATGAATAGATAGGTGGAGGGGAGGATGGGAGGGAGGAGAGAAGATGGTGTGGACGGGTGGATGGATGGGAGGGAGGGAGGGAGGGAGGGAGGTTGTAGTACATGGGTGGATGGAGGAGCTCACAGACTCGAGTCCCGCTGGCCGTTAGCAGTACGGGGAGAAGGCACTCGATAGGGTCTGAGAAGGCAGCCAGGATCCTCGTACTCTCTCCACTCTGCCCTGGGTGGGGCCGGGGCACTTGGGCCCGCTGGGGAGCCGAGCCAGCGCTGTGAGCTGGTCCCAGGCAATGCGGGCAAGACTTAACTCCTAGGAGAGGCAAGGCTGCAGGTGAGGGAGGCCTACCTGTGCCATCAGGCCTCATCGCTCTCCTGGAGGCCCTTCCAGGCCCTGCCTGACTCACCAGGCAGGCTGCAGGTGTCCGCTGACAGCACAGCTGGGCCGCCCAGACGCCCGCCCTGCTGGCCTAGCAGCGGGTTTGCTGGAAGCCAAGCCGAGGCTGTGGGAGTGCCGGCGGGAGCCGGGTTCTGCAGTCAGTCCCAGGTGGCTCCCGCATGGGCATTGCCGGTTAGTAGCTGTGTGACCTTGGGCCAAAATGCCAACCTCTCCGAAACCAGTTTCCCCATCTGTAAAACCACGAAGGTAACAAGTTTAGCCAGGTGACAAGGTTAGGAAGGGAGGGTCTGGAGGGACTGGGAGCCCCTCACTCTGACCCCAGGCAGGAGACGCAAAGGAGGGTCTGGGGCTGCCACAAATGCCCCTGAAGCCCTGCCCAGTCCACCTTCCCACCCTGTTACAGCCTGAAAGTCTCCGTGTGTTCCAGCCCTGCCCTGAAGGCCCAGGGCCTTGGGAGGAAATGGGGCCTTTGTCCTGGGCTTGGCAGGAAGCCATGGGCCCACCCAGGGAGGCGGCCCTCAGCCCCAGACCTGGAGGAGAGCCGGCTCAGTGGGCCTCTCCGGAGCAGGTCGTCAGGGAGTGGGCAGAACACAGGAGTAGGAGCAGGGGGGCCCCTCTCCGCCACCAGCCCCGCAGGCCGTGACCACAAGGCAAGGCCTTCAGCTCCCCGAGCAGCAATTTCCTCATCTTTAAAATGGGCCAACAGCGCTGGGGACTTACCGTCACCGGTCACCTGCTTGCACATCGGGCTGGGAGGGGGCAGGGGGATCAGGAGGAGGCCCAGGCCCGCTCAGGAGTGGTGGGCCGGGCAGCCCTGGGGCTGTTTCGGGCTGGGCCTGGGGCGGGAAGAAAGCTCGTTCAGGAAGGCCCGGGGCTTGGGCAGAGTGTGAATCAGGCACACCTGTGCTGTCTCTCTGAGTGAAGTTGTCGGGGCACCAGCAGCAGAGACCCCCGAGGAGGAGCCGAAGCAGAGGGAGGCAGACCGAGGGAGTGCGGGGGGTGGGGGGCTGTCTCACGGCAGTGGCCTCAGGCGGGATGGGCGGGCCAGCTCCCCCTGGTGCTCTGGGCCTCCGTCCCCTCTCTCGGGGCAGCCCTCGCCCCCCACCGCCCCCCGTGTGCATCAGTGACTGTCTCCCCACCTACAGCTCCGTCACCAGGGAGGGAAAGTCTGGTGGCCCAGCCTGGGTCAGTGCCACGTCTCAGGTCCACATGGCTGGGGCCGGGGTCCTACAGAGCCAATTTAGTGCTGGGCCTGGGGGCAGGGTGCTCCCACACCTGTGATGGGCCACGCTTTGGCAGGGCTGGTCTCAGCCTGGCTTGGGACACGGGCTGGTTCCCCGTCCTCCCTCGGGGGCCCTGGAAAGCCTGGGAGTGGTCTTCCTGGGCTGACCACCCCCTGCTGATCCGCAGCACCCCTGCCCAGGCCCTCCTCGTCTGTCTCTGAGACCTCCCAAGTGAGGGCCTGACTATAAGACGGGGTGACCCCTGCCACTGACCCCGGACCCCGGAAGTGCCTCTGCTCCCCTTGCCAGGGTGGGTGGGAGGATGCCCGCCAGCCCCTGGGGCCGCCCCTGCTCTCTGCGTGAGGTGTGACTTCATCTCTTCCTTCCTTCCAGAAGCCTCCCAGCACCCAGGCCATGAAGGAGGAGGCCTTTCTCCGCCGCCGCTTCTCGCTGTGTCCGCCCTCTTCCACCCCCCAGAAAGTCGACCCCCGGAAACTCAGCCGGAACCTGCTCTTCGGAGAAAATGAGCTCTGCCCCCTCAGCCCAGGTCAGCGCCGGCTCAGGTCCTCCCGGCTTCGTGGCCCAGCTCTGTGACCTGAGGCAGGTCTCTTCCCCTCTCTGTGCCCTCTGGCTAGGGCGGGCGACAGCCTTGCTCGGCTAACCGCCGCCCAGGTCCTAGTGCTGGGTAGTATGAACAAGGCCAGCAGGGCGCCAAAGCCGTTTTGGTGGTGGAGGTCGGCAGGGGACTCCCTTGCCCAGGCTCTGGGGGCAGCTCGTCTTTGGAGAGACAGTGTTGTGGGGCGGTCCCCAACCTAGCCTCCTGGGACAGGCAGCCTGAGTGCCGGCCCCAGTTCTGCCGGCTGGGTGACCCTGGGCCAGCGACAGGACCTCTCGGGGCTCAGTTTCCTCATCTGTAAAATGGGGATATCAGTACCTCCTCTTAGCTGCAAGGGAGTCCCAGGCTCTGAGAGGGAGCAGTCCAGACTGGGGCTGTCATGCCACTGGTGGTTAAAGCACTGAGCCCACGGGGCACAAGGTCACCTGCACCTGCTGGTGCTCCCTGCCCCGTCACCCAGTTCCTCACAGGCCCGCCCAACAGAGTCTAAGCCAAGTGCTCTCCGCGTGTCTGAGACTGCTGCTGCTCTCAGAGAGGCCTGCCTTTCCTCCCGTCCTGGGAAACCTCACCTCCACCTGCCCGCCTGCCCCTCACCCGCTGCCTGTCTTGGGAGGGAGGAGAGAGATGCCTGAGCCCTTCCCAGCTGCAGTGTCCGTCCTGCCCCTGGAGAGCCGGGAGGACCTCCCACCCAGAATCTCACAAGCAGATATGGAAACAGGCCGCATGACATGTTCCTTGTCAGGTGACACAGGCCAGGGGCATGGGATGCCTGGGGAAGTATATCCGACCTCTGTTCTCTGCTGCCGTGTCCTCTCAGGAGCAGGGGGAGGGAAAGGACAGGTCCCAGCTGGTGGCCGGTCTCAGGGTCTTTGGTCCCCAGAGTGGCCGGCCCACGCAGTGCAGGACCCAGCAGGCAGCGACCTTCTCCAGGTGGTGAGGAGGTGGGTGTGGACAGAGGAGACGAGCCAGTGCCTGCCTCCTGACTGCCACTGAGATGGAGCCACTCCTGTGGGGGCTCCAAGGGCCCCCATCCTCCCAGGCCAGCAGGCAGCGCCCACATGGAGGTGACAGTGCAGGACAAGCCCCCCAAGACAGCCCTTGAGTCAGGGGGGCCTGGAGGGAAGGGCACCCTGGAAGTGCAGAAACCGCCAGCTCACCGCATGCCCGGGCATTGGGTCGGGGTGCAGGGTGCTTTCTGGATGCAGAAATGGAGGCAGTAAGGGAGACTCCTGGCTGGGGCAGGGAGGCCGTGGCACCTGGAGTGGCCGCTGTTCTGGGCCCTTTCCTGCTCCAGGGGAACCTAGGCCCCCAAGGACAGAACCATTTCCTCAGGCTGCCACGCTGGCCTCTCCACAGAGCACGGCGCTCCATCCCCAGCCCCCCAGCCCTTTCCCAGGGCCCCAGGAAGTGGGTGTGCAGAGCCCCCACCGGGGCTCGTTCTGTGGGCGCCTGTCCTCACCACCCCACCCGGATGGTTCTCCCCCAGCACGGGGACCCAGCAGTAAGCTGGAGGGCATAGCTGTCGCCCCTCCTCTGAGCCCACCCCTCATCTTCCTGCCTGTAAACCCTGCTTTGGAAACCCTTTTCAAAATCGATGGAGCTAGGGAAGGATGACTGTTTCCCCCGGATTGAATGCAGACACCTTGAGCTTCCCTCCCTCTTCCTCAGCCAAGCTGGAAATGGACACCTGCCAGATTGGGGGACAGGGACCGTGTCCGGCCACCTCCCTCCAAGAGCCCAGTTGCCAGAGCATCAGGGCGAGAGGGGAGGCCAGGCGTGGTCCGGGCACCTTGAACCCACCATGTGCCTCGGAACCCAGACACCGCATTCTTCCTCGGAAAGCTGGGGGGGCTGGATGTGCGGCACCAGCACCCCGGGTGCCTGGGCTCCTCCTGCAGATCGTGGGAGCTGGGCCTCCACTCCTGGGCCCCACCCCGCAGGGACCCTGGCTGGTGGTGTTCGATCTCTCTGCTGGCTTCCTACCCTGCCTAGGCAGCCCGTGCCCACCCCTCACCGGCCGCACTCAGGGGGCTGGCCCACGCCACGCCCTGGTCCTCACTCCAGCCACTCTCTTTCAGGGAAGGACATGGAGCCCAATGGCCCATCGCTGCTGAGGGATGAAGGGCCCCCGACCCCAGGCTCTGCCACAAAGGGGCCACCGGTAAGAGTCTGGCCATGGGAGGACTGAGAGACAGGGAGTCTGCCCAGGGAACAATAGAAAGTAGCTTGGGGGGGGGTGGCGTGGGAGCAGGGACACCGGGCCCAGCCTGCCACCCCCAGCCTATGTGAGCCAGACGGGGCAGCTGTGAACCCCACATCTGGAGGCTGAGACGAGGGATGGAGTCAGAAACAAAGCTTGTTAGCTGGCTTGTTGGAGCCCCCTTCTTGGCATAACTCAGGCCGGGGAGGCTGGGGACTGGACAAGGGCCGTGGGCTGCTAGGCGGCATTCGGGGATAGAAAACACCGTAAGAGGGAGGCCTCCGAGCCCTTCCATTGTAGGGAAACCACTGAGGGATGAGCCTTCCCTCCCTCTGCCTTTGCCTTGCTGTTCCCTCCACAAGGTACGCCCCTCTGCTGGGGTGGGGGGAGTTCTGGAAACGCACGCACACCCCCACCCCCACCCCCACCCCCTCCCCACCAGCCTCATGCTTCCCAGGCCAGCCCCTCTTGGCTCGGGCCTGGCTGTGCCCCTCCAGGCAGCACCTGGGTCCAGGGAGGGCGCTGAGGCCCCGGGCACTGCACGTGGGGTTTTAGGCACACCCTTCTGTCCCCAAGAGGGTCTCAGGCCGGGGCAGCCGGGGCCCCGGACACTGACAGAGGTTGGTGGCTCTGGGTTCTGGTGATGGGGCTGGGGAGCAGTGCAGACAGACCCCAGGTTTGCCCCCCGTCCAGCCACCTGCGGCGCCCCGGGTGACCTCGAGTGACTGCCTCACTCTTCTGGGACCTCATGTCCCCGTCCATCAAACGAGGGCTTGCTGTGGCTCTCGTGGTCTGTCCCTGTGTCTGCCCGGGCGAAGAGGAAACCAGAGTGGGGGGTCCGCCCCGCTGCGGAGCCTGCCATTCCCTTCTCCCTTCCTGGGCCCCAGGGCTGCCAGCTGCTGGTCGGGCAGTCAGAGCACGTGCATTTACGTACTTATTTTTATTCAATTGAATTCATTTTCATCTTTCACTGCAGTAAAATATACATGCCCCAGATTTACCGACCTATCCAAGTCTCAGCCCACAGCTCAGGGGCACGAAGTACATTCACGGTGTTGTGCAGCCTTCCCCATCCGTAACCAGAACGTTTCATCTTCCCAAATGAAACTCCGTCCCCTGAGACACTGACCCCCATCCCTCCCTCGGTGCCCACCGTCCACTCTCTGTCCCCCTGAGACACTGACCCCCATCCCTCCCCCAGCACCCACCGTCCACTCTCCATCCCCCTGAGACACTGACCCCCGTCCCTCCCCTGGCCCCGGCGCCCGCCGTCCACTCTCTATCCCTGTGAATCTGGAGACTCTAGGGACCTCATGTGGATTAATCCTGCAGGATTTGTCCCTTTGTGTCTGGCCTGTTTCGCTCAGCATCACGTCCCCAGGTCCATCCACGCTGTGGCCGGTGTCAGCGTGTCCCGCCCTAAAAGACTGAGGAGTATTCGTTGCATGGACGGACCACGTTTGTTAATCTATCTGTCAGTTGGCACTGGGGTTATTTAGTTTTTCAAGGTACAAGCTTATGGCATAACAACACTGAAAACATCGTTGTGTCCTTCTGTGACCCGATAAAACATACACACACTGTCAGAGACAACGTGACTTGGTTCAAACTTCAGATGCCGGTAATTAGGTCTGGGTGGCGCCCGAGCCGCACTCGGGCCGTGGGTGCGGGGGTGGGGGGTGCTCCCGAGAGCGCGGCCTCCTGCCCTCCTGGCGCATTCATCCTGGGGGGTAAGACAGCGCCAGACAGCACGAGTTCAGCCTGCCACACGTCAGTGCCTGGGGGGCGGTGGAGAAAGCTCCATGCACCCCCGATTCCTCAGGGCGACTTGGGGCTGCCTAGGGAGACGCAGCTTGGGAAAAGACACCAGCTAATGGAGATGGTGTGTTTTTTTGTGCGGTGAAATGCAAATACCCTGAAACCAGCCATTGTATGTGCCCGGTTCAGGGGCATTCAGTGCGTTTGCCGTGCAAGCACACCTCCATCTAGTTCCCGAACATTCCCGTCCTCCGGCCAGAAACCCCACCGAGCCCTCCCCGCGCCCCCTTACCAGCCCCGCAGCTCTGACTCCCCCTCCTGTGTCCGTGGATTTGCTCGCTCTGCATGTTTCGTGGCGAAGGAATCATGCAGCGTGTGAGCTCCCTCCGCGGGCGTGATCTGAGCTTCACCCAAGTCGTGGCGTGTAGCCGAGCCCCGCTGCTGTTTGGGCCGAGTCCTATTCCGGGTGTGGACGGCACATGCCTGGCTGGTCCGTTCATCCGCTGGTAGGCATCTGGGCTATCTTCATTCTTCAGCTCCTGGGACCATGTTGGAGCCCCGAAGAGCGGGATTGCGGCCGGGTGGTCGCTCCGGAGTCCCGGGGACGTCTCAGGATTCTGTATTTAACTTTCTGAGGAACTGCCAGACCCTCCTCCACAGCATCTGCACTGTTTTATGACCCCACCGCAATGAGAGAGGGCTCCCCTTCCTCACACCCACACCACACGTGGGTCTTCCGGGTTTTTGCTTGATCGCTGTTGTCATGGTCCCCATGGGTATGCAGTGGTGTCTCTCTGTGGTTCTGATTTGCGTGTCCCTAATGACTGACCATCTGTGCGTGTGCTTCTTGACCATTGTAGGACTCCTTTGGAGAAAAGTCTGTTCAGGTCTTCTGCCTGTCTTTAAATCGCATTGTCTTTGTTGTTGGGTTGTAAGAGCTCTTTGTATATGCTAGACCCCAGACCTTGTCAGATGTGTGATTGCAAATGCAGCTCCTGTTCTGTAGGTCGTTCTAAGCGGTTTCTTGAAGTCGCTTTCATAGGCTGCGCGTTTGTGGTCAGACTCTGGAGGTCCGAGCTCTGAGCCGTGTTACCGTGCCGTGTTACCGTGCCGAGTTACCTGCCGTGTTACCGTGCCGTGTTACCTGCCGTGTTACCTGCCATGTTACTGTGCCGTGTTACCTGCCGTGTTACCGTGCCGTGTTACCGTGCTGGGCCTTGATGTGCAGCAGTGAGCAGGAGAGCACAGAAGGCCCAGGGGGCCTGGGCAGGGTCCCGGGGTGGCCCTGAGGACAGAGGAGCCGGCGGGCAGGGCTGCAGTGACCGGAGCCCAAGTGGCTTTGCGGGGATGCAGGGCACCGAGGCTCCATCCCGCCCCCAGGCCCCGAGCCTGTGTCTCTTCCTCTGTTGCCTAAATCAAGCACAGCTGCATTCGGCTGCACCTGGAGGAGAGCTGGGCGGCTGGTTCACTCATTCATTCATTCATTCATTCATTCATTCATTCATTCAAGATGCTTACCAAGCTCCCCACTGCCATGCCCGGGGTGTGCTGGGACGTCAGGGCCCCTGGCGGGAGTTGCAGACGACAAACAGGACCGTCTGCGTGGCTGTCATCGCAAGAGGTGCCGGGCCGGCCAAGGGCAGGTGTGCGTCCACAGGGTCTGAGGCCGGCAGGAGGGGCACAGCCGTCTTCCTCCTGGGGAGTGGCTGGTGGGCCTTGAGGAGGGAGCAGGGGCTTCCCGGCAACAGGGAAGAGCTTTCCAGGCTGGGGGCACAGCCTGTGTGCAGGGGGCTGGGGCGCCGGGCATGAGAGGCCCAGCTCCCCAGGAGGACCCCTGGGAGCACCTTAGTGGGTCAGCTCCGGCCCCGAGGCTGCCTCCGGCCAGCGTCCGGCAGTGCAGGACCCAGCAGGCTTCATCTCGAACACTGCTTCTAGAGCAGAGTCCCTGCCGCACCCGTGTCCCTCCTGTGATCAACCCCAGTTCGGCCCCTCGTGAGCTGTGTGACCCCGGGCAGGTTCTGAGCCTCTCCGTGCCACAGTTTCCTCATCTGCAGGACGTGGAGAATGAGAACGAGCCCGGCTCTCGCAGCTGTGGGATTCGTGGGGGCCCCGCCTGTCCTTTCCACCCCCAGTGCCTGACACTGTGCCTGGCACACGGCGCGACTGGCCTGCTGGATGATGCAAGCCCCAGCCCTGCCGCTTCCTGGCTCGCAGGGAGTTGCTTGCCCTCTCCAGGCCTCAGTTTCCCAGTCAGTCGAACAGGACAGTGACTGGGCCCATGCCTCCAGCAGGCCAGGGGGCTCAGGGCCACCGGGTCTCTCTCCCTTGTCTGGTGGCTCAGGGCAGCGATGGCGAGAACACCCAGGCACTCGGCCCAGAGAGCAGAGCAGGGCAGGCCGACTCTTTCTGGAAGGGACCGGGAGTGAGTCTCTGAGGCTTCGTGGTCACCATGGCTCTGTCTCAAGTACTCGTGCTGCCGTCACAGAAAAAGCAGCCACGAATCATATGATTTTTACGTCTCACAAAATATTATTCTTTTGACTTTTTTTTCAACCACTTAAAAATGTGAAACTATTCCGAGTTCACAGGCTGTGCAGAAACAGGCAGAGGGCAGGATTTGGGCCATGTTCTGCCCTGCCCTGCCTCTAGCCCTTAGTCCTAGCTTCCTCTCCTGACTACCCTCACCATCCCCGGGCCTCGTCTCCCCATCTGTTAAAGGACCACGGCCCCTTCTAGCCCCAGACCCCTGATTGCTGCTCACGGCCCATGGAGCGCGTCCAGCGGGCCTGGGGGGCCAAGCCTCCTCCTCGGTGCACCTGCCTCCCCGCTGCCGTGGGCAGGCTCCGGAGGGTGCCCGGGCCTACGCTCAGCAGCTCCCAGGGTACCGGGGATGGGAGTCCGCACCGCACATGTGGCCCCCCGCCCAGAGGCTGGGCACAGGGCGATGGCTGGGTGGACGCTTCGGGGCACCTCTGAGCTCCCGCCCACATGCTGTCCTTGGCTACCCCGAGCCCTCCATCTCTGTACCCCCAACTCCCGGCTTTGCTGGTGAGCCGAACAGAGGGTGTCGCGCCGTGAGGGACAGGAGCACCTTTCTCGGACCTCAGGCCCACCTGGCCGCCCCCCAGCCCTCTGCAGCCCCAGACCGCATGCTGATGCCTGTTCTGCACCCCCCCCCACAGGCAGAGTACAGACTGTACAATGGGTCTGACAAGGAATGTGTGTCCCCAACAGCCAAGGTCACCAGGAAGGAAGCTCTCAAGGTGGGCACGGGCCCAAAAAGGGGACACAAGTTTGTCATGTGCTGGGGGAATGGGCCAGTGAGGTCACCATGCCCCCGCCTGCCAAAGGGAGGGGGCAGACCACGTCCTGGCCACCTCCCAGCCCCCCCCAATTCCTCTCCTCTCCTCTCCTCTCCCTGCCCCTGTCCTCGCCCCCCTCCCGGGCCAGACCATGGGGGCGCTGGCGGGTGGGAGGAGCTGAGGCGGGGGCCAGCCAGGGCCTTGTCCCTTGACCCGCCCGCTGGGTGCCCGGGGTCCAGGCCCAGAAGGAGAACTACCGGCAGGAGAAGAAGCGAGCCACAAGGCAGCTGTTCAGTGCCCTGACGGACCCCAGCGTGGTCATCATGGCTGACAGCCTCAAGGTAGGCGGGGCAGGCTGGTGTGGTGTCCCGGCCGTGGCCACCTCCACAGCCACTCAGGAGGCAGTTCGGCATGTTTGGGACTATGATCTGTGTCAGTCCTGCAGCGGCCCTAACATAGGACCACGGGCTGGGGGCTTCAAGATAGGAATCCCCTCCCTCCCAGTTCTGCAGCTCAGCACCTGAGATCAAGCTGGGGGCAGGGCCCCAGGCCCCCAGAGGCTCTAGAGGAGGACCCTCCCTGCTCCCCCAGCTTCTAGGGGCTCCAGGCTCCCCGGGCTGCTGGACGCACCCCTCCAGCCTCTGCCTTCCCGTGGCCCCTGTGTGTGTGTCCAAATGTCACCCCACTCAATGTGGCCCCATCTTCACCCCCTTAAATCTGCAGAGACCCCATATCCAGCTGAGGTGGGGGCCCTGGCCTGCAGATGGGGGTCCCAGGATGTGCGCGGAGCCCTGGGCTGGGGCAGAGAGGAGGGGAGGCTGCACTCTGGCTTCTCGGGTTGGGGTCAGAGGCCCGTGTTCAGACCTCACTGAGCCCCGGGGACTTGTCTCCACACCGTAGTGGTGGAGGGAGAGCTGCCGAATCCTGGGGTTGCCTCAGAGGGCCAACAGGACAGGCCTTTCCGCAGCTGGTCATTTGCCGAGGACCTGGGCCCTTGTGGCCGTCTGCCTGGGACCTGGGCTCCTTTTCTCCCCCCACAAAATTATGAATAAAAAGTGAGGTACGCAAGTGAGTGTTTCTTTGGAATGAGAAAAGAAATGACAAGTTCCACGAGTTACAGAGCTGACAACGGTCACTCTCTGGCTGGCTCCTCCCGGGACCCCAGGAGGGCCTCGACCCTGGCCTCGAAGCCTCCCTCTGTCGCTCTCACTTATGCTCTCCTCGTACAAGCTGGAGGAGGACTCTGCCCGCCGCCCAGCGCCGCCCCCCCAAACTGTCCAGGTGCCCCCGGGGTGTGGGCCTCCCCGACAGCGGCGCCCTCCCCGCAGATCCGGGGGACCCTGAAGAGCTGGACCAAACTGTGGTGTGTGCTGAAGCCGGGGGTGCTGCTCATCTACAAGACGCCCAAGGTGGGCCAGTGGGTGGGCACGGTCCTGCTGCACTGCTGCGAGCTCATCGAGCGGCCCTCCAAGAAGGACGGCTTCTGCTTCAAGCTCTTCCACCCGCTGGACCAGTCCGTCTGGGCCGTGAAGGTACGTGGTGGCGGGGCAGGAGTGGGGCCTGGCGGGACACCCCATGGGAGACAGGCACTGGGGGGCGGCCAGGAGGGGAATCTCCGGGTTCCCAATGGGCCCATCACCAGCCAGCGGCTGGGGGCCCTGGGGGGGCTCTCTGGGTGGCTGGGGATCAGATGTGGTCCCTGGCCCTCCAGGGGGAGTGCGCAGTGGGGCTGAGGAATGGGGCCGTGTGAGCAGCTGCTCCCAGCCCAGACTTCCCCGACCCAGCCTCCTAACTGGGAGCTGCCCAGCCCACGACCAACGGGGGTCAGGCTACCAGATGACATCCAGAATGTCGACATCCAGAATGTCTAGTTCCATTAGGATTTCAGACACACACCTAATAGTTCTTTTTTATATAAGTATGTCCCAATACTGCGTGGGCTATACTTCTGTACAAAGCTGTATTCTTGCTCTGAGATTTGAATTTGACTGGTTACCGTGAATGTGCGTGTGCTGAGTCTGGCCACCTCCAAACAGGGAGCTCAGAGCTGGAGAGCCGTGGACGGAGCCAGGCGCTCGTTCTCCTCTCTCGCTGCCGGCCGCCTGACCCCACCTGGGCGCCTGCGGCCGTGTGTGTGTCAGTGTGGGTGTGCATGAGGCCACGTGACCTGTGTGTCCAGCTGTCCCTGGGTGTCCCTCCCAGGTGACACCAGGTCTGTCTCCCCAGGGCCCCAAGGGCGAGAGTGTGGGTTCCATCACGCAGCCCCTCCCCAGCAGCTACCTGATCTTCAGGGCCGCCTCTGAGTCAGACGGTGAGTCCCCACCTGCCTTGCAGGGCTCCCCGGTGACCCCGCGCGACATGGGCACCCCGGCTAACTTGCACACCAGGTGCCCGTGGCCGCTGTTCAGGCCCTCCCACTGCCCCCCGAGAAGGAGGCGGCCAGATGCCAAGGGACAAGACTGGGCCCGGGCCAGGCAGGCCTGCCACTCGACTCGCTCGTACCTCCCCGAGCCTCAGTTTCCCCAAAGTAAAACGTGAACAATAGTGCCCAGCTCCCCAGTTGTTAGGACGATCCCATGACCCGATTTAAAGTCGCCGGATCACAGCTCCTGTGCACCAAGTGCTCGCTGGGCACCACTGAATGGGTTGGTTCTATCCTTACCATCCACGTGTAACGCGTGACAAAACGGGCACCCCCCCACCTGCCGGCACGGAAGAGCCACGGCCTGGATGGGGATCCGAGTCTCCCCGACTCCCAGATGCAGCGCATGCTGTTGGAGCGCCCTCCGGTGGCTGCTCCGGGTAAATGCAGCTGCCTCCTTCCAGGCCTTCAGGGCCCAGAGCCCCCGGGGCTGGTGGCCCGCCTGCTGGTGCCACACCACCCCGTGGTGGACACATGCCACTTTCACACTCCGGAGGGACTGGTCACACTCTCACGGAGCCCGCAGTCTGGGGGGAGAGAAAAGCAGCTGTCAGACGAGGCCCATGGGGCTGAGGCATGAGCTGGGTCCCTGATGGACTGGGGGGCCATGAGCAGGAAGGAAGGGCCCACAGCCCCTGTGGGTATGAGGGTGGGCTTCCTGGAGGATGGGGAGAGGCCTTGGAATGGGCTTCAAAGGACGCAGAGCATTCAGGGTGTCTAGTCCTTCATGGCAACCACAAAGCATGCCCTGCTCTGCGGAGTCCTGCAGGGGCTGCTCCTGTCACCCCCTCCTCTGCCCCCACAAATGTTCAGCCCAGGCTGGGCCTGCAGCGAAACCCTCTAGAACTAGGGCCACCATCCCTGCAAACCCTTGCCTCCCTGTGCCAGGCCCCAGCCACGCTCCCCAGAAGAACACTTAATGGGGCAAATGCCCCTGTGAGTGGAAGGGCCATGTTAGTAATCACACCGGGACATCAGGGGGGCACCTTGGTGGACACGTGTCCCCACAGCTGCTAACACCCCCACCAAATGGAGGTGGTGCTGGTCGAACCCCCTGGCAGCCCTCACCAGGAACAGCAGGGATGGGAGGATTCGACCGACTCTGCCTCTGGGTCTGCCCACTGCCCTCCGGGTCCCTCCACTCTCCACCCTTTGGAGCTGCCTGTCTGAGGCCCTGGCCTGCCCTCCCTCCGGGACACCCCAGCCCACTCCCCAGCCTGCCATCCACCCTCTGGGCCTGTGCTCCAGGCCCGCGGGAGCCCCCTGTGCCCCCTGAGACCTGGTGGCAGGCGGTTCTCATGAGGTGGGGCCCTCCTCCCCAAATCCCTCGCAGAAGCTGCAGGTGTCTGGGTGGAATTCGGGCTCCGAGGCTCGCTAAGGTGTTACCTTGAGGGAGTGCCGTGAGCATCCCCGGAAGGGCATCTTCCTCCAGGCACGCGTCTCTCCCTCATCAGGGCTTGCCAGCTTAGGCCCCGTCCTTGTTCACGTCTGCGCACCACACACTGACGCCCGCGCACACCTAGGAGGAGGGGAAGGGACAGGGGTGTCTGGCAGAGGAGGGGCGCCCCCGGGCTTGGAGTGGGCTCACCCCGTGCTGCCCCACAGGCCGCTGCTGGCTGGACGCCCTGGAGCTGGCCCTGCGCTGCTCCAGCCTCCTGAGACTCAGCACGTGCAGGCAGGGCCGCGACGGGGAGCCCGGGTCCTCGCCGGACGCATCGCCCCCCTCGCTGTGTGGGCTGCCCGCTTCGGCTGCCATCCATGACCAGGACCTGTGCCCGTGAGCAGGGGTGCGGTGGGCAAGGGTTGGCCCCTCCCAGAAGCCCAGGTCTCCTGCCTGCCAGGGACCCCAGGACCTGGCTGTCACTGGGACTAACACGGGGGTGTCTCCTTGTATGTGGGCGGGGGGCCAAGCAACAAGGAGTCTGGCTCCTTCACTGCCCAGGGGTGGGGGCACCCACGACGCCATCTGCCCCTCCAGGCTGAATGGGTCCTCCCTGGAGAACGATGCTTTCTCAGACAAGTCGGAGAGAGAGAACGCAGAGGAGTCGGATAATGAGACCCAGGACCACAGTGGGAAGACCAACGAGAGCGGGAGCGCCCAGTCGGAGACCCTGGAGGGCCCCGTGCCAAGGGGGACCACGTACGTGGAGCAGGTCCACGAGGAGTTTGGGGAGGTGAGAGCCCGCCGCCCTGGAGAACCAGGTGTCGCCCTGTACTTCACCCACCTCCCCGAAGCGCTGGAGGCTACAGAGCCTGGCTGGCCCCCGGGGGGGGGGGTGCTTGCAGCGCCCATGGGCTGGGGGAGCAGATGGGGACGGCCACAGCTTGGAGAGTGTGGGTGGGCTGTGAGGGCTTGGCTGAGAGTGTTGGGAAAACCCCTGGGGCAGTTCAGGCGGGCACTCCTGGCATCCAGGTGAGGCCTTTAGAAGGCCAAGGGGTGGAGATAGAAGCCCCCGGGCCTACTGGGGGGAGCTGCTCTCGGGAGGCCTTGGTCCCAGGTAGCCATGGAGAAGGGCCAGGTGGGGGTTCAGGACACATGGGAGTTGGATGGACAGTTCAACTCTGACAGCACCGTGAGGCTGGCAGCTGGAGTAGGGACAGGACCGTGATGGGGGGAAATGATGCCCGCGAGGGTCCCTACAGAGGCTGAGCACAGACAAGGCTCGGCTCCACAGGGGAACCTGGGGAGGCCGGGCAGGAGACCTCAGGACAGGCAAGCCCACGCAGAGAGGCAGACAGCTTGTCAAAGGCAGCCCAGCAGGGTGGTGACAGATACTGATTTTTTCTCTGGGTGGCTACCGTCATGCCACAAACACAGACAGCTCTGAGTTCACATCCCACCTCGGCCGGCTGTGTGAACCTGGGCAAGTCAGCTGGCCCCTCTGTAAGGTGGGGTGCCCACAGTGCAGGTGCCCAGGGGCCATCGCAAGGAGTAAGTCTAGGGAGCAGGAAAGGGCGCACGGGCAGCCCGGACACTTCCCACCTCCTGGGCCCGAATCCAGCTCCAGCCCTCCTCCAGGAGCGGCCTAGGCCCATACGTGCCCCTCTGGCCAGGGGTCAGACAGGGCAAGACAGGCGTCTGGGCCACGGGGGCCAGGCCACAGAAGGGCGCCTCCTCCAGCCAGAGTCAGCCGCCGCTATCCCCCCCACCTCCGGCGGCTCCCAGCGGCAGCATGGAGCTGGGGGACCGACCGCAGCCCCTCTGCCAGCAGCTGGGCCAAGCGTCCCAGGTGGAGACCGTGTCGGAAGAGAACAAAAGTCTGATGTGGGTCCTGCTGAAGCAGCTGCGGCCAGGCATGGACCTGTCCCGCGTGGTGCTGCCCACGTTCATCCTTGAGCCCCGCTCCTTCCTCGACAAGCTCTCTGACTACTACTACCACGCCGACCTGCTGTCCAGGTGAGCGAGCAGGGGTGCCCCTTGCACCCATGTGCACCCACAGACCCCAGCCTCCCTCGGCCCCGGCCCCCCCCCCCCCCGCACGGATGTTTCTGGAGGGGCCCCAGGGCCTCAGGCTAAGCTCAGTCCACGGTCCTGCTGGCTCAGCCTCCTAGTGGGCCCAGTCTGCAAGACCAGTCCCAGGAGGAGCTGGTCGAGAGGCAGGAGGGGGGGCAGCTGCGTGTCAGGTCAGGGCCCCCAGCCATCAAAGGTGAGTACAGGGCAGCCCCCAGCACTTTCTAGTGTCCTGAGTTCTGGGCCCTGATGTCAGTGCCCTCAAGCTGTACCTGCAGGCCATAGAGGCTGGAGAGAGAGCTGTAGGCTCAGGAGCCCGCACAGAGGAGCTGGGTAAGGGTAGGAACTCTCAGAGGCCTTCCTGGAGGCAGAGGCACCCTGCCAGGCCTGAGCCAGCAAAGCCCGGTGTGTCCCAGCACTCTGGTTAGATGGAAAACCTGGGTCCCTATGGGAGGGGGAGAAACTCCCCACTGACCTGGGGCTGGGCAGGACAGGAGGCGCCCAGGTGACCAGTGGGTGGAGGGTGGAATGGAAGGCGGACTGGGAAGAAGGTGGCTGGGGACCGGCCTGGAGTGAGGGGTTCTCCTGTGCTGTCCCAGGGCTGCTCTGGAGGGGGACGCCTATAGCCGCATCAAGCTGGTGCTGCAGTGGTACCTGTCCGGTTTCTACAAGAAACCCAAGGTAAGAGGGGAGGCCCAGCACGTCGTCACTCCCCTGCCCAGCCCCGTATCTCCCTGCCCCTCGGAGAGCCTGGGGCCACCCCGACCCCACATGGCCTGGAAGGACCCTGATGGTCCCCGCTGTGGCCCCCGGTCCTCAGAGATGGGGGCAGCACCCTGACCGACCACCCAGGGACCCGCTAGCCAGGCCAGGCCCACAGGGGTGGTCCTGGTTCCCTGCAGGGCCCAAGGGGGACCTCCACACCTCTGAGAAACAGCGACCACACACCGTGGTGCTAGGAAAGGGGCTCTCAACCCTGCACCTCGAGGGGCCCCTGGGACCTGTGGTTTTCATGGTGTGGCTAGTAGTTATAGAAACCTTTTTGAGAACCTACAACTCAGGCTCTGCTGAGCAGAGGGTGCTGGGGGGTGGCTAGTGACAGGAGCAGCCTGCAGCCCCGCCCCTTCCCTGGCTGCCGTGGCGCCCTGGGGTTCCATGGAGCACAAGTGTGAAAGCATCATTCTGTTTCCACTTCACTGTGCACATGGGGAACTGAGGTCCAGGTGTGCGTGGGGGTGGGCAGGCGAGCGAGGGGCCCAGAGTCACATGGCAGGTCTGAGTGCAGATGTGGTTTACCAGGGCGGCCGCAGGCGTCCCTCCCAGGGCATCTGCAGGCACCGATCGATCGCTCATGGAGTCCCGTCTCCGGGGGAAACGCATGCGTACGTGCACGCGCGTGTGCACACACACACACACACACACAGCTGGACATGACACGTCTGGCGGGTGGCATGAAGGGGCGGCCAGCTGCTTCCAACCAGATTGGGGGGTCTGAGCCCCAGGAGGAGGGCTCTCCTGGATGAGAGCTTGCTCGCCCTGCAATGGGGATGAACTTGGGCCATTTGGGGAGCAGAAAGGTGGTGAGCAGGGCTGAAGGGGAGGCAGGAAGGCGGAGAGCAGACCTGCGGGATTTGGGATTTTATCAAATGGGCAGTAGAAGCCACTGGGGGCCTTAAACGGGTTGTGCACCAGGTCTGTGCAAAGTCCAGGGACAGCACGACCTGGGGAGGGTCTCGGGTCCTCCTGGGAGCCAAAAACCGGATGGGACATCTCATAGACTGCCCCCCAGAATGTGAACCATGGGCAAAGCATGTTCTCCCCAGAGTACAAGTGAGGTGCGGCCCCCCGGTGCTGGTGGCAAACAAGGCCCTCCCATCTAGAGACCACCTCCCTGTGGGTACCTGGGGGTGTGGGCTATGGCAGCCCCCCACGTTGCCCCTCGGTCCACACCCCGTCCCGCATGGGTCCGTGGCCCACCCGGTTCCTCACATGAGCTTTCCTTTTGTTGTTGCAGGGGATCAAGAAGCCCTACAACCCCGTCCTGGGGGAGACCTTCCGCTGCTGCTGGCCCCACCCCCAGACCAACAGCCACACTTTCTACATAGCAGAGCAGGCAAGGCCCCCGCCGCCCCCCGGCTGGATGCCAGGCTCCGCGGCGGGCAGTCTGAGCCCTGTGCACGTTGTGGGTGGTCCCGCATCCGCCCATCGGGATTCCCCCAGGAGAGGCAGGCACAGCACTGCTACCGCAGCAAGTGTCTCCTCGGGGGGGCGGGGGGCCATGCCTCCCGTTCCCCAGGGTGCTCTGCAGACACCGCCACCAGGCCCACGACTCAGTGTCTGCCTCCCTGGGCAGCAGGCGTGAGAGCGGGAAGGGCCGGAGGGACATGGTAGGGCGGGGGGGGGGCTTCTCACCAGGGAGCCGGACCCCCGTCTCCCCGGGCCAGTCCAGAGCGCCTCTCTGCCCGCAGGTGTCCCACCACCCTCCCGTGTCCGCCTTCCACGTCAGCAACCGCAGGGACGGCTTCTGCGTTAGCGGCAGCATCACCGCCAAGTCCCGGTTTTACGGTGAGGGGGGGCTCCCCGGGCTCTCCTGGGGCCTGGGGGAGATGCGGGGAGGACTGGGCCCCACAATTCGCCATGCAGTGGCGGGTTTATTTCCCTCCCCACCTCTCCGGGTCAGGGACCCGGAGTCAGGCAGAGCCGGGGGCCCCCACCCCTGAGCCGCAGGGGGCACCACTTGTGGGCAAGAACCTGCGTGAACAGGCACCGTCTGGAGCTGCGCTGCCCAGTGCGGCGCCACGAGCCACGCATGGCTCTTTAGATGGATCAAAAGGCAGGAAAATAAGACACCGCTGCTCTGTTGGCCGGCCACATCACATGTGCTGCGTGGCCATATGTGGTTAGTGGTCCCTGTGTCAGCACAGAGTGGAACAGTTCCATGGCCACAGAAGTTCCACGGGGGGTGTACCCCCTCTGGGGGGGTGACAATCAGAGGGGGTTTGCATGCAGCCGCCAGCCTGAGAAGCCCTCCCCGGGAGATGGGCCATGTGTGCCCTAGGCCGGGGGTGGGGGGGCGGCTTTCCCAGAATCTGAGTCTCGGGGAGGTGAAGTCACCCACAGGTTAGGTGGGAGGCCCAGCTGCCCCACAGTCACCCAGCTGGAGGGACCAGGGACGCTTTGCACCTGCTGCTAGAAGGGAGCTCAGACTGCGTGACTTAGGGGGTGGGCCCCCAGGTCCTGAAGGGTCCGTGTCCACTCACTGGTCCCACCGGCCCATCTCTGCAGGGAACTCGCTGTCAGCTCTGCTGGATGGCAGGGCCACGCTCACCTTCCTGAACCGGGCAGAGGACTATACCCTCACCATGCCCTACGCCCACTGCAAAGGTGAGAGGCCCCCCCGCCCCCCAGGAGGGCAGAGCCCCGGCTGGTGCCCTCAGCGGGACGTTGAGGGTTCCCCCTGGCTCTCTGATGACATTCTAGCCTGGAACGGAACTCGCGGCAGGTTGTCTAGCAAAATGTTTTCACCCGAGGGGCCCACTTCCTGTCACAGATTGCAAGGTAGATCCGCTTAAGAGTGGTTTTGTCATTGTTTCTAGAACTTTCCAGTAAAAGAAAGATAAGCACCTTTTTTTTTAAAAAAGATTAAAATGGATCCTGAGTTTACAGATTTCCAATCCGATTCAAAGTGTCGGGTGTCTGGTAGCTGAACCGCCTCCCACACCCCCACCCCCGCCTCGGGAAAGCCCCTTTGTAAACAATACCGCTCTGGGCTGTGGTTGCTCTCCCTAACCCACTTCACACACACCAGAGTGACACTAACTAGCCCTCCCCCCAAGAGAGCCACGGCTGAAAACAGCCCTGGTTTCCTTTTGGGGACTGCTTCGTCCTGAGCATGCCCCACTGGGATTTGTAAAGTCAGCAGGAGTGATTCCCCTCCACTGTCACACCACCAGGCAGACACCCGCTTCCCTTGCGTTGCATTTTCCTTTTGCTCCCTAGCAATTGCTTTTGTAATTTCATTTCATAGATAATTATGGAAATGCAGTATTTACCTGGATCCAAAGGTCGAAACCACAAAAGCAGGTGTAGTCAGAGAAGGCTGGCATCTCTCTCTCTCTCTCTCTCTCTCTCTCTCTCTCTCTCTCTCTCTCGGGATCCGCCCCCAGTGGAGAGTCAGGCGTACCCCCTGCCCCCCAGCCGCCTCTCCCACTCACGGCTCCCAGGGCAAGCCGCACGCAGGAGCACGGGGCTGCCATCCTGCGCACTGGCGGGATTTGGGGGCGTTCCCAGCCCTTCTGAGGTTTCCCTTGGCTTGTCTGTCTTTTTCTTTTCATTTTATCCCACACGTCCAAGTGTTTTATGATATACACAGCTCTTCTCTTTAATTAGATTAAGTCCTCCGCATGGCAAGAAACAGAAGACTCGTTCTTTCTTTCATTAATTAAAAAATATATGTATTGGGGCACCTGGGTGGCTCAGTCGGTTAAGCGTCTGCCTTTAGCTCAGGTCACGATCCTGGGGTCCTGGGATCAAGCTCCATGTTGGGCTCCCTGCTCAGCGGGGAGCCTGCTTCTCCTTCTGCCTGCAGCTCCCCCGGCTTGTGTGCTCTCGCTCGCTCGCTCTCTAATAAATAGATGAGTGTACTCTTTTATACACACACACACACAGTGTACGTATTAGTTTAAACAAACAGGCTGGGCCGGTCCTGGGCCCAGCAGTGAGTGGGGAAGACAGAGGAGCCCATATTGGGCCCGACCTGCAGAGCAAATGACAAAGGGTGATGAGCGTCTCATGGGGGCGGTGGGGCCCCTGGGAGCCTGGAAAGGGTGTCTGGGAGGAAGGAACCCACTAAGGGTGGGACATTCCCTGGACAGAGCAACTCTGAGGAGTAGAGGTCCTGGGGGCAGAGATCCCATCCCCTGGTGGCAGAGGGTCACTGAGGAACCAGGTGTGGCCCTGCCCCCCACCAGCTCCTCTCCATCCCAGAGACTCTGCCCCCGGGGGCTCCTGTGCCTCCCCCAGGGTCCGACACTGGCCCCCTCGGTGGGTCAGCGTTGCTGGGTGGGGACGCGGTGCCAGGACTGAGCAGGGGACCATGTTTCAGGGATCCTGTATGGCTCTATGACCATGGAGCTGGGCGGTAGAGTGACCATCGAGTGTGAGAAGACCAACTTCCAAGCGGAGCTGGAATTCAAGCTCAAGGTAGTGCTGGCTGCAGCACCCTCAGCCACCGGAAGCCTTGAGGGGAGTAGGCTCGGGCCAAGGAGGAGCCCCCTCCGCACCCCAGGGATGGTTTCCGGAGCAGATGCACTCAGGAGGGGGCAGCTCTTGGCATCTCCATAGCATAGCCAGGGCCCAGAGAGAGGAAGGGGCTCCTGTAGGCCACACAGCGGAGCCAGGACAGGCCCAGACCCCTTCCCCGCCATGGGGCGCACAAGCCCCCGGTAGGACCCCAGTAGGCCTCCTGCATCCTTGAGCTCAAGCTGAGGCATTGGGCGACTGTGGCAACCTCCAGCTTTGGGTCCCATCCTAGCTGGGCTCCCACGTCCCGGGGGCTGAGAGCTGGCACCCTTGTGAGAAAGGGGCCTCCTCCTCCCTGGCTCACTGAGGGCCGTCAGAGTCCTGGGGAGGCTGCTGCCCCCTTACCAGCCCATCTTGGGGTGTCCCCACAGCCTTTCTTCGGGGGCAGCACCAGCATCAACCAGATCTCGGGGAAGATCACATCAGGAGAGGAGGTCCTGGCGCGTCTCACTGGGCACTGGGTAAGAGGCTGCCATCCGGGACAGGCGGGCCCGCGGGCACGGGGACAGACGCGGGGCCAACACCTCTGACCCTGCCTGGGTCGTCTGGGGCAGGACCGAGAAGTGTTCATCAAGGAGGAGGGCCGAGGAAGCACGGAGCTCTTCTGGAACCCGAGCAGGGAGGTCCGCGGGCAGAGGCTGAAGCGGCACACCGTGCTGTTAGAGGAGCAGACGGAGCTGGAGTCGGAGAGGTGAGGCCTGCCGGTGCCCGTGGGACCCCCAGACCCAGGCCTGGCGTGGCTGGGCAGGGTTTCCACATGGCGAGTGTGTCCCGGGATGTCCCTGGCAGGGAGGGGGGACCAGAGGGGACCCCCTATGACAGCCGACGTGTCCCGCTGGGGCAGCTGACGGAGGAGTGAGGCCTGGGGTCTCCACAGGGAGTACCCTGCCCACGGCAAGTATGAGTTCAGGGTCGGAGAGAACCCCCTCACGGTGAATCACTAGCGCTCTAAGACACACAGGTTCCCCAAGAGATAGTGAGCTCCCTGTCCCTGGAGGCAACCAAGTGGAGGTTGCTCTCTAAGCCTCCCATTCCAGGGCCCAGGAGTGGGACCATCCAGGTCACCCACTCAGAGCATGTGCCCCGCTCCCAGGCTCTGGCAGCACGTCTCCAGGGCCATTGGCGAGGGTGACCAGCACAAGGCCACACAGGAGAAGTTTTCACTGGAGGAGGCACAGCGGCAGCGGACCCGCGAGCGCCAGCAGAACCTCATGCCCTGGAAACCACAGCTGTTCCAGCTGGACCCCACCACCCAGGAGTGGCGTTACCGGCATGAGGAGTGAGTGCAGCAGGGGGTGGGCCGACTGCCCCCAGGGGGGCTCCTCCCCTGGAGGGGTGATTGGCGGGGAGGTTCCTGTAGGGGCTCCACTGGCCGGCCCCTGCAGTAGGTCCTCTCTGGGGGCTCTGGCCATGGCTGGGCCGAGAGGGGGCCACCTCCCCACAAGGGCCACTGCCCTGCCAACGGATGTCCTCTGAACCCTCCAGCCGTAGCCCCTGGGACCCTCTGAAGGACATCGCCCAGTTTGAGCAAGACGGGGTCTTGCACACCGTGCGGCGGGAGACCATGGCCCACCAGACCACCTTCCTGGGCAGCCCGGGGCCTAGGCACCAGGTCAGCTCCTCCCGGGTCCCTACCTGGGCTCGACCTCAGCAGCAGGAGGGGACTGTCAGGCTGTAGGTGTGGCTGCCTCCCCCACCCTCACGCTTCCTGCCTGCCCCTTCCCCTTTGATACCCCCCCCCCACTCACCCCCTCCCAGCGGGGCCTCCTCTGGTTCCCCTCATCCCCTGTCCTGCCCTGCCCAGCATGGCACCCGAGGTGCCTGGATTTGCAAGAGGCTGCGTGCACGGGGCGCCATGAAGGGGTGCGCTTTGCAGGGGGGCTGTGTGCACAGGGCATCCGGGGTGCGGGATGCCGTGCAGGGGTGTGCTGGCTCCTAGCCCTCTGCTCCCTGGAGCCGCCCTCCGTGACGCGAAGAGCACCCCATGCCAGTCTGCAGAGGAAGAAGCTGAGGCTCAGGGAGCTGGGGGCTTGCTCAGGCAGGAGAAGGAGGAGCCCACATTTGCAGGGATGCTGAGGAGAGGCAGGGAGGGAAAGTGGGGAGGCTCCAGGAGGCCTGTGCGAGGTCTCCTGAGACACAGACCAGGGTGCAGCTTGTGAGGAAGCCTGGAGTGTCCCCCCCGGTGCCACGTGGGCAGAGGCCACCAGGGGACAGCCCCAAACCCCCGCGCATCGCAGGTTCTGTGTGCCCGCAGCTCCCTCCCCTGCACACGGCCAGAGGCCCGCCATCACACCCCCTCCCAGGTGCCCACCCGGATACCCCCCCAGGTCCCCCTCAGCCTCTCCAGTCAGCCACCCCTCAGCCACTCCTGTACTCTGGGGAATTACCAGAGGTCAGCCAATCCCGGAGGTCCCGCTGGAGTGGTCCCCTAGGCACTGGGGGCGGCCTAGTGGTCAGCTCACAGAGTGGGCCGGGACCAGCTGTCACGGCCCCCGAGTCAGAACCATCCACAGCCTCGTCCTCTAGAGCCACCCTGTCCTCGAGGCTGGCACATCCCTGTCCCCACGGGCACAGCTGCGGTGGCCCTGGGTGTGCCCCCAGCTGCAGTGGTTCCATCTCTCTCCAGGGCCCTGGCCCAGACCGGCGGCACCGCAAGGCCAGCGACCAGCCCTCTGGCCACAGCCAGGTCACCGAAAGCAGCTCCACACCCGAGTCCTGCCCAGAGCTCTCAGATGAGGAGGACGAGGATGAGGACGAGGAGGAGGAGGATGGTGACTTTATTCCCGGTGAGCCCCCCGGGCCGGCTACTCTGCAGGGTGGGGAAGAGTCAGAGAAGCGCCTTCCCTGGGCAGGTGTGTGGCCCACCTTGACCATCCTCCAAGGGTCCTCCAGCTGGCCTCCCTGAGCCCAGGGGCAGACCAGGTCCCCAGCCCTGCACTCGGAGGGTGCGGCGCCCCCTTTGCCTGGCAGGGGCAGTGTGAGGGGCAGGGCCAGACAGTACCTGTCTGTGTATGACCCTCTGATTTTGCCTCCCATTGCCCTTACGGGCATGCCTGCTGCTCCCGGACTTTGTCCCCGTCTCTATAGTGTGTGAGCTGCGCCTTGCCATTTCTGTCTCCCAGGGCTTATTAGAGGCCAGCTGAGCTTGGGGGTTCCCTCCATGCCTGCCCCTAGACTTCCCGTGTTATTAGCTTCACCTGAAGGCTTGCGAGAGGTGGGGCAGGGGCCCGAGCCAGGCGCAACGCCGGGACCCCGCATGCCAGCTCCCTGGACATGCCAGCTCGTCTGATTCTCTCTCCATCCCCTGTCCTCTGGGTCCCGTGACTGGTGGCCAGATGTCCCAGGCAGCGAGAGCCCGTGCCCTCGGTGTGGGAAGGAGGCACGGCGGCTGCAGGCACTTCACGAGGCCATCCTGTCAATTCGGGAGGCCCAGCAGGAGCTGCACAGGTAAGCCTCGCTCGAGGCCGGGGCACCACGGAGGCCAGGGAGGCCGTGCTTCTGGAATGTCATTCAGAGCTAGAACCCGGAGGGTCTGCAGAGGGTCTGGTGGCATGAGGACAGGAGGAAGGCGCCCAGCTCTGCCCTGGGCAGGCCAGATGGGGGGAGGGGGGAGTTGGGGGTGCCACGCTGTAGAGGGTCCTGCTTGAACGGGATGAGCCGGTGGTGGTTGGGAGCTCCTGAGCTCTGTGCAAGAACACGGTGGCCAAAGGCCCGGAAGTCCAGGCATGGGCTGGAGGAGCCGCGGGTGAGTCAAAGTGAGTCAGCCCCCTGGTACCACGGAGGAGGCTGGCCGTGAAGCAGAGAGCCGGAGGAGCCAGACGCTTCAGCAGACACACAGTGCTACCAGAATCCAGGGTGAGGGTACGAGTGTCCTGGGTGGCCGTAAGATAGTTCACAGATGGGGGTCCGGAGGCCGACGCCCAAGATGCAGGCGTGGGCAGGGCCGGATTCTCCCAAGGCCTCTTCTCCTTGGGTGTGTGGACAGCCGTGCTCTCCCTGGGTCCTCATGGGGTCGTCCACCCGTGCGTGTCTGTGTCCTGATCCCCTCTCCAAGGACCCCGGTCGCACTAGATTAGAGCCCACTCCCATGACCTCGTTTTAACTGAATCGCTTCATGAAAGATCCCGTCTCCAAATAGAGTCACATCTGAGGTACTGGGGGTCAGGACGCCAACATGGGCCTTTTGGGGCTCAGCCCGTTGTAGCAAGAGTAGAAAAGAGGCTGCAAGAGGCCCAGCTACCCCAGCCGTGAACCCCTTTCCCTGGAATCTGTTCCGTGAGGCCCCTGCATGAGCTGTCCATTGAAGGTAGGGATGCATGCCCTGTGTGGGCCCAGCCTGGCTCAGCCGCCGTCCTCCCCTGTCCTTGCAGGCACCTCTCGGCCATGCTGAGCTCCACGGCCAGGGCCAGGCAGGTGCCGGCGCCAGGCCTCCTGCAGAGCCCCCGCTCCTGGTTCCTGCTCTGCGTGTTCCTGGCGTGTCAGCTGCTCATTAACTACGTCCTCAAATAAGACCCTTAGGGGGCAGCTTGGGCATCGCCTGCAGACCTCAGCCAGCCCCTGCCCTCCCTCCCAGGCACCTAGCACTTTCAGCCAGTTCGAGGGGAGGCAGAGAGAGCCGGCAAGCATGGCCACTGTGGACAGAGGGGCCCACGGCGGCAGGAGGACAGCAGGAGGGACCTGGAGGGCCACACAGGCTCCTCTAGGGGAGGTGCTGACCTTCCCTGTGGGACCCTCCACCCAGAGCCGGCCTTAATGCTAAAGCCAAATGCAGCTTTCCTCATGCCTCATGCCCCCAGGGCAACTTGCCCGCTCATTACCAGTCCAGCATCCACTTATCCTGAGGGAGTGACGGAGGTGCGGGTGGACAGCCTGCCCAGGCTTTGCACGGTCATTCCCCAGCAGGGGTGAGCAGGCAGCGTTGGCGGGGCAAGCCAGGAGTCCCAGAGGTTCCAGAGCCGCCTCCATCCTGACATACCGGGCTGTCCTTCCTGACAGCCTGCCCACACTGCCCGAGTCGCGCTGAGACGGGCCTCCCTCAGACTCTGGGGCAGATGGAGCTGCTCTGGAGAGAGCATTTGGATTTTATTCTGCCGCTGTGCTGTGTGGGCGGGACCCTCACCATACATACCAGTGGAACCCACCCCACCTCTCAAAGCCCAGGCGTGGCAAGGGGAGCACGCACACCTGGGCGCAGGTGTGCTTGCGTGGGCAGGGGCGGCAGGGGCGGCTTCCCGAGCCCCGGCATTCCCTGGGGCAGGGAAGCCCAGGTTTGCCACCTTGCTGGGACTGATGCACGGTCTTCCCATTTTACACTTTTTTAATAAACGCAATTGCAATATTTTAGGCAGGCTGAAAGCAGCATCTGGCGTCTTGCCTCTGTTTGTGTCAAGTGCCGCCGTGTGTGTGCGTGTGTGTACGTGTGTGCGCACATGTGAGCACCTGCACATGTCCATGCAGATACATACAGAGCCTTCAACCATGTGGGGGAGGCACCATCGGGGCCCACCGTCCCATTTTCCAGATTTTGCGTCCATGTTCTTATCCCCCCCTGCCCCCTCGCAACGTGGGGACGTGTCTGTGCTCCATGCCTTGAAATAAATAGGCACACACGCTTGGGTTGTCTTCCTGGGGGACTTCTGGAAACTTCCCAGGGAGAGATGGGATGCCAGCAGGGGGCTTTCAGGAGGGGCCCAAGGCCTTGAGGACAGAGAGGAGGGATCCAGGGGAGGACAGGAGGGCAGCATGCAGGCACCCCCTCCCTCCGGGCCTCTCCGGCTCAGCCCCCAGCCTCCATGACAGGGTGGGGCACAGACTGGGCAGAGGAAGAGACAGGTGGGTGCTGCCCCTCCAGGTCCTGTGCCTGCCTTGGGCACACAGGACTCCAGTCTGGTGGTGCCCCCAGACTGGCTTTGGACCCCCGTGTAGAGGCTACCCACTGTTGGAGAATGGGTGCCCTCGAGGTCGTAGCTTTGCGCGTCTTGATAGCAGGGCTGGTTGCTCTGGAGAGGAAACTCGGGGCCACCTCCTCTCAGGGATCCACCCACGTGTGGCCTAACTCACCAGCTCCAGCACCGCGCCCCACGGCAGCCTCAGAATCCCTTCCAGAATTATGTTTATGCCCTTCGTATGCCAAAAGTTATTCTAACTCAACAAGGAAAAGAAGGATGGGTGGGCATCACCCCACGGGAACAGCTGGTCCAATGCCCAGATGGGTGGTTTCAAGGGCGTCACGCAGCACTCGGACATAGTACAAACCTGGACGTGACTTCTGGGTCCTCTGGGTTAATGCTTAGTATACAGACACCGTGGTGATACTCTAGGGTGATGTAGGTGTCCAGGGCTGTGCCTCCCATCCCCCTACGCAGGACTGCCCTTCCTGGCCCCCTTGAAATGTGCCTGGCTTGGCTCCCAGGCCATCGGTGCCAGCCTCGGCTGGGAGGGTGGCAGCGTGGGAGTGCAGGGTGCCCCAGAGGACAATGAGCCTCTGGCCCGCCCTGCCCCCCACGAATCCTAGGGCAGCAGGGAGATGCAGTTCCCCAGTAACTGGGTGATGGTCACCACACGGTGACTTCTCATCTCCTTGGATGAATCTTGCAACTTCTAGGAGCAAGAACTTTCAGTAGAAGCCGGCGGGTCCGGGCAGGACTGGGAGCCACCCCAACAACCAGCAAGTATGGGGGCAGCAGGCCTCTGCCGGCTCCCTCCTGGAGTGTGGGGTCCTTGGCCTGGATGGCATCGTAGGGTCAGGGGATCGCAGGGCGGGGAGGGGGGCCAGGTGGTGAGTCCAGGGGCCTGGGTAGGCATGACTGTTGCCATCCACTCAGCAGGTCCTCTGACCTCTGACCCCTGCTGAGCCCTCAGCAGCAAGCGTTCCCATCCCTCTTCCACAGATGAGGAAGCCAGGCTGCAGACATTCGAGACACCCCAATACTCATGAGACGGTCGCTCCCCATTCCTCCAGTCCTATCCCCTCACTCTGCCCGCGCCCCCCACACTTGCCACGGGTCCTGGAAAATACCCATCAACGTTCTGTCCCGTTTGTGTCGGCGAGATGCCCCCTCGACTCCGGAGACAGGACCCACAGCCTGCAGGACTGCGGGACGGTTGCATGCGTTGGGGTTTTTTTTCTTCATGACTTTGCTTTTACTGTGGTCAAACAACCTAACCGAATTTTCCGTCTGGCCCGGCGCCGAGGGCACGTGCGGTACCTTGTCGCACACCCATCCCCGCGCTCCGACGGCAGAACTCTCCGTCTTCCCGAACTGAAGCGCAGTCCCCAGCAACCACTAGCCGCCCCCTCCCCACGACGTGGCCGGGCTCCCTGCTCGCTCGCCCGCCCACGTGTGCGCTCCTGCTCTCAAATGAAGGAAGAAGAGAGAGCCCGGCGGGAGCGGGGGGCGGACGGGCGCCGCTGAGCAAGGACCCGGATGAGGTGGCCGCCCCCTTCCAGGATCGGGAGCTCTGGCTCCGAGCCCACGGCCGGCGCTTGGAGATGACGTTGCCCTTTACGTCATTGCACGGCCTTTTAAGGAGAGAATGGGCGTCGCCTGCTGCGCCGCGCCGGCCACTGACGGCTAGCCTGGCCCCGTGGCGGCAAATTACGGCTGGGCTCCGCCCTCCACACGTGTTGGGTCCCGCCTCTCCGGAATCGGGGGTGGGGGTGGGGGTGGGGGTGGGGCACGCTCCCATAAATAGAGCCACGCCTGAACCCGCCCTCAGCTGTTCCAGTCTGCGGCAGCGATGGGATGGTTGCGGAACTGTCTCTGGTGTCTGTGCGCCCTGTCGCTGATTCGCGGAGCCCCGGTGAGCAGTGGAGCCGCGGTGAGCAGTGCGGGGCGGCGAGGAGAGGCCTGGGGAGGTGGACGGCTGCTGAGACCGCCGGGGAGGCGCACGAAGCTGCCGGGAAAGCGCACGGAGCTGCCGGGAAGGCTCACGGAGTAGCGGGGGAGGGGAACGGCGCGGCCGGGGAAGCGCGTGGAGCGGCCGGGAAAGCGCACGGTGCTCGTGTGGAGCGGTCAGGAAGGCCCCCGGACGGTCGCGGAAGGGTGGGGGGGGGGGTAATACGGGCAAAGATTGGGGGCGGTGGAGGGGGAGCAGGGTAGGGTGGGGGCGGGGTAGGGTAGGGGCGCCGGAGGCGGCGGGGCGGCCGGGGCGCTTAGACCGGTCCCGGAGACGCTGCAGGCCCGGGCATGCCGGCAGCGGGCAGGGAAGGGATCCGGACGTCCGCGAGGGGCCCGGGAGGGGTCGGGCAGGCAGTGCAGGCCGCGCGCGTTCCCTCGGTCGCGCACGGAGCCAGGTCTTTGCTGGGCCTTAGGTCCTTCTGCCCGGGACGTGAGTCATCGCTGTCGAGTACGCGGCCAGCCAGCGCTCGGAGTTCACGGTGGCTCCAGACTCGCGAGCGAGTTTGCGAGTCTCCGGCCGGGCTTCGGTGATTCGGACTTTCCGCGGAGCTGCAGGAGCGCGCACAGACCGGGAAATGGCGCGGGAAGGCTGCGGGGAGGGCTGCGGGAAGGGGAGGGAGGCTACGCGAATTTTCGGAGGAACTCCTTCTTGGATTTGCTAGGAATCACCTTGGCTGTATTTTCAGCTCCCCCCGCCCCTGCCCACCCCGCGTTCACGCAGAAATGGTTTCGTGCAGAGATTGTTTCATTACATTAGGGCAAATGATAGTATTTGATCACGTTTCCGAAAAGCTCAAGCAGAGAATCAGATTGCGCTGACGCGGAGTGTTAGCGTCAAACCACAGTGTGCAAGTGTGAGTTTCACTGCTCCCGGAGCGCGCTCAAAGTCGGGCTGGGGGCTCCAGGCTGCGTCCTCCTCCTTCTGCCTGTAAAGGACAGGAGGCCCAGGCTCTCCACACCCAGCGATTTGCTGACTTTCCTGGAGGCCAGGTTGGCTATGGCGTTGCTGTTTTTCTCCCCTGAAAAGGACGTCTTTTCTGCTTTTAGTACTTTTTTTTTTTTAAGATTTTATTTATTTATGTGACAGAGAGACAGCCAGAGAGAGAGGGAACACAAGCAGGGGGAGTGGGAGAGGAAGAAGCAGGCTCCCAGCGGAGGAGCCCGATGTGGGGCTCGATCCCAGAACGCCGGGATCACACCCTGAGCCGAAGGCAGACGCTTAACGCCTGCGCTACCCAGGCGCCCTGTTATTAGTACTTTTATTTTCATTTACTTATTTAAGTTTTCTTTTATTTCAATTCAATTAATTGACACTGGTGTATTATTAGTTTCAGAGGGAGAGTTCGTGATTCATCAGTTGCATATAACACCCCCTGCTCATTACATCAGGTGTCCCCCTTAATGCCCATGCCCCAGTCACCCCAGCCCCCCACCCCCTCCAGCAACCCTCAGTTTGTTTCCTAGAGTTAAGAGTCTCTCATGATTGGTCTCCCTCTCTGATTTCATTTTATTTTATCTTTCCCTCTCTTCCCCTATGAGCCTCTATTTTGTTTCTTAAATTCCACATAGGAGTGAGATCATATGGTCATGGTCTTTCTGGTTGACTTATTTCACTGAGCATAATACCCACTGGTTCCATCCATGTCCTTGCAGATGGTAAGATTTCCTTTTTTGATGGCTGCGTGATATTCCATTGTATAAATACCACATCTACTCTATCCATTTATCTGTCGATGGACATCTGGGCTCTTTCCATAGTTTGGCTAGCGTGGACATTGCTGCTATAAACATTGGGGGCAGGGGTCCCTTTGGATCACTACATTTGTATCTTTGGGGTAAATAGTAGTCCAATTGCTGGGTCCTAGGGTAGCTCTATTTTTAAGTTTTTGAGGAATCTCCATACTGTTATTTAATTTTTAAAAAGATTTTATTTATTTACTTATTTATTTATTTTTAAAGATTTTATTTATCTGAGAGAGAGAGAGCGTGAGCAGGGGAGGAGTAGAGAGAGTGGGAGAAGCTGAGCAGGGAGCCCTCCGCGACACTGGATCCCCGCACTCCAGGATCACAACCCAGCCAGAGGCAGATGCTTGAGCTGCTGAGCCACCTGGGCACTCCTTGATTTCTTTGACAGAGAGAGAGAGCAGAGCAGGGGGAAAGAATTCAAGCAGATTCTGCGACCTGACTGCATAGCCCATCACAGGGCTCGATCTCACGACCCTGAGGTCACGATCTGAGCCAGAACCAAGTCGGATGCTTAACCGACTGAGTCCCCCAGCGCCGCTGATTTAGTGCTTGTGAATAGTGGTCAGGTTGTCTATTGAGGTTGGTTGTGGCATTCCTGGGTTCAGTCCAGTCTTGGTGTTTTAGTACCTAACACCTTCTTAGAAGTGCCCTCCCCCCGGGGGCTGCCTGCTTCTGCCCACGTATTTGCCAGGTGTACATAAGCACATTGTTCCAGAGCAAGTTCAGAATGAGATCTGCCAGGGCCGATGGCTTGTCATTTTCTCTGCCGTTGTCACGTTTTCACCTGCCACTCTGGCAGCTCCCAGCTTCCTGGATGGGGGAGCCTCTTGTGCCCTGTAGTCAAGCATGTCTGGTGATGTCTGCGAGACCACCTTGCCATGCTGAAAAACTTGATCCAGAGAGACTTTTCTTTCTTTTTCTCCTTTTTTACTGTGAATTGCATTATTGTTTGTGGCTAACCTTGCACCGTGTACATACACCACGTCTTCCTCATCTGTTCCTCTATCATCTGTGGACTGTGGCTGCTTCCATGTCTCGGCTGTTGTAGACAGTGCTGCTGGGAACGCGGAGGTGCTTGTGTCTCTTCAACTTGGGGAGGTTAAGACTCAGACGTTGAGTTGCGGGGTCGTAGGGCAGTTCTACTTTTAGTTTCCTTAGGAACGTCCATACTGTTTCCCAGAGGAGCTGCCCTAATCTACCTGTATTCCCACCAACAGCGCGGGAGGGTTCCTCCCAACACTTGCTGTGCCTTGTCTCTTTGATCCCAGCCATTGCGACAGGTGTCAGGTAGTATCTCATTGTGGTTTGAATTGCATTTCCTGATGCCGAGCGATGTTGAGCTTCTTTCCCCGGGCTTGATGACATCTGTGTCTTCTTTGGAAAAATGTCTACTCGGGTCCGCTGCCCGTGTTGTGACCTGGTTGTTTGTTTTTTGTTATCGAGTCGCGTGAATTCTTTGTCTGTTGTGGATGTTAAGCCCTTGCTGGGTATATCGATGGCAAGTAGCTTCTCCCTCGCGGTCGATTGCCACTGCATTTCGACGATGGTTTCCTTCGCTGTGCAGAAGCAGAGAGCCTTTTATTCCGGGAACCTTGGTCCTGCATCAACTTGTGTTGCTTGGTGCTTATTCAGGGGCCGTAGTGCCATCAGCTCCTTGTCATACATGCTGAAGCTTTAGGGCGGGGAGCCCTTGGAATCTGCACCTTCCGGACATAGTCTGCCAGCCTCTCTGGGAGGGAGCAGGGCAAATGCCTCTCTTCTCCTCCTGTGGCTGCGTTATAGCCGCTGGGCTCAGGGTTCTCGGGGCCCCTTGCAGGACCTTTTCAGAGCAGGCAGGTAGTGGGTGACTCCTCCACGGTCCCTCCCAGGACCTTGCACTGTGTGAGGCTGGGGTTGCCGGGAGGGAGGTGCTCACTTCAGATCCGTGGCGTGTTCTTGTTCACTCAAGTGTTAGCTCCTTGTAGGCTCTCCAGGGCTTCCCCGCTCGAGTCTGGGGGTCCGCCAATGCTGGATGGTTGTGGCTGCCACGTGGCATTGCAGTTCCTTAGGGATTTCTTGGCACAGGAGTGAAGGGGCTGTGGAGGGGACTTGGAGCCTGAGGGGCTGCTGGCAGGAGCCTGAGGGGAGCGCGGAGAGCAGGGGGACCCCTGGGTGGGGTGAGCCCCGTGGGGGTGGGGGCCTTGCTGCTGGTAGGTGGGCCACTGGTGGGAACATGGGGAACCCTCAGTCATCTGCAAGGGAGGTGCCTCCTGGAGGAGGTGAGTCGGGTCTTGTGTCTGGTGTAAAATTATGAAGGCCCCTAAAACTCAGGTCCTGAGGTGAATCGTATTTTCACGTGGTCTTTTTGAAGAAGGAAAAATCCATGCCAAAACAATCCGTGCTGAAATGGACACATTTCAGATAAAGACAGAATGGGACCCTGTGCTTGGCCTGAGCCTGACCACCCGCTTCACGTCCTGGTATCCCCCTCCGATGCCAGAAAACCTTACTCTCGGGAGCTGGCAGCCGTCTGCTGATTCAGTTTTTTAAAGTATTGCATCATGTAGTTTCATCATGGTTGCTGAGTTTGGGGTTTGGGGGGGCTTACGTTTTGCCCCACCCTTGTCCTGGGCCTGGGTGGTCAAGGCACATAGGAAGGGCCCCCAGCATGCCACCAGCAGTACAGCTGAGACCACCCACCCTCCCAGCCCTGCTGTCCTTCTCCGGGGGGGGGGGGCACGGGGGGGGGACACACCATGTTCTGGCTTGCCTAGGGCTGGGTACTGGGCAGAACCCAGGGTGGAGTTGGGGAGACAGAGGGGGTGGGGCGGGGGTGGGGCGGAGGCAGGTGAGCCTGACTAGGGAGTGGCTGGGGGCAGGACATGACTTTTTTACTGTTCTTTGCCACTTGGAGAGTCCCCTTGCTGAGCCTGTGAGCCTCCGTCAGACAGAAGGAAATGGCTTCCAGGATGTTCTTGATAGGCTGAATTCCAGAAAGGAAAGCCGCTTTCCTCTTGTTTTGAGATTTCGTTTTTCTTTTTTAGAAGGTTTTTAACTTTTCCGGTTTCATTTCCACTTTTGCACTTTTGAAGTTAGCAAGATAGTCCCGATGGTTGTGCAACAGTGTCAGTGGGCTGCATGCCGCCGTATTGTACACTTACAAATGGTTTCTCTTGAGTGCTGTGCATGTCAGTCCGATAAAAAGGAAAAACGGTACCCTCAAAATACCAAAAACAGCCAACAACAAACTCCCACAAACTAAAATAGCACAGGCTAAGAGCACTAGTAGTGACCCTGCACACCTCTGGGGGCGGGGGGTGTCTGCACTCCACGTTCAGAACCATGGCAAACATGGAAGCAGGTGTTGTCCTTGGTCCCCAGACTCCCTTCAAGTCACCTGCTGTCCCTCCCCTGTCCTCAGGCCGAGTTGTTCTCAGTCTGTCTTCTCTTCCATGATCTTCACATGCTTGGAGAGTGCTGACCTATCTTTTGGTAGAATGTTTCTCAGTTTGGGTCTATGAGCTGGCTTTTTGTGAATCAATTGAGGTTCGGCATTTTTGGCAAAAATACCATAGAGTTGACTTTGTGTGCTTCCAACTGCACCATCTCAGAAGACACCTGACCCAGGACATGGGTTTGTTCCTTCACTGGCGACGCTGACTTTGGTGAGAGTTCCGGTGGTGGTTGCCAGGTGTCTTCAGAGGAAAGTTAGTATTTTCTCCCTCCGTAACTAGCAGATATCTTGAGGGGAGTTGCCTTTGAAACTATGTAAATATTCTGTTTTCCCAGCAGCTTTCATTCAGGTGTGTGCACTCATCGATAGATTGTTGCCTGAAACAGTTGAAACTGTGGGGTCCGCAGGGAGTTTTCTTCCTTAAGCCCATCTAAATATGTTTTTGTAACTTTTTGTTTTGCCCAGGTTAAGTAAGATGTAACCTAAACCAATAAAAACTAAAAATGGAATCTCATCAGTTTTCATGGGAAGGGAAGAAAAGGCATGTGGAGACGAGGAATAAAGGAAGCAAAAGCCAGAAAAGAAGGAAAATGGAATCAGAGAGAAAATGGGATATTAAAACACAACATAAGATTGCAGAAGTCAACCAAAATACTTGGGGGTTGGTCCGGCACCTGCGAATAGGTGGAACTCATTTCCGAATGATCGGTTTTATGTAGAAGGGAAAATCTGGTGAGGTGGCGTTTTCAGAGCTCTGCCTGAAAGGAAGTAGCATGGCCGCGTGGGGAGCGGACGGGGCGAAGGTGGATGGCAGGCTCTTCTGGTCTGGAGATAGCGGGAGTGGCATCAGCACAGTCCCTCAAGCGAGTCCTGCCATTCTGCGCATGCCAGGAGCTGCAGCGAGTAGCCGCTTCGTGGTTACAGACGAATGTTATTGAGTGGGCAGGTGCAGAGCAGAATTCAGCCAACGGCGGGGGTGCTCGGTGGTACCCCAGCGGTCATGCAATCGCTCCATGCAGCCGAGCAGCCTCAAAATACAAACAGCAGAAACTGACGTGATCGGTGAAATCTACAAACCCACCGACTTGGTAGGAGGTGCTACTCTCCCTCAAACCCAATAGAGGAGCAGAAAACAATCAGGAAGGATGTGAACAATTAGGACCCCATCCAGAGCGGGCTTTAGTGTGTGTGCACCCAGGTCGCAGGTGCACGCACTCAGATCCCCCCTCCAGCCAGCAGGAGACGTGCTTTCTTGACACGTGTGTAGCTGCTGAACAGATGAGCGAAAACAAACACAGATCTCGGGGCGCCTGGGTGGCTCAGTCCTTTCAGCGTCCAACTCCGGTCACGATCTCCGAGTCGTGGGCTCCGAACCCCTTGTCGGTCTCCCCACTCAGCGGGGAGACTGCTTGGGATTCTTTCTCTCCCCCCCCGCCCCCCGCACTTTCTCTGAAATAAATAAATCTTTCCAAAAAAGCAGTATCAGTCCCGAAGGATTCCGTGCAGGCCGGGCCAGTAGGTTAGACAGCAACAGTAGGAACAGTGGACCTGCCCACATGTGTTGGGAAACGAAAGAACATTTCCCCAGAGTAACATGCTCCAGATACGAAGTCCAAAAGCACAGAGATGCCATAGGAAGTTCCCAACATGCGCTCGCCCAACAAAGCTCACCCCCCGCCCCCCCCCGCCGTGAGGTGGCAGGTGGCTGCCCGCCTATCGGCCGACATGCATCCAGGTAGAGGCCGTGTGCGGCTCCGTGTGCAGCAGGCTTCTCTTGATGACCCCCACCTCCTTTTCTGCTCGAAGGTGCCCCTGCCGGGTGCTGAGCCCAACTGCGGCCCGGAGGAATACAAGCCTGACGGTCTCGGCCTGTGCTGCAGGAAGTGCCCGGCCGGTGAGTCCCAGGGTGTCTTCTAGAGCCTCGCGGGCCGGCCCTCCTCAGCTGGCGAAGGGAAGCTGTGGGTGCTTGGAGCAGAGCTAGAGGCTGGCGCTGGAGGCTGGGTGGGGAGACCCCCGCTGGTCAGGTGGGTGGACCTCTCCTTGGCAGCCAGCCACCCCCTCTGGGCCCCCACTGTGGGGGACTCTCGTGGGAACAGGGCCGTGGGCTTGTTTTGTTGGGAGCGGTGCCTTCAGGAAGATGGAGGACAACGTGAGGGTGCACGGCCAGGCCGGATACTCCTAGCTGCCCTCCCGCTGGGGTGACCGAGGAAGGGGGTGCCTAGCGGGGCGGGGACGACCACTGTCCTCAGGCACAGCGTGTCCACGGAGCCTTATTCCCCTGTCTGACGATGATCTGAGTGAGCCCCACAGGGCAGGTGGGGGCCGCAGCCTCAAGCGCCTGCTCTGCCCCCCGGCCACGCCACCTCACCTCCTCTACACTCTCAGACAGGTGTGCCCACACTATCAGTGAGAGTGCTTCGCGGATCTCCTCTTTGCGGGGGCCAACCCCATACCACTACCCATCAGCACCCGCGTCCCCCACCCCTCGCCCACTCTCCTCCAGTGCAGGGCTCCCGTTCTGGGCACCGAACGTCCACACCTGGACCACTCAACCCACACGCTCGCCCCACACCTGTATATACAGCAGGCGTGTGTGCGTCCACACCTGTGCACACCTGCACACGCACACAGCTCACGTGGGCACGAGTTACGTGCTTCTGCTGGAAACCTTGTGAACTCAGCCTGTGTGCAAAATGCGGGTCGAGACAGGCTCCTCGCAGCAAGGTGTGATTGGCTCAGCTAGAGCGTTTGCACGAGGCAGCCCACCCCTGGGGGGTCCTCTGGGACTGGTCAGAGACCTCTGTCTCTGGACCTCCAGTGTGCCCTGTAGATGAACCGGAAGCTGTCCAGCCCACCCCGGGGAGCTGGGGTGAACACACAGACGTTGTCGGGCTCTCGGGGGGCTCCCGTGTGTGTGCTCAAAACCATCCGCTGACGTGCGTTCCAGGAGTGGTTGAACACCGCGGGCACCACGTCCCCAGGGGCTGTGTGGCCAAGCGTCAGCCCAGAACATTCCAGGGAGATAGTGGAGAGGGCTGGTCCCCAAGTAGAAGCCTCCGGGGTGGGGTCGGGTCTGTTCTGGGCCCCCACCTCACCTCTGTGTCCCCCCCCTTCACAGGCTTTCATGTCAGCAGACACTGCGGTGTAAACCATGGCATGCCAATATGTGACCCATGCGAACCCGGAAGCTTCCTCACGTACCCAAACGGGGAGACCAGCTGCCAGCCGTGCGCTAAGTGTCGGGAGGGTAAGTGCGCTACAGTCCGGCACAGTGGGATCCTTGGATTTGAACACATAGCCCCCTTCGCCTCAGCTATCGACATTGCCCCAGAAGGAGTTATGCACAAGGACAGAGCTGCCAGAGTGCCAGTCACGAGGCGTTCAAACCATGATGATGTGCGCCTGTGGTTGAAGTACCAGGCTACCCAGAGTCAGGACTGTAGATGCTGTGTGCAAGAATGATCTCCAGAAGTTTGTCTCCGTGTCTGTGTGTGGGCCACAGAGGGTTTGAAAGATGGAATTGTTTTAAAAAGTACCATTTCTATTAGCAAAGACAAACTAAGATACTTTGAGGTGAATGTAGCAAAGGGTGTATAAAATGTTTATGTGAACAAACAACATGTAAGAAGCCCTGCATATGCAGAGAAATACAAGCTTATATGTGAGAAGACGCTACGGTCTGAGGATGTCAGTTCTCCGTGAAAGGATTTGTAGATTCAGTGCATTCCCAGGAAAAGTCCCAACAGGACCTACCGACTCATCGTGCTGTATAGTTTAAATACACAGTTTTTATTTAAAATAAAAAGTAGCCGCAACAGGTTTTTCATGAAATCGGATGAGCTGACAGTTGTCCAAACACTCAGGGAAGGAAAGAGCGCACCGTCTCTCCCCGGTGTAATGAGTCAGTGCAGAGAGACAGAGGGACGGCGTGATGTTTAGGTGTGGGTGGACGGCTGGGCCAGTGGAACAGAGTGGACAGCCCGTGAAAGGTCACGTGTGGCCCGGTGACCGAGCCCTCCACAGGAGCAGGGGCGGCATCTCCAGCACAGACCGCCGGCCGCCGATAGAGCCGGTGCCCGTGCAGGACGCAGGCCGGAAGCTCCCGCCATGCACACAAGTCCATTCCCAGATGCACCCCAGGCCGTATGTGAAAAGTCGGGCTATAAGAGCAAAACATAAAGAGTGTTCATGTCCTCGAGGCAGCGGAAAAACGTCCTACGGGGGTCTGAAAAGTCATAAACCATACAAATGAGGTGGGTACGTGTGACTGCGTTCAATCGACCGACTTCTGTTCATCGTAAGACACCCACGCTTGGAAATTAAGCCATGAAGTGAGAGAACGTACTTATGATACAACTCACCCACGTTCACATCCAGAACCAGCAAATCAATAAGGAGTGTGAAAACACACTTGACTTACGTGGAGGGACAGATGCACCCAAGAAGATGGGACATACCCAGCCAGGAAACGTGTAGAAAGCTTGGAGTAGGTGGACAGACGTACTGTCCTAGCAGACGGACAGCGTTCTGGCGTGGGGGCCGAGGGGAGCGAGGACTCACCCCCAGGCACGCGTAGGAGGGCGTCCACTCTGGAAACAGTCTTGGCAGAGTTGGTGAAGTTGAAGATGGGCCAAAACCTCTGCCCGCCCTCCCCATGTCCTGATCCGGACTCGGCCAGTCCCTTGCCCGTGTGTGCTGAGAGCTGGGGAAGGGTCTGCAGTAACGTACAGCCAGCAGCAACCCCGAGGTCCACTGATGGAGAGTTGGGTCCCCGGAGGAGCACGCTGTGGGACCCGGCCCAGTGTGGGGTTCGCGGCGTGAATCGGCCCGAGTTGTGTCTTGCCCAGCGCGTCCAGTCTCAGGAAGAGCGAGAAAGTAGTGACGGGCTGTGGAGTGCTGAACCCGGGCTGTGGGTGGGACGTGGTCCCCAGAGGGGCGTGTGGTCCTCTCTTGTTATCCTCTGTATCTGGAATGTTGTTGCTGGTCTCAAGCCCGGAGGAAGGGCTCTGGGGGTGGTCATCAGCACGGCCATGGTGGATATTGCTGGCCTGAGGAGGGGCCCTTCTGTCTCTGAGGTTTTACTCACTTGGCATCCCTGGCGATGCTGTGCTCTTCTCTGTGGGGCAAACAAGGTGAACGGGACCAAAGGGGTGGTTTCTTAGCAGGTGGCCCTGGGCCCTCACCAGAATTCAGGTGTGAGGTCTGGCTATTGGCTCCTCTTCGCCCCTGTTTAGAAGGCCGTGGAGGGGGAGGACAGTTCCCATGCAAGGTGCTTGGCGCAGTCTGGTATGGGCGGGGACGGTCCATTCCCCCGGCGCTGACCCTCAGCCCTCTCCTTTCAGACCAGGAGATGGTGGCTGCGTGCACGCGGACCAGCAACCAGCAATGTCAGTGCAAGACCGGGAGCTTCTACTGCGACTCCCCAGACTGCACGGAGAGTTGCTACCGGTGTCGAAGGTGCTGGGGGCTTGGGTGTGGGCTCCCCCCCCCCCGTATTCACAGTACCAGACCCTAAGTCCCCAGCAGTGGTGGAGACGGTCCAAACACGGGCAGCGATGAGTCCCTGAGGGGCAGAGGGCGTGGGAGGGGTCCGGTCTCCGGAGCAGAGGCCCAGGGAGGGGAGGAGGCTAGCCAGCGAAGGTTCCGGGGGAAGTGAGGTCGAGGCAGGTGGAACGGCAGCAGAGCGGCACGGCCACAGCATCGTGAGCCTCCTGTGGCTCCGTGACAGGGCCACAACGGGGCGGTGTGAAAACCAACAGAGGTGTGTTCTCTCACAGTTCTGGAGACCGGCAGTCTGAATCCAGGTGTCAGCGGGGCCGTGCTCCCTCCGCAGACTCTAGGGGAGGACCCTGCCTCGCCTCTTCCAGCCTCTGATGTTGCCGGCACTCCTCGGGGCTCCTTGGCTTATCCTCCATGTCTGCCTCTGTCTTTTCGAGGTCATCTTCGCGCGTGTGTGTGTCTCTGTCTTCCCGTGGCCTCCTCTCTGTCTCATACACACTTCCCTCTTGTAAGGACAGCAGTCTAGGATGGAGGCCCACCGTAGTCTGGTGTGAGCTCCTCCGTCATGAGAGCATCTCTGCACACACCCTTCTGAGGTTCCGGGTGGGCACGGGTTTTCGGAGGACCTTCTGGGGACGCTGACGGTGGCAGAGGCACGTTGAAGAAATAGCTCATGTTTGTGAGGCACGTTGTAAACTGATAGGACTCAGACTGTGCTGAACGGTAGTTTCCTGTAGCTGCAGGTGCAAAGTAGGGACTGCTTTCAGGTCCAGTTCGATCAAGGCTCTGGCTACTCTGCATTCGCTTGCATGTCCCCTCTTCCATGCGCTTCACCTTTGGGTAACTTCTTTCTCGATGGAGATCGAGGTGCAGCTACCGCAGGCCAGTCCTCACAGCCACATACAGCGCTACCCAGAAACAGAGAGGCTTCCCCCACCCACCCTCCCCGTGTGTCACAGAGCCTGGGACAGAGCTTTACTCTTCAGTGAGCCACTTTGGGCCAGACAGCCGGGGAGATGCCAGGCAGTGACGGCCTGAAGGCTGGCAGGCCATCGTGGGAGCTGGGGCTCCTCCTAACCCCTGACCTGCGGGTGGTGAGAAGAATGTTTGGGGCTGCGTCCAGGCAGGGGGGATAATGCTCCGGGTTTCCTCCGTCTTCCAGATGTTCTGGCGCTACCCTTCGGCTCTGCAATGCCACAAGTGATACAGTCTGTGACACAGAGCCTGGTCCAGAGGCCCCAGGTAAGAGACGGATGCCCTGTCTTCCATCCAGGTCCACAGACCTTTCCCGTGAAGGTGAGGCGTTGAGGCTTTGCAGGCCTGGGTGCCCTTAAAACTTGCAGGAATAGACAGGGGGCTGGATTTGGGTCATGGGCCACGGTTCACAGACCTCTGAATCCTTGGTGACACGCTGAGGCTCCTGTCCTTGGCACGCGCCGGGCCGCGTGGCCGACAGGGCAGCTCCCTGCTGGCGTCCTGCCTGGCGTCCAGCGCCCCGCGGAGCGGGTGGGGGGGTGGAGTGGCTGGCTTCCGTGAGGCCTGCGGTTTTCTCCCGGTGAGTGAGCACCTCTTCCGTCTCTCCTTTCACGGGATCCCCAAGGCCAGGCCGGGTCCGTGCCTTGAGGGGCGCTCCGCTGGGTCCCAAGACTTTGAGGCAGGTGCAAGCCCGGAGCAGAAGTGAGCCCCAAGGCTTTGGGCCTCTTGTGCCGAGTGTCCTTGCGAGACGCATGCCTGTTATAAGCTGACTCGTAGGCGGGTTTCTTTCTCAGATTTGACAGAGCGGACCCCTGAGCAATGTGGTGCGAGGGGCTCCGATTCTCTGCGGGGTCCAAAATCCACAGGGAGCCTTTGATTCCCCCAAGAGTTGAACGACTAGCAGGCTCCTGGTGAGTGACGTCTCCGTGGCCACACGGACGGTTGATCAACTCCTTTGTCGTATGTGAATTGTGTCACATATACCGAAAGTGGTATTGAGGAGATCGTAAGGAGGTGCAGACGCGGTGACGGTACCGTACTGTATTTACGGGAAAACTCCGCACGTGCGTGGACCCTGGTAGTTGAAGCCTGCGTTGTCCTGAGGGGTTGGCTGTATGCCTAGAGGGTGGCGGTGACTTACAGAATTTCGGTACAGTCTCTTTGTGTCGCGAGTGTCTCCTCGGGGGGGCGGGGGGGCTGCCTTCTTAACTGTTGCTCAGGAGTGTTGGAGGACACGCCCTTCGTGTCCATGGGGTCCCTTCACCGCTGCGTCCCGTGCGGTTGGGCTGAACGCTCAGGGGTGTTGGAGGACACGCCCTTCGTGTTCATGGGGTCCCTTCACCGCTGCGTCCCGTGCGGTTGGACTGACGCTCAGGGGTGTTGGAGGACACGCCCTTCGTGTTCATGGGGTCCCTTCACCGCTGCGTCCCGTGCGGTTGGACTGACGCTCAGGGGTGTTGGAGGACACGCCCTTCGTGTTCATGGGGTCCCTTCACCGCTGCGTCCCGTGCGGTTGGGCTGAACGCTCAGGGGTGTTGGAGGACACGCCCTTCGTTTTCATGGGGTCCCTTCACCGCTGCGTCCCGTGCGGTTGCTGCTCGTGTGTCCTGTGTGAGAAATCTTTCCTCACCTCGAGGGATGCTGTATGGTTTTACCTTTCGGATTTTGTTCTACAATGAACCGGCAAGGTGTGGGGTAGGAGCTCAGGGCTCGCGGTGTCTTTCCTGTCTGCACATACTCGTGAACCAGGATTGTGTTTTGCAAAGACATTCCCTTCCAGCTGCAGCCAGTGTCCGTTGGTTGGAAAGCGAGCATCTCTGTGTGAGGCTGTCGTCCTGTCCCGTCTTGGGCCGCGTCCACCTTTCCAGCGGGCCCTGACGTCTGAGGCACAGGCTCCCCTCACTCTTCCCCCAGATCGTCCGGCTGCTGTGGGACGTTGGGGGTCCTTTTATGCTGCAGCGTTGGCTTGTTGATTTCCACACAAGATTTTGAGTCGTGTCACTTGCACTTTTAAAGGATATTTGAACAGCAGAGGTTGAAGAACCCATTAGGAAGGGCCTCATCTGCGCATGAAGGAAGTCTGCATGAGACAGTGGCATCACTTGAACGATTTGCCCCATGGTCCGACCCACCCAGCCCCGGCTGCCGACGCCCATGACATCAGGGCGCTGACCATCCAGGCTCTAATGGGCCTGCCCTGCCTCCTGCGTCCGTGTGTCCATATGTGCTGTCCCTGCCGTGATGTCACCACGGTGCAGCCAGACACCCGAGTGGTTATAGCAGATGTTCCCCCGGGTGGACCTGCCCAGTCGCTCGGGCCCCCATGGGTGGGCCTTGCTGCAGTCGGGAGTGGCCGGCCTCTGCCTGCTGCTGCTGCAGGTGCAAATCCCAGGCCCCGTCCTGGGAAACCAGGCCCTCCAGCCGCTGTCCTGGGCGTGCGGACCTCCTGCTGCTTCCAGCCACCTGAGCAGAATCCCACGTCCTCTCAGTCCGGGGTCCTCGTCTGCGACGCAGGAAGCCTGAGCCTCTGCTGCCTCCCTCTAGGGACGGTCACGATGATGACCAGCGGGAGACGGGGCTTGGGGCCCGGAGTGACCGCCGTGCTGCCATCCCTCCCGGAGCGGGGATTTTCTGTCGCCCGTCACTTAAGTGAGAAAAGCGTGCCTGACCCTGCCCCACCGTTCTCTGTTATGTCTCCTTCCAGGAGAGAAGAAATCCCAGTATGTGTCCGGCTACATCGTCGCCGTCGTCATCGCCGTTCTCCTTTTCCTCATCATTTACTGCTGTAAAGGGCAACGGAAATTAGCGCCAGGTCCGTCCTGGGAAGGCAGCGTAGCAACCGCCTCAGGAGATCCGGTGGGGAGGCCTGGGGGTGGGGGGTCCCCGATGGGGCTTTTGAGATTAAAACACAGCTGTGTTCATTGTCTCAGTCTCCTGTCTGAGCTCGGGGTCTGCCGCCTGCTCCGGACTCAGGTCTTAAGACCCGCATCTCTGGTCAGCTGGCTGGAGACACCGTGTCCGGGGCTCTGGAGGCCAAGGGGCAGGAGAGACTGGCGCTGTGTCATCGTGGGGGTGCCCGGAGGGAGGCAGGGCTACTGGGTGTGGGGAGAACACCGAAGAAGCTCAGCCCCTGTGCTCACCCCCTGTGCTCCCTCCTGTCCTTACCTCCTGTGCTCACCTGTTGTGCTCCTCGCAGGTGTGTGGCCTCACCAGTGGCTGGTCCGCTTCTGGAAGGGTAAGGTGGCTCTTTCATATGTTCACAGCAGTTTCTCGCCTCACAGAAGTCATTGTCCCCACTGACACCGGTTCTGTTCCTTTCTCTTCTTGTTGGTCTTCAGGACGGGCAGAAGGACCAGGCAGCACTGTACGTATTGCCGTGCGGTTTCCCTAACGGGCGTGGCGGGCCGTGGCCGCAGCCGAGTCCCAGAAGACATCCCGGGGGTGGGTGCGCGGGAGCCCCTGAGCTTCAGCCCCGTGTGCTCCCGCCTTACTGGAGCCCTAGAATGTGCTGGAAGAAGGCTTACGTTCTGCCGGTCGGGGCCAGAGTGGAAAGCGAGGCACAGCGGGGCAGAGGGCTCCGCGCGAGCGTCCCGGGCTGCGTAAGCAGGGCAGGGCGTGCTGGGGACCGTGAAGCAGTAGAGCGTGTAGCCCCCAGCTCTGCGGGCCGGAGTCTGGCATCAGCCGCGCGGGGTGGCTCTTTCAGAGGCTGTGGGGAGGGCCCTTCCTGCCTCTTCAGTCAGGCTGGAAACCCCGGTTGATCTAGGGCTGAGCGTCTGTGTCTCCGCGTCAGCCTCCCGGAGGACGCTGCCCACTGGCGCGGGCTCACGGTGGTGCAGCGTGAGCTCCTGCGGTCAGGCCCTGCTAGCGGGCACAGAGCTCAGGGCGTGGAGCCCCAGGCACGACACGCGGGTGCTGCGGTTGGGTCCCCGACCACGGCCGTAAAGCACGTGGCACCACGGAGCCAGTCAGATGAATCGTTCCCGTCATGGGGGGGTGTCCAGAAGTGCTCCCACCACAGTGTAGACTGTTAAGTGCAGTAGCGTTCTTTCTCACACCCTACTTAAAAGATGCTCTACTGCCGGGGCTCCTGGGTGGTCTGACTCTGGATCTCAGCTCAGGTCTTGATCTCGGGGTCGTGAGTTCAAGCCCCAGGTTGGGCTCCATGCTGGGCACAGGCTCTACGTGGCATGCGGGACACTTTATTGCTAATGAGTGCTCCCCGTCATCTGAGGTCCCAGCACGTTGCACAGGTCACGCACAAATACAGTCCTCACGAATCAGTTACGCACTGGGCAGGTAATACCAGAAGGTGACCTGGAGACAGAGCGAGCAGATGCCGTGGGGAAGATGGCGCCCCCAGCCCGCTCAAGGCAGGGTCGCCACAGACCCTCCACCTGTGGGGAAGCGGTAGAACGCGGTCTGCCTGTGTCTTTGGGGGGCCACTTTCAGCCCCCCACAGGCTTGGGTTGGGGGTCTTGGGACTCCCCCCCAGGAGTTGGTGGCAGAGTGGGGAGCTCACCCCATGCGCTGTTCTCCAAAATTTCCCATTTTCTGTCTCCCCATGAGGCACGGGTGTTTCCCCCAAGCAGTGGCTCGGGGGTACGTGGGCTTCGTGCCCGAGAGACACGACCTTGTTCTTTACCACAGATTTGCCGTCAGCACAGTGAGTCGCTGCTGCCCTCGAATCCTGAGAGGGACGGGCCAGACCCTGACTTAGAAACGTCCTCGTCGTGTCACCAACTGGAGGAGGACAGCGCCGCCTTGCAACCCGAGCCCGGTCCCCAGCCGGGCCCCTCAGAGGAGGCGGAGGAGGGTGCCGCGCTGCAGCAGATGGTGGTCGGGGCGAGCCCCGCGGCCCCAGAGCAGGCGCTGTGCGCTGTGGCTCTGGCTGCCCCTGGGCCGCAGGACCAGCCCGCGGCGTCCCTGTCCCTCAGGGCCCTGGAGCAGGTACATGACCCGTCTGGGTGGGCGTGAGGAACGGCAGCTTCTTGCTTATTGAGCACCTGCCGTGTGCAGACGCCGTGTTCAGTGCGGACGGGCGTGCTTTTGCACAAGTCCTGTACGCGTGTCCTGGGGCGGCTTCCACAGCGGGCTGTGTGCTGTCTCCACGTCCTGGAGGCTGCAAGTCCAGGGACAAGGTGTCGGCTGGGCTTCTGCTGAGGCTGCGAGGGCCATCGGGGCCAGGCCTCTCCCTCGGCTGCTGCTGGCGTCTGGCCGTCTTCGGGGCTTTGTGGAGTGTGGAACCGTCACCCCGGCCTCCGTGTCCGTCTTCACGGGGCATCTCCCTGTGTGTCAGTCCATATCCTGATTTCCCCTTATCCTGAGGACACCAGTCCCGATGGAGTGAGGCTGACCCTCACGACCTCGTCCTAACTCCTTGTCCACCAAGGCCCTGTTTCCAACCATAGTCACGTGCAGAGGTGGGGACTTCAGCGTCCGGGGTTACAATTCTGCACATAGGAGCCCCAGTGCACCTGCTGTCCGAACGGGCTGTGACACCGAGGTGGGCACAGAGGCCCAGAGAGCGTCCTTGTCCAGGTCCCGTGGCTGCGAAGCAGCGGGACCGAGGAGGCCGGACACCACAGCCTCCCGAGTGCGTGGCGGTCTCACATCGGCCAGCACCTCCATGTGCCAGCCGCGGCCTCTGCCTAGCAGGGGCGTCGGGGGGAATGGCGAGTGCACACACCACCCTGGATGGACCGAGCGGGCTGGGCTCGTTCTGGGGGGAGCCACGGTCCCCATCCTCTGTGGTGGGGCAGCGGGCGCTGTCCTGCGTGTGCCCCCTGAATAGGGTTTGACGAGAGCCGACTCCTGCTGCGTGGTCTGGGGAGTAGGGCTCTTCGGGACGAGGGGAGAGCGTGTGCATCAGAGGGACAGAGTCAGGGTTTGGGAAAGGACAAGGCCCCGTGTCTGAATCCTAAAGGCAGGGCACGGGGGAGGATTTGAGGGACAGGGTCCCATGGAAGAGATGGGGGCTCCTGTGGTGCATGTCATGGCCCCCGTGCTCCCCTGGTGTGGGCGTGGAGGTTGCAAACTCTCCTTTGGAGACTGGGTTCCTGGGCCGAGTGCCCGTAGGCATCACTGCACGGAGAGCCCCCGACTTTCTTCAGCTTCCCCGCCGGCTCAGAGTCGAGTCCGTAGAGAAGTTAGGACCCTTGCCATCTCAGCGGGAGGCCCGCAGTGTCCCTGTCGGTCTATGCCACGAGAGCACCTCTGTTCTTAGCCTGTCTTACGGCCGCGCAGCCCCTGCCACCACGGGGAGGCACGTGCGGGTATGAGGCCGAGCTGGGGTCTGGAGGCGCGGGCCTCGTGCCCGCAGTGGGTGGCCTGACGCTGACGGGGAGCCTGACGTTAAGCAGGGGGCAAGCGGGCGTTGGAGCTGCTGCTCACGGGCCGTCTGCATTGGCATTGGCCTCCGCTAGGAGACCGTCCTGATGCCCATCTAGTGTTTCTTGGTGCATCTGTGTGGACAGGTGTGCTCTCTGTTCGTAGTACCTGGAGCACAGCGGGTCACCCCAGGTGACACAGTCAGCGGGCACCTGCCCGCCCACCCGAGCAGGGGCTCCTGTGCTGCCTCCACGTCCTGGGCGTGTCCTGGGGGAGCGTGACTCGGGGGACACACGTGGGCTGTGAGCTCTCGGCCACCCGTGGTGGACTCCCTGAACGCCTTCTTCCCCATGTGGAGCCTCCCCTGCCCCCACCCTGCTGCCGCCTCAAACCAGACTGTGGTTCTGTTTCCGCCACACGGTTCTTCCTTCTCCTGCAATGCTCTTTTCTTCTCTCCACAGGAGTATGAAACTAACTATTTTGTGAAAGATTCGTCCAATGAAGGTACGGAATCTGAATCAGTCGTTTGTAGGGACCGTTAAGGCTTCGTCTCGTTGGCCTGAGTGCCAAGTCCTGGTGTCCTTGGTTCTGAGAGGGGGACGCCTGCCTGCACAAGGCCGCAGGGCCGTCTGTCAGCCCGACGTGCACTTTCTCGCACTCAGGGGTGACACTAGGGGAACAGCATTTGTCCAACAGTTTTGTGGGGTTCACAGACCTGGAGTACCGCTTTGATTGGAGGGTGCGTTCGTGTTTTTAAGGAGAAATAATTGGGGTAGGAATACTCATTCCAACCCTCGACGGGTAGGCCCCCTCTTGGCTAGGACGCTGTGTCTTGCTGGCGTTCTTGGAGGATTCTCGAGACCTGCTACGTGACAGGTGCTTTTTGGTTTCTCATCTTCGCTCCCAGCTCTGCAAGACCACCTGCTGGACAGGTTTAAGAACATGGCATTCTGAAACCCCGAGAGGTTACAAAACTTGCCCCAGGTCTCAGATCCTGACCATGGTCCCCAGCCAACGCCAGGGGGCCTTCTCAGTCCTGAGGTGTCTTACAGCCTCTCTCTGGGTCAAGGGACAGAAGAAGGGCAGGTGACCCGCAGTGGACTGCAGATCCCATGCAGCTCCCCACTTTTCTGCATCCTTGGCTCCTTCTCCCAGACTCGAGCAATGAGCCACAGGCAGGGCAGGAGCCATGGCCCCACTCAGTCTCCCCGCCCCGGGACCCGAGTTCTGGGACATCAGCGGGTTTCGCACAGGACCCCCCACCTCCTGGGTGTGGTGTACTGGCCGGTGCCCAGGCCCAGGGGAAGCTGGAGACACCTGCGACCGCACCCCTGGGGAGCAGCGATAACAGGTGCCACAGGCGGTCCTCCCAGAACTGTCAACAGCCCTCCTCTTTGTTTTTACTTTCTTCAGGCAGGATCTACTATGGATTTGAAGAACGGATTTCCGATAAAGACTGGAAAACATTTATGAGGCTTGTCGGCCTGGAAGACATTGATATTGAGAAATGCGAACGTGAAAACCGTAACGATGTGACGGAGCAGCATCACCAGATGCTCCTGAGGTGGAGAACCCAGCTGGGCCGGGGAGCGTCTGTGTTTAAACTGTTCGCCGCCCTCCATAAGATGCAGCTGCATATGCATTTGGAAAATATCATAAACGGGTTACTTGCGGAAGGCATCCTGGGCAGACGTGGGGACACCTCAGATTACACTTCTGGCTTGGGGTTACGCCCCCCTCCTGGTTCCTGCTGTGTGTGTTCCTGTCGTGTCCCTTTGGGGGCCACGAGGGCATCCCCTGCAGACCTCGGCCAGCCCCCGACCTCCTGCCCAGGCACCACCACTTTCAGCCAGCCCAGGGGAGGCAGAGAGAGCCGGCAAGCATGGCAACTGTGGACAGAGGGGACCACGGCGCAGGAGGACAGGAGGAGGGACCTGGAGGGCCACACACGCATCCTGAGGCACAGGGCTGTCCTTCCTGACAGCCTGCCCACGCTGCCGGAGTCGCACTGAGACGGGCCTCCCTCAGACTCTGGGGCAGATGGAGCTGCTCCAGAGAGAGCATTTGGATTTTATTCTGCCTCTGTGCTGTGTGGAGAATGGGTGCCCTCGAGGTCGTAGCTTTGCGCATCTTGATAGCAGGGCTGGTTGCTCTGGAGAGGAAACTCGGGGCCACCTCCTCTCTGGGATCCACCCACGTGTGGCCTGACTCACCAGCTCCAGCACCGCGCCCCACGGCAGCCTCAGAATCCCTTCCAGAATTATGTTTATGCCCTTCGTATGCCAAAAGTTATTCTAACTCAACAAGGAAAAGAAGGATGGGTGGGCATCACCCCACGGGAACAGCTGGTCCAATGCCCAGATGGGTGGTTTCAAGGGCGTCACGCAGCACTCGGACATAGTACAAACCTGGACGTGACTTCTGGGTCCTCTGGGTTAATGCTTGGGTATACAGACACCGTGGTGATACTCTAGGGTGATGTAGGTGTCCAGGGCTGTGCCTCCCATCCCCCTACGCAGGACTGCCCTTCCTGGCCCCCTTGAAATGTGCCTGGCTTGGCTCCCAGGCCATCGGTGCCAGCCTCGGCTGGGAGGGTGGCAGCGTGGGAGTGCAGGGTGCCCCAGAGGGCAATGAGCCTCTGGCCCGCCCTGCCCCCCACGAATCCTAGGGCAGCAGGGAGATGCAGTTCCCCAGTAACTGGGTGATGGTCACCACACGGTGACTTCTCATCTCCTTGGATGAATCACCAGCAACTTCTAGGAGCAAGAACTTTCAGTAGAAGCTGGCGGGTCCGGGCAGGACTGGGAGCCACCCCAACAACCAGCAAGTATGGGGGCAGCAGGCCTCTGCCGGCTCCCTCCTGGAGTGTGGGGTCCTTGGCCTGGACGGTATCATAGTAGGGTCGGGATCGTGGGGCGGGGAGGGGGGCCAGGTGGTGAGTCCAGGGGCCTGGGTAGGCATGACTGTTGCCATCCACTCAGCAGGTCCTCTGACCTCTGACCCCTGCTGAGCCCTCAGCAGCAAGTGTTCCCATCCCTCTCCCACAGATGAGGAAGCCAGGCTGCAGACGTTCGAGACACCCCAATACTCATGAGACGGTTGCTCCCCATTCCTCCAGTCCTATTCCCTCACTCTGCCTGCGCCCCCCACACTTGCTCTGGGTCCTGGAAAATACCAATTTTTTGTCTCTCTGGATTAGCCTATTTGGGACATTTTCTATAAATGGAATCATACAACAGGTGGCCTTCTGGTCTGGGTTCATTCTGGGGATGTTTTCAGGTGCCCCCGTGTTGTGGCAGGACTGTGCTTCCTCCCTTTTGTTAGAAGTGGTGGGGGTGGGAAGTAAAATATCCCCTAAACTCAGAAGGCACTTTGAGACCAGAAATCCGAGCTGGCCACCCCACACAGTTTATTCAGTTTGCTCAGGGTGGAGGGGGGTCGAGCAGACGACGGCCTCGCTGAACACGACGGAGGCCAAAGACAGGTCAGTGTCGTCCATACTGCTGCACCCTCTTGTGTGTGTGTAGAGTGTTGGGTACCACATTTTACTCCCTCATGTCGCCTGTGACGGACGTTGGGGCTGTAACCCCTTCTCGGCTGTTGTGAATAGTGATGCTGCGAACATCCGTGTACAAACTCGGGTGTGGGTGCACGTGTTCACTGTGATACATCCATTGTTCATCGACATAAACCCTCCCTCTGGCTCTAAGTCCTTCTACCCAATGTGCTGTCACACCTCTTCTGACTATGACTTGTCAAAAAGTGTGAAAACCAAAAAAACCCTAAGTCCTGTGCTGGATGATATGTTGGAACATAAAACACTTTCTATTTGAGGTTGTTTTTTTCTTTCTCAAGAGATGAGGGACGTTGTTTTGAATCTGCAAAGTCAGTTGGAACCTGAATTCAAGCTGAGCGGCAACAGGGCTGCCAGACACAGCACGGGCAGGTTACGCTCAGGTCGGCAACGCAGAAATTGTGGTTGTCTAGGGACACACACCCTGAACTGGGCGTCACCATGACGTGGGGAGCCTGAAGGACTCCAAAAAGTCTGGTTTTTGCTCCTTTTCCTGCTTGTGTTCTTGCTGGACCTAACCCCCCACTTTACACATGTCTCATAGTGCAAATAGTGTCTGTCCTCCCTGTAAGGACGAGGAGCTCGTGATTTCTTTGGCATCTTGGAGCACAACGGACACATTCCAGACCACCAGCGCTAGACATCTTGACACCGAGACCCCTGGGCCCCAAGCAATCATTGTTTTATGAAGGACACCTGGGCCCTTGTCCTTTTTCTAAGGGGTTCCTGAGAAGACATGTACACCAGACCATAATCCTTGATAAAAACCCCAGACCCTGGGGCACCTGGGTGGCTCAGTCCGTTGAGCGTCTGCATTCTGCTCAGGTCATGATCTCAGGGTCCTGGGATCCAGTCCCACATCGAGCTCCCTGCTCAGCGGGGAGTCTGCTTCACCCCCTCTCTTTGCCTGCTGCTCACCCTGCTTGTGCGTGCTCTCTCCGTCCTATTTATAAAACAAAACCCAGCCCCTGAGCAAAGAAGAGCTGCTCCTTTCCTTTCTGGATCTCCCAGACACTGTCTGTACCTGCCCTCTCTCCATACCTTCAGTAAATTCTGCTCACCTTCTGCTGGCTCACATTTGATTTCTATCCTGCACAGGTGCCCGGGACCCACTGGGCTGGTCCTTAGGGACTCGCTGTGGGTTTTCTGACCGGCCTGCCTGCATTAACAAATGTGACTCCCAAGTGGGAAGCATCCAGATCAGTCCCCTTCTGTCTGCTCTGACGAGCAAGTGTTCCTGGATGCCGGTGGTCTGCAGCTCAGACCATGCGTAATTCTTTTAAAAGAATCATGCTGTTGTACACCTGAAGCGAATATGAAACTGTATGTTAACTATACTGGATTTAAAATAAAATTAAATGACAAAAGCTGGGGAAAGGTGAGGTGTCCTTTTTCCTTCCTCCCACTCTGCTGCAGCTTGCCCTACATTAACCTTTCAGAGGAAGCAACTCCCCCTTCCCCTGGGGTTGAGAGTTTTCCAGACCAGACTCAGTGACACCTGTAGTCTTTCCATTGTTTCCCTTCTGATTCTGCCCAGGGAATGGAGCCTCTGAGCAATGAAAAGTTTTATCTTGCCTGTTTCATTCGAGGCCAGTCCTGCGCTGCTGGGAGTGCTCCGCCCTAGCTTCCTGTTGTGTCTGGGAAAGTCCCCTCCTGGTCCACACTGCCCTAGCCCCAGGAGGCCTGGGTCCCCAAGAGCCCTGCCGCCTGCTCCTCCAGCGCAGCCCCCTCCCGCCCAGCCCAGCTCACCTGAGCAGGAGAGAGCACCCCCAAAGGGAGCAGTGCTGGCGGCTTCCCTTGTGGGTGTGATGGCCCCACTGTGCAGAGCTCCTCCTGCCTCTGAGATTGTGGGATAAGATGGTCAAGCCCATCAGGCTTCTGACCAGAATTTATTAGTTCTAAAGGGTTGTCGTTTGTGTAATGGCATCTCTACTGTATTCTGTGGTAAGATGATGACATCCCTGAACGGAGGTTTGCTTCTTCTTTCCAATTTGGATACCTTTTCTTTTTTCTCTTGCCCATCACTCTGGCTGATGCCTGGCCTTTTAAGCAGTTATGGGGTAGCGCTTTTGATGTCTCCACAGACACAGGATGGAGTCTGTATTCTAGGAAGAAACCTTATTCATCAGGACACAGAGAAATGCTAACTCATGTTGCGGAAGGACTTGAAAGTAGTAAAATTCTCTTTTCTCAGTTTGACTGAGCGCCAAGGGAGCCCTGAGTCCTTGTACCTAGATAGCAGGCTGGGAGCCTGACCCCACTTCCCGAAACTGGTGCTCGGGAGAAGGTCTGTTTTTCTCCCTTCCGCTCTCAAGGCTGGGTGTGCAAAGGTAGTAAGGGACCCAGGGGCTCCGCAGGGGGGACAGGGAGGGGCCTCGAGATCACGCTCTCCAGAAATTGCCAGAATGCTGAGGAAGGGAACCAGAGTTAACGGAGCATAACCAGACCACCCCGCTTGTCTCAAAACTCAGACCAGATTTTCAAAGGAGACGTGACATTGCTTTTACTGTGGTCAAACAACCTAACCGAATTTTCCGTCTGGCCCGGCGCCGAGGGCACGTGCGGTACCTTGTCGCACACCCATCCCCGCGCTCCGACGGCAGAACTCTCCGTCTTCCCGAACTGAAGCGCAGTCCCCAGCAACCACTAGCCGCCCCCTCCCCACGACGTGGCCGGGCTCCCTGCTCGCTCGCCCGCCCACGTGTGCGCTCCTGCTCTCAAATGAAGGAAGAAGAGAGAGCCCGGCGGGAGCGGGGGGCGGACGGGCGCCGCTGAGCAAGGACCCGGATGAGGTGGCCGCCCCCTTCCAGGATCGGGAGCTCTGGCTCCGAGCCCACGGCCGGCGCTTGGAGATGACGTTGCCCTTTACGTCATTGCACGGCCTTTTAAGGAGAGAATGGGCGTCGCCTGCTGCGCCGCGCCGGCCACTGACGGCTAGCCTGGCCCCGTGGCGGCAAATTACGGCTGGGCTCCGCCCTCCACACGTGTTGGGTCCCGCCTCTCCGGAATCGGGGGTGGGGGTGGGGGTGGGGGTGGGGCACGCTCCCATAAATAGAGCCACGCCTGAACCCGCCCTCAGCTGTTCCAGTCTGCGGCAGCGATGGGATGGTTGCGGAACTGTCTCTGGTGTCTGTGCGCCCTGTCGCTGATTCGCGGAGCCCCGGTGAGCAGTGGAGCCGCGGTGAGCAGTGCGGGGCGGCGAGGAGAGGCCTGGGGAGGTGGACGGCTGCTGAGACCGCCGGGGAGGCGCACGAAGCTGCCGGGAAAGCGCACGGAGCTGCCGGGAAGGCTCACGGAGTAGCGGGGGAGGGGAACGGCGCGGCCGGGGAAGCGCGTGGAGCGGCCGGGAAAGCGCACGGTGCTCGTGTGGAGCGGTCAGGAAGGCCCCCGGACGGTCGCGGAAGGGTGGGGGGGGGGGTAATACGGGCAAAGATTGGGGGCGGTGGAGGGGGAGCAGGGTAGGGTGGGGGCGGGGTAGGGTAGGGGCGCCGGAGGCGGCGGGGCGGCCGGGGCGCTTAGACCGGTCCCGGAGACGCTGCAGGCCCGGGCATGCCGGCAGCGGGCAGGGAAGGGATCCGGACGTCCGCGAGGGGCCCGGGAGGGGTCGGGCAGGCAGTGCAGGCCGCGCGCGTTCCCTCGGTCGCGCACGGAGCCAGGTCTTTGCTGGGCCTTAGGTCCTTCTGCCCGGGACGTGAGTCATCGCTGTCGAGTACGCGGCCAGCCAGCGCTCGGAGTTCACGGTGGCTCCAGACTCGCGAGCGAGTTTGCGAGTCTCCGGCCGGGCTTCGGTGATTCGGACTTTCCGCGGAGCTGCAGGAGCGCGCACAGACCGGGAAATGGCGCGGGAAGGCTGCGGGGAGGGCTGCGGGAAGGGGAGGGAGGCTACGCGAATTTTCGGAGGAACTCCTTCTTGGATTTGCTAGGAATCACCTTGGCTGTATTTTCAGCTCCCCCCGCCCCTGCCCACCCCGCGTTCACGCAGAAATGGTTTCGTGCAGAGATTGTTTCATTACATTAGGGCAAATGATAGTATTTGATCACGTTTCCGAAAAGCTCAAGCAGAGAATCAGATTGCGCTGACGCGGAGTGTTAGCGTCAAACCACAGTGTGCAAGTGTGAGTTTCACTGCTCCCGGAGCGCGCTCAAAGTCGGGCTGGGGGCTCCAGGCTGCGTCCTCCTCCTTCTGCCTGTAAAGGACAGGAGGCCCAGGCTCTCCACACCCAGCGATTTGCTGACTTTCCTGGAGGCCAGGTTGGCTATGGCGTTGCTGTTTTTCTCCCCTGAAAAGGACGTCTTTTCTGCTTTTAGTACTTTTTTTTTTTTAAGATTTTATTTATTTATGTGACAGAGAGACAGCCAGAGAGAGAGGGAACACAAGCAGGGGGAGTGGGAGAGGAAGAAGCAGGCTCCCAGCGGAGGAGCCCGATGTGGGGCTCGATCCCAGAACGCCGGGATCACACCCTGAGCCGAAGGCAGACGCTTAACGCCTGCGCTACCCAGGCGCCCTGTTATTAGTACTTTTATTTTCATTTACTTATTTAAGTTTTCTTTTATTTCAATTCAATTAATTGACACTGGTGTATTATTAGTTTCAGAGGGAGAGTTCGTGATTCATCAGTTGCATATAACACCCCCTGCTCATTACATCAGGTGTCCCCCTTAATGCCCATGCCCCAGTCACCCCAGCCCCCCACCCCCTCCAGCAACCCTCAGTTTGTTTCCTAGAGTTAAGAGTCTCTCATGATTGGTCTCCCTCTCTGATTTCATTTTATTTTATCTTTCCCTCTCTTCCCCTATGAGCCTCTATTTTGTTTCTTAAATTCCACATAGGAGTGAGATCATATGGTCATGGTCTTTCTGGTTGACTTATTTCACTGAGCATAATACCCACTGGTTCCATCCATGTCCTTGCAGATGGTAAGATTTCCTTTTTTGATGGCTGCGTGATATTCCATTGTATAAATACCACATCTACTCTATCCATTTATCTGTCGATGGACATCTGGGCTCTTTCCATAGTTTGGCTAGCGTGGACATTGCTGCTATAAACATTGGGGGCAGGGGTCCCTTTGGATCACTACATTTGTATCTTTGGGGTAAATAGTAGTCCAATTGCTGGGTCCTAGGGTAGCTCTATTTTTAAGTTTTTGAGGAATCTCCATACTGTTATTTAATTTTTAAAAAGATTTTATTTATTTACTTATTTATTTATTTTTAAAGATTTTATTTATCTGAGAGAGAGAGAGCGTGAGCAGGGGAGGAGTAGAGAGAGTGGGAGAAGCTGAGCAGGGAGCCCTCCGCGACACTGGATCCCCGCACTCCAGGATCACAACCCAGCCAGAGGCAGATGCTTGAGCTGCTGAGCCACCTGGGCACTCCTTGATTTCTTTGACAGAGAGAGAGAGCAGAGCAGGGGGAAAGAATTCAAGCAGATTCTGCGACCTGACTGCATAGCCCATCACAGGGCTCGATCTCACGACCCTGAGGTCACGATCTGAGCCAGAACCAAGTCGGATGCTTAACCGACTGAGTCCCCCAGCGCCGCTGATTTAGTGCTTGTGAATAGTGGTCAGGTTGTCTATTGAGGTTGGTTGTGGCATTCCTGGGTTCAGTCCAGTCTTGGTGTTTTAGTACCTAACACCTTCTTAGAAGTGCCCTCCCCCCGGGGGCTGCCTGCTTCTGCCCACGTATTTGCCAGGTGTACATAAGCACATTGTTCCAGAGCAAGTTCAGAATGAGATCTGCCAGGGCCGATGGCTTGTCATTTTCTCTGCCGTTGTCACGTTTTCACCTGCCACTCTGGCAGCTCCCAGCTTCCTGGATGGGGGAGCCTCTTGTGCCCTGTAGTCAAGCATGTCTGGTGATGTCTGCGAGACCACCTTGCCATGCTGAAAAACTTGATCCAGAGAGACTTTTCTTTCTTTTTCTCCTTTTTTACTGTGAATTGCATTATTGTTTGTGGCTAACCTTGCACCGTGTACATACACCACGTCTTCCTCATCTGTTCCTCTATCATCTGTGGACTGTGGCTGCTTCCATGTCTCGGCTGTTGTAGACAGTGCTGCTGGGAACGCGGAGGTGCTTGTGTCTCTTCAACTTGGGGAGGTTAAGACTCAGACGTTGAGTTGCGGGGTCGTAGGGCAGTTCTACTTTTAGTTTCCTTAGGAACGTCCATACTGTTTCCCAGAGGAGCTGCCCTAATCTACCTGTATTCCCACCAACAGCGCGGGAGGGTTCCTCCCAACACTTGCTGTGCCTTGTCTCTTTGATCCCAGCCATTGCGACAGGTGTCAGGTAGTATCTCATTGTGGTTTGAATTGCATTTCCTGATGCCGAGCGATGTTGAGCTTCTTTCCCCGGGCTTGATGACATCTGTGTCTTCTTTGGAAAAATGTCTACTCGGGTCCGCTGCCCGTGTTGTGACCTGGTTGTTTGTTTTTTGTTATCGAGTCGCGTGAATTCTTTGTCTGTTGTGGATGTTAAGCCCTTGCTGGGTATATCGATGGCAAGTAGCTTCTCCCTCGCGGTCGATTGCCACTGCATTTCGACGATGGTTTCCTTCGCTGTGCAGAAGCAGAGAGCCTTTTATTCCGGGAACCTTGGTCCTGCATCAACTTGTGTTGCTTGGTGCTTATTCAGGGGCCGTAGTGCCATCAGCTCCTTGTCATACATGCTGAAGCTTTAGGGCGGGGAGCCCTTGGAATCTGCACCTTCCGGACATAGTCTGCCAGCCTCTCTGGGAGGGAGCAGGGCAAATGCCTCTCTTCTCCTCCTGTGGCTGCGTTATAGCCGCTGGGCTCAGGGTTCTCGGGGCCCCTTGCAGGACCTTTTCAGAGCAGGCAGGTAGTGGGTGACTCCTCCACGGTCCCTCCCAGGACCTTGCACTGTGTGAGGCTGGGGTTGCCGGGAGGGAGGTGCTCACTTCAGATCCGTGGCGTGTTCTTGTTCACTCAAGTGTTAGCTCCTTGTAGGCTCTCCAGGGCTTCCCCGCTCGAGTCTGGGGGTCCGCCAATGCTGGATGGTTGTGGCTGCCACGTGGCATTGCAGTTCCTTAGGGATTTCTTGGCACAGGAGTGAAGGGGCTGTGGAGGGGACTTGGAGCCTGAGGGGCTGCTGGCAGGAGCCTGAGGGGAGCGCGGAGAGCAGGGGGACCCCTGGGTGGGGTGAGCCCCGTGGGGGTGGGGGCCTTGCTGCTGGTAGGTGGGCCACTGGTGGGAACATGGGGAACCCTCAGTCATCTGCAAGGGAGGTGCCTCCTGGAGGAGGTGAGTCGGGTCTTGTGTCTGGTGTAAAATTATGAAGGCCCCTAAAACTCAGGTCCTGAGGTGAATCGTATTTTCACGTGGTCTTTTTGAAGAAGGAAAAATCCATGCCAAAACAATCCGTGCTGAAATGGACACATTTCAGATAAAGACAGAATGGGACCCTGTGCTTGGCCTGAGCCTGACCACCCGCTTCACGTCCTGGTATCCCCCTCCGATGCCAGAAAACCTTACTCTCGGGAGCTGGCAGCCGTCTGCTGATTCAGTTTTTTAAAGTATTGCATCATGTAGTTTCATCATGGTTGCTGAGTTTGGGGTTTGGGGGGGCTTACGTTTTGCCCCACCCTTGTCCTGGGCCTGGGTGGTCAAGGCACATAGGAAGGGCCCCCAGCATGCCACCAGCAGTACAGCTGAGACCACCCACCCTCCCAGCCCTGCTGTCCTTCTCCGGGGGGGGGGGGCACGGGGGGGGGACACACCATGTTCTGGCTTGCCTAGGGCTGGGTACTGGGCAGAACCCAGGGTGGAGTTGGGGAGACAGAGGGGGTGGGGCGGGGGTGGGGCGGAGGCAGGTGAGCCTGACTAGGGAGTGGCTGGGGGCAGGACATGACTTTTTTACTGTTCTTTGCCACTTGGAGAGTCCCCTTGCTGAGCCTGTGAGCCTCCGTCAGACAGAAGGAAATGGCTTCCAGGATGTTCTTGATAGGCTGAATTCCAGAAAGGAAAGCCGCTTTCCTCTTGTTTTGAGATTTCGTTTTTCTTTTTTAGAAGGTTTTTAACTTTTCCGGTTTCATTTCCACTTTTGCACTTTTGAAGTTAGCAAGATAGTCCCGATGGTTGTGCAACAGTGTCAGTGGGCTGCATGCCGCCGTATTGTACACTTACAAATGGTTTCTCTTGAGTGCTGTGCATGTCAGTCCGATAAAAAGGAAAAACGGTACCCTCAAAATACCAAAAACAGCCAACAACAAACTCCCACAAACTAAAATAGCACAGGCTAAGAGCACTAGTAGTGACCCTGCACACCTCTGGGGGCGGGGGGTGTCTGCACTCCACGTTCAGAACCATGGCAAACATGGAAGCAGGTGTTGTCCTTGGTCCCCAGACTCCCTTCAAGTCACCTGCTGTCCCTCCCCTGTCCTCAGGCCGAGTTGTTCTCAGTCTGTCTTCTCTTCCATGATCTTCACATGCTTGGAGAGTGCTGACCTATCTTTTGGTAGAATGTTTCTCAGTTTGGGTCTATGAGCTGGCTTTTTGTGAATCAATTGAGGTTCGGCATTTTTGGCAAAAATACCATAGAGTTGACTTTGTGTGCTTCCAACTGCACCATCTCAGAAGACACCTGACCCAGGACATGGGTTTGTTCCTTCACTGGCGACGCTGACTTTGGTGAGAGTTCCGGTGGTGGTTGCCAGGTGTCTTCAGAGGAAAGTTAGTATTTTCTCCCTCCGTAACTAGCAGATATCTTGAGGGGAGTTGCCTTTGAAACTATGTAAATATTCTGTTTTCCCAGCAGCTTTCATTCAGGTGTGTGCACTCATCGATAGATTGTTGCCTGAAACAGTTGAAACTGTGGGGTCCGCAGGGAGTTTTCTTCCTTAAGCCCATCTAAATATGTTTTTGTAACTTTTTGTTTTGCCCAGGTTAAGTAAGATGTAACCTAAACCAATAAAAACTAAAAATGGAATCTCATCAGTTTTCATGGGAAGGGAAGAAAAGGCATGTGGAGACGAGGAATAAAGGAAGCAAAAGCCAGAAAAGAAGGAAAATGGAATCAGAGAGAAAATGGGATATTAAAACACAACATAAGATTGCAGAAGTCAACCAAAATACTTGGGGGTTGGTCCGGCACCTGCGAATAGGTGGAACTCATTTCCGAATGATCGGTTTTATGTAGAAGGGAAAATCTGGTGAGGTGGCGTTTTCAGAGCTCTGCCTGAAAGGAAGTAGCATGGCCGCGTGGGGAGCGGACGGGGCGAAGGTGGATGGCAGGCTCTTCTGGTCTGGAGATAGCGGGAGTGGCATCAGCACAGTCCCTCAAGCGAGTCCTGCCATTCTGCGCATGCCAGGAGCTGCAGCGAGTAGCCGCTTCGTGGTTACAGACGAATGTTATTGAGTGGGCAGGTGCAGAGCAGAATTCAGCCAACGGCGGGGGTGCTCGGTGGTACCCCAGCGGTCATGCAATCGCTCCATGCAGCCGAGCAGCCTCAAAATACAAACAGCAGAAACTGACGTGATCGGTGAAATCTACAAACCCACCGACTTGGTAGGAGGTGCTACTCTCCCTCAAACCCAATAGAGGAGCAGAAAACAATCAGGAAGGATGTGAACAATTAGGACCCCATCCAGAGCGGGCTTTAGTGTGTGTGCACCCAGGTCGCAGGTGCACGCACTCAGATCCCCCCTCCAGCCAGCAGGAGACGTGCTTTCTTGACACGTGTGTAGCTGCTGAACAGATGAGCGAAAACAAACACAGATCTCGGGGCGCCTGGGTGGCTCAGTCCTTTCAGCGTCCAACTCCGGTCACGATCTCCGAGTCGTGGGCTCCGAACCCCTTGTCGGTCTCCCCACTCAGCGGGGAGACTGCTTGGGATTCTTTCTCTCCCCCCCCCGCCCCCCGCACTTTCTCTGAAATAAATAAATCTTTCCAAAAAAGCAGTATCAGTCCCGAAGGATTCCGTGCAGGCCGGGCCAGTAGGTTAGACAGCAACAGTAGGAACAGTGGACCTGCCCACATGTGTTGGGAAACGAAAGAACATTTCCCCAGAGTAACATGCTCCAGATACGAAGTCCAAAAGCACAGAGATGCCATAGGAAGTTCCCAACATGCGCTCGCCCAACAAAGCTCACCCCCCGCCCCCCCCCCGCCGTGAGGTGGCAGGTGGCTGCCCGCCTATCGGCCGACATGCATCCAGGTAGAGGCCGTGTGCGGCTCCGTGTGCAGCAGGCTTCTCTTGATGACCCCCACCTCCTTTTCTGCTCGAAGGTGCCCCTGCCGGGTGCTGAGCCCAACTGCGGCCCGGAGGAATACAAGCCTGACGGTCTCGGCCTGTGCTGCAGGAAGTGCCCGGCCGGTGAGTCCCAGGGTGTCTTCTAGAGCCTCGCGGGCCGGCCCTCCTCAGCTGGCGAAGGGAAGCTGTGGGTGCTTGGAGCAGAGCTAGAGGCTGGCGCTGGAGGCTGGGTGGGGAGACCCCCGCTGGTCAGGTGGGTGGACCTCTCCTTGGCAGCCAGCCACCCCCTCTGGGCCCCCACTGTGGGGGACTCTCGTGGGAACAGGGCCGTGGGCTTGTTTTGTTGGGAGCGGTGCCTTCAGGAAGATGGAGGACAACGTGAGGGTGCACGGCCAGGCCGGATACTCCTAGCTGCCCTCCCGCTGGGGTGACCGAGGAAGGGGGTGCCTAGCGGGGCGGGGACGACCACTGTCCTCAGGCACAGCGTGTCCACGGAGCCTTATTCCCCTGTCTGACGATGATCTGAGTGAGCCCCACAGGGCAGGTGGGGGCCGCAGCCTCAAGCGCCTGCTCTGCCCCCCGGCCACGCCACCTCACCTCCTCTACACTCTCAGACAGGTGTGCCCACACTATCAGTGAGAGTGCTTCGCGGATCTCCTCTTTGCGGGGGCCAACCCCATACCACTACCCATCAGCACCCGCGTCCCCCACCCCTCGCCCACTCTCCTCCAGTGCAGGGCTCCCGTTCTGGGCACCGAACGTCCACACCTGGACCACTCAACCCACACGCTCGCCCCACACCTGTATATACAGCAGGCGTGTGTGCGTCCACACCTGTGCACACCTGCACACGCACACAGCTCACGTGGGCACGAGTTACGTGCTTCTGCTGGAAACCTTGTGAACTCAGCCTGTGTGCAAAATGCGGGTCGAGACAGGCTCCTCGCAGCAAGGTGTGATTGGCTCAGCTAGAGCGTTTGCACGAGGCAGCCCATCCCTGGGGGGTCCTCTGGGACTGGTCAGAGACCTCTGTCTCTGGACCTCCAGTGTGCCCTGTAGATGAACCGGAAGCTGTCCAGCCCACCCCGGGGAGCTGGGGTGAACACACAGACGTTGTCGGGCTCTCGGGGGGCTCCCGTGTGTGTGCTCAAAACCATCCGCTGACGTGCGTTCCAGGAGTGGTTGAACACCGCGGGCACCACGTCCCCAGGGGCTGTGTGGCCAAGCGTCAGCCCAGAACATTCCAGGGAGATAGTGGAGAGGGCTGGTCCCCAAGTAGAAGCCTCCGGGGTGGGGTCGGGTCTGTTCTGGGCCCCCACCTCACCTCTGTGTCCCCCCCCTTCACAGGCTTTCATGTCAGCAGACACTGCGGTGTAAACCATGGCATGCCAATATGTGACCCATGCGAACCCGGAAGCTTCCTCACGTACCCAAACGGGGAGACCAGCTGCCAGCCGTGCGCTAAGTGTCGGGAGGGTAAGTGCGCTACAGTCCGGCACAGTGGGATCCTTGGATTTGAACACATAGCCCCCTTCGCCTCAGCTATCGACATTGCCCCAGAAGGAGTTATGCACAAGGACAGAGCTGCCAGAGTGCCAGTCACGAGGCGTTCGAACCATGATGATGTGCGCCTGTGGTTGAAGTACCAGGCTACCCAGAGTCAGGACTGTAGATGCTGTGTGCAAGAATGATCTCCAGAAGTTTGTCTCCGTGTCTGTGTGTGGGCCACAGAGGGTTTGAAAGATGGAATTGTTTTAAAAAGTACCATTTCTATTAGCAAAGACAAACTAAGATACTTTGAGGTGAATGTAGCAAAGGGTGTATAAAATGTTTATGTGAACAAACAACATGTAAGAAGCCCTGCATATGCAGAGAAATACAAGCTTATATGTGAGAAGACGCTACGGTCTGAGGATGTCAGTTCTCCGTGAAAGGATTCGTAGATTCAGTGCATTCCCAGGAAAAGTCCCAACAGGACCTACCGACTCATCGTGCTGTATAGTTTAAATACACAGTTTTTATTTAAAATAAAAAGTAGCCGCAACAGGTTTTTCATGAAATCGGATGAGCTGACAGTTGTCCAAACACTCAGGGAAGGAAAGAGCGCACCGTCTCTCCCCGGTGTAATGAGTCAGTGCAGAGAGACAGAGGGACGGCGTGATGTTTAGGTGTGGGTGGACGGCTGGGCCAGTGGAACAGAGTGGACAGCCCGTGAAAGGTCACGTGTGGCCCGGTGACCGAGCCCTCCACAGGAGCAGGGGCGGCATCTCCAGCACAGACCGCCGGCCGCCGATAGAGCCGGTGCCCGTGCAGGACGCAGGCCGGAAGCTCCCGCCATGCACACAAGTCCATTCCCAGATGCACCCCAGGCCGTATGTGAAAAGTCGGGCTATAAGAGCAAAACATAAAGAGTGTTCATGTCCTCGAGGCAGCGGAAAAACGTCCTACGGGGGTCTGAAAAGTCATAAACCATACAAATGAGGTGGGTACGTGTGACTGCGTTCAATCGACCGACTTCTGTTCATCGTAAGACACCCACGCTTGGAAATTAAGCCATGAAGTGAGAGAACGTACTTATGATACAACTCACCCACGTTCACATCCAGAACCAGCAAATCAATAAGGAGTGTGAAAACACACTTGACTTACGTGGAGGGACAGATGCACCCAAGAAGATGGGACATACCCAGCCAGGAAACGTGTAGAAAGCTTGGAGTAGGTGGACAGACGTACTGTCCTAGCAGACGGACAGCGTTCTGGCGTGGGGGCCGAGGGGAGCGAGGACTCACCCCCAGGCACGCGTAGGAGGGCGTCCACTCTGGAAACAGTCTTGGCAGAGTTGGTGAAGTTGAAGATGGGCCAAAACCTCTGCCCGCCCTCCCCATGTCCTGATCCGGACTCGGCCAGTCCCTTGCCCGTGTGTGCTGAGAGCTGGGGAAGGGTCTGCAGTAACGTACAGCCAGCAGCAACCCCGAGGTCCACTGATGGAGAGTTGGGTCCCCGGAGGAGCACGCTGTGGGACCCGGCCCAGTGTGGGGTTCGCGGCGTGAATCGGCCCGAGTTGTGTCTTGCCCAGCGCGTCCAGTCTCAGGAAGAGCGAGAAAGTAGTGACGGGCTGTGGAGTGCTGAACCCGGGCTGTGGGTGGGACGTGGTCCCCAGAGGGGCGTGTGGTCCTCTCTTGTTATCCTCTGTATCTGGAATGTTGTTGCTGGTCTCAAGCCCGGAGGAAGGGCTCTGGGGGTGGTCATCAGCACGGCCATGGTGGATATTGCTGGCCTGAGGAGGGGTCCCTCTGTCTGCCCTTCTGTCTCTGAGGTTTTACTCACTTGGCATCCCTGGCGATGCTGTGCTCTTCTCTGTGGGGCAAACAAGGTGAACGGGACCAAAGGGGTGGTTTCTTAGCAGGTGGCCCTGGGCCCTCACCAGAATTCAGGTGTGAGGTCTGGCTATTGGCTCCTCTTCGCCCCTGTTTAGAAGGCCGTGGAGGGGGAGGACAGTTCCCATGCAAGGTGCTTGGCGCAGTCTGGTATGGGCGGGGACGGTCCATTCCCCCGGCGCTGACCCTCAGCCCTCTCCTTTCAGACCAGGAGATGGTGGCTGCGTGCACGCGGACCAGCAACCAGCAATGTCAGTGCAAGACCGGGAGCTTCTACTGCGACTCCCCAGACTGCACGGAGAGTTGCTACCGGTGTCGAAGGTGCTGGGGGCTTGGGTGTGGGCTTCCCCCCCCCCCCCCCGTATTCACAGTACCAGACCCTAAGTCCCCAGCAGTGGTGGAGACGGTCCAAACACGGGCAGCGATGAGTCCCTGAGGGGCAGAGGGCGTGGGAGGGGTCCAGTCTCCGGAGCAGAGGCCCAGGGAGGGGAGGAGGCTAGCCAGCGAAGGTTCCGGGGGAAGTGAGGTCGAGGCAGGTGGAACGGCAGCAGAGCGGCACGGCCACAGCATCGTGAGCCTCCTGTGGCTCCGTGACAGGGCCACAACGGGGCGGTGTGAAAACCAACAGAGGTGTGTTCTCTCACAGTTCTGGAGACCGGCAGTCTGAATCCAGGTGTCAGCGGGGCCGTGCTCCCTCCGCAGACTCTAGGGGAGGACCCTGCCTCGCCTCTTCCAGCCTCTGATGTTGCCGGCACTCCTCGGGGCTCCTTGGCTTATCCTCCATGTCTGCCTCTGTCTTTTCGAGGTCATCTTCGCGCGTGTGTGTGTCTCTGTCTTCCCGTGGCCTCCTCTCTGTCTCATACACACTTCCCTCTTGTAAGGACAACAGTCTAGGATGGAGGCCCACCGTAGTCTGGTGTGAGCTCCTCCGTCATGAGAGCATCTCTGCACACACCCTTCTGAGGTTCCGGGTGGGCACGGGTTTTCGGAGGACCTTCTGGGGACGCTGACGGTGGCAGAGGCACGTTGAAGAAATAGCTCATGTTTGTGAGGCACGTTGTAAACTGATAGGACTCAGACTGTGCTGAACGGTAGTTTCCTGTAGCTGCAGGTGCAAAGTAGGGACTGCTTTCAGGTCCAGTTCGATCAAGGCTCTGGCTACTCTGCATTCGCTTGCATGTCCCCTCTTCCATGCGCTTCACCTTTGGGTAACTTCTTTCTCGATGGAGATCGAGGTGCAGCTACCGCAGGCCAGTCCTCACAGCCACATACAGCGCTACCCAGAAACAGAGAGGCTTCCCCCACCCACCCTCCCCGTGTGTCACAGAGCCTGGGACAGAGCTTTACTCTTCAGTGAGCCACTTTGGGCCAGACAGCCGGGGAGATGCCAGGCAGTGACGGCCTGAAGGCTGGCAGGCCATCGTGGGAGCTGGGGCTCCTCCTAACCCCTGACCTGCGGGTGGTGAGAAGAATGTTTGGGGCTGCGTCCAGGCAGGGGGGATAATGCTCCGGGTTTCCTCCGTCTTCCAGATGTTCTGGCGCTACCCTTCGGCCCTGCAATGCCACAAGTGATACAGTCTGTGACACAGAGCCTGGTCCAGAGACCCCAGGTAAGAGACGGATGCCCTGTCTTCCATCCAGGTCCACAGACCTTTCCCGTGAAGGTGAGGCGTTGAGGCTTTGCAGGCCTGGGTGCCCTTAAAACTTGCAGGAATAGACAGGGGGCTGGATTTGGGTCATGGGCCACGGTTCACAGACCTCTGAATCCTTGGTGACACGCTGAGGCTCCTGTCCTTGGCACGCGCCGGGCCGCGTGGCCGACAGGGCAGCTCCCTGCTGGCGTCCTGCCTGGCGTCCAGCGCCCCGCGGAGCGGGTGGGGGGGTGGAGTGGCTGGCTTCCGTGAGGCCTGCGGTTTTCTCCCGGTGAGTGAGCACCTCTTCCGTCTCTCCTTTCACGGGATCCCCAAGGCCAGGCCAGGTCCGTGCCTTGAGGGGCGCTCCGCTGGGTCCCAAGACTTTGAGGCAGGTGCAAGCCCGGAGCAGAAGTGAGCCCCAAGGCTTTGGGCCTCTTGTGCCGAGTGTCCTTGCGAGACGCATGCCTGTTATAAGCTGACTCGTAGGCGGGTTTCTTTCTCAGATTTGACAGTTAGAGCGGACCCCTGAGCAATGTGGTGCGAGGGGCTCCGATTCTCTGCGGGGTCCAAAATCCACAGGGAGCCTTTGATTCCCCCAAGAGTTGAACGACTAGCAGGCTCCTGGTGAGTGACGTCTCCGTGGCCACACGGACGGTTGATCAACCCCTTTGTCGTATGTGAATTGTGTCACATATACCGAAAGTGGTATTGAGGAGATCGTAAGGAGGTGCAGACGCGGTGACGGTACCGTACTGTATTTACGGGAAAACTCCGCACGTGCGTGGACCCTGGTAGTCGAAGCCTGCGTTGTCCTGAGGGGTTGGCTGTATGCCTAGAGGGTGGCGGTGACTTACAGAATTTCGGTACAGTCTCTTTGTGTCGCGAGTGTCTCCTCGGGGGGGGCGGGGGGGCTGCCTTCTTAACTGTTGCTCAGGAGTGTTGGAGGACACGCCCTTCGTGTCCATGGGGTCCCTTCACCGCTGCGTCCCGTGCGGTTGGGCTGAACGCTCAGGGGTGTTGGAGGACACGCCCTTCGTGTTCATGGGGTCCCTTCACCGCTGCGTCCCGTGCGGTTGGACTGACGCTCAGGGGTGTTGGAGGACACGCCCTTCGTGTTCATGGGGTCCCTTCACCGCTGCGTCCCGTGCGGTTGGACTGACGCTCAGGGGTGTTGGAGGACACGCCCTTCGTGTTCATGGGGTCCCTTCACCGCTGCGTCCCGTGCGGTTGGGCTGAACGCTCAGGGGTGTTGGAGGACACGCCCTTCGTTTTCATGGGGTCCCTTCACCGCTGCGTCCCGTGCGGTTGCTGCTCGTGTGTCCTGTGTGAGAAATCTTTCCTCACCTCGAGGGATTCTGTATGGTTTTACCTTTCGGATTTTGTTCTACAATGAACCGGCAAGGTGTGGGGTAGGAGCTCAGGGCTCGCAGTGTCTTTCCTGTCTGCACATACTCGTGAACCAGGATTGTGTTTTGCAAAGACATTCCCTTCCAGCTGCAGCCAGTGTCCGTTGGTTGGAAAGCGAGCATCTCTGTGTGAGGCTGTCGTCCTGTCCCGTCTTGGGCCGCGTCCACCTTTCCAGCGGGCCCTGACGTCTGAGGCACAGGCTCCCCTCACTCTTCCCCCAGATCGTCCGGCTGCTGTGGGACGTTGGGGGTCCTTTTATGCTGCAGCGTTGGCTTGTTGATTTCCACACAAGATTTTGAGTCGTGTCACTTGCACTTTTAAAGGATATTTGAACAGCAGAGGTTGAAGAACCCATTAGGAAGGGCCTCATCTGCGCATGAAGGAAGTCTGCATGAGACAGTGGCATCACGTGAACGATTTGCCCCATGGTCCGACCCACCCAGCCCCGGCTGCCGACGCCCATGACATCAGGGCGCTGACCATCCAGGCTCTAATGGGCCTGCCCTGCCTCCTGCGTCCGTGTGTCCATATGTGCTGTCCCTGCCGTGATGTCACCACGGTGCAGCCAGACACCCGAGTGGTTATAGCAGATGTTCCCCCGGGTGGACCTGCCCAGTCGCTCGGGCCCCCATGGGTGGGCCTTGCTGCAGTCGGGAGTGGCCGGCCTCTGCCTGCTGCTGCTGCAGGTGCAAATCCCAGGCCCCGTCCTGGGAAACCAGGCCCTCCAGCCGCTGTCCTGGGCGTGCGGACCTCCTGCTGCTTCCAGCCACCTGAGCAGAATCCCACGTCCTCTCAGTCCGGGGTCCTCGTCTGCGACGCAGGAAGCCTGAGCCTCTGCTGCCTCCCTCTAGGGACGGTCACGATGATGACCAGCGGGAGACGGGGCTTGGGGCCCGGAGTGACCGCCGTGCTGCCATCCCTCCCGGAGCGGGGATTTTCTGTCGCCCGTCACTTAAGTGAGAAAAGCGTGCCTGACCCTGCCCCACCGTTCTCTGTTATGTCTCCTTCCAGGAGAGAAGAAATCCCAGTATGTGTCCGGCTACATCGTCGCCGTCGTCATCGCCGTTCTCCTTTTCCTCATCATTTACTGCTGTAAAGGACAACGGAAATTAGCGCCAGGTCCGTCCTGGGAAGGCAGCGTAGCAACCGCCTCAGGAGATCCGGTGGGGAGGCCTGGGGGTGGGGGGTCCCCGATGGGGCTTTTGAGATTAAAACACAGCTGTGTTCATTGTCTCAGTCTCCTGTCTGAGCTCGGGGTCTGCCGCCTGCTCCGGACTCAGGTCTTAAGACCCGCATCTCTGGTCAGCTGGCTGGAGACACCGTGTCCGGGGTTCTGGAGGCCAAGGGGCAGGAGAGACTGGCGCTGTGTCATCGTGGGGGTGCCCGGAGGGAGGCAGGGCTACTGGGTGTGGGGAGAACACCGAAGAAGCTCAGCCCCTGTGCTCACCCCCTGTGCTCCCTCCTGTCCTTACCTCCTGTGCTCACCTGTTGTGCTCCTCGCAGGTGTGTGGCCTCACCAGTGGCTGGTCCGCTTCTGGAAGGGTAAGGTGGCTCTTTCATATGTTCACAGCAGTTTCTCGCCTCACAGAAGTCATTGTCCCCACTGACACCGGTTCTGTTCCTTTCTCTTCTTGTTGGTCTTCAGGACGGGCAGAAGGACCAGGCAGCACTGTACGTATTGCCGTGCGGTTTCCCTAACGGGCGTGGCGGGCCGTGGCCGCAGCCGAGTCCCAGAAGACATCCCGGGGGTGGGTGCGCGGGAGCCCCTGAGCTTCAGCCCCGTGTGCTCCCGCCTTACTGGAGCCCTAGAATGTGCTGGAAGAAGGCTTACGTTCTGCCGGTCGGGGCCAGAGTGGAAAGCGAGGCACAGCGGGGCAGAGGGCTCCGCGCGAGCGTCCCGGGCTGCGTAAGCAGGGCAGGGCGTGCTGGGGACCGTGAAGCAGTAGAGCGTGTAGCCCCCAGCTCTGCGGGCCGGAGTCTGGCATCAGCCGCGCGGGGTGGCTCTTTCAGAGGCTGTGGGGAGGGCCCTTCCTGCCTCTTCAGTCAGGCTGGAAACCCCGGTTGATCTAGGGCTGAGCGTCTGTGTCTCCGCGTCAGCCTCCCGGAGGACGCTGCCCACTGGCGCGGGCTCACGGTGGTGCAGCGTGAGCTCCTGCGGTCAGGCCCTGCTAGCGGGCACAGAGCTCAGGGCGTGGAGCCCCAGGCACGACACGCGGGTGCTGCGGTTGGGTCCCCGACCACGGCCGTAAAGCACGTGGCACCACGGAGCCAGTCAGATGAATCGTTCCCGTCATGGGGGGGTGTCCAGAAGTGCTCCCACCACAGTGTAGACTGTTAAGTGCAGTAGCGTTCTTTCTCACACCCTACTTAAAAGATGCTCTACTGCCGGGGCTCCTGGGTGGTCTGACTCTGGATCTCAGCTCAGGTCTTGATCTCGGGGTCGTGAGTTCAAGCCCCAGGTTGGGCTCCATGCTGGGCACAGGCTCTACGTGGCATGCGGGACACTTTATTGCTAATGAGTGCTCCCCGTCATCTGAGGTCCCAGCACGTTGCACAGGTCACGCACAAATACAGTCCTCACGAATCAGTTACGCACTGGGCAGGTAATACCAGAAGGTGACCTGGAGACAGAGCGAGCAGATGCCGTGGGGAAGATGGCGCCCCCAGCCCGCTCAAGGCAGGGTCGCCACAGACCCTCCACCTGTGGGGAAGCGGTAGAACACGGTCTGCCTGTGTCTTTGGGGGGCCACTTTCAGCCCCCCACAGGCTTGGGTTGGGGGTCTTGGGACTCCCCCCCAGGAGTTGGTGGCAGAGTGGGGAGCTCACCCCATGCGCTGTTCTCCAAAATTTCCCATTTTCTGTCTCCCCATGAGGCACGGGTGTTTCCCCCAAGCAGTGGCTCGGGGGTACGTGGGCTTCGTGCCCGAGAGACACGACCTTGTTCTTTACCACAGATTTGCCGTCAGCACAGTGAGTCGCTGCTGCCCTCGAATCCTGAGAGGGACGGGCCAGACCCTGACTTAGAAACGTCCTCGTCGTGTCACCAACTGGAGGAGGACAGCGCCGCCTTGCAACCCGAGCCCGGTCCCCAGCCGGGCCCCTCAGAGGAGGCGGAGGAGGGTGCCGCGCTGCAGCAGATGGTGGTCGGGGCGAGCCCCGCGGCCCCAGAGCAGGCGCTGTGCGCTGTGGCTCTGGCTGCCCCTGGGCCGCAGGACCAGCCCGCGGCGTCCCTGTCCCTCAGGGCCCTGGAGCAGGTACATGACCCGTCTGGGTGGGCGTGAGGAACGGCAGCTTCTTGCTTATTGAGCACCTGCCGTGTGCAGACGCCGTGTTCAGTGCGGACGGGCGTGCTTTTGCACAAGTCCTGTACGCGTGTCCTGGGGCGGCTTCCACAGCGGGCTGTGTGCTGTCTCCACGTCCTGGAGGCTGCAAGTCCAGGGACAAGGTGTCGGCTGGGCTTCTGCTGAGGCTGCGAGGGCCATCGGGGCCAGGCCTCTCCCTCGGCTGCTGCTGGCGTCTGGCCGTCTTCGGGGCTTTGTGGAGTGTGGAACCGTCACCCCGGCCTCCGTGTCCGTCTTCACGGGGCATCTCCCTGTGTGTCAGTCCATATCCTGATTTCCCCTTATCCTGAGGACACCAGTCCCGATGGAGTGAGGCTGACCCTCACGACCTCGTCCTAACTCCTTGTCCACCAAGGCCCTGTTTCCAACCATAGTCACGTGCAGAGGTGGGGACTTCAGCGTCCGGGGTTACAATTCTGCACATAGGAGCCCCAGTGCACCTGCTGTCCGAACGGGCTGTGACACCGAGGTGGGCACAGAGGCCCAGAGAGCGTCCTTGTCCAGGTCCCGTGGCTGCGAAGCAGCGGGACCGAGGAGGCCGGACACCACAGCCTCCCGAGTGCGTGGCGGTCTCACATCGGCCAGCACCTCCATGTGCCAGCCGCGGCCTCTGCCTAGCAGGGGCGTCGGGGGGAATGGCGAATGCACACACCACCCTGGATGGACCGAGCGGGCTGGGCTCGTTTTGGGGGGAGCCACGGTCCCCATCCTCTGTGGTGGGGCAGCGGGCGCTGTCCTGCGTGTGCCCCCTGAATAGGGTTTGACGAGAGCCGACTCCTGCTGCGTGGTCTGGGGAGTAGGGCTCTTCGGGACGAGGGGAGAGCGTGTGCATCAGAGGGACAGAGTCAGGGTTTGGGAAAGGACAAGGCCCCGTGTCTGAATCCTAAAGGCAGGGCACGGGGGAGGATTTGAGGGACAGGGTCCCATGGAAGAGATGGGGGCTCCTGTGGTGCATGTCATGGCCCCCGTGCTCCCCTGGTGTGGGCGTGGAGGTTGCAAACTCTCCTTTGGAGACTGGGTTCCTGGGCCGAGTGCCCGTAGGCATCACTGCACGGAGAGCCCCCGACTTTCTTCAGCTTCCCCGCCGGCTCAGAGTCGAGTCCGTAGAGAAGTTAGGACCCTTGCCATCTCAGCGGGAGGCCCGCAGTGTCCCTGTCGGTCTATGCCACGAGAGCACCTCTGTTCTTAGCCTGTCTTACGGCCGCGCAGCCCCTGCCACCACGGGGAGGCACGTGCGGGTATGAGGCCGAGCTGGGGTCTGGAGGCGCGGGCCTCGTGCCCGCAGTGGGTGGCCTGACGCTGACGGGGAGCCTGACGTTAAGCAGGGGGCAAGCGGGCGTTGGAGCTGCTGCTCACGGGCCGTCTGCATTGGCATTGGCCTCCGCTAGGAGACCGTCCTGATGCCCATCTAGTGTTTCTTGGTGCATCTGTGTGGACAGGTGTGCTCTCTGTTCGTAGTACCTGGAGCACAGCGGGTCACCCCAGGTGACACAGTCAGCGGGCACCTGCCCGCCCACCCGAGCAGGGGCTCCTGTGCTGCCTCCACGTCCTGGGCGTGTCCTGGGGGAGCGTGACTCGGGGGACACACGTGGGCTGTGAGCTCTCGGCCACCCGTGGTGGACTCCCTGAACGCCTTCTTCCCCACGTGGAGCCTCCCCTGCCCCCACCCTGCTGCCGCCTCAAACCAGACTGTGGTTCTGTTTCCGCCACACGGTTCTTCCTTCTCCTGCAATGCTCTTTTCTTCTCTCCACAGGAGTATGAAACTAACTATTTTGTGAAAGATTCGTCCAATGAAGGTACGGAATCTGAATCAGTCGTTTGTAGGGACCGTTAAGGCTTCGTCTCGTTGGCCTGAGTGCCAAGTCCTGGTGTCCTTGGTTCTGAGAGGGGGACGCCTGCCTGCACAAGGCCGCAGGGCCGTCTGTCAGCCCGACGTGCACTTTCTCGCACTCAGGGGTGACACTAGGGGAACAGCATTTGTCCAACAGTTTTGTGGGGTTCACAGACCTGGAGTACCGCTTTGATTGGAGGGTGCGTTCGTGTTTTTAAGGAGAAATAATTGGGGTAGGAATACTCGTTCCAACCCTCGACGGGTAGGCCCCCTCTTGGCTAGGACGCTGTGTCTTGCTGGCGTTCTTGGAGGATTCTCGAGACCTGCTACGTGACAGGTGCTTTTTGGTTTCTCATCTTCGCTCCCAGCTCTGCAAGACCACCTGCTGGACAGGTTTAAGAACATGGCATTCTGAAACCCCGAGAGGTTACAAAACTTGCCCCAGGTCTCAGATCCTGACCATGGTCCCCAGCCAACGCCAGGGGGCCTTCTCAGTCCTGAGGTGTCTTACAGCCTCTCTCTGGGTCAAGGGACAGAAGAAGGGCAGGTGACCCGCAGTGGACTGCAGATCCCATGCAGCTCCCCACTTTTCTGCATCCTTGGCTCCTTCTCCCAGACTCGAGCAATGAGCCACAGGCAGGGCAGGAGCCATGGCCCCACTCAGTCTCCCCGCCCCGGGACCCGAGTTCTGGGACATCAGCGGGTTTCGCACAGGACCCCCCACCTCCTGGGTGTGGTGTACTGGCCGGTGCCCAGGCCCAGGGGAAGCTGGAGACACCTGCGACCGCACCCCTGGGGAGCAGCGATAACAGGTGCCACAGGCGGTCCTCCCAGAACTGTCAACAGCCCTCCTCTTTGTTTTTACTTTCTTCAGGCAGGATCTACTATGGATTTGAAGAACGGATTTCCGATAAAGACTGGAAAACATTTATGAGGCTTGTCGGCCTGGAAGACATTGATATTGAGAAATGCGAACGTGAAAACCGTAACGATGTGACGGAGCAGCATCACCAGATGCTCCTGAGGTGGAGAACCCAGCTGGGCCGGGGAGCGTCTGTGTTTAAACTGTTCGCCGCCCTCCATAAGATGCAGCTGCATATGCATTTGGAAAATATCATAAACGGGTTACTTGCGGAAGGCATCCTGGGCAGACGTGGGGACACCTCAGATTAGATCTGGCTCAGGGTTAGGCCTCTAAGTGGGATCCTGAATGGAAGTGATCTGACCTCCTTTCCCAATTTATACCTTACTGGAAACTTCTTGAATTCCTGATATAGCTGGAGAAAGTGTGCAATGGGGAGATCAGTTCTATGTGCCAGGGAGAGTGGTTCCTGCCAGGACAAGATTAATTGTGGGGACTGTCTGTGGCCAAGGTGGCAGAGGTGGGCGGGATCTAAGTGGAATCTAGGAGTCCTGAGCTGGTTGGGCACTGTGCTGGCTCCCCTCACATTCTCCAGCCCTTTCCCCAGCCACTGAGGCTGGACTTTGGCTTTTTTCCTTGGTCACGTCCTAGATCTCAGAGATCTGGGATGTCCCCATGACCTAGAACACGGCAGATGTGTTACTAAGGTTCTCCTAAATAAGTAGGTCACTAAATAACTCAGTGACCTGCAAGCAACTCCTGTTATAATATCTGTTGTATATGTTTCATTTTTTATTTTTAAGTGTAGTTAACATTGTTAGTTTTAGGTACAGAACTTAATGATTTAATATTATGCTGTATTTATCACAAGTATAGATTCCAGTTATATTATTGCATTTTTTTCTGTATTGTTTTCTTTGTATTTATTTTTTTTCGAGAGAAGGAGGGAGGGAGGGAAAGAGAACAATTGGGCGGAGGGTCGTATTTATAGTTTTTTTGAAGGTTTCTTTAATTTAGCTTAGAGTGTGTGTGAGCAGGGGGAGGGCCGGAAGGAGAGCGAGAGGCAATCCTAAGCCAACTCCCTGCCCAGTGCAGATCTTGACCCTGGGCTCCATCTCACAACCCCAACATTGACTTGAGCTGAAATCAAGAGCCAGGTGCTTAAGCAACTGAGCCAGTGAGGAAGCCCTCTAATTAAGTTTTACCTAATAAAATTTATATTTTTAAACAGTGTTTCCTTTTCTTTCTGATGGTTACACAACCTGGGTGTGAATCCTTGGCAGGGGCTTCATGCACAGAGGAAGACATGGACCCCAAGGTATAATTTGCCCGAGTGAGGGGCTCTGGACTGAGGATCAGAGGCTGGAGAAGCCTCTTCTGGTTTGTGGTATCCCCCAGGGTGTCTGTGTCTGGAAATGGCGGTGCTGTCCTCCCACTCCCTGCCTCAGAGTGTGAGCTCCACTGTGCCCTCCTCACCCCACACATCGCCAGTCCTTGGAGTTATGATGCGTGGAATTGCCTGCTGCTTCCCATCCAGCACCAAGCCTCTTCAACTCCCAGTTAAAGTAAATGCCAAACCCAATCCGTCAGCTCAGAGGTGGGTCGCACCCACTCCCTCGTAGCCCCCACATCCGTCCCAGGGTTTGCTGCTTCCTGGGGCTCTCCCGAGACTCTGTGCTCACCCCGCTCATGCAGGCCGGCGTTCACTCTCCTCTAGCCGACTGAAAGACTTAAGCGTTGCTTTCCTCTGGGTCTCCTCTGTCTGTTCTGCCACCACTCAGGATTCTGAGAGTTCTAAAGCAGAAATCCAGCCCTGCCCGGTCCTGTTGGAACACTTCAGCGAGCCCATGCCATTCTGTATTTGTTTATTTGTATTTATTTTTCATTTTTTCATGCCATTCTTGACTCTGCTTACAAGATGCTTCAAGAAGGTGGAGCCTTCAGGCCCCATCTCTTGCCAGGGCTGCTCCAGCACGTCCTGCACTAACATGAAGTTCAGTGTCCGGCTTTCTGCCGGCCTCATCTGCTGGACGGTACTGTCCCTGGCATGCACTTCCCACCCATCCCCAATCCCATCTTCTTTGCCTCCTTCCACCTAGTCCTCCGTCCAGGCCAGCCCATTCCTGTCTCTGGGCGGCTCTGTCTGACCGGCAGGCGGGGGCCTAGGCCGGGCCTGGCCTGGGGCTGGGCTAGGTCTTGTCCCCGCGCCCCTTGGTGCAATGCTCACTTAAACAGGCATGCGTGAGCTCTGTCTTTGATGCCTGTCTCCCACACACGCCACACACGCCCACACCGGCACCGCACCCCGAGCCCCGCGCCCCGCGCCCGGGCGGGCCCTGGGTCTCCTAGCTTGGGACAAGGAACTTGTGACCCCCCCCGGGTTGGTCCAGGAAGCTGCGCGCGGAGCACTGAAAACTACAACTCCCAGCACGCACCGAGGCGGGGGAGTCCCGAGTCCGCGGTGGTTGCCTGGCGACCGGGCGTGTCCCGGAAGTCTGGCTGGGCGCTGGGCGGGACTTCCGGGGCGGTGGTTGCATCAGATTCTTGGAAGCTGGTACCGCGTCCGCTGGTTTGGAATTTCTAAGATGTCAGGTTCCTCTGGGGAGCAGGGTGAGTGCTCGCCGCAGGGCAGGTGGGACGACCCCGGGCCTGGGTGTTCGGCGGCTCCCCGGGGCGGGCATAAAATGACCCCGGGCCTGGGGGGCGGTTGGTCTCCGCGCCGGGCGAGCGATGACCCTGGTCCTGGGGGTTCGGCGGGTTCCCGGGGCGGCCTGGCGGGCGTTGACCCACCCCGGGACCCCCGGCCTGGGCCTGCGCTGCCCACGCCTCGCCGGGACGCCACTCGGCTCCGGGCGGTGCCGCGGCCACCCCCTCCTCAGCCTCCTTGGGCTCTGCCGGGGTCCTCTGCCGCCCCGCCACGGGGCGCTACCCCGCGTTTCCCTTAGCTGGTTCCTGGGCGGGACCTCGCCCCCTCCTGACCCCAGCTGTACTCTGGGACAGGCGGTGCCCCGGGTTGTTTCAGTTGGCGTCCAGCCTGGCAGCAAGCCGGGGGTGGGCGGAAGAAGCCGGGGTACGCAGACACACACATGAAAGGCTTCGGGTTTTACGAAGGCTTTCATCTGGCGCTCTACAGACAGTGGCCATTGGGCTCTGCTTGGTCAGAGCGTTATTACCGCACTTTACTGCCTGCCGCCTGGGAGGTTCCGGGAGCAGCTCTGCCCACCTGGGGCTCTGATGTCACCAGCGCGTGGACCAGCGGGTCCGCAGGCAGGCCTGGGAAGAGCAGTGGATCTTTTCCCACAGTCCCGCAAGCAGGCAAGACCAGAGATTGTCACCGGGATTCCTAAGTCTGGAGCAAACTTTGCATTGCAGAAATTGAGGAGGGTTTTTCTGCTCTTGGCTGGTGAACATGACCTTCGAGTGTGTCGGCCTGCCCATACTTCAGGCTGTGTGTGTCCTCTCTGCTCCTGAGTGTTCTGGGCTTCCAAGTGGGGAGCTCTGACCACCTGGGGAACCCTGTGATGTGGGAGGCACCCTCATGACGGGCTGCCGTCCCACACCAGCACCCACATCCAGGCTCGCTGTACCTCACCCGACAGGTGTGCCAGGATTCCAGCACTATCCCCACCTGCCTTAGGGCCAGGTGGCCCTGAGAAGTCCACCCAGACTCCAGTAAAACAGCAGCATGTTCACAGCCCTGACTCCAGAGCCGGTGTGGTCGGCCTGGGCTCCCAGCTCTGCCCCTTTCTCACGGCACAGAGGGATCGAGCATGCCACCTCAGAGGATGTGGACCCTTAGGGGGTCATCCCTCAGAAAGGATTTAGAGCAGCACCTGGCACAGGACAGATGCTGTGTGTCTGGGTTGAGACCTGGAGCTTGTTTCTCTGTTCTTTTTTTTTTTTTTTAATGCAAATATGGTTTTGCTTCATTTGTGAACAAAAATGACATGTTGGTTGTTTCTTTTGATTTTTTTAGAAGGTCAGGTTTTTAGAGCCTTCGTAAGAGTTGGCCTGTTTTTGGAGATTGATCTATAGATTGGAATTAAGCCCGCAGGATGTCTGGACAGCTGATACATTTTTTTTTTTTTTTTTTAGTCCTGTACCTTAGGGCAGTACTTCCCAGCCAGTGCTTGGGCCCAGGGCACAGCGTGCCTGCTCGTCCTTTACTGCTCGCCCCCCCCCCCCACCGGTCCCTAGGCTTCCTCCAAGGTTGAGAACCTGTGATAATCCCCTGAGGAACCAGGAAATGAAAGCAAATAGGAAAGGCTGTGTGTGTGGATACTAGAGTTGTGGACATGCTTGGTTTCCAGTTTCTGAAAATTTTTTATTCCGAAGGTTGGATTAGTCAAAAGTGACTATCTCCCCAGGCTTTTTTTTTTTTTTTTTAAGATTTTATTTATTTATTTGAGAGATAGTGAGCAAGAGAGAGAGAGTGAGTGCACATGAGCCAGGAAAGGGGCAGAAAAGCAGACTCTCTGCTGAGCAGGGAGCCCAACATGGAGCTCCATTCCAGGACTCCAATCCCAGGACTTGGGATCATGACCTGAGCTGAGGCAGACGCTCAACCCAACCGACTGAGCCACCCAGGTGCCCTCCCCAGGCTTTGCAAGGAGGTCCTCATTTAGAATATTCTTCCCATTTCAGCTCTTTCTTAAGTAGATTCAGAACGGCTGGTTCCCTGTGATGACACCGGGTTTGCAGCTTCCCCTTTGCTGCTCAAAGGCGAGCGTCCCATTGCAGGTTCCGCTTGCTTTAGAAAGACAGGTCTCATCCCTGAGGATGCCTAGGTGTATGGAGCGCCTCTCAGAGGCCTTGCCCTGCAGGGTCCAGGCAGTCTTTGGTGGCTTTGTGTCAGACTTGCCGTTTAACTCTCCGTGCCGTGTAAGTCAGAGGGTCTTTGTCACCATCGTATAGCTGGCGCTTTTCTCAGCGTGTCTCTTCCAGGCAGTGGTCTGAATACATCTGTGTGGCCTTTCATCCTGAGAATAACCCTTGTGCTTGGTACTGCTCTTATCTGCTTGTCTAGGCGAGAATCCTGCTGCTCTGAGAAGTTGTGTGATTTGTGCAGGGTCACACAGCTCGCCAGAGGCCGCGCCTGGCTTCCAGCCCTGCCAGTTTGACCGCAGCGGAGCTCTTAGCCACCATCGTGCACTGCCTTTGCTGATAATCTGAATGATTCCGTGCAGAAGAACAGCTAGGGCCCCCAGTCCAGAGTGTGTGTGAGGGCACACAAGATAAAGCCAATACGTGTTGCTGTGTGTCCCAAAGAAAACTGAAGCATACGTACTTACAGAATACAAATATTTGCTTATCTATGAACTCATGTTTCCATGTTTCCGAGTATTTACTTTTATTTGAGAGTCGTAAGAGATGGTGCCCTTGGGGTAGAGATTAAGCCATTTCAGTGTCGCGGTGACGCTGGTGCCGTCCAGCTGCCCTCTCATTAGCGGCAGACTGCGATTCTCATGAGAGGTCTGTGAAAGACATGAAAGAATGAAAATCCAGGGGAGAGCATCCTATCTTCTGTTTCAGTGGAGAAGTGTCACTGAGCAGTTCCCAAAGATTTACTTAGATAGTTCCTGTTTCCTCGCGGAATATACATTGAGCACCTGCTTTACTCGGCGGTGCTGGGTGCCGGAGGTCTGACCACACACGAGGGCGATCGCCCAGCTGCTCCTGGGCTGGCCGTCCAGCAGGGAGGCGGGTTACAGCAGTGAAGGGCCAGACCATAGGACGGGTCAGTGTCGGGGTGGGCTGGAACAGAGGGCCTCCCGCCTCGGTCCTGTCCCAGAGCATGCACTGCTTGGTGGGCCGAGAACTGTGAGGTTGTTGAGTCCGGGCTCTGGGACTACACGCTGACAGAACCTCGGCGGCTCCTTCTCTGCTGCGCATCCCACTGGCAGGATGGGAGTGTGGGGAGCCACAGAGGCGGCTCCACCGGGCCAGACCTGCAAGTAGCAGCAGTGGGCACTGGTCTGCTGGCCAGGCCCAGAGCCCAGAGATGGAGGACTGGGGCCAGGGAGCTCCCAGCACTCTGCTCCTGAGGAAGGGAGGGGTCGGCCATATCCCAACAGGGGTGGAGGCTGAGCCCTGAGGAAGAAAGAGGAGTGGGTGTTCCTGGCAGAGAGCACTGCTTTCCCGCAAGTTCCTGAGGCCAGGGGGCAGAGGAGGGCTGGAGATAGGTCGCAGGGCTGGGTCTGCAAGGGCCTTGAGCACGTCTTGGTGTTTAGGTCTTTGGGTTTTGGAAAGGTCACCTGCCCCTCCCCCACACGCAGGTGGAGCAGGACGACAGTGGCAGCAGTGGCAGCGATGGCATGAGAGGCGGGCAGGCTCGGGCACCAGGGCTGCTGCTGGGGGTGGGTGATGCGGGGGTAAGAGACAAGCACCCAAGCTTTAGCTCCGTAGGGGACGATGGACATGCCACTCCCTGGGACCTGTGCCTAGGTCTGGGGGGCAAGGCACGATGCCTAGGGACACCCATGGATGAGTGGTACCCGCCTTGAGAGGCTGGTGCTCAGGAGAGGTGGGCAGAGGAGGCATCAGGAGCCCTTGGCCTGTGGGAGGACACCCTGGGCTCTGGGCGAGGGTGGCATTCCCCCAGGTGGTGGAGAGCGGGGGGGCACACGCCTCTCTGCTCTCTGATATTCTATGTGGAGAAGGGATACATTCGGGAAGCCCTGTCCAGTCCCCTTTCTGAGAGCCACTTGGGTAGCTGATCATCCCTTTCAGGAAACGGTATGGGCGGGGCCAGGAGGAGGGGCTGCAGGAGGGCCACGAGGGGAGCCAGAGGAGTATTTGCAGGAGGGGCGCGGTTTGTAGGGCTGGGTGCGTGGAGCCCTGCAGGGTAAGGCCCAGAGTGGTCTTTAGCCATGTATGCAGTGCCTGGGAATGGGTGAGGGGTGCTGACCCCCCTGAGCCCAGGCTGGTCTTCGAAACACAGACAGACCTGGCCTGGGAGCTTATGAGGAAGGCAAGCCTGCTGTGAGGGGTCTGCCCTCAGAGCAGGCTGCCTGGGGCTCTTAGCACAGGGCCCCCCGGGAGCTGGTGTAGGTACCCACTGCGGGCCCACCTCACCCCCCCAGGTTCTGATTCTGTGGGACTCCAGTGGGCCCGGCAGGTGCACTGGGCCTGGAGCAGAGGAGGAAGACAGTGGCAGGTTGAAATGCTGGCAACAAGGGACCAAGGAGAAGGAGAGGTGATGCGCTCAGTTCCGGCAGGACCGCGGTTCATTTCATGTGGGTTTTGGTTCGATAGCTGTGCTGAGAGATTGCCTGGTTTTTTGTTTGTGTGATCTTGGGAAATGTTTTATAAGGGCTTCGGCTGTTTAAATTGGAGAAACCGGATACCAGTCAGTCTCATAGTGACGTCCCATGATCAGTAGGTGTCCCTCCCTCGGTGCGTGTCTGAGTGGCACTGCCATGTGCCCTGCTGGCAGGCATCCCCTCCACACGGACGCGGAGCGGGCGTCCGGCGTGTGCAGCAGTGCCTGCCACCGCCTCAGCGAGGGCCACCGCCACACGTGAGGCTCCTCACCACCGGCCCGTCGTATCTCACACCGGGGCTGATAGCCAGACCGCAGTCTGGCCAAAACCCATGACCACTTCACAGCTGACCTCGTTTCTGTTGGTTTCCTCAAGACACGCTTCAGGGCAGCCTGCGGTGAGCTCAGTGACTGTCTGTGTCCCGCAGCCTGGAAGCCTCTCATCTCGCCGTGCTCCCTGGGCACCGCACCTGCCCATCCCGAGGAGATCCTTCTTGTGATGGCCTAGGCTGCTCCGGACGGTAGATTTTCAATGTGTGTGTGGTCTCTGGATGAACTCTCTCGGGCCATTTTAATAATAACACAGGGGCAAGTGTAATAAGTGGCAAGCCGACTGGGGGCTGGCTGTGTGCCAGGCGGTAGTTTAAATGTTTGCAAGTATAATTTCACTGAGACGCAGCAGCTTTTATGAGGTGTGTGTTGTTCTGAGCCTGTTTTATGGAGGTGGAGAGGAGACCCGGAGCCCCAGCACTGAGCCCCAGAGCCGAGGCCCCGGCGCAGAACCCCGGCATAGAGTCCCAGGACCGGACCCCAGCACTGAGCCCGAGCGCCAAGGCCCTGGTGCCGGAACCTGGCGCAGAGCCCCGGTGCCGGGCCCCCGGCACAGAACCCCAGCACAGAGCCCCAGGACCGGACCCCAGCACCGGGCCCCAGCGCTGCCACGGCACGGTGCCTCACGCAGCCACTGCCCTGCAGCAGGGGTTCTCTAAGTCCCTCACCAGTGCTTTAAAGCCAGCGTGGTGGGTAGGACGTTTGACCTGTTGTTCTTGTTTTAAAAATAGCATATGCTTATTGGAAGACACGTGGAAAAAAAAGAGGGACATAATACCAATCAGCAGCAAGCCCGCTCCTCAGGGCTGGCCGCTGTCGGCGTGCAGCACGGCCCGGGCGGTCTGCTTTGTTCACCAGAACACATTCTGAGCGAGAGGAGTGTGTCCCTGTCTGCTTGCTCTGGGTGTGAGGGGTGGGCGCAGGTAGCTGCATCGGACACGGGAGAGGGGTGCGGAGGGTCAGCGCGGGAAGGACGGCGGACCTCAGGAGACCGGCCCGGCCCCGGCTCTGCCCGCATCACTGGCACGTTCTCCCCTTGATCTTCCTGGACTTAATTTTCTTCACTGTGAGAGGAGTGTGCCAGCAGCCACCTGACCGGCCACTGAGCTGTCGGGGGCGCGTTGCCAGGTGAAGTAGAAGGCCCCTGGGAGGAAGGCGCTGTGCAGAAAATGTTCAAGAAGCCTGATACGTACTTAGAGTTAGGCTCCCGGAGCTCTCAGGCAGGCACGGCCTCCCTTCCCCCTGGATTTCACCTCCAGCCCGACTCCCCCCTGGGGCTGTGAGGCTGGGTCACAAGGGCAGGCCCCTCTATAGGAGAGCGGGAGGCGCAGACGCCCCTGGAACTTTCTTCCTGGTCTCAGACAGAATCTGAGCAACAGGGACGTGGGGCCTAGGGACGTGGGGCCACTCCCCAAGAGCCCTCGGGCTGGGTCCTCAGAGCTACCTGCTGGTGGTGGGGCAGGGGGAGGTTCCGGGTCTCTCTTTGCCTCCTTTGACAATTCCAAGAGTGGATGTGGAAAGTGGCTTGTTCTCCTTGTAGGTCCAGAGTGAACGAAAGCAGCGCCCCCTGTGGGTGCGCACCTCTGGGCCGCAGGGCTCTGGCTGGGCAAGCCTTTGTTCACAGCTGCTTTAGATTCAGCTCGGCGGAAGTCTGGTTGCTGCCGTGTGCTGGCGTGGACGGGTGCGTTGCGTCCTGGGAGGGTGCCTCTGAGGCCCTGACACCGTGGGTGACCCCCAGCCCCTCACAGACAGGGCTCCCATTCTGCTTGCTCACCCATTCACGCAGCGAATGTGGTGAGTGTCTAGAATGTTCCAAGCTTAGTTTTAGATGCTGAAGGTATATGCTGAGTGAATAAAGTGGGGTGTGGGGCAGACCTAAAGAAGTGGCGTGAGGACAAAGAGAAAGCAGGAAGGGGGTCCAGGCTCTGGTTGGAACAGCATCCAGGGAGACCTGATGGAAAGATGACACCCAACAGAGCCCTGAGTAAGGGCGGGAGCCCGGCCGTGTCTGGAGGAACATTCCAGGCAGGCAGGGGACGGTGGGATGAGCGACCCCGAGAAGAACAGGCTGTGCTCTTGTGGAGTGAGCAGGGGCTGAAGTTGGAGGGGGGTCCCTGTGAGGTGGGGGCGGTCTGGAGGATGAGGAGGGGTGATGTGTCTTTCAGCAGGCCACTCTGGCCTCTGCGTTGGGCCAGCCGGGCTGCCTGTGGGGGAGCCTGCATCCTAGAGATGATGGGCCAGGCCCCTGTGTGGCAGCCGTGGTGACTAGGGCTGCATTCTGGACGTGTGTGCAGGTGGGGTTCCTGGCCTATCCAGCAGCTTGGCTGTGCGTATTCCTGAGGGTTGTTCGTGAGGGGCAGGACCCCAGTCGAGACAGAATGGTGTGGCTGCGGGAGTGGGTGGCCAATCAGATGGGGTCAGGTGAGCCAGAGCCCTCCTGGGGGTGTGCGGGAGAAGCAAGCACGTGGGCTTTGGGGAAAGCCTGTGTTTTAAGCACAGCATTCATTTGAGGGCTCAAGGAGGACTTTTCCCCTGGGTGCCCTCCCTTTCCTATGCATGAAGAGCTTGGGGGTTCAGGACATCCCCGAGAAGCAGGCCATGTTGCATACCAGCCACTTGGAAGATGCTGCGGGCTTTCATCCTTCTGCCGGTTCATTCCACCTCATCCTCGCTGACGGCACTGTGTCCGGGAAGTCTGCGGTGGGCCCAGCCTGCGGTGGAAGCAAGTGCAGAAAGGCCTTTGTGTACGCAGGCTCCCCACACACGTGCTCTGCTGTCTGCTCTCAGGACTTGGATGGGTGCTTGGGTGATTTTCCTGCCCCTGTGCCAGGCAGCCACACAGGAACGGGGACGATGAGGGCAAGAGAAGGTGGAGTGTGGCCGTGTAGGGCCACGTCCCCTCCCTGTCTGGAGCTGTCCTTGCTGCGGGTCAGGCACGGTGACCCAGTGACCTTGTGGTGTTGGGCAGCTAGCTCAGAAGGGCAGGTGCGCCTGGCAAAGAGGGGGGGTGGGCTCGTACTTTCCCACTCTACGTGGGTCCCGGGCCAAGAGCGTGTCTGTGGAATTGAATGAGCATTGGTCCTTTTTCCATGGTTTGCTCAGAAAATTAAGGGAAAAAAACGAACGAGGATAACCAAGGCTTAGGTGCAGCTCAGTCAGACTCACGGGCTGGGGTACCAGGCTCCTTCCCGAAACCAAAGGGTCTTTGGCTTAGTGCCCCAGCCTGGCGCCTGCCTCCCTGTTTCGGGGTGGGTCTACATCTGTGCCCCTCCTGCTCAGGTTGGGGCAGCTTCTGGCCCTGAGCCCCCCAAACCAGAGACAGACACAACTGCACATTAGTTAGTGTGGTAAGAACAGGTTTTACCCCGTGACTGATACCGGGGACGTGAAGTGGGGGGCAGGTGATGGCTCCCAGGAGAGAAGGGGGTGGGAGGGTGAGCAGAGCTCACTACCGCGGAGGAGGTAGAAAATCACCAAGGGCTGGTGAGTGTCAAGGCCGTTCCAGCCAGCTGTGCCTGCTGGCTGGTAGGGTTCTGTCCTCCCACAGAGGCGGGAGAGGGGGCCCATCCTTCCTGATGATTCCATGTCAGGCGTGGCCTGCCGGTCGCTGAGAGTCCCCTCTGGGTTGGAGGAGGTGTGTACTCACAAATGCTAGTCCTCTCAGTGATTGCTCGAAGGAGGGCGGGCAGGGCCTGCCGGCAGGTGTTCTGAGCGGCCATGATCCTCCCAGAAACACGGCCTTCAGCTGCTGGACACCATGCCAGTGCAGGGGTTCGGCCGAGTGTTCTGCGTCCTCACCCACCCTCGGCTCCCGCAGGGACCGGGAGGTGTGCTGCTGCAGAGAAGGGGCTGTGGGCCTGGGGGGTTGCTTTCCTCCCCTCCCTTGCTAGCTGAGGTAGAGTTCACAGAAGGTGAAGTTCGCTGTTGCAGTCGTTCAGAGTGCACGCCCTCCTTGCGCCCTCCCGGTGCTGTGTAGCCAGCACCATCGTCCCGTTCCAGAACGGTCCCGTGACTCGAAACCCTGCTCATCACTCCCCGGGGCCCCGCACCAGCCCCGGCGGCCACCGGTCTGCTTCTGACGTGCTGTACCCAGCGAAGCCCTGCGTGCGTCTGGACTCGGCCTGAAGCCGCCGGGCCCCTGACTGATGCTGTGTGCCTCTGTCTTTGCAGCTCCCGCCTACAGCTCCATCCTGAGCATTAGTGACGAGGCGGCCAGGGTGCAGGCCCTGAACGAGCACCTCAGCACGCGTAGCTATGTCCGGGGGTACTCACTGTCCCAGGCAGACGTGGACGTGTTCAGGCAGCTCTCGGCCCCTCCCGCTGACACGCGCCTCTTCCACGTGGCTCGGTGGTTCAGGCACATAGAAGCGATCCTGGGTGGCCCCTGCGGCAGAGGCGAGCCCTGTGGGCGCCAAGCAAGTGAGTAGCAGTGAGTTCCCCAGCTGGTAGCACCTCTCCCGTGGGCAGCCACCCCCAAGGTCAGGGCCCCGAAGGTGTGTGGTGCTGGTTGGCAGCAGGGGCCCAGTGGAGCCCGCAGGGCTGCTCCCGGCACCGCATGCAAGCAAGTGGTCTGGCAGGGCGACCAGTGCTCCCTGGGTGGAGGTTAGGACAGACTGCCAAGGAGTCAGCCCTCACGGATCAGGCCTGCCTGGGGCCGCTGTAGCAGAGCTGCCCAGGGCCGTGGTGCAGAGCCATGGCGAGAGCATGCGCCGGGGGGGGTCTGGCGGGGTCCTGGGCACAGACTCCAGCCTGGTGTTCTCAGCTAATTGCTGGCCTGGCTGCAATTTGATTGGCTGCTTCTTTATTCTTTCCATGCATTGTGGTGTGTGTGTCCGCCAGATTTAGAATGGTGACATCCTAAAGCAATGTTAATTGACATTGAAGTATCTGAAAATCAGAACAAAGTCATTTCTCAGCTTTGAGCTTTAGCTCCAGCCTGGGGGTGCTGGCGTGTCTGTGACAGTGTGACACCGGTTATTTGAGGGGTCCTTCTGGAAGGTCTTAGGGGCTCAGGCCCTGTGTGGTTTCTCTCCTGTGATGAGCCCCTGGGTACCTCATTCCATAATCTCCTGAAGCCCTCGAGCAGCTCAGCTTGGGCACTCACGTGGCTTCGTGGGAGGGGTAGGCTGCATGCTGTCTCTGCTGTCCTCGCCGGGCTGGGCAGCCTCCTGGGGGCTTTTCCAGACTCCTTCAGGTGAGGCGGTGGGAGCATCGCCCAGCGCCTGCACTGCTGTTATGGGCTGGGCTGGGTCCCGTGCTGTAACAGGCGGAGGTGGGGGCGTTGGTTCTCCCCGAGTGGGGTGTGATTTGGTTTTCTGGATAATCCTTTCCCAGCGCATGGTGGGAGCTTCGTGCGTGCATTGTCTCCTCCATGGGCATCTAGTACGGTGACCCTGCTGATGTCCGTGGTATCAGGTGCCACGTTGTCCCCCTGGGTCCCAGCTCCCAAGACACAGCCTCCAGGGGTGGAGGTAAGGGGGCATCTGGGGCTCCCAGCCTTGGCAGCGGCCTGGCTCCTGCTCCGTCCAGGACCTTGTTGGGAGAACGAGCAGGTGCCTTTTAGCCGTGCAGAGGAAGGCCACTCGAGGCAGTGTGCTGCCTTGTGCATTGATGAGGCTAGGCTGGCTTGGAGGCAGGGGAGAGATGCACCCTGGGGGGCACCCATAGCGTTTCCTGACTCCTTCCATCTCTAAGTCCCCTTGTGTTCCCGGGCCAAGGCAGTGGGTGGCCTCCGAGCAGGGCTGGTCGCAGAACCGTCTCCCGCATTCCTGGGAGGACAGGAGCCGAGCACCTGCAGTGCCCCCTTGATGCTGCTGGAATTGAGTGCTGCTCCGTCTCAGGGCTCTGACGTCCTATCCTGGGCGCGAGCGCCACCTCTCCCAGTCCCCCAGTCCCCGGCACCCTGTCCCTACTCCCTCCAAGTCCATCCTACCAGCGCCTGTGACAGCTTGTCACTGCTCCCTCCCTGTGGCTGTGGGCCTCAAACCCCGAGGCATGCTCTCAGGCACAGAAAGTGGGGCGTGGGCGGCCCCTGTTCCTCCTGCCTCCTCCCAGTCCCATCAGTCTTCCCCCACGGCCCGGGCACAGAGGGACCACTCCGCCAGGGCCTTGCCTGCTGTGTCTGTGTTTGGAGTGCTGCCCCTCCTGCCAGGGGCTCTCTTTGCCACTGCGGCTCCCAGCCCCCAGGTAGGAAGCTCAGGGTCCTTGGCTATAGGAGCGGCACAGTGTGGCACCGGTCTCTGCCCATGGTCCACACCCCTGTGTCCTGGGGGAATGTTTCTCCTCCCTCGGTGGCGGGATGGGCATAGCGCCCATAAGTGGCATGTGCATTTCTTTTGGGTCAGGGGTTGGTATCTGCGCAGTGGCCCTGTGCCCGGGACAGGGCCTGGAGGGGGACTGGGTATGTGTTGGATGAATGGATACGTGTTCATTAGTTCAAGCAGAAACTGAAACAAAGAATTAATGCACGGGGTGGCGACTGCCGCGGCAGAGGCGCGAGTGAAGCGCGGAGAGACTCGGCTTAGCCTCGTGGAGCTGTAGAGCGTCGCAGGTGGGCTGCTGTCCTGAGTGAGCCGTGTTCATGCATGGGCACGTCGCAGTTGATAGTGTAAGGGAACGCTAGAGAAAAATGTCCTCATTAAGTCAGGGGTCCTTGGGTGATATCTGCCAGATTCCCTCGAACCTACCACCAGCTGTGTGACAGCGGTGGCCCTTTGGGGGGTGGCCAGGCTCCCCAGGCTCCACCTCCGGCTGCGTCCTACCGCTCTCTGTCTTCTTGGAGGGGCCTTCTGTGCTGTGAGCCCCGAGCCTTCCCACTGTGCAGGACGAGCGCGGCTGGTCCTCTGGCTCACATCAGTGTGTGTGGCAGCTTTGGCCGATGGCCCCGCTTAGCCCAGATGGCGTGTTGGCTCTGTTTTGGGAGTTATGGGGTCTGAGTGAGAGAGCAGACGTGTGGTGGCATGCACGGCAGACGGAGCCGCACTGAGTCCCAGACTGAGAGTTTCCTTCAGGGGCATTTGCGGCACTTAAAGTGAACCTGTAAGGCGTGCACCTGACTTCGGTGATAAGCAGCGCTGTTTCGTTGAGCGCGTGGGCTTTCCGACGCCCCCGAGTCTGTGGCCGCCTCGGTTTGCTGGCGATCACCCAGAGTCAGGAGCTCCTGTGGAGCGCGGACGGCCTCTTCCCCTGTCTGCCTGCTCCCCTCCCCACCTGCGCACGTGCTCATGCAGACACACGCGCGGCAGCTGCCTTCCTCCTCCTCTCTCCTCCACCTGTCTCTTAAGTCAGCCTCTGTATGGCTGATGCGACACCTTGGACAAATGGCCAAGCTCAGGACTGACTTCTCCGTGACTCCTAGCAGGAAGCAGTGAGTGGGGCTCTGGGCGGGGGGGTCTCAGTAGGCCATCCAGCACAAGAGAGAATCTTTGCAGTTGCAGAGGTGGGGAGTGGACAGGAGAGCTGCAAGACGCCTGCTTGGGATGATGGGACGGGTAGTGCGGAGGCTTCCATAGGCCCATCCTGTGCACTGTGAGCGAGGGCTAGGAGGGACAGGTGGGCTCTAGGCGCAGGATGCTAGATGCCCAGGGTGGAGCTGCGCCCCCCCTTGGGCTCTCAGGGCACAGGCCGCATAAGTACCGCTCTCTGTCCAGCTGGAAGCATGGGCCTGGGACACATGGAGCAGCAGGGGCAGCCCCCGAGATAGCGCTGGGGAGGGGACCGGGTCCTGGAAGGCAGCGAGGGACAGAGCCACCCCACACTGTTCCAGAGTTGGTCAAGCACCTGTGTGGAGCTAGAAGCCAGAAGTGTCCGGTCCCAGTTGAGTCGGAGTGACCCGCGCGTTGTGGGGGGTGGGGACCAGAATTGAGGGGAAGCTGGCCACTCGCTTGCCCCCATCTGATGGAGATGGGGCTGGGCTGGAGCCTGTTCTTACTGAGTTTCTGGGGCCATGGGCTGGTTGTGGCTTGGCCAGTCCTGTAGTGCTCTGGAAAGTGGCCCGTGTCCCACAAAGCCTCCACAAAGGGTAGGGCACCCGCACTTACACGCTGCATTGGAGTCTGGCAGTGCAGGGCCTGTGCCCCCTCCTGGCCCGCCAGCCATGTCCACCACGGTGCCCGTAAGCGGCCGAGAGGGCTTGGGTTTGGGGAGCAGGGGATGCAGTGGGTGTGACCACATCTCACGGGTGTTCCCAAGCCGTGCTGCGGTCCACTGCCACGCAGACTGTGAGCAGAGCAAAATAGACACACCATTGCCTTTGACATGGGTGATGCTGACGGAGACCCGCACCGCTTAGCCCCGTGTCACGATTCGTTGAGAAAACGTTGGTCGTAAAGACCAGGTGTCTGGGTGCAGCGTGACTTGCGTTCTCTCCGCCTTGGCAGGTAAAGGCCGGCGGGAGCAGCCTCAGTGGTCTCCTCCAGCTGGGTCTCCTCCATGCAAGCTCCGTCTCTACAACAGCCTCACCCGGAGTAAGGTAAGGGGGAGTGCAGCGGGGTGCAGGGGGCGCTGAGGGGGGCGAACGCGCCCTTCCGGAGCCGCGAGCTGGTGTCCGATGGCGAGCTCTGCAGCGATTGGTCCAGGCAGGAATGGAGATGTCTCCATGCTCGCCAGGCACTCTGCACGTGGCCCCTGGGGGAGGGCAGAGCTGTCCCCTGACAGCGGGGAAGCCTGCCTGTGGGCTTGTGGGCCTGGAGCGCCCCCAGCACGCATCCCTCAGAGCCAGGCCAAGTGCTGGCCTGCTTTTGGAGAGGACACATGGTGGCAGCAGTTGTCACAGCGCACGCTGAGCAGACGGGCACAGCGGGGGACCCGGTTGGCGTGGTTGGGAGCCGACCAGGTTTTGAGAAGAAGGCAGGATTGGATCCCAGTTGAATGGCGTTTGCTTGGTGTGTTCTGCTCAGCGTGGCCCGTGGCTCCAGCTGTGGACTGATTGGAATTCCATCAGTGAGCACATTGGCAGACCGGGAGATGGGGGTCTTGGGGATTCCATCCGGAGTAACTGAGTTCCTCCGCCCCTGACGCCTGTGACTTTGTCAATAGAGCGACATTGCTCTAGTTGGATTTTGAGTAAACAAGCCACGCTGTTTGTTGCTGGTCTGGGCAGCCTGTACAGCGTCTCTCACGTGCCTGGTGATTGTCTTTCTTTCATCCTTAACAAAGGACGTGTTTATACCTCAGCATGGGAAAAAGGTGACGTGGTACTGCTGTGGGCCTACCGTCTACGACGCATCTCACATGGGGCACGCCAGGTAGGAGCGCTGCCGGGCGCCCAGCGCGGGCCGGGGGTCCCACAGGGAGCATCGCGGCCTCTCAGGGATCTCCGCTCTGCCAGAGAGGTCTGAGATCTGAAAGGAAAATCCGTCCTGGGCTTTTCCTTCCTGTTTTTGAGATGAACATTTTCATTCCGTCAGTAATCTGTGCTGATGATGGAGAAGCTGTAGAACGCGCACGGGCCGCGAGCTCGCTGCCCTGCAGCCCCGTGGCCGGCGTCGTTTTGGCCCGCGTGCCTTGGTTTCCCCACCCCGCGTCTCTGGTGGGAGCCCAGGTGCGGAGCTGGCCGGGCCCCACGGTGCTCCCGGCCCCTGGTTGGGGCAGCAGCCGGCCGGGGGCAGGCCCGCGGAAGGCTTCCCCTGGCTCTCGGCAGGCCGGGGAGTGTGGCGGCGGCGGCACAGGCGTGTCCCGTGCTCTAGGTCCTATATCTCCTTCGACATCCTGCGGAGGGTGCTGCGCGACTACTTCGGCTACGACGTCTTCTACTGCATGAACATCACAGACGTGGACGACAAGGTACGGCTCCCGCATGTCGTCAGTAGAGCGGGTGACAGGGAGGAGGCGGTGCTCGTAGATGAAGTAAGGTGGGCTTCGGCCAGCTCAGGTCTCGACCTGATATGCACGGTGCGAAGCCCCTCGGTGTGGGAGCATCGCGGTATATACACATGACATCCTGTATTCAGACGTGTAGATGCCGTGAGAGACCCGCACGCCCGTGGTGCTTCGTGGCGGCACGGCCTGCGGTCGTGCGTGCTCTCATGTGTGGTGCGACGTACGGAGGGCCGGGAGGGGGCAGCTCGTTTCCTCAAGACCAGCACGGTCACAGGAGCAGCCTCGGCGCGGGCCTGCTGCATGGGGGCACGAGCCCCAGGTTCCGTCTCCTCTTTCCAGATCATCAGGAGGGCCCGGCAGAACTACTTGTTTGAGCAGTACCGGGAGAAGCAGCCGCCGGCAGCCCAGCTCCTGGACGATGTTCACGCCGCCCTGAAGGTGGGCCCCTCGCTGTCTGCTCCTTGACTCCTGACTGCCCCTAGAGCGGCGGCCGTCCTTGGTGGGCTTCACAGCGTGCACACAACTAAAGCCAGCTCCGTCGGGCCCCGGAGTTCTGACCGATGTGGTCCCCTGGCCGCCAGGAAGAGTGGCCAGGAGAGACACACCTGGACGGGGCTGTGCCTGCCGTGATGGGAGAGTGTCAGTGTCCGTCACGGTGGCACTGACGTACGCTTGCTCTGAAAATGCTCTGAACGGGCCTGCGGGCTCTTCCGTGTGGAGGTCTCAGCCACGCGGCACTTCCCAGGGCGACGCAGGCGCTGGGCCGAGCCGCTTGCATTGGGGGTACTGGAAATCTTCAAACCTTGAAGAAATTAGTTCTTTCCAATTTAATACTTTGTTTTGAATGACAGTGCTGTGAATTACTGTATTACTGGAGTGAGGTTAGAGTAAGTCATTCTGTTCTCTGTCCTAGGAATCGCTGTTTCAGTAGCTGCCGTAGTGATTACTGGTGTGCTTATGTGTTCTGTCTCTAGAAGAAATGCTAGGAATGGAATTAGAGCTTAGCAGTCTTAGGCCGACCAGGGGCGGGCCCCAGGTGATGCCCCCGTGACCCCGAGCACAGCATATGACATCAGAGAACCAGGCGGCGGGGGGGCGGCGTGAGGAGCGGGCCTTGAGGGTCTGTCCGCTCCTGCTGGCCTTGCCTCTCCGTCGGGGAAACTGGGCCCCCTCCCTTAGGGACGCAGACTTCTTTCTTGCACGCGCAGTGGGAGGAGCCCGCGTCTCCAGCGAGGGGCCCTGGGGAGCGCGGGGCGGTACTGAGCCACGTCTGATGGGTCTGCCCTTTCCTGTCTTGCAGCTGTTTTCAGTCAAGTTACGTGAGACCACGGACCCCGACAAAAAGCAGATGCTGGAACGCATTCAGCACGCGGTGAAGCTGGCCGCAGAGCCTCTGGAGAGGGCTATGCAGAGCGACCTCCCGGCAGCGGTGGCCGACGGCTGTGAGGAGGTGAGGGCTCTGCGTACCTGCCACAGCCACACCGTGGCGCTAGGGTGGCTCGCTGCTCGCAGGTTCAAGCCCGAGCTTCAGCGCCGGGGGCTGCGCGGAGGGGGTGGCCAGTGCCCTCCCGCCCCGCACCTGCCGCCTACCCCCACACCGTGTCCTCGCAGGACTGAGGGCCCATTGGAATGTGTGTGGCAGGTCATTCCAGAGTTTTCCAGCCGACTCTCCGGTGTTTGTCGGTGGCGCACCCGCGCAGAGAGCAGAGTGAGGTTGAGGTGGCATCGGGCTGTGGGGCCCCCTGGGCCGGCTCTCTCCCCCCGGGAAAAGTTCTCCCTCAGACGGGACGAGGGTACAGGGTGCCGGGGGCCTGGCTCTCTGCCAGCCTTTCCCGTGGGAGAGGCCGTCTGTCCCCTGGAGGCGGCCCTGGCCACAGTGGCCCTTCTCCTTCACGCCAGCGCCCTCTGCTGGCCACCCTCTTCACCACTCAGGAATCCAGAAACTCCGGAAAAGACGTGGCCAGGGCTGTCTGTCCATCCGGAGGCAGTGGAAGAGATGCTCCCAGAGCCCAGCCTGGCTCAGGCTTCCCTTTCCCTTTCCTCCTCACTGAGTTTAGATTGCCAGCTTGTTCTGAGCTTAATGAGAAGGAGTCTGGCATACACGGGCTTGGGGACGTGCACGTTCGCTCAGCGTGTCTGAGTGGGGCCTCCGCATTGCAGCTGGCCTTCCTTCAGTGGGTGTCCTGGGCCCAGCTGTTTCTCCCTCTCCTCGGATGGCAGTCATGTTCCCTTGTTACCAACAGTGCCAGTGTGCATTTTTTCTTAAGTGTTCCACTAATGCCCTTTCCTTTAAAAAGTATAGTAGAGTATACAGTTTGTAAAATTTACCATGTTAACCATTTTTAGGTGCACAGCTCAGGGCACTAAGCACATTCACGTTATTGTGCTGCCGTCCCCACCATTCGTCTCCAGGACTTTCCATCTTCTCAAACAGAGACTCTGTCCCCCTGAGACACCGTCCCCATCCCTCCCCCGGCACCCACTGTCCACTCTGCCTCCGTGAATCCGGGGACTCCAGGGACCACAAGCAGGGGAATCCTGTGGTGTCTGTCCTTTCATGACTGGTATCTTTCCCTCAGTACGATGTCCTCCAGGTTGTGGCAGGTGTGGTCCTCATGTTCTTTCTTCCTCAGACGAGGTAGTGCTGGCAGACGCATGTAGTGCATTCTTGAGCCGGGCTCTGACAGACAGTTGTGTTGTTTCCACCTTTGGGCTGTAATGACTAACGCAGTTGCGAGTGGGGACGTGCAGATACCCGCTCCAGTCCCTACGCTGGGTTCGTCTGTGCAGAGACTGTCAGAGTGGAAGTGCTGGCGGTGTGGCCGGTGGATTTTCAGGAGCCAGAGGAAGTGCCGTGCTGTTTTCCACAGCAGCACGATTGCAGTTGTCCGCATGCCTGCCGCACGGTTGTGTCTGTTGTTCCCGACGAGTGTGAGGCTGTATCCCGTTGTGGTTTTGGTGTGCATTTCTCTGCTCTGTGCATGAGCTGTGAGTTACATTCTGTCCATCTCTGGGTACGCATTTGCAGGAGTTTCTTGAGGCTGTAAACCTGGGGTGCCGGGCTGTGCGGTGTGTACCTGGGTAATCTGGGTAATTCTCCAGTCCCCAGGGCCACCCACGCATCCAGCGAATCTCCGGAAGGGTACATGGTGCTCGGCCTGTAGTTTTCCTCAGATCTGCAGGGTCTCGGGGATGCAGCCGGGGGGAGACTCCACGCACCGGGGACACGCAGCACACTCTCCCCCACCAGAAAACACGCGGCTGCCTGTGGGAGAGGTGTGTGCGCGGGGAGCCCGTCGGACCCTCGGTGCCCGGGGCTGCCTCGGGCGCAGCCACAGCGCCAACTCCAGAGAGAGCCGGTGGACTTTCCTCGTAAGCCACCCGTCTGCACGGACGCCACCGGGGGAGGGGGGCGGCCTGGGGGTCCCGGGCGCTCAGTGGGGCCCGCGGTACAGTAGCGCTTTCCTGAGCGTGTGCACAAGCGGCTGCTGCAGACACGTTCCCAGTGTCGCGTGAACGTGGGTGCCCACAGGCACTGCAGGTTGTCCGGTTCTTTCCTGTCGTCAGCGGGACACAAACTAGTGTGTAATGCCGTCATTACGGCGGCTTGAATTCGCTTCTCTCCCATCTCTCACGAGGTGCTCTCGTCTGAGCCCTCGTCTTCTGCCCCATTTTCCACCAAGCTGTCTTTTCCTTACGGGTTTGTAGGCATTCTTACTCCTGGATGCTCGTCCTTTGTCATTTTAGTGCGTTGCACTTTGTCCCAATCTCCTGGGTTTTTTTGTTTCACTTCCTTTAATAATGGTCTATTTTACTGCAGTCAAATGTATCAGCTCCTTGTTTTCAGACTTCGCATTTTTGTGTTCTGTGTCCGCTCTGCGTCTGGGTCTGTCGGTTCTCTTCTGTTGGTCACACCGCCCACCCTGGGCGAGCGTCACTCCGCTGTCTGAGGGAATACGTCCAGGCCTGTTGGTCCTACTGTTGTTCTTTGGGTATGTTTTGAATTCTCAGCTTGTCCGGTCCCAGGGGAGACACTGTCAGGATTTTAAACACTGTGTGGAAGCATCGTCGAGACCAGATGGTCCACTCCATTCACTCTCTGTGTTTCATCTGTTTTCTCTAAAGACCTGGTTTCTAGAGCAGTGTTCTAGGTTCACAGCAAGATTGAGAGGAAGGTACAGAGATTGCCGCTGTGCCCCGTCCCTCCTGCTGCAGCCTCCCCCACTCTCAGTGGCCTCCCCACCTGGCCCGTTGGTTACAATGGATGAAACTGCACGGACACAGCGTCCTCACCCAGAGCCCATGGTTGACCTTGGGTCCTCTCTTGGGGGTACGTTCTGTGGGTGTAGACAGATGTGTCATGATATCTCCCTACCCCTACCGTCTCATGCAGAGTAGTCTCCCAGCCCTAAGCATCCTTTGTGCTCTGCCTGTTCATCCCTCCCTCCCCGCAGCCCCCAGAGACCACCGATTTTTTGCTGCCTCCATGGTTTTCCCTTTCCAGAATGTGACAGAGTTGGAATCCTATAGTATGGGGCCTTCTCAAGTTGGCTTTTGTCACTAAATATACATTTTAGGGTCTTCCATGTCTTCTCATGGCTTGATAGCTCCTTTCCCTTCAGTTCTAGGTAATACTCCATCATCTGGGGGGACCGCAGCTCACTCATTGTTCCATGTGCTGAAGTGCGTCTTTGTTGCTTCCAAGTTCAGGCAGTTGTGAAGAAGCTGCTGGGATCATCCTTGTGCAGGTTTTCGTGTGGACAGAAGTTTTTGGCTCCTTTGGGTAAATGCCAAGGAGCATGACTGCTGGGTCATATAGTAAGAGTATGTGTCGTTTTGTAAGAAACCACGCACCGTCTTCCAGAGCAGCCACACCGTGTTGCATTCTCCCCGGCAGTGATGGGCGTTCCTTTGGTTGTGGGTTTCCCCGGCGTCAGATGTTTTGTCGGTGTTTGTATTTGGGCCATCCTGACAGATGTGTGGTGCTGTCTTACAGTTGTGGTTTGCGCTTCCCGCAGACACTGGGGGTGGAGCATCTGCTCATGTGCCTCTCTGCTGTCTGTGTGTCTTGGGTGTGCTGCCTGTTCAGGTCATTGGCCCATTTTTTATCAGGTGGTTTGTTTTCTTACTGTTGAGTTTGTATTTTTTGGACAATGGTCCTTGATCAGATATGTCTTTGGCAAGTGTTTTCTCCCAGTCTGTAGCTCGTCTTGTTTTCTTGAATCTTTCCCAGAGCAAAAATTTTTAATTTTGATGAAGTCCAGCACGCCACCTCTTCCTCTTGTGCATCGTGCTGTCCACATTGTAGCGGAGAAGCCGTCGGCACACATGAGCTCACGGAGGTTTGCTCCTAGGTGATCTTCTAGTTTTCTAGTTTTGCATTTCACTCTTAGGTCTGTGATCCACTTTGAGTCATGCTCCGGAAGGTGAAGACATCGGGTCTGGATGCATTGTTCTGCACGTGGACGTCCAGTTGTTCTGGCACCTCTTGTTGACAGAGCCTATTTGTTTTCTCTACTGAGTGGTCTCTGTTCGTCTGTCACGGACCGGGGGCTCTGTTTGTGTGGGTCTGTTTCTGGGCTCTCTCTTCTGTGCCCTTGATCTGTTTGTCTTTTCTTTTGCCAACACCACACTGTCCTGATGACTAGTTTTGTAGGAAGCCTTGAAGTCAGTGTCAGTCCTCCAACTTTGTTCTTCTGCAGTATCGAGTTGGCTCTTTTGGGTCTCTGCCTTCATAGAAACTGAGAATCCACTTGTTGACGTCACTGGAATACTGTGCTGGGATTTCGACTGGGATTGCACTGGATCCACGGATCACGTTGGGAAGAACTGACATCTTGACAATGTTGAGTCTCCTGTTTGTGAAAATGAAATAGCTTTCCGTTGACTTAGTTCTTCCTTGATTTCTTTCATCAGAGTTTTGTAGTTTTTCTCATGTAGATCTTGCACATGTTTTATTAGATTTATACCTAAGGGTTTCATCTTGGGGCGTGCTCGTGTAAATGTTTCTTGGTCAGATTCCCCTTGTTATCTGTTGGCATACGGTCTTACATCTTCCTGCCCAGTGAGTATGCCTTTCGTTTCCTTTTCTTGTCTTACTGCATAAGCAAGCACGTCCAGTGTGAGGTGGGAAAGGGGTGGCTAGAGGGAACGTCCTTGCCTCGTTCGGGGTCTTAATGGGAAAAAGCTAGTTTCTCACCATGAAGCATGATGTTAGCTGTAGGACTTCTATAGATATTCTTTATCAAGTTGAGGAAGTTCACCTCTATTCCTAGTTTACTGAGAGTTTTTATCACGAACGGGTATTGGATTTTGTCATGTGCTCTTTTTTGCATCTATGTGATTATGGCATTTTATTTTTTTAGTCTGTTGATGTAATGATTTACATTAATTGATTTTATACTGTTGAACCAGCCTCGCATACCTGTGATAAATCCCTCTTGGCCATGGTATATAATTCTTTTCGGACTTTTGTGGATTTAATTTGCCAGTATATTGTTAAGGATTTTTGCATCTATGTTAATGAGAGATATTGGTCTGTAGTTTTCTGTTCTTGTAATGGCTCTAATGTTTTTGTTTTTGGTATTAGGGTAATGCTGTCCTCCTAGAATGAGTTGGTAGTCCCTCTGCTTCTGTCTTCTGAAAAACTAAAAAAACTAATTTATTCCTTAAATGTTTGGTAAAATTCACCAGTGAACCCCTCTGGGCCAGGTGATTTCTGTTTTGGAAAGTTATAAATGATTGTTTAAATATCTTTAATAGCTCCTGGGCTTGTTCAGACTGTTTGTATTATCTTGCGTGAGTTTTGGTACCTTGTGTCTTTCAAGGAATTGGTCCGTTAATCCAGGTTAGCATACTTGGGGGCACAAAGTTATGTGTAGTATTTCTTTATTATGATTTAAGTTCCGTGAGGTCTGTAGTGATGTCCCTCTTTTGTTTTGGGTATTAGTATTTTGGCCTCTCTCCTTTTTCTTAGGTAGCCTGGCTAGAGGCTCAACAATTTTATTCATTTTCTCAAAGAACCAGTTACTGGTTTTGTTGATTTTTCTCTATTGATTTTTTGTTTTCTGCTTTAATTTTTATTATTTCTTTTCTTCCATTTTGGATTTAACTTGTTCTTATTTTTCTAGTTTCTTAAGGTGGAAGCTTAGATGATTGATTTTAGACCTTTTTTCTAATCTTTGCACCCAATGTTACAGACTTCTTCTAAGCACTGCTTTTCCTGCATCTCACAAATTTGTTTTCATTTTCATTTAGTTCAGAAATTCTTAATTTTTTCTCAAGGCACCTGCTTTGACCCGTTTATTCTTTGGAAGCATGTTGTTTGATGTCCATGCATTGTAGGGACTCTCCAGTTCTCTCTCTTACTGATTTCTAGTTCAGTTCCACGGTGGTCCAAGAGCAGACACAATGTATGATTTCTGTTCTTTTGAATTTGTTCAGGCGTGTTGTATGGCCCAGCCTGTGGTCTGCGTTGGTGAACATTCCATGTGAGCTTGAGAAGAATGTGTGTTCTGCCGCTGTTGGACCAGGTGGTCTATAGATGTCCATCAGACCCAGCTGACTGAGGGTGCAGTTGGGGTCAACTGTGTCCTTACTGATCTCCTGCCTGCTGGGTCTGGCCACGCCCAAGGGAAGGGTATTGAAGCCCCCAACTACCTTCACGGATTCATCTGTTTCTCCTTGCAGTTCTGTTCGCTTTTGTCTCGTGTAGTTTGATGCCCTGCTGTTGAGCCCATGCACTGGAAGCACCACCGTCTTGGAGAACTGACCCCTTTGTTCCGCCAAGCTCTTCTTTATCCCTGATGACTCTTGTCACTTTGAAGTCTGCTCTGTGTGAAACCAGCTACTCCTGCTTTATTTCGATTCGTGATAGCATGGTACATTTGTCTCTGTCCATCTACTTTTAATCTATACGTTTGATCTGCCTGACTCTTTGATTTGGTGGATTTAGACCACTGACATTCCCAGTGGCACGGAGACAGCTGGATTCCTAACCTCTGTGTGTATTGTTCTCTATTTACCGCCCGTGTTCCTTGTTCCCGTTTACATCTTCCACTCCATTTCTGTCTTTGGTGGTTTGGATTGAGCATTTCACATGGTTCCACTTTCTCTCCTCTTATGGCACATCAGTTATACTTTTGGAGTTTTTTTTTAGCGTTTGTTCTAGAGTTTGCAATATACACTCACAGCGAATTTCAGTCCACTTTCAAAGATGCTTTACTGCGTGGTCCTGGGGTGCTTCACAATAACAGAGGGATCTAGTCCTGCTTCCTGTCCTCATGTTGTTGCTGTTGTTCGTCTTACCTGTCTGTAAACTCAGGGCGGGGGGGCTGTGTGTGAATAAGGTGTGTGTATAAGTATGCAGATTGATCCGTTCCTCCTGTTAACCGTTTTGAACAAACTGTTACCTGTTAGATCGATGAAGAAAAACTAGAAGTTTTGGGGCGCCTGGGTCGCTCAGCCGGGTGATCATCTGACTCTTGGTTTCAGCTCAGGTCATGGTCTCAAGGTCATGAGCTCGAGCCCCGCAATGGGCTCCACGCTCAGCAGGGAGTCTGCTTGAGGTTCTGTCTCTCTCCCTCTGCCCCTCCACATTCACATTCACACACACTCTCTCTCCCTCTCTCAATACATAAATACTTTCTTTAAAAAAGGAAAAACAAAAGTTTTCATTTTACTTTTGCGTCTTCTTTCCAATGCTCTCCCTCACTGTGCAGACCCAAGTTGCTGACCTCTATTGTTTTTGTTCTCTCTAAAGGACTTCTTTTCACATACCTTGCAAAGCAGGCCTACTGGCAACAAGTTCCGTCAATTTTTGTTTGCCTGAGAGCCTTTGTTTTCCTTTGCTTTTGAAGGATAAGCTTGCAGGGTCCAGAGTTCTAGGGTGGCGAGTGTTTCCTCTCGACACTGAAGCATCCCCTACGTCTGTTGCTGATAAGCTTTGTGAGGACGGATCGGGTGCAGTTCTAATCTTGTTCCCCTATGGGCAAGGTGCTTGTCCTCGGACTCCTTTTGGGATTTTCTGCAGCTTGCCTGTGGATTGTCTGGGTGTCCTGTCCTGCCCGAGGTTCCCTGAGCTTCCTGTGTCTCCGGTTCAGGGTCTTCTGGGAGCGGGGGGCTCTCATTCAGTGGGGTTCATATGCCTCTCTGCTCCTTCCTCCTCCTGTCCCTCTATTGTCCCCACGAGCACCTGTTATTCTTTTGTGCTTATGTCGTGGTCCTTGGCCATTCTGCTGAGTTTCTTTCGGTGTCTGAACGCGGGCCGTCCGCTGGGTCTCGTTGGGTCCCTGAGGAGGTGGGCCGTCTGCTTTCCCATTTGGGAGGTTTCTCTTCAGCTGACCTCAGGCTCCGAGATTCTTCTGTCAGCTGCGTCCACGCTATGGATGACCCCATTGAAGACGTTCTTCATTTCCGTCCCAGTGTCGTCGATCTCTGGCGTCTCTTTCCTGTTTTCTTAGGACTTCTGTCTGCTCACCTTGCCCGTCCGTTCTTGCCCGCGGTCGGCCTGATGCAGTGTGGCCCCGAGCGGGCTCATCCTGGTTGTTCCAGACCCCTGGGCTGAGAGCCGCGGCGTCCCTGCCGCGTCTGGCTCTGCCGCTGCTCTGCGCCTTCAGATTGTTCTTTGCCTTGTTGTTTATTCTCAGTAGCCAGATGTGAGGTACTGAGCAGAAGGGTGTGCGGTGGCCAGGCTTGGGGGTGGCCCGCGTGCCGTGTGTGGGACTCAGTCTTCAGGGTGTCACGCCTCTGGACCGAGCGTCCTTGAGGGTCCCCCACGCCGCTCACCAGCCCAGAAGCAGTTAGCAGGGCTGTTCTACCTGGGGGCTGTTGGTGGCAACGCCCTAGCTGCCCCTTCCCTGTCAGCGTCGTGCGTACAAATGCACCCACGCGCATGTCCTCACTGTGTCTTCCACATCCACTTTCCCTGCACTTTCTCCCTCTACCCCTTCTTTGAGCTCTCGCCCCCGCAGGTGGGCCACAGACTGCCTGCCTGTCCTCACGTCCCTCACTACTCCGGTGCACATGCTGGAAACCCCGGGTTCCTCCAGAGCCAGACCTCAGGGTCCCCCCAGCCTGCAAGGCTCAGGCCGCGGCCGTGACACATCATATCACAGGTGGACATTTCTCCTAGGTGACACGGGTGCTGCGGTGACAGGACAGGTCCGTACCAGCACTGCACTGTTGTGGTGCGTGACATGGGGCTGGCATCTTCGCTGGATGGCCCCTGACTATCGGGGCGCCATGGCCTTGACACCTCCCTCTGGGAGGGCGCTCCACCCCTCACCTGACGCATCTCCAGCGTCCTGGCCATGGACGCCCTGCTGCACACTGGCAGCAGCGAGCTCTCTGAACGTGCCTGGCAGCCTCCCATCCACGGTCCGGTGTTCGTTTCAGTGCTGAGCCGCTCACAGGCGCGTCGTGGTCTCGCGGGGACGGCAGCCCCTTGGGGAGCAGGGCTCTGCGTCGCACACCTTGAGTTCGAGGCTGCAATTAACGCAGACCGATGACACGAGGATGGTCCTGTTAAAACGCGAACACACGTGTGGACGTTCGCTTTCCTTCTCCTCAGGCGCTGTTGGCAGAAGCGAAGGACTTGCTCTCTGACTGGCTGGACTGCGCCCTCGGCAGTGAGGTCACTGACAATTCTATCTTCTCCCAACTGCCCAAGTTCTGGGAAGAGGAATTCCACAGAGACATGGAGGCCCTGAACGTAAGTGCGGCCGCCGAGCCTGTGCTTGCTCTCTGCGCCCCGGCGCCCGAACGGCCTCACACCGGCCAGGCCGTCTTCCTAATCGCACGCCGAGTGCAGTTAAGTGAGAGCCGAGGGCACGGGGGCTTCTCGGCCAGCCCTTAGCACTGCTGCTTCTGCTGCTTTCCTGGGGCGCGCTCGTCTGAGGCCAGCGTTTCAGGCGGAAGAACTGGGACCTTCTCTGGCCATCCACAGGTTCTCCCTCCAGACGTCTTAACCCGAGTTAGCGAGTATGTGCCGGAGATCGTGAACTTTGTCCAGAAGATTGTGGACAATGGCTACGGGTGAGCTGAGGGCCCTTGTCAGGCCGGGGTACCATTCAGGGGAAGGTTTGCCAAGGAAGGCATCTCTCTGTCTCTGAGAGGCGATGTGGAGCAGGGAAGCCAGTGGGAGTGTGGGCGCTTGGCGCTGCCGTCAGCAAGTCCATACGCCGGGCGGCTGAAGCAGCAGAAACGGATTTGCTCACAGCTCCACATGGCACATGTCTGTGGCTGCCAGCATGCCCGCGGGGCGGGTTCCTCTGAGGGCCTGGAGGGAAGGCTCTGTCCTGGCCCCTCCCCTTGGCTTGCAAACGGTGGCCGTCCCGTGGACTTCTCACATGTGTCACTCTGCACGTGGGCTGCGTGGGCTGCTTTTGTGTCCCCATGTCCTCCTCCTCTGCAGACAGCTGCATACGAGTCACGCTGGTTTAGGGCTCACCCTGATGACCTTGCTTTAGTTCTCGGAAGACCCTGTCTCCAAGTACACTCCTGTTGGGAGGTGCTGGAGGCTAGGACCGTACGGACGGATCTGGGGAGGACATGGTCGAGCCCGTGACCTGCCCGTAGCAGCACGCCTTTGCACGCTGACTTCCCAGCAGGCCTCTTTGCTCCGTGCCGCTGGGCCCGCAGCTTCAGGGTTGTGTAAGAGAGCTCTCGGGCTTTCCTTGGTGTTGGCCACCATCGAACAAGTGTTCAGCCGTGCAGGTGTCATCTCTTTGTTCAAGGCAGCAAGGAAGAGCAAGAGGGTGGTGCTGGCTGTGCCCAGCCTGCCCCCAGAGCCCCCAGCAGACTTGGTGGTGCAGCCCGGGGCCTGGGGCCAGCCCCGCCAGGTGGGCCTCGGGCTGTGGCCACGACGCGGGTGCTGTAGGGGGCACCCGCCTGCCGTCTACCCGGGTGCCCACAGCTTAGACCGTGAGCACGGGGCTTTGCCTGGTGAGTGTGGACCTGCCAGGTGTCTGGAGGTGTCGGCCTCGCCGTGTGGGCGGTGAGAGCGCGTGTTCTCAAGTCACCCCCCGGGGCAAGTGTGTTCCCTCAGGGCCCTTCACCGGCTGTGGTTCCACACTCTCTGCCACAGCCCTGGTCTCTGGTCCTCGCACGAAGGGACATGTGTCCAGAGTGAGCACGGTGAGAAATCACCAAGAAATGGATGCATAAACGGAAACGTGGTGTAAACCACGCACGGCTCCTGTTCGCGGCGCCCCAGCTCTCAGAGATTGCTTCCCGCCTCGTGGGGCAGACGAGTGTCCACTGAACAAGGCGCAGAGTGTGGCGCTCCTGGCGTGGGCCCGGAGCAGCACGGGTTCTCCGGAAGTGACCGTGCCTCCTCTCTCTGCCCCACTCAACACGATCACTCAGGGCAACACGAGGTTGTGTGCCAAGCTGAGTGCCGTGGGCTAGGCCAGGCTGGGAGAAGGCCGATCGTTCCGGGCTGGAATAATCCAGAGTGTCCTGGGGGGCAGAGAGCCTTGGCTGGGCAGGTGGGTAGAATGTAGCCAGAGGGCCTGGTGGGACTGTGCCATCACCGAGGCGAGGACCCCGGCAGGAGCTACAGAGTTACAGGACACGAGGCAGAGGGTCTGCAGAGGGACCCGCTGCCTGGCGAGCAAGGAGTTGGCCTCCATGGTGTGAAGTGTCCTTGTCAGTCCTGCTCAGCCTGCATAGAGGCCGTGGTTGTGAGTCGCCACGTCATGGGGCCGCTAAGTGGCTGAGCCAGCCCTGGGCACGGAGGGCAGAGCAGATGGCCCGTGTAGCCCTTGGCTCTTTGGGTCGTCCTCCTGTGAGGGGCTTTGTTCTGTCTTTGGATCTGTCCCCCTTTCCCACAACCTCGTTCTTACTTTTCAGCTATGCCTCAAATGGGTCCGTGTACTTTGATACAGCGAAGTTTGCTTCCAGCGAGAGACACTCCTATGGGAAGCTGGTGCCCGAGGCTGTTGGGGACCAGAAAGCCCTTCAGGAAGGGGAAGGTAAACTAAGCCGGGTGATGGTGGGGGCGGGGGGTGCTTCCAGCCTGGGCAGTGCGGCCTCTCCCCCTTCCCCAGCCCCAGCCATGCCCCTGGGCGCCTGGGAGCCCTGCCTTGTTCCCTTGGGATTTTAGAGAAGCAAAAAAGCGAGTGTATCCAACAGGATCTTGAAAGCACAGCAGACCTTGGGCCCAGGTCCACAGGGCTGCTGTTTGTTGCGCCGAGAGCACCTGTGGGTCAGGGTGGGATGTTCTGTGCGCCAGTGCGTCAGACCCCCGGTGCCGGTGTGTTAGCAATATGCCTGTTGTGACCTGCTGAACGAGGGCACGAAAGCCGCCCACACAGGGGCGGCAGGCAGCCCCCTTGGCAGCTGAGTTCCCGCTTTGGGGAAATGAAAACCCCAGGGCCATTTCGATTGAAGGCAGAGTTTCAGTACCCCCACACAGAGGAAGTGGAGTCCCAAGATGTGCTCCTTACAAGTTCCAGAACGGGCGCCGTGAGTGGGGGAGCAGGCACCTGTTCTTACAGAGCACTTGTGGCGGCGCTCGCTGTCTGCCACGGGCTCAACTCTGCACGGTTACTTTGGAAGGTGCCCCGGGACAAGCCAGGCAGGAACTTGGGGCAGGTCCTGTGTGAACATCTCAGTTCTGGGTGTGAGTGCGGCGGGGGGGGATGTCACACCGTAGGGTCCTGTGTGAATGTCCCGGTTCTGGGTGTGAGTGCGGGGGGGATTGTCACACCGTAGGGTCCTGTGTGAACGTCCCAGTTCTGGGTGTGAGCTCGGGGGGGGGGGTCACACCATCACATCCTGTGTGAACGTCCCGGTTCTGGGTGTGAGCAGGGGGTGTCACACTCTCATAACCCAGGCAGTACCTCATATAGCTGTTTCTCATCCCAACGAGTGACATGCATGTCCCAGCAGCCCTGTGCTCATCGTGATCTGGGTACAGCTACAGCTGACCCTTGAACGATACAGGTGTGAACTGTGTGCAGATCGTTCTCGACGAGTGCAGCTCAGTACTGCACATGGGTTCCTTCTGGTTTTCTCCGTGACCTCTTCTTTAGCTCATGTTCTGGTTACAACAGTGTGTGATACGTGTCGTGTGTGCGGTATGTTCCGTGTGCTGCTCCCGCCGTCGGTGGGGCTCAAGCCAGCAGTGGGCTGTTCGTGGTTTCAGTTGGGGAGGGGTCAGCCCCGCCAGCCCCTGCCCGGCGTTGTTCAAGAAGAGTCACCTGTATTAAATGTAGACAAGAGACTTCCTCTGGACTAGGCCAAATTAGGTTCGTCTTTCATGATGTTCTCTCCACCCTTAGACTTTGAGGGACTCTGGGACAGACCACAGAAGCTGCAGTCTTGGGGTGCAGGGGTGGGTCTCACGTGGCCGGGGCATGTGCTGTTTACCCTCCAGTGTTCCTATAAGGCAATTTGGCCATAAAAATGTTTGTACTTTTTGATCAAGTACTTTCATCTTTGGGGCTCTGTTAAGAGAGTTCAGAACCTCACACAAGACCGCGCAGAGATGTGGAGAAGTGATAGACTAAGGTGGTTCAGTAGCATCAGTACCAGACCCCGGGGCATCGGAGGCATTTGTCAGAGTAGAGGAGGCATCTCCTCTGAGGGCAGTCGGGGGCTTGTGTGGGCGGCAGCACGGCCAGCCCTGGGAGGCAGACACACCTGCCTCCGTGGGTGGAGGCGCCATGCATGGCCCACAAGCTGGTGGCATAGCCAGACTGAGGGTCACAAGACCCACAAGGATTGGGGTACACAGGAAGCAGGGCACTGTGTAGCAGATCGGGACTTGACAGCACAAATTCGGGCAGGGCCCCTCACTTATGCTCACATAGGACCCGCACTGGCCGCGGAGGAAGTCTCCGTGGTTCCCCAGCAGTTGCTTGTCACGCAGCCCGCGTCGTCTGCCCATGACACACTGAGCCAGATGACACACTGAGCCGGGTACCGGCACTAAAGGGACACGGATAGGGGACACACCCGTTGACCGTCACTGTTGAGTGACACCACGGGGGACACTGTGGCGTGGCACAACCTGCCACTTAGGGCAGCCTGTGGTTTGAATTAGTAGTTAACAAAGATGTAAGATGGGTGGGGTGAGCTGCCAGAAAGCTTGTGAAGGCACAGTGGGGAGAACAGGAGATAAAGATCGGAGACAGAGAAGAACGGAAATGATGGAAGAAGTCAGCCGCTGGTTCTTTGCAAAGATGAATGAAATGGAAAATCGTGTGGCAGGACTGGTGCATGAGCTCTGACGATTCACAGATATGTCCAGACAAAACCGCACATGACTAGAGATGGTGCAGGGAGAGCGGGCTGCGCAGCACAGGGAGCGCAGACTCGGGGCGGCCGGCGGGGGGGCCACGGGGAGTCCCCCTCCAGTCAGGGGGAAGGAGAGCTTCAGAGACGGGAATGCGTGCGCAGCTGTACGGTAAACCTCGCTGTCTGGCCGCAACTGGGTTCTTGTTCTTGTTCTTTTTTAAGTTTAGGTAATCTCTCCAACCAGTGTGGGGCTCGAACTCACGACCCGAGATCGAGTCTTGCTCTTCTGACTAAGCCAGCCGGGCCCCCCTGGAGTTCTTAAATATCGCTTGTTCTTGGACCTTTTTCTTCCAGACTGATTTTAGAATTGCTTTGCATTCCCGGGACGAGAATAGTAGAATCCAACAGCAAGTACAAAGGGACGAAGAGGGACATGCCCTCCTTTGGGGACAGTCCCGTTTCCAGGGCGGTGTGACCCCTAGCACGAGGTCCTCACTGCAGGGACGCTGGAGTGCGGGGACTCTAGTAGAGACGGGGGCCTGGAGCCGTCTCAGGACTCCTGACGTATGTGGGGTCACGGGGGTCGCCTCTAGGGAGGGAGATGAGAAGTGACAGCAGGGGAGCAGAAGGGATTGTGTGACTCACTCTCACTGAAAGAATCTAGAGCAAATAGCCGGTACCACCAAAGTGACGTGTGTCAAAGAGTGGCAAACGGGCCGTGTGTGGAAGAGGGTCCTCTTGGCTCTGTTGCGGAATTTCTCAAAACAGAATTATAAGTCAGATATATTCATGAGTAGCTGCGTTCATAATAGTGGAAATTATCTGCCACACATAGCGTGGCTAAAGGATGTCATGGCACCACATGAAACTGTGTCTGCATCATTGGTGCGACGTGGTGACCTGCTCGCGAGAGGTTGGCACGGGCACAGGTGGAGTGTGTCCTGCTGCTTGGGTAGGTCTGGTTAGTACCCCGGACGGCTAACAGCAAGCATCCCTTCCCTTCGTTTATGATCGTGGCATTTTTTCCTGGTTCTTTCTCATATTTTCCATGTATCCTACTTGGTGCACCCGTGTTGTAGCCGTGAGGTCTGTTGGAAAAACGTCCTCAGCATGCTCTCCCTCTGACTGCTGCCAGGGCGGCTTCGCGGTTGCCTGACTCCGCGCTTGAAAGGTGACCGTCCTTGAGGTCGGGCTGCATTTGCAACCCTGGACACTAGGCGGAGTCTGTCGTTCCTATTCCGGAGTTGTCCACGAGGGGGCGACAGCATGCAGGGAAAGTCGCATTGAGGCCACGCACCGGGGATGCCACTGAAGGCCTTGGCTCTGCCCCCACTCACCCGGTCGCCGCGTGAAGGGGACTGACTGCTGGTGTTCATTTTCACGGCCGCTAATGCGCTCCACAGGTCCTGCTATGTGGTCCAGAGAGTCTCCTACCGTGACTGGTGATCGTGCCCTCCTTTCCCATCGCTCCCGCCCAACACAGGCCGGTCCAGCCCCGACTGGCCGTGTCTGCTTTCCAGGGGGCCCTCGTCCGGGAGCCCTACTTGCCCAGGAGGAGCAGGCATGTCCTGATCTGCTGCATCCAGGGCCGCAGGGCCACACCCAGCAGGAGCCACTGGTCCTCAGACACTGGGAGCCGTGCAGCCTGTTGGCATGAGACCCCACCCATGAGAGCTGCCACCGTCCTGTGGCCTCACCCCTCAGCCCCGAGCGCCGTGGCTTACCCCAACCCGGGCCGTGGCTGCGGGGGGTGTGGGGGAGAGGGCCGTCCGGGGAACCGGCAGGTGTGGTTCAGGCCCGGGGAGTCGGAGTTTATACGTGGTTTCATACACGATGTTCTGGGGCGGCACTGACACCCGGTCGTAGTGAAGCCGTGGGCTGACCAAGGAAGTAAGTGGAAATTTGAAGTGTTGGCCAGTAGCCCCCAGAGGCGGCCTTGCAGTGACACAGTTCTGTCCGCCAGGCAGCACTGGGTGACCTGCTTCCTCGTGTCCACAGGTGACCTGAGCATCTCGGCAGACCGCCTGAGTGAGAAGCGGTCCCCCAATGACTTCGCCCTGTGGAAAGCCTCCAAGCCAGGCGAGCCGTCCTGGCCGTGCCCGTGGGGAAAGGTGTGCTCCCGGGAAGGCGCGGGGCTGCACTGGTGGGCGCACCCTCGCTGCCACGGCACCTGTCTGCCCTGTCCTGGGAACCCAGACGCCAAAGAGCCTCGTGGGCCTTTGGGCACGTGACTTCCCTTCCGGGACTCTGCCCGTGTGCAGCCAGGGTGCGGGTGGATGGACTGCCTCTGAGCCCCCGTGTCCTCGTGGTCCCCGCTGCTGGAGGCGAGTCCACCCTCTAACGTTCCCTGTGACAACGGTGCCGCTGGCCCAGAGCCGGGGGGAGGGGGTCTTGGCACCTGCCTCTGGTCCAGGGCTGGGCGGTTCTGGGGGTGACGTGAGCCTCAGCCCCGCCTCGGCCTGCAGCATGTGCTGGGACCTTGACAGCAGGGGCTCCCCTGAGTTGTTCACGTTGGAACATAACGTCTGTTCCCATAAGGCCCAGAGGTTTTGAAGGTCATGAACACGGGGCAGTTGAAGGCCTGGACCGAACGTAGGCCGGTCGGTTACGGGCTTGTTTGCGTCTCTAGGGGCGTCCGGGATGGCACATCGAATGCTCTGCCATGGCGGGCACTCTTCTGGGAGCCTCGATGGACATCCACGGAGGGGGCTTCGACCTCCGCTTCCCCCACCACGACAACGAGCTGGCCCAGTCAGAGGTAGGCAGAGGCCGGGGTCGCTGGGTCACTGTGTCCTCTGGCGGGGGCTCTCGACTTCCCTCCATCGTAGCGCAAGCAGCCGGGGCACTGTCAGCGAGGTGCTGAACACAGCCTGACGCCCACATCAGGGTCTCGCTGGTGGGATTTGAACCCTCATTGTTCGGTCTGATTTCCCGCACGAACAGCCTGAGCACTGGCAGGAGACAGGCCTGGATCGGACCCGGCCGTTGCCTCTCGGCTCACTGGTCCAGGGTCATCCCTCTGAGCCCCAGTGGCCCCAGCTCGAGGAGGGAGCCCCCTTTTCTGCGTCACCGGGTGAACAAAGTGCCCGCGGAGCGCCCCGCCAGCAGAGGTGCCTTGTGGTGCCCCGACCTCGCCCTCTCGCCCCTTCCCGAGCAGGCCTACTTTGAGAACGACTGCTGGGTCCGCTACTTCCTGCACACGGGCCACCTGACCATCGCCGGCTGCAAGATGTCCAAGTCACTCAAAAACTTCATCACCATTAAAGACGCCCTGAAGAAGCACTCAGGTAAGCCTGAGCACCCCCCAAAGACCCAAACGTCCCTCTTCGTGGAGGCGCGGTGGAGGTGGCGGCGGCTGCTCGGGAGGCTGAGGTGACCATGGTGCTGTCTCCTGCTCCAGCACGGCAGCTGCGGCTGGCCTTCCTCATGCACTCCTGGAAGGACACGCTGGATTACTCGAGCAACACCATGGAGTCGGCCCTGCAGTACGAGAAGTTCATGAACGTAAGCACCCCCCACCCCGCCTCTGCTGCAGCGGGATCATTCCCACTCCGTGTCTGCTGATGGGGAATGGGGCGCAGGTGGCAGCAGCTCTACTCTCGGGGGCAGTTGGCACTGCACCTCTTTGCTGATGCCCCTGGTGATCTGCTAGCGTTAGGCGCCCATGTTCCTCTCATCTCCGGGGGGCGCGTTTCCCGCACACCTGTTGGCTGAACCATATCCCAGGAAAAACCCGGAACATGTTCGCGTCTCGAAGGGGAACTTCCACTCTCTGCGGCCGCTGGTGCGGTGTCAGCGCTGTGGTTTATATGAAGGAGACGCGCGTCACCACGATAGCGTCTCTCAGATGGTGCTCGGGTGGGAAAGTCGTCTAAATGCTGTTAATCCAAATTTTCTGGTCTTAGGAGTTTTTCCTAAATGTGAAAGACATCCTTCGAGCTCCCGTTGACATAACCGGTCGGTTTGAAAAGTGGGAAGATGAAGAATCGGAACTGAACGAGAGGTAGGAGACTTCTCCCTGGGGTCTGCGAGCACGCCCGTGTTCTCGCCGCAGACCCTCCAGCGGGGAGGAGGCCGTGGCGCCGTGGCTCCCGTCTGTGCAAACCCACACCCAGAGCGTGCTGCACCTACGCGGACCACGTTCCGGCCGCCGGACCGCTTGGGCACGCGTGCACTCTGTTACTGCCTGACGCTCCCATTCCTCTCGTTCAGCTTTTATGACAAGAAGGCAGCGGTTCACGAAGCCCTGTGTGACAACGTCGACACACGCACGGTCTTGGAAGAAATGAGGGCTCTGGTCAGTCGGTGCAACCTGTACATGGCAGCCCGGAAAGCCGCCAGGAGAAGGCCCAACCGGGCTCTGCTGGAAAGCATCGCTCTGTACCTCACCCACATGCTGACGGTAGGCGGCCCTCAAGCCGCAGCCCCTGTGGCGCCCTCCACGTGCACGCGGGCAGCGGGCCTCGGCCGTGACCGCGGAGGCCTCGGGTGGCACGGCAAAAGCAGGTTATAAGGCTGACACCTGCTCCCGTTCTTAGCTCCCGCTGCACTCCGTAGCGTTAGTGTGCACACGTGCCGGCTGTCCTTGCTGCGGGCGCTCTCGCCTCCCCGCCGCAGAGAAGCAGAAAGAGCGGCCGTAGGCCGAGCCCGGCGCATGCGGCGCTGCACGCTCTGCGCACCTCCGTGCTGACGGGGCCTGGCGTCCGGTCGCTGTGGGCCACCTGTCAGGACCTCTTGACACACTCATCCTGCACGTCTGTTTCTCTTCGTAGATCTTCGGGGCCATCGAGGAGGAAAGCTCCCTGGGATTCCCAGTGAGAGGACCTGGAACCAGCCTTGATGTGAGTAGAGCACCCCTCCTCACCCCTCCTCCCTCCTTGGGGGTCGCCCTGCCCCTGGGAAATGGTGCCCATGTCATGGAGTACCCTCCTGCCTTCCACGCCTGCTCCCTTCCCTTCCTTGTCCTTCTCCTGGGCCAACTCTGTGGACATTTGGAGGCCCACATTAGGTCCCACCTGCTCTGGACCTTCCAGACTGAGCCCTGGGGATCGCCTGGACCTGGCTGGGGAATTGAACCATCAGGTGTTCCTCCCATGTGTGCAGGCTGAGCCTTGCTCCCTGACCCACCGTTGGGGGTGCTTGTGCCGCTGCGTGCTGTCTGTGAGCTCAGTCCCAGGGCGGCAGGCTCTCTGGGACCAGCTTTGAGCTGCAGCCACATGGTAATGGATTCCGTGCGCTCACGTCCTTGCATGTGAGGATTCAGGTAGCATGCCGGGCCGTGCGTCTGGTGGGGAGAAAGTTCCTCGTCTGTGGCCCACGTCGCCCTGGTTCCGTTGGTTTCTGCTCCACGGGGACCCTCCCTCGTGGCCCATCTCATTCAGGCTTGTCTCCGACACTCCTCAGGCTTAGTCTTTAATGATCTGATGAGAATGCACACGGAGGTGTTTAGATTTAACTGATTTAAAGGAAAACAGGAAGCAAAGACAGAGCGAAAAGGCAGTCTTTTTAGAGTTCTGTTTCCGGACGGTGGCCAGAGTGATGAGCCCTCTCCTGCAGGGGGAGCGTATAGCCATCTCCCCAGGAGCTGGCTTCTGAAGAGAAACCCGCTTGTGTTACAAAGCCCAGCCCGAGCTCTGGGCCCACATCCCCGGAGGCTCCGTTGGCCGAAAAGCTGGTTGGTCTGAAGGCATGAACCTTCCTCGGTGCTTCTTAGGAAATCCGCAGAGCTGCTCTGCTGTCTTGTACAAGTGACGCTTGGCATTTAGCTTCTTAGGAAAAGAGAGAAAACATTGCCTACATTAAAGGCCATCTGCTCTCGAGCTTAGAAGCAGTGCTTTCCCTGCGGTGGTTCTGTGCGGGCCTTTCCATGTGACCTCAGTGGGCCCTTTGACGGCAGCGCATGGGCATAAACAGCCGCGAGGTGACGGGGTCAAAGGGTAGGACCTGCACTTTACAGTATTTGACATTTCTGTGTCAGCTTCCAAATCTGAATTGCTTCAGGAGAGGGCAGACGAGGTTAGTGGGGTCCGCAGGACCGCTGGGGTTCACCTCCTCCAGACAGACCCTGCAGCACGCTGGCAGAGGCCTCCGTCCCCAGGCGCACCACAGCCATCTCCGTGCCTGGTGGAGGTAAAGAGCGAAAACCCTGATGCCCGGTCCCAGTGCACGACCGCGCCACCCCAGCCTGGGTGCAGGATTGGGCCGCGAGAGGCCAGGTCACGCCAGGGCCTCGTCAGCCTAGCTGGCTTCTGTGCGTGCTGAGTATTACTTTGGTGACTAAGCTACCGAAGGACTTAATTAAGAGGCAGGGAGAGACTTTGCTTAAAAGCCTACTGGAAAAGTAGGAAAGATGTAAAGGAAAAGGTTTTATAAAATCACAGTTTCTCCAGTTTGGATTCTGTTGCCTTTGGTTGTCCTTTCTATCAGGCTTTCCGTCCCAGTTACTGCAGGTAGCTAACCGTGGCGTAGATGTGACCATGTGTGGGGGTGGTGACAGTTCTTGGAGACCGGTTCCTCTTGCACAAGTGTGTGTGTGGCCACAGGTCGGATGCAGGCACGGCCCGGCTCCGTGGTGCTGGCCTCCGCTCCTAGCCCAGGAGGGACAGTATCAGCCTCCCAGAACATAGCCCGCCCGACAGACACCCATGTTGAACAGTTTAACTGTAAAGACGGGTTTTTTTTAATAGTGCGTCTGAGCGGAGGCAAAGCCGTGCCTGTGAGCAGTTGAACAGAGCGGCTGGCAGAACTCGTCCGGCTGGGCCGGGAGGGAAGCTGTCCTCCTGTCTGTGGCCCACACTGTCCATGCGGGGACCCGCATACCCGGCGTGGACTGAGTGTTGGGGGTGCGGCGTGTCCCAGCTCTGGGGCAGCGGCCACGGCAGCAGCACCCCCCGTCCTGCCCTGCCGTGTGCTGAGCCCCATCCATAAACACAGGCCGGGTTTGTCTCTGAGCGAACCTGTTCTTTCCGCAGCTGGAGTCCACGGTCATGCCCTACCTGCAGGTGTTGTCCGAGTTCAGAGAAGGCGTCCGAAAGATCGCCCGAGAGCAAAAAGGTGAGGCTTTTCCTTGCTGGGGTTTCTCACCCTCGGCCCTTCTCTGTGGGGCCGCCCTGGCTGCCGTCGGGTGTTAGCAGCACCTGTCCTGGAGCACGACATCTGCAGAGCTGCCCCCACTGACCTCATGATAGCCACCGTGTCTCTCGACCCCGGTGTCCCCCACAGGGCAGGGCAGCTGGGTGAGGGCTGAGGATGTCTGTGTGAGGCAGGGTTTCTTCACCTGTGCTGTTGGAGTGGAAAGGCAGAACAAGGCCTCTCTGAGTCCCCTGCCCTCCCATCGACACGGGGCTCATTTCCACTTTTGGTGCATCCGTAGGCCCGCCAGTGCCTGTCCTCGCTTCTGGAAGTGAGCGTGGGATGCTGGGGGAGCCGGTGCTGCCGTGACTATTCTGCTTGGGCGTGGTGGGGGACAGCTGCCTTGCACTTGAGGGGCCTCCCCTGGGGCCACGTCACAGCGCACAGCTAGCCGCCCGTCGCCGACGTTCCCGAGGTCGGTCCCTGTCGTGTGTCCTTGGAGACCTGGGGAGTGCTGTGTCATGGCAGACCACTTGGTATCAGCCGTGCAACAGAGCGCTGCGCACTGGCAGGCAGGAGCTCATGTCTCACTCTGTGCCGTCTGCGTGACCAATGAGCACGCTGAGCGCAGAACGGGCCGGGTCTGGTCTGCCGCGCTCCTCACGCGCTCGCTGCCCCGTTTGGAGCTAAGCATTTTGCAGAGTGGAAAACTGAGCACGAGAGTTCGAGCATTGCCAGGGAGGGTCATGCGGGAGCCACCTGTCACCTAATGTGCTGTGCTCCCGCCCCAGGCCTCTCTGACAGGAAGTCACATCTGGAGCTCCTCTGGCCGCCATCCCTGCAGAGCGGGTCCAGGTGGGGTGTCCCGAGGGTGGAGCGGGCAGAGGGTCCAGTGGGGCGCTCAGGGAGCCTCTGGAGGGAGCCGCACCTTGAAGATGAAAGAGCAGGCCCGGGCCTTTTCCAGGTAGGGCAGAGCAAAAGGGCAGGAGAGCCCTGAGCCCGCGAGCCCCCCAGGAGGAACCTAGATCTGACGGTGCTGTTGTGGGGAGCAGGGGGCTTTGGGCCGGGGCATTTGGACCCATTGAATAAGCATGGCCCACTCTTTCTAGCACCTGGTGTCCTCACTGTTTTAAAGCACTTGAGAAAGCCTGATGGACTCTGCCAGACCCGTGCTGCCTCGTCCAACCACGTTGATGGCACTGGCGTCTCAGGCTCAGGTGGCCAGAGCACCTCCTTCCGACTGTCCCCCTGCGGCGAAGCGTCCTTCCTGGCAGGTGCTGGTGAACGAGGGCCATTGGAGGCCGTGCACAGCACGCAGGCCAGGCCAGGGGCTTGTGGAGCCCCTGAGAGCAAGTGCCCGTCCACTGGCTCGGGGAGTAGTTTGGTTTTGCTTCTCCTTGGCTTGCTTTTTCTTTCCGCTCTGTTTGTTGCTCAGGCAAAAGGACAAAGAGCCCACATTGCCGAGTCAGGATGGTGGTAGTAGTGTCTGTGCTGTACGAGCCTTGTTCACCTGCAGCGCTTTCCTGCCCTGAGGCCCAGGTGGAGTGAGGTCATCCTGCCTGATCCCATGGCCTGGGACCCGCAGACTGGGGCCCTGCAGATAGCGCGCCCTCCGTGAGCCAGAGACCCGGGCCTGTGCACCGCGGGCTCCATAGATGGGGAAAGCCTTACGGGCTCAAGACCACGCCCCACCCAACAGCAGCAGCCGCAGATACTGAGGCTTCGTTGAGCACCTGGCTGTGACCCTGGGCTGGCCATGGAGACAGAAAGACAGAGGGAGAAGCTCAGGATAGGCCCTGGGGCCACGTGTTCAAGCAGGTTTCCCAGGTGCCTGGTGCTTGCCTAACGTAGGAGTACAACGCCGTTTCCCCGGATGCCCACAGTCTTGTGGGCCAGAGCCCAGCCCTGCCCAGGAAGGGTGTGCGTCGGGGCGTCTGACCAGGAGAGGCTTGGGAATTTGGGGAAAAGTTAGAACAGCAGGGATGCGGGTGTGGCCAGAGCTCCCCCCTCCTCTCATTTGTTTCATTTTTGGTAAAACGTGTGTAATGTATAAAACACATCACCTATCACGAGCAGGTTCATAGCTCAGAGGCACGAAGCACATTCACATTGTCGTGTGGCCGTCCCCGCCATCCATCTCCAGAACTTTCCATCTTCCCAAACGGAGACTCTGTCCCATGAAACAGTGACCCCCACCACCTCCCCTGGTGCCAGCACCCACCGTAGACTTTCTGTCCCCCTGAGACACTGACCCCATCCCTCCCCCGGTCCCAGCGCCCACCGTCCACTCTCCGTCCCTCTGAGACACTGGCACCCATCCCTCCCCCGGCACCCACCATCCGTTCTCTGTCCCCGTGAGACACCGACCCCCATTCCTCTCCCAGTGCCCACCGTCCACTCTCCGTCCCCCTGAGACACTGACCCCCATCCCTCCCCGGCCACGGTGCCCACTGTCCACTCTATATGAATTTGACTCCCTAAGGGCCTCATACACATAGAATCCTGCAGTATTTGTCTTTTTGTGACTGGTTTCTTTCGGTCAGTGTGACTGATGGTCTCTAGGTCACATTGTGGCAGGTGTCAGAGTTTCCTTCCTCTTTAAGGCTGGGTAATATTCCACTCTGTGTAAACATCCCGTTTTGCTCATTTGCTTGTCCATGGCCTTTTGTTTCGTCTCCTGAGCCTCCCTCAGTGACCTGACGGGTCTCCCTGTTCAGTGCCCTGTCTGCTGTCCGCTCCTGTCTCCGGCCCCACCAGCAGTAGCCAGCCCTGGCGGATTCGCTCCCTCTCCATGGCCACATGCCTCTGGGTGCCTGAGCTCTGTGGACTCTGTGAGTCATGGTGCCGGCAGGGCCGGGCATGGGCCGGGCCATCTCAGCCTGCGAGGGACAGGTGACCACAGGGAAACCTTCTTTTTCTAGAACATGCTACAGTTAGAGCCTCTTGGAGTCAACAGGACTGCGAGGTGCTTGTGGCTGGCACACATGGCCAGGGGCGCCCCCAGTGACCACAGCCAGGGAAGACCGTCTTCCTTTCCTGGGCACTTGCTGGCCATGAAGCTGCTTCTCTCCTTGAGAGCCGTGCCGGCGGCGGTGGCCGTGCCTTTGTGGTGTCACCCTCGGGAGCAGTTCTGCGTGTGCCCTGCTGCTTGGGGTGGCCTCTGCTGTCCCCGGTCACGCCCCCGCCCCTGGTGCAGCTTCTCCGTGAGACGGCCCAGCTCTGTCCAGGCTTGTCCCCAGGCCTCAGCTCTGTGAGCAGAGCTGAGGACCTAGATGTGGCGTTGCTGCCGAGGGACTTGCGGGCGGTGAGGCGGATCCCCTCCCAGCCCCGGCCGTGGCGGCGTCCACGCGCTTGTCCTCCTTCTCCCCGCCACCCCGGATGCAAGCAAGCCCCTCTCTGTGCTCCTCTTTTGCCTTAGCTGTTGAGATCTGCATTCTTGCGTATGTTCAAGAATAGTTGCTGAATTCTGTAAACACATCAACCACTTTTCCCTTTTTTAAAAAAATGGTTTATTGAGGTGAAACTCCGAGAACCGAGAACCAGTTGTCGTTAAAGCTAACAAGTCAGCATTTCGTACGTTCACGGTGTCTCGCAACCACCAACACCTTCCGCCGTCCAGAGGAACGGCTGTGACCTCTGGGCCCCCAGCCCAGCGCCCACCGGCCTGCCTTCCGAGCCCGTGCATTGGCCTGGTGTGGACGCCCCGAGTCCGTGAGGTCTTGCAGCTCGGGACCTTCCGCGTGTGGCTTCTCACACTTCCCAGAATACTTTCACGGTACGTGGCCGGCCCCCTGTCGCGGCAGGATAGCGCCCCCCTGGCCACACACACCAGTCTGTGTCCCTCCTGCTGCTGGTGGCCATTTGGGCTATTCCCACCTCGTGGCTGTTGGGGATCGTGCTGCTCTGAGCGTGCGTGCACAGTGGTGAGTCCCATTTTCGGGGTTCGGGGTTGTCCCCATATGGGGAACCGTGGGGGTCATGGGGCAGTTGTGTGGTGATTTTCTCAAGAACCACCAAACTGTGTTCCATCGGGGTGTCTCTGCACCCTCGCCAGCGCTCGTTATTTCCTGGCTGTAGGAAAGTGACTTGTCAGTCCCGCCGCCCTGGGTGGGGGTGGGGCTGTGAAGGGGAGGGGGCGGTGGCATCTCCTCGGGGCTTTGCTCTGCGCTTCCCCGAGGGTGTGCGGTGTGTGGCCCCATTCCCTGTGCCTCATGGCCATGTGTGCCTCTTGTCTGGAGAGTTGTCCCTTCGGGCCCTGTGCCCGTGTCTTGTGGGGTCATTCGTCTGTCATTGTGAGTCGTGGGGGGTTTTTACTGTGCACACTTGGCCTGGTCAGTACGTGACTCGGGAGACGAGAAAGAGAAAGCGAGCCCCAAAGTAATCAGAAGGTTTGGAAGGACAGTCGGAGAGGGATTCTGAGCTGTGTGAACAGGGTGAGTGTCGGCATGGCGATGATGGCCACCGTCCTCAGCTCTGCGGAGCCCACACCCAGAGGACAGCATGGGTCCAGAGGCCCTGCCACCTGGCGGGGAGCCAATGGTCGGCTGATGTTGGTGATGGCGGGCCCTGGCTTAGTTTCCTTCCAGTCGCGGTTAGCTTGCCCCAGCTGCTGCCTCAGGCTCAGCCCCCCACAGGGCGCTATGGGCAGTTCAAGTGCGGGGAGCAAGGATAAAGGATGTCGTCCCCTCAGCCGTGCTGGGAAGGCTGGGGAGGCAGAGACGGCTTTTCCTTGAGCAGTGTTGGGAAGCGGGAAGCTTCCCGGTGGTGGCCGTGCTTGTGGGCAGGGGGCGCGGAGGTCGTCTGAGGTACGTGAGTCGCCATCCATCATCATTCATCTGTTCCACAGTGAGTGGCCCCACGGGCCTGGCCAGTGCTGCACAGAGGAACGAGGCACAGCGGAGGACAGGGTGTGCGCACACCTGCTCTGTGTAGGGGCTCGGGCAGGAATGGGGGGCCTGCGTGGGGTTTCTGGCACAGGTGTTCCTCACAGGTGCACGGCCAGGGCGTGCAGAACCACTTGGGTTGGGCCCACAGTGCAGGCTGGTCCCCAGGGGAGGGCTGATGCTGGTCGCGGTGCGTCCACGGTAAGACGAGGCTGGGTGCCAGCACTCCTGTCACCGGACGTCCTGGGACATCAAAGCTTTCGGAGATGGATTACCGCCCCATGCCCTGTGACAGCCCGGCTCCCATGCTGACTTCCCCGTGTGCACGTTTGGTGCAGCTGGGCCCGCGGGGGTCTCAGCGGGCCAGGCGGCCTTCTGGGAGCTGGGAGGTGAGCCAGTCTGAGACCTGGCTTTGAAAGACAGCCACTCACAGAGTGCCTCATCCCAGCGCTGCCAGACCCTGTGAGCAGAGCCGCGCACAGGCTGCTCCCTCATGTGGCACCTTCTGGCCCCTTGTAGCTGCTCTCAGGGACGGCCGCACATCCCCATTGCACAGATGCAAGAGGCCGGGAGCCGCGTTACCTGCCGCCGCCCGGTTCTTCCTGCAGCTGAGCTTCCTCCGCCGGGGTTAGGTTCTCCCCCTAGAGCTTCTGAGTGAGGCCCCTGTGTGCTCTTCGTTCTCAGTGGCCAACAGACGGCCTCTCCCTGCCGTGTTGCCCCCGGGGAACGAGGCCTGTACAGCAGAGCCTGTGGGGACTGTCCGGTTAGGCCCGAAGGCCACACGGGTGGTCTTTTCATTCCTGCCCACTCTGTCTGCTGGAATGTGTCATCTTTCGTGGAACAGTCACTTCAAAGCCCGTGGGACAGCCAGGCTCTGTGGCTCCTCCCGGGCTTCCCAGGCCCTCTGCTCATTCCACACCCACACCGGGGGTGTGCCGAGGCCTGGCCGAGAGCCGTGTGCGCACAGTGGAGCCAGTGCTCGAGGCAGTGTCGCTGCCGCGCAGTGTGGACCCCTGTCCCCCCGGCCTCGGGCTCTTCCCTATCCCTCGGCTGGGCCTTATGCCTTGGTAAGAGATGCTGGCAGCCGTGGGCTTCCCCCCACCCTCCAGACCCAGTTCTGGCTCTCGCCGGTGGGTGCTTGGAACCTTGCGGGTCCTGGGCCTGGCTGCTTTGCTGCGGGACGTTTGGAGGACGGGGGATGCGTGTGCACGCGGGAGCACGGTTCATGGGGCGAGGGCCTGAGGGAGCAGGGAGCGCCGGGGCGGGTGCCTGACGGCTGGCACTGAGCCTCTAACACTCTCGTCCTAGCTGGGCATTTGCCTGAGCCAGGCGGGCCTGACCAGGGCATGGAGAGCGTGGGGAGCCTTTGCAGGATTGCCGGGTGACCTCAGCACGTGTGGGCTTGGATCCCTGAGTCCTGGAGTGTGAAACACGGCTGCCTGTCTGGATCACCGTGCCAGGGCTGTGGGGGCTGGACACCTTCCCAGTTGACCAGGAGGCTTGGGGTGGTTTCTGAGCCTCTTTTCTGGGAGGAGAAACCTAGTTTCTGTGGAGCAGCTGCCCACCTGGCTTTGGGCGGCCCTCACTTCCTGAATCCCCGGGAGCAGTGAGGGCACATCTTCAGACGGTATCTGCCTCCGAGCGGGGTCAAAGGCGGTGCCGAGCCCAGCCTCGGAGACAGCAGCGTCAGCACTCGGGAAGGCGCACGTTGGGCGCGTCCTGATGCTCCTGAACCACCGTTTTGTCCACAGTCCCTGAGGTCCTGCAGCTCAGCGACGCCCTGAGGGACGACATCCTGCCCGAGCTCGGGGTACGGTTTGAAGATCACGAAGGTGGGTCCTCCTGGCCACGTTGGGGCCCAAGCTCAGGAGCTTCGGGCGTGGTGGGCAGGGAGGTGGGAAGGACACTGGCGTCGGGGGCTGGTTTTGAAAGAGTTCCAGGATGGGGTCAGAGGACACTGGGTGTTCATGGTGAGGAGTCCTGCAGCGGCACTCCGTGGCCCCTGGGGGGGTGGCCTTGCAGGTTTATCAGTCCAGCTGTCCTGGACGTCTCCCGTGTCTGACAGGCGTCTGGGTGTCCCCTCTAGCGGCCTGCCTGCTTATTTCCGCTGGGCCACTGGCCGCCCTGCCTCATGTTTTGTCACTCAGCAGACAGCCTGCAGGACTGCTGGCCGGTCTCACCCTGTGTCTGTTGCCGTCGTGGGGGTTTCGGCTGCATGGGAAATTATTAGATTTTAAATACTCAGGTGATATGTCCCATTTTATGATTTCCTGGGCCCTGTGTCATGAGCGGCGAGGCCTCACCACATTACAGTTTACGTGGAAGCCCTGCGAGCAGCGAGGAGGTGTGAGGGCGGGGTGGGGGCTGGGCCCACCTCACCGACCTGGCTTTTCAGGGCTGCCGACTGTGGTCAAGCTGGGGGACAGAGAGGCCTTGCTGCGGGAGAGAGAGGAGAAGAGACAGGTGAGTGGCTCTGGAATGGCCGCATGTTGATGGGAATGAGGGACGGCTGGCGCTGAGAGCACTACAGTGTGAAGGCCCAGCATCTAGAAGCGTCAGCAGGAGACCTCCCTGGATGCGGGCTACAGGGCAGGGTGGGAACAGAACAAGGTCTACCTTCTGAGGAAGGACCGTCTTTTTAAAAAGTGAGCGCTGGAGTTCAAGGGAGAGCCAGTCCCTTTCGGTAAACCGTGCAGCCGACGCGTTTGGGCCCAGCTTGCTCTACAAAGTGGTGTGTCCTTTGTCCTGTGGGAGGACCTGCCAGTCACACGCCGTCTGCCCAGGAAGCGTCGGGGAGCTGCCAGGGGACCGGGCGCGTGAGCGGCACTGGCGGGAGGTGTGTGTGGGCACGGGAGCACGGTTCACGAGACGAACACCCAGGCAGTGCCGACAGCCGGTGCTGAGCTGCGGGCAGTCCTGCCACCGGTGGGCGTCCCCGGGAGCTGGGGCCCTGTCCGCTCCTCCCATTTCTGCCCCACTTGCTCGCCCAGCTCAGTGGCCCGTCCCCAGTGCCAGGCTCTCTCCTTGCCTTGGGCAGCACACCAGGTGGCCTGGCCACAGAGGTGACGTGGGGCGCCATGTCCCCCCGCCCCACCATAGGCTGGTGAAGAAGCCGACACCTTGGTTTGCCACTCTCCCCTCCCCCCCAGGTCGCTCTGCCCAAGCAGGTGCACGCAGGGCATGAAGGCAGACGGGGCTCTGATGAGGGCGGCAGGGGGCAGCCCTGCCTGCTGGGAGCCCTGCCTGTGGGTTCTCACACTGGCCAAGCCACAGCGCACCTTCCCGTGGCTCCTGTCTGCCAGCCAAGCAGGGCCCATCCCATCCAGCAGTGCCTGAACGAGCACGAGCACGGTGGGCTCCCTGCCCGAGGCAAACACTGTCCCCACCAGGAAAGCAGCCGCCGAGCCCATGCCAGCCCGCCTCTCTGCCCGCTCCGGGCCTCCTCTGCTCCAACAGCTGCTTGTCCCGAGCCTGTGGCCCCTGCTCACGGGGACCTTCACTCCACTGCCCACTCCACTGGCCCTGCCCTGACCCCACCCAGTCCCACGATTCTCCGCTCAGGACCCCCAGGTTCTCTCTGGCCCCACACTGGCCTGTACCCAGCCACCCACCTGACAGCTTTGCTGACTAGGAAGCCCTGAAACCCAGGATGTCCACGAGGGTATCGTGACTCCACTCCCCAAACCTGTGCCTCCTTCCTGTCAGTCATAGCATAGCTCAGGGCCTGCACCTCCCCCTCACAGGCACCACCCAGCACCCAGGCTGAGGATCCCCTCCCTGCCCCTGCTCCCAGGCCACCCCCCTCAGCCCTGCCCTGAATGCAGGTGGGGGGTGGGCTCCTGGCCTCCAGCCTGTTTCCAGCAACCCCCCCCCACTGCCCTTCACCCACGCAGTTAACGCAGGCTCCTTCCCTGGCCCAGGCCCCGTGTCCTGGCATCTGCTGACCCCTGCCCTCCTCCCCCACCATCTCTAGGCCCTGGTGATGCTGTCCCTGCTCACCTGACAGCCCCCCCCCCAGCCTGGCTCACCGCTCTGTTCCTTTCTTTGTATCCGCTGGGCCCCAGACCTTGTCACGTGTGCTGTGCCCCAGACCTTGTCACGTGTGCTGTGCGCTGCTCCCGCATGTCCGGGGTGGGGCCCGGCGCCCACAGGGGCTGCTGAGAGTCCCCTCAGGGAGTGAGCGAGAGTCCCTAATGAGGAGGGCTCCCCACCCCCCATGGGGAGGCCGGGTCAGGGTCCAGGCGAAGGCGATGAGGGGCCGGTGGGCCTTGCTTCGCTTCGCCTCCCACTGCCGGAGGCCCCAGGGCAGATGTGGCTCACGGGGCTCCCGCTGCTCCCCTAGGTTGAAGAAGAGAAGAGGAGGAAGAAAGAGGAGGCTGCCAGGAAGAAACAGGGACAAGAGGTAACGGCACAAGAGCCGTCTGTGTGGGGCTCGGGTTCTCTTGGGCGGAAGTGGACACTCTGACCCCGGGTCCCGCTCTGCCTCCCTGGGACCTGGCCGGGTCCCCGTGGCGCCTGCACCCACCGGCAGTGCCCTCCCGGCCTCCCCATACACCCCCACACAGTGCCCCGAGTGCAGGGAGGCCAGGAGGCCCCAGTCACGCTCCGTGTTGAGTTGTCCCTCCTTTGACTTGCTCTGCCTTGGCGTCGCCCTCTCAGTCCCGGGGCTGGGCTGGGGGTGGTGGACGGTCACACCTGCCCCGTGCAGGCTGGACTGCGGTGACCAAGGACCTGTGTTCCAGGCAGCGAAGCTGGCCAAGATGAAGATTCCGCCCAGTGAGATGTTCTTGTCGGAAAGCGACAAGTATTCAAAGTTTGATGAAAACGTAAGAATCTTTTTATTCTTTTCAGAACCTTATTAGACCACTAAATTGGGGGTGATGGGGACTTCCAACCTTGTGCGAGCAGCTTTTCTGTTTGGGGTGCAGTTTGCGGGAGGCGCCCCAAGTGCCCGAGGCGGCCTTCGTCCGTTGCAGTGGCCAAGCTGAGCCGTGGCCTGGCTGAACTGAGATGAGGTCTCCCTCGCAGGCTGGCCAGAGGTGCGGTGGGGGGACATGGGAATTGTCCGCAGACCTTGTTTGGCGTTGACAGGTGCTTTGCCTCCAGAGCCTCCCTTACCAGTTCTGATATGTATTTGCTGCTTTCCTTTGCGCCAGTCCTATCAGAACTGGGCCACGTTGGCCCTAAGGGGAATGGTGGCCTCACCCCAGGCGGGAGGGTGCCCCCAGACCAGTCACTGGCTTCTCAGCGGCCGCGTGGGCGTGCTAAAGCCGAGCGTGTGGTGAGTCCGCGCCCAGCCGTGTCCCAGGGCTGAGCCCGTGGGCTCTGGGGAGGGTCGGGTGCGCCCTGCTGACCCTGCGCTCTCCCTGCTCTCAGGGTCTGCCCACACATGACACGGAAGGCAAAGAGTTGAGCAAAGGGCGAGCCAAGAAGCTGAGGAAACTCTTTGAAGCCCAGGAAAAGCTCTACAAGGAGTATTTGCAGGCGGTGCAGACCGGCAGCTTCCAGTGAGACAGCGGGGGACTGAGCTTGAAACGAAGCGTCGGCATCCACATCCTTAGTGACAGTGCCCTGTGTTGTGGTCACGCTTACCGCGGTGCTCGGGCCCAAGCCCAGGACTCTGTCCACGGAGGCCCACGCCGTCACCGGCTCCGAGACTTCAGTAATAAATGTTTCCAAACAGCGAGGCCGGGCGTCCTGTGTGCCGTCGCGCTGCCCGGTCAGCACCTGGGCGGAACCTGCCGGGGCTGCTGGCTCAGCGGGTCACGGCGTCGGTGCTCGGGTCAGTGGAGCTGCGGCAGCCAGCCGAGAAATTTCTCCCCGTGCAGATGGCTATCGGCTAATCTCTGGTGTGTGGGTGCATTTGGAGGTATTTAAGTAGGAGAAAGACAGGCTCAAACTGGCGAGCCTGCTGACACCCCGCACAAAGGCTGCGCGGTCTGCCTGCGGGTTCTGATGAGTAAACACGCCCCAGCGTCTCCTGCAGCCACGGCCCCACTGGGGCGACTAATGGCTGGCTCAGCAGGGCAGGCCCTGCCCCCGCCCACCGTCCGCAAGGCTGCTCCCTGAGATAACAGGGGAGGGCTCGGCAGGCACAGCAGGGCGGCCGTTTGTCACCGGGTCCCAGCACGGGGAGCGCCCTGCCTCGGATGAGCTCACCCGCCTTGCCTGACGAGGGTGCGTGCAGAGCTAGCACCCTTCAGCCCTGCAGGAGCTGGGCGCCGGGTCAGACCCGTGACGGCAGAGGACGGAGGCGCCAGTGCTGGGCCGTAAGGTTGGGGAATGCTGTCCGAGTCTCCCTGGGCCGCAACGGGGCACTGAGCCACACCACCCCTGGGGGGAAGTGGGCAGTATCCGGTTGTAGGCGCCCTCAGCCCTTGTCCCCGTGACACCGCTGGTAGGAAACTCCGGGAGACACCCTGCTGGCTGCAGCATCGCACATGGAGCCGATGGGACAGCCGTCTGTCCCCAGGTACCCGCTGCAGCTCGGGAACACGTGCTTATGAAACGAGGGGGCCGCTCTGGTGTTGAGACACCCGACTTCTCAGCCTTGTAAACATTTTACGCACAAAGTTAAAGCAGTAAGACAGCAAGGCCCCAAAACACAGTGAAAGAAACTCTTTCCAGTTACTTATTGCTGTGCGACAGATCACCCCAAAACTTAGTGGCTGAAAACAGCCACCACCTTACTATCCTCTCTGGCGCCTCTGGGTCGGCCGGGCGCCTTTTTGGATGGAACCTCACACGTCATACAGTGTGATGGCCACCATCCTCGTGGCGTGCAGGCGGTCCCAGACACCCGCCACGCTCCCCGGGATGCGGTGCCAAGGTTCCAGAACAGGGCGAGGGCCTGGCAACATCATGGCGGCCTCTGCTTATTCGCTCCTTTGCTTCGCGTCGGTCGCGGGTTTACTCTAAAGCCAAGGAGTGCAGAGAAGTCAGACTTCATTCAGGTGTTTCGTCGTCGGTAGTGATGTTGGCATTGTTGTGAAACTGTATCAGGGACAAAGCAAATACCAGTTTGATGTCAGCAACCCAGATGTTAACGTAAGAGAAAAAATACGAGTGTAAAAGCACAGAAGTTAAGGAAAACCACTATACTCCCAAATATGAATTAGAAAAAACCAACATGAACTGACAATCCACTTTCACAGTTGGGGTTTCCTGGCTGTGTAGACATAGGGCAAACCCGGCTGCTGGGAGTCCCCTGAGAGCCAGATTTGGGGCTCAGTGCCACCCCTCTCCCTGGAGGAAACGGCCATTCCAAGTCTAGAGCAGGAGGACACCCCGAGCCATCTGTCCCCAAAGAGAAGCTCTCCAAGACAAATGGGGTCATGTCAGAAGGGGGACAAAGTAGTGACCCAGACGACAGCTGGACGTATCAGAAGGGCATCGTGCCAGCTGGAAATACTGCCTGATCCCCCGTCGGTGACGTTCCTGGTGTACCACAACTGTAGGAACAGAGCGCATGGGGGGACTGCCCAGACAGTGTGGCAGGGGGGTCTTGTGCTTGGTGGGGGGCTCAGCCGCGGTCGTGCTGCTGTCCCGCGGCTGCTGTGTGCTCTGGCTGGCACCACGGGGGGACCTTCCGCAAGGGCACACGGGGCCTTGCCCTCCCAGCATCCAGGAATCTCTACTGCAAAATAAAACTGCCTCAGGGGCTTCCTCTGGCCAAGTTGGGGACAACTTGAGTCTTGAAAACAAGGATTAATTGAAATCCAGGCATGTAGACGTACTCTCAGAAGCAAAGAAAGCCCAGGAACAATCATCTGCCCCCTGCAGGTGGAGTTTGCGTCCACTTCTTACCGGGCAGGCTTCGTTACTTCTCCGGAGCAGAATTAAGGAGCAGAATTAAGGCCACCGCGGCGCGGCATGGGAGCTATCCACGGGCCCCCAGCGGCCCCGGCGGAAAGGGGAGGCCGCACTTCACGCACAGCACCCGCTAGCAGAAGTGACCGGACGCTAGGAGCAGAAAGCCTCCATTCTGCAACCCGAGGGCAGCACCTGATCCAGGCCAGGCCTCCCGGCGGCTGCAGACACCCCTGGTGACAGTTGGCGGGAGCTGCTATTTTCGCCATGCCGAAGTGTCACCTTGCAGGTGGCTCGTGGGTCATGGGGACCGGGGGAGATGTGCGCGTCACCTTACAATGCCAGACTCTGCCTGTCCCCCCTCCTGCCCCGGCCCTGGGTCTCAGCATCGTCCAGAGGGGGACAAGCACAAGATCTGGATCTGGGCAGGGCCACCCAGAGGAGCGAGACGGTCCATCTCACTTCCCGTTCCCGGGCATCACCGTGAAGGCGCAGGCAGGGGTGCCGCCAAGGAGCAGCCGGGGCCCCGTGCCAGGGCGATGGGCGGGGAGGAGGAGGCAGACCTGAATGGCAGAGATGCAGGCCACGGGAGCCTTGTTGGGTTTCAACGAGCCGGCCCAAAGACAGCTGGGAAATTTGCAAGCAGACGGGTCTGGTATGATATTGGGGTTTCCTTAGTTGTGTCCGTGTGATCGTGGCAGATGTGTCCACCAGGGTCCCTAAGGGGAGACGGGGTAGCAGGAGGCTGCAGGTCCGTCTGCGGCACTCAGGAATGCTCCTGAGCGGTGGCCTCTGTCCCCATGTCATCCACTCTGCTTTTCTGTGTGAAACTTCTCATGACCTTAAAGCATGCCGCCAGGAAATCCTCTCATCTTCCGTGAAGGATGTGAGCCCTGCCATGTTGCTGCAGGAGCAGGTGGGCGGGAGGCTGGCCTCCGCCCTGGCTGCTCGGAGAGCCAGGGGGCCTCGGGACCCGGTTGTTGAGGGCCCGGCTGTGGCCTGCATCGGAGTCACGCTCCCCCACCCCCGCAGGTCCCCTTAGGCAGACAGGTGAGGAATGTCCTCAGTGCCCCACAAGCTGCAGGAGAACCTTCTGGAACAAGATGGGGTGGAAATTTTTTTTGAATGTATAATACTAATTCACCTGTGACAGTGTGTGCATGAAACCTCTTTCCAGCCTTTGGGAGCCAGACTTGTCTTCCTACTTCTCCCCAAAGTGAAAGATTTGGTGCTTTCAGTATAAAAATATCAGAGCCCCCAGAAGCTGGAAGTGCCAGGAGGGCTCCCCCCCACCCCCAGCGCCTCTGGAGGGAGCTTGGCCCTGCCCACATCTGGATTTCAGACTTCTGCTGCCCAGAGCTGGGAGAGAAAACAGCTTCTGTGTTTAAGCCACCCAGCTCAGGGTGACCTGCAGTGGCAGCCCAGGAACCATCCATTCTGGTATCTTTGTTCCCTTTAACAGAAAAATACATTTGCTATGACTTAAAGCTTCCTCTAAGTCCATTTATGGCTGTAAGGGCGCGGGGGGGGGCAGAATATAGTTACGGTGCCCACGCCTGCTGCTTTCTCCAGGCAGTGTCTGGGCCACCAGTGGACCAGGACCTAGCTCTTCTGGCCCCTCGGAGGGTGGCTCCGGTGTAGGCTCCGCAGTGGCTGCCCCCCGGGGCCTGTGGGGACCAGAGGTCATCGGGAGCATGGTGCAGGCTAAGTCACTCATAGGACAGACTTCTTAGGAGAGCCTCAGGTAGCGGGGACTAAAGAATGGGCCCAGGTTCCAGCTCTAAGACCCCCACCCTCGTCCTCAGGCACTTAGTCCCCTCCCCTGGCCAGGGTGGGTGGGGTTGTCAGAACAGTCCTCAGCTGGCATCAAGCTGTTCGCCGGTGCTGTTCACCTCCCTACCAGCCCCGTGAAATGGGTACTGCAAGTGCCCATGATTGACAGTTGGAGAAACTGAGCCACAGGCTGTCAGGGACACCCAGCTACAATTGGGAAGGTCAAGAAGTTGGCCCCAGAGGTCTGACCCAGGAGCACCTGCCCTTTTACTCCTGCTCTCAAGGGCACAGCTCAGTGTGTGCTGTGGGCTGAATGGCAGCCCCCAAGAGATTCAGCCCCAGCTCCTGGTTACCTGTGCACTTGACACGTGGAGAAAGGGTCTCTGCACATGTGATTCAGTAAAAATGAGGCCACAACAGTAGCCCTAATATAGTGACCGGAGAGGCCTGGTGAAGATGGAGACAAAGCCTGGAGGCGGGGGTGGGGGGGACACGGCTGTAGCCCAAGATGGCCTGGGGCCCCAGAAGCTGGAGGAGGGAAGGAAGGACCCTTCCCTGGAGTCCTCAGAGGGAGCCCAGCCCCGTGGCACCTGGATTTTTGCCTCTTGGCCTCTAGAACCACGAGAACGCAATTCCTGTTGTCTTCTAACACCTCGGCTTGTCGTACTTTGCTGCGGCCTCCACAGGAGAATAACGCCGCGTTCTCAACGTGTTAGGAACAGATGGCTTCGGGCACCCCCAGCCCTCCTTCCCTGCAGCTCCGTGCAGTGACCCCAGGTTAACGCCTGCCCGTGTGGACTGCTTACCCAGCCACCATTTTTGAAAAAAGACAAAAATCATGAAACCCCCCAACTGAAGGTGCAGCCCCCAAACGAAGACCCTCAGGGCACCGGGCCTGGGGCACGTGGCTTTCCAATCCAACCGTCCTCCCGCTCCAGTTAACGCGGTGCTTCTACGAACTGATGTGACGTGGCTGTGGTTGGTACCCCAGGGCCCGCACCTCTGGGCCTCATGGGCGGGAGTGGAGGAGGGGGGGGGTCTGCCCAGGCCAGAGCCAGGCTGAGAGCTACTGTGCGCGGACGCGGGTGGGTGAGAACGCCGGGCTGAGTGCGAAAACCAGAGGCAGAACTCCGGGATTTGAGGAGGGCAGAGGCATGGGCGGTGGGCTCGCCCGTGGTCTGCGAGGTCCACGCGCACGTTAGTGTAGATGGCACTGAACTGGAAGAGCATGGCGGGCGGCGGGCTGCTGCAGGTGCCCTCCACGTGTCCTCCGCGTGCCGCGGCCCCTTAAAGAGGCGGAAGGAGCGCGGATGCGCGCCGCCGCAGTCGTCACACGCCCGTATTTGCATACGGCTCGCGGGTCTGAGCGCGACGTAGCGTGACGTGCCCCACCATCGCGGCCTCTGATTGGTCGTAGCCGGCGGCGCCGAAGCGTATTTGACTTGCGCCGAGCCCGCCCAACCGCAGCCCGTTTTGCTTGCGGAGGGCGGGGACAGGGGCCTCGGCCTATGAGAGGCGGTGTTGTTGCCGGCCACGGCGGCGCAGCCCCTGGAGCGAGCGAGGCCACCGCCGCTGCCACTGCCGCAGCCGCAGGAGGCGTGAGGAGCGGACGCGAGGCCCTCGGCCGGGTAACGGCGCGCTGGGGCGGCCGGCGAGGGGCCGGGAGCGGCGGGGGCCTGGGGCGGCGGGCGCGAGGCCCGGGGCCGCCGTGGGAGTAGGCCTCGGCGGCAGGGGCCGGGCGGCGGCTGGGCCGGCGGGGAGGCCGAGGTGGCGGGCCGCGGGGCGGCGGAGGGGAGCGGGCGGCCGCGGGTAACCCGCCGCCCCGCCCCCGCCCCGGCGCGGCCCTGAAGGTCAGGAGGCGCTTTGTTCCCGCGTGGCCGTCTGCCCGGCTGGCCGGCCCGCGGCGTGACCCCGAGGGGAGCGGCGGCCACGGGGTCCCTTTGTTTTAAGGGCGCGGGGTTGTGCCTGCGGGGAAGCTGCTTTTCGGGACTGGGAAGGGGACGGGGACGGCAAAGTTCCATGTCTGTCTTTGGGCTCAGAGACGCCGGTGCGTTTTCACCGGACTGCCGAGCCGCCGTCCGCCCCGGGCTCGCTTTCCTGAGTGCGCCCGCTGCGTGCCCGCGGAGGACCGTGTGGTCGCGATAAGACCCGCCCGTCCGCGCCCGCGGGCAGTCTGCCGTGGGGGGGGGAGAGGGGTGTCCCCGGGACGCGCGCTGCGGGTGTGCGCTGTGCTCTGCTCCGAGAGTAAAGAGTCCTGGGTCCGGCACCGCCTCCCCGCAGTGTTGGCTGTGCCGCTGAAGGAAGGACGCCGGCCGGGGCTGCATCGCGGGGGCGCGGCTCGCTTCTTGGCACGTGCTCACTGGTTTCGTAAGGACCCGGTACCTGGTGTCCTCCCGGCTCACTGCTCGGTAGGCCAAGGCGTTGGCCGGCCATTGACAGTGGCCCTGACCGGGCGTCCCTGCTTTCGCAGAGGGGGAGAAAGAAGTTCCATGGAGCCCAGCGGGGTCCCGTCCAGGAGGGTTTGAGCCCGGCGATCGCTTCCAGTCCAGATTTCTGGGATGCTTACCGATCGCTGAATGCTTCCCGCAGTAGTCTGGAAATTATTTCAGCCTGCGATGAGTGATGGCTGGTGCAGGAAATTATCTGCAGATGTCCAGTGAGTTTGAGCGAAAGCCGGGTGGTGGCAGGAGGGGGACCCAGTCCAGAGATGAAGCGGGACTTGTTGTCAGGGAAAAGAAACCCAGACACGTGAAGTTTCTCCATTTACTAGTTGCTTTTTTACTTGTTTAGGGATAAGGAAATTTTTTTTTTTCTTTCATCTTTTAAGTTAAATGATCCTACTGCGAGATTTCAGAGGGTCGGTGGAAGATAAGACCTCTTTGGTCAATAGAAACACTGTTGGCAGAATTTAATTTCTTACAACATTATGGTAACAAAAGGGACTCGTTTTGTGGATAAAATAGGAAGATTACTTAGGGACATTTTAATTAGAATTTTTTTTAAAGATTTTATTTATTCATTTGACAGAGATAGAGACAGCCAGCGAGAGAGGGAACACAAGCAGGGGGAGTGGGAGAGGAAGAAGCAGGCTCCCAGCGGAGGAGCCTGATGTGGGGCTCGATCCTATAACGCCGGGATCACGTCCTGAGCCGGAGGCAGACGCTTAAGGACTGCGCCACTCAGGCGCCCCTTAATTAGAATTTTAAGGCTGCTACTCCTGGTATGATGAAAATAATTTTTCTCGAAATATTTGTATAAGACGGTAGTTACTCTAACAGCATAGCGCTGTCTGAAATACCTGCTGTTACACATATATTTGCAGTCTTTTTTTTTCTGGTTTACCAGTGATACTGATTGAGAGCGTCTGCAGTTTGTGTCACTGTGTCATAAAAACATCTAAACGCATTTGTGAATTTTGCATTTTTCAAAATGAATATAGACTAGTGATTGGAGAGATTAGTTTCCTTGCATTCACTAACTTAATTGTTTTGATGATGTCAGTAAACTGAATCCTGAAAAGTTTACTTCTGCTTCAGGATTATTGTCCTCTAAATATGTACAGACATTTTTTTAGTTTTGTGGATTGGTTATGTGGATTACCAGACTTTTTTGTGGTATTTTGAATGTAGATTTTTGTCTGTGAGGTAGCTCATAATTCTGCAGCGATGAGTGCGTAGAGTGGGGGTGTGTTGGTCATTGCCGTGTGTGAATTTGTATTTGAATCTCTGATGACTGTTTCAGTTAGCCTGTCGGCGTTTTAGCAGCCCCTTGGTGCTGGGAGCATATCAGTTTCCTGTGTCTGCAGTTCTGGCCTGCCACCGTTGGGATTGCTCTCTCCAGCGTTTTTCTTCTCTTGAGCGGTTGATAGTCTTCTAGGATCAGCCAGAGGTGACCGCAAATGGGAATGTATAAATGGCATAATAGAGTTTAGAATTACTTATTTTTAGAGGGTTTTTTCCCCTTGCTTTCTCTTCGTTGTCCACAGTTTTAAAATGTTTTAAAACTGTTTTCAGAAGCTTATGTTGTCTTGCCAAAAATTTTGCCAGAGAACCTTAATTTGTTTGGTTTATTTTGGAACAATAGTATGTAGTATCTGTGGGCAGGCAGGTGATGTGAATCCCCAAAGGCTTACAGCCGCCAGCTCTGTGACATAGGCAGAGCCCCGGAGCTGGGAACCAGCACTGGCAGTGATGCCTGGGTCTGAGTGATGAGGCAGCACCGAGGTGTTTGTGCGGAGCTTGGTCTGGAATTGCTACATACATAAGAGGTGCTTACTTGAAGTGGGAAATATGTTCAGGCGTCCATGGCAAAAGGCTGGTGATTTCCTAGCTTGACCATTCTGCCACTGGGAGGTTGTACCAGGGGCCAGAGCAGGGTCCTCGCAGGAAGTCGCTGTCATCCGGGCTTCCTTTACTTTGTGGGATTTCTCCTGATTTAGTGAGTACTTCCGTCCCCAGACTGCGGGTGGGGGATTTGTCCTTATCCCGTGGGAGACCCTTATCAATGGGCAGGGAAGAATTTTGTGTTCAACTGCTAGGAAATTTTTAAGAAGTAGATTGTGATGACCTGGATTTGTTTTCATTTGACAGCCACTGGTTTTCTATCTTGTCCTCTTTAGAGATGGCAGGGCTGCTTTCCTTTGCCATTTAATTTTAAATTTCATGAGTATTTAGTAGCAGGAGAGGTTATGTGTTTTCGTAGTAAGAAAACGGTAATAGAGCACTTTGTGACGTATGCTTCTTGATCTTGGCCACTCACTGTGTTGCCTTAAATTTCCTGTTACAAGTATACTCTGCCAGCTGTTGAAACTAAATGTGCTTCCGTTCTGGCTTCATGGCTCTTTCATGTACTGCGCATTTTAATGTTATCCAAAAGACTGTTTCAAACAACATGAGATGATTTCCATTCGTTTTGTGGTAGAGAGATGAGCTGTACACCTCAAACATTTACATACAAAAGTTGTAAGAACGCACTTGTAAATATTACACTTCAGAACATTTCGTGTGTGTAGGAAAGTAGCTGTCAGTGCCTTGTATCCATTCATTTTTTCATGAGCCTCTCTGCGCTCGGCACAGTTCTAGGTACTGGAGTATGGCACTAAACAAAGCGAAGGGCCTTGCCTTCATGCATTTTCGTAGTGGGAGACAGATAAGTTAGACGGCGGTAGGTGCTTTAGAGAGGAAAAGTAGAGGAGCAGGGAACTGGGTGGTTGTGATTTTCTAAAGATTTTATTTAGAGAGTGAGCGAGCAGGGGGGAGGGGCAGAGGGAGAAGGGAGGGAATCTTAAGCAGACTCCATGCTGAGCGTGGAGCCCAATGTGGGGCTCCATCTCACAACCCTGAGATCACGACCTGAGCTGAAGGCAGACCTGCTAATGCTTAACCGTCTGAGCCACCCAGGCGCCCCAGTTGTGACCTCTAAGTAGGGTAAAGAGGAAAGACCTTACAGAGTGACAAGACTTTTAAATACTGGAGTAAGGGGAACTTCGAAATGTTTGCTTCAGTTAGTCGTATACTAATAATTGCAGAGAAGAGAGAGTGGAAGAGGAAATTGGAGCTGTAGCAATAAAGAGCCACTTTGCCCCGAGTAAAAATAGAGTGTTTGGTTAAGGAAAGGAAATAAGTTTTTTGTTTTCTTCTGGAAAACTGAGGGCTTGGTCTCTTGAAACTTTCTGAGGAGATGGTCCACTGTTGTCTGGTGGCAGTTAGATCTTGTAAGCAGCCCTAACTTCCTCTGTGTGTTCAGAAACTCTGTGGGAGAGACTTAAGGTGTGTGTGGAGTCCCTGATGCCGTGTTGTGCACAGGCAGCATGGGGGCGGGTTGTTACCCACCGCGGTGAGTGAGGAAAGCAGAGACCGCCTGGCCACTGTGTCCTGCCAGGTCCTGTGCTGGCTCCAGCCATTGCTGCACTGAGCAGGTAGACAGCTCCCTGCCCTCGTGGAACTTCCAGTGGGAAGACAAATTTGCATTGTTTATCCATCCTTTTTTTTTTTTAACGTGATAATAAAAAGCTTAAAACTTATGAAAAAGTAATGGTCCCCCCCATCTAACACCTACCTGCAGTAATTAACTATCTGCCAGTCTTAGTTCATCTGCAAACATATACATACGATTTTTTCTTTTTTTAAATTTTTTAAAAGATTTATTTGGGAGAGAGCACACCCATGTGAGTCGGGGAGGGGCAGAGGGAGAGAATCCTCAAGCTACCTCTGGACATGGCGCTCCATCTCACTACCCATGAGATCATGACCTGAGCTGAAACCAAGAGTTGGGCGCTCAGGCAACTGAGCCACCTAGGTACCCCTACGTATGATGTTTCAATTAAAAATTTTTATAAATGTCCAAAGAGAAAGGGAAAACATATATATTAAATTATCAGTTATTACATACTATCGAAATCAGTTGGAATCCAACTTCAAGATTATCTTTAGGAGCTTATGACCTGGGCACTCTTTTTGCTAAGATACAAGCATACTTAACAAGGACACTTTCCATTAGTTCAGAAACTCAAGTTATTTGGTTGTTTAGGACATGTTTTCACTTGCTTGCATATTGAATCCAACACAATTACCTTCTAATGCTAAGGAACATAATGGTAGGCTAGATAAAAATACCAGTCAGGGCAATGGAAATGAGATCTGGACTGTCCCAGGGCTTCATATATTGGCCAGGTTTTGTGAGTGGAAACATTGGGATTTCTTGCAGGGTGTATCCTGATTCCTTCTTAGACTAGATGGTTCCTTTGTCCTTCCTGATGTGGTCTTCAGCTCCAGTACTCCTGGAGGACTTGGACCTGTATGTACGCAAGGGCTGATCAGACTCCATCTTAGGTTCATAGGGTGGGATCACCATCCCTTAGACTTTTATGCGAACCACGTGATTTATGCTATAGGGTTCATTAACACCACCCTCATTGAATAAAAATTGTAGACTGTAATGAAATTCTAAAGTCTTACAGAGGTATTGGGTTACATTTAACTTAATTTTAGTTATTCATTTATTTCATGGGAAGACATTGAGGATCTTTGACTTTAGATAACGTATGAAAATTTTGGTTATGTGAAGGATGACCACATTCCCCAGCTTACTCCTTCTTTGTCTCTTAGAAATGGCCCAGTTTGAAATTATACTCTAACTATAGACTAAGTGTTGTTGTTGTTGTTGTTGTTGTGTGTGTGTGTGTGTGTGTGTGTGTGTGTAAGTAGGGTCCATGCCCAGGGTGGAGCTGAACCCAGGGCTTGAACTCATGACCCAGAGATCATGACCTGAGCTGAGATCAAGAGTTGGATGCTTAACCCACTGAGCCACCCAGGCACCCCTATAGACTGTTTTTAAAATTGGAATTTAGTTATAATGAATAATTTGCCACAAAAACTAAAAATTTTCCCCATGAAAACATTTTTTTTTGTTTGGGTTAAAAATCCATAAATAAGGTTGTGAGGTATCTTACATAAATAAAAGCAAAACATTCATTCATGTAATCATGGAAATTTGCATGCCAATCCAAATTTAGAATTGTAGACTGAGTTAAAGTTGTTAGTCCTAGGAGGGACCTGAACTGCTGTACTTTTTCATATTTTTTAATATTCTTTTGTCTGGTGACCTGTTCATATTTCAATATGATTGCCTTTTAGGTGAAGGAGACCTTCAGATGAGGCTTCAGCATACCAACATTTAAAACGAATGGATGGTTCTATTTCTCAAACCTGCGAATTTGGTAGTTCCTTGTAACTTTCTATTTGAACTAGTCGGGATTGCTAAACATGAAAATTGACAAATGGAATTCTACCTCATTTATAACGTCACCAACTCTAGATTATTTTTCCTCACATAAAGGGAGAACTGTTGAGAGGAACTGGATTTGCTGGTCCCTGCCAAGCAGCAGGGCAGTGTGTAAGCGTGTTGCAGTTCTGGAAGCCGGAGGAGGCCTGCCGCGGGCCGTGTGCTGGGCGCCTCGCCCGCGTCGTTGTCTTCACAGCAGCCCCTCGGGAGGCCCCGTCTAGTTTGTGGGTGTTGGAGCCCCGGTTACACAGCTAGGAAACGGCGGGGGTAGGCCTCAGAATCAGGTCACTGTGTGTCTGCTGTGCTCTAAATGTTGAGTTCTGGGTTTGCTGTTGTTTAGTCCTCAAACATAGTCTCTTTCCTGTTGTGTAAGCAAGCTTATCGTTGTGTTTGTGTTTCTCCTTCTGTCCTTGATTACTTTGTTTTGTTTTCACAAGTGTTGTTGGGTTTAACTTAACTGCTTTGTCATCGTGTCACCAGAAATCATGTTAAATAGTGCATGGCTTCACATAGTTGGAGATAAAGTGGATCATTGTGTGAACAGAATCTGTTACTTTGGAGTGGCCGTCATTCCACGGGAAGGTGAAGCTCTCTGGCCTGTGTCCTGCAGTGGGCTGTGTGTCACTCAGCAGCCGTTGTGCCGGGCGCTGCTTCGGGCGCTGGGGCCACATAGTGCACAGCATAGGAGGAGCGTGGTTACTCTCCATTGTTCCCGACAGCCCTTCTCCGGAATGCTGCTGCACTGCGGGATCCTGACTCTGACCGAGCTGTTGTTGCCATCTGTTCAAGGACAGCACCAGTCATCTTGAGTTAAGGGTGGAAGTGGCAGCAGGAAGTGAAGTGGTTGGTGTGGTAGGGAAAGGTCAGGAGGGTCTGGATCTGAAATGTGCAAGGATTTTAATCTAAAATGGAACCGAAGGAAAGGAAATGGAGAATCTCACGCACATGCTTTCAGAAAAATAAGACTGAGACTGATTTCCCACAAATCCTTGATTTACAGAAGATCAGAACTTACTCCACAATTAGCAAGTGCCCACCAAGAATCTGTCCTTAGCTTGGAGCCAGTGAACTAACTCACTGGGTGACATTTTTACTGGGTTTTCCCCTTTTGGACTCTACCCACAAAAGCAGGCTTCCTAAACCTTCCGTGGAGCTCCCTGTAGCTCCGTAGTGCACTCTGTAGCTCACTGTAGTTTGCGTGTCCTAGATCACAGTTCCCTCTGCTGTTCCCGCAGAAACTCAATGTCTGGTAACTTGACCTTGCCTCAGTTTACCTCTTTTCTTTTAGGTTGACATTACATGGTGTCAGGAGTGGGATCTGAAGGCGCCAGCCCCTGAGGAGCAACGACTCCTAGAATCAAGTGAGGTACCCACATTTGAGCCTTTTGTGCTCTTTGCTTCCGCGAGTCGCCATAACTTTCAGTTTGGTGAGTCTCTGTTATCAAGCTCCCTTCTTTTGGTTGAACTCTCAGACTTTATTTAGGATTTGTCAGTCCTCTTTTGTTCTTAATCTGATAATGGGATCCCAGTCATCTAAATGTTTTAAGGGTGGCCCCCTTTCAGGAACCCTGGCCAGTTTTATGTTAAAAAATGATGATGGTCCTCCCTCGTGCCTGTTTATGATTATGTGGATCAGTCTTGTTTACTAAGGGTAACTGAGGGCTCTGATGGCCTTTATGGGGAACCTTTTGTCTTTTGAGACTTCTCTTTCTCCCAACTAAGTTAGAAGACCATGGCTACAAAATTAAAACAATTCAAGTGGGATAGTTACTTTCATTGGTATCGGGAGGTTTCTAAACTTGTTCAGGACTCTAAAATTGCTCCCTTACAAAATAATTGTTTCCAAACTGATTGAAGCAAATAAACAACTAAAGACGGATAAAAATCAAGTGTCAGAGGCCTCTTTCTTGGTGCTAGCCAAGGTTTCCTCCTACCCACACTTACCCCACCCTCCTTCCATATCCCTCTTGGCCTCCTTGCCCCTCCCCTCTCTCTGAACTTCCTTTCTTTCCTTTCAGTGAAAGCTCATCAACTTTAACTCATTAAAACCTTTCCTTTCAAATCAGATCTTCTGAGGATGCTGCTAAACCACCCCAGAGTGCCTACACCCCCATGGACAAAAGCTGAGCTTAGGGCTGTAATTAAGGACCTCCCCAAGGTAACTGAAGGTCCTCATAGATTGGTGGAGGAATTCAATATTAGAACCCTGATTTACCAGCCTGGTCTCCAATCTCTGTCAGTCCATGTGCTTGTTGGAGAAGGTCAGGCCCAGCACTGGGTGAAAATAATCTCTAGGGTTTAAACTAGACCAGCCACCAGCCCTTTTACATTACCAAGCTCGCAGCATAGCCAAAAGGCTACATGAAGTCATCACTGGGGCTTTCCCCAAGCCCGTGGACTAGAATAAGATTCAGGCATGTACCCAGAAGTCTGCTGAATTTGTCTGTGAATGTTATATGACGGCCCATGACTCTAAGTTCTTTTCAAGGAAAATTCCAGGCTTCCCATAGATGTCGAGTCCACCCCGGTGGGGTTTGATTCCATGGTTGTAAATGGGACTAAGCAAGGACTTAAAACCATTAGTCATAGTAACCTGTGTGGGATGGGCATTGAGCCTCCCATAGATGGAGACCACAGAGCAGGTGTGTCATACAGGACCATGCCATTATCGCAGATAGTCTGCCTGCCGGAGACTGCCCATGGGGACTGTTCCAGCCTTGTGGGAGGGGAGTTACTTAGGATGGGGAGACTACGCTCCAGATGGGGGATGCATTTTCTCAGTTTCAGTTAACATAGGAACTATTCTATCAGTGCTCAACCCCAAATTATAAACTCTCCTTTCCTTGGAGTAATACATATGTGCAAATAGTGGGGGTCTCAGATAAACTACAGCATGTCCCTGGTTTTCAGCCCATGTCCTTTTATCTGGGACCTTTGCAAGGCAACCAACCATTTCTCCTCAGCGATTTGTCTTGCATACATTTATCTAGGATAAGATTTCCCTGGGAAAAGCATTGCATTTTGTTTTTCCTTTTCCAAAGAGGAAATATTCCTTGAATTCAAATCCAATACTCAGGAGCATTCAAGCCCCTTTATTGTACTCTGCAAACAAAAGAAGACCAAACTTTGGACTCGCCCCACTATTAAACCTGGTACCCCACTCTTTGGGCAAAATCCTCAACAGACTGAGTCTGTCATAGTGCCCCTCCCATTAATATCCAGATCGACCCCCTCAGAACCTCTCCCAAGAATAAATCAGTAGTCTGTAAATAATAAGAGGCCTCACCAGGGCATAAGGCCTATCCTGGAAGACGATAAGGACTCATTAGCCTTTGTACTAGTCCTTGAAGTATCCCTATTTTACCCATAAAAATTCCCGTGCCCAAGGAAGGAGATCGGTGTGGTGTCTTAAGGCAGTAAACACTAATTCCTCTGCCTGACCGTCTTTGATCCGTACACACTATTGGTATCAAGCTCTGCTGGAGGTGGGTTTTGTTTTTGTTTTTACTGTAGTTAATTAGTGCATTTTTTTTAGTATTTGTTTTGATAGCGGTATATATAAAAAGATAATAGCCCTTTTGCTTTTATCTGGGAACGATGAGAATATACACGGATAGTCGTGCCTCAAGGCTCTACTGAGAGTTCTTACTCCACACAGATCATAGCAGCTGACTTAAATAACACAGACTTCTCTTGAGGCTTCTTCTTACTACAGATATGTAGATGATTTCCTTCTTTGCTTGCCTTCCCAAGGGTGCTCTCAAAAAGACCTTGTTCACCTGTTAAAAATCTTAGTCATGGGGCGCCTGGGTGGCGCAGTCGTTGAGCGTCTGCCTTCGGCTCAGGGCGTGATCCCGGCGTTATGGGATCGAGCCCCACATCAGGCTCCTCCGCTGGGAGCCTGCTTCTTCCTCTCCCACTCCCCCTGCTGTGTTCCGTCTCTCGCTGGCTGTCTCTATGTCAAATAAATAAAATCTTAAAAAAAAAAAACAAAAAACCTTAGTCATTAAGGGACACAAGGCCTTGAACAAAAATTGCAATTTGTTCAAACCTCCGGTCTGAGATTTAGGACAATTTAATCTCAGAACGGGGACTGCTTTTTTTTTTTTTTTTTTTTTTAAAGATTTTATTTATTTATTTATTTATTTATTTGACAGAGAGAGAGAGAGACAGCCAGCGAGAGAGGGAACACAAGCAGGGGGAGTGGGAGAGGAAGAAGCAGGCTCATAGCATAGGAGCCCGATGTGGGGCTCGATCCCATAACGCCGGGATCACGCCCTGAGCCGAAGGCAGACGCTTAATGACTGAGCCACCCAGGCGCCCCATGGGGACTGCTTCTTGATCCTGAAAGACTTCAAGGCATTTTAAACTTTCTGTACCCCCAAAACAAACATGAATTACAGGGTTTCCTGGGCTGGGTCACAGTTGGCTTCCAAACCTCTTAGTGGCTGAGCCCCATTGTGCTATACAAAAGAACACCAAACCGGATCCCATTGTTTGGGATGACCGATATAATTTCTACTTTAAGACTTTGAAGGAAGGTAGTAAGCCCACCTACGCTTAGACACCTAGATTATCAGCTACCCTTTCCCTTTTGTATATGAGAAGGAAGGGGATGCTCAGACTACTTATCCCAAAACATGGGGCTGTCACAGACCCCTAGGTTACTCTGGCCAACAGAGCCACTGGATGAGGATACATCCCCCTGCCTTAGAGCTCTGCCTGCCACCATCCTTAGTAAAAGCTACTGAAGAGATAGGGGATCTTCTTCAACCCTCTTGATGTGTCAAGACTGTTGAGGCTCTCTCGAAGTCACACCACGCCCAGTACCTTTCAGCAAGCTCTTTCCTCCTGTCAAGTCCTCTTACTGACCGCCCCCTCCCCCATCACTCTTGTTCACTGTAAGAGTCTCAACCCTGCTACCTTCTTCCCTCTTCCACTGGTGGAACTCCCCATGACGGTCTGACTTCCGCAGATTGCCTGTTGACCCTTTGTGAGGTCTTGTAAGAAACCCCTCTGATACACACTGATCTTTCCTGGTTGATGGATGACTCATACTGAACTGTGGAAGTGGTGAGTTTCGTGCTGGGTATGTGATAACAGTTCGGAGGTTATTGAGGCTGGACCCTTACTTTGGCTGCTTCAACTCAAACCAGCTAAAATAGATACCCTCACTTGAGTGTGCCGTTTAGCCAAAAGCAAGAGAGCAAACATTGATACTGATTGCCACTATGCCTTTGGAGTGGCCCATGACTTTGGAATGTTAGGGGAAACAACAGGGCTTCCTCACCTCCAGTGGAGGTGAAATTAAGAATGGCTCCTATGCCCAAAGTCTGTTGGATGCCATACTGCCCCCAGCAGCTCTGACTGCTGCAAGTCTGATTCACTGGAAGCAAAAGGAATCTGCCTCGTCGATGCCCCTGTCAGAAACGGCGCCCTTACAAGATCCGTTGACCAAACCTCTGTCGTGGCCCAGAAGGCTGCTCCCCTGGCCAGGACCTAAGGGGCTAACCAGGGAAGAGCAACACCTGGCCTGTGAAAGAGAAAAGCAGAGTTGGAAATCTGAAGGCTGTTGGTACCACAAAAAGAGGGACTCTGCTTTGGACCCAGAAAGAAGCTGGTCATTCCAGAGAATCTAAAGCTTTCCTTATGGACCACTATGCTTCAGTTAAATCCTTGGTCCCCTGAGAAGTAATGTTCATGGATTACTGTTGGTGGAAAACATCAGCAAGTCCACAAAAAGTGCTGTCCTGCTTACTCCGCCCGACCTGAGTTTGTTTGCACCACCCCGGACTCCGTCATTTACCTGGCGGACCGTTCAGAGGCTGGCCAGTGAATTTCATGTATTTGCCTCATGTCACGGATAGAAATATGTTCTAGTGATAATTTCCATCTTTAGCATTGGACTGGAGTGTTTCCATGTAAAAAGTTTACTGCCTCTTCTTAGCTAAAGACCAGTGAGTCCTGGGACGAGTATGTGCCATCTGGCCAGTTCTACAGCATTTCTGCTCTTTATCCTCAGACTTAGGACTGTGCCAACGTACAAAGAGAAATGTAAAGATCCAGTTTGCTAAATTAGTTGAAACTTTCTAAATACCTTGGCCAAAAATACTGCTGCTGGTTCTTTTAAACTTTCAATCTACTCCATTCAGTATTCATAAACTTTCACCTTTTGAAATAATTACAGGACAGCCAGTGCATTTAAAAGCTCCTGTTTTCTTTGACCCACAGCTAAAAAATGGGTATGTACTTGAGTATTGCAAGGATCTAATTAAATCCATTGAGGATAATCACACTGTGGTAGGGTAGAACAGTCCTTCCACGGCGAGCTCCCAAAAGACAAAAGACGTTAGACATTACACTTTACAGCCAAGAGAGTTCATCTGTTGGCAAAGACATCTGCACAAAGACTCACTCCAGCCTCGTTGAAAGGGTGCCTATCAGGTGTCACTGAGGCACCCGGTGCCACCAGGTTCCAAGAGAGAGACTCCTGGATTCATGTGTGCCATCTAGAAAGGTCCCAAAACCTGAGGGGACCTGTACCCCAACTAATAGCTTAAAGCTAAAAATTTTCAAGGACTGAAATACGTGACATTGGAAGTAGACAGCCTGTCAGGGTCCTGGGGCCAGGCCTGTAGGACCTCCCTCTTCACGGGTCGCTGGTTGCTCAGCAGCCGAGTCATGCTGTGTAAAGTTGCAGTTGTCCCCCTGCTGGCCCCCTCGCTGCTCCTCAGTGTGCCTGTAATGCACCCCTTTGTTCCCACTTTACGAACCCTTTTTGATCCCTCCAGCCCTGCTCGTTGCTGGGTTTGCACTGGAGTTAACACTAACGATAAACCCAAACTGGTGGCTTGGCCGTTACCCTGCACTGGAGTTAACACTAACGATAAACCCAAACTGGTGGCTTGGCCGTTACCCGTGGAAGGACGGCAGAGGCTTTCAGGCAGAGATAACAGGGCTTTCCTCTGGTGCCTTTGAAGCCGTACATAGTCTCCCTTTTGGTAAATTGACACCAGACATTACAACATGCCAGTGGGTGCTCCTCACCCATAAAGGAGTACCCTCAAGTCTGTGCATCTACCCAAGACCTTTCTCTGTGTCTGGCCGGCAGTGACAGGACTGGCAGAAGTGGAGGCTGCCTCCCGGTCAGCACTGGTGACTACAGTGGTGCAGGACTCAGACGATCACGAGTACACTCCCCATTGGGGTCTAAGAGACGACAAGGCCTCCTCCATTAATGTATCTCTGTGGTGGGGTGTTGGCAGCGGCAAACTGATGTGCTTCCTTTCAGTGGTACCTCATGGGGAATTGCTCAAAAACCTAGCGAGTGGTGGGAACTTAATTCAACATAACTTTCTCCTTGGAAGATCCCCAGATCTCCAGTAGACCTTCCCCCCACAACCATCAAACTCTCTTGTTAATCCAAATATATTGAAATTTAAGACATTCCTATAACCATTTCCATGGTGCTAAAAGCACCGGTTACTGTGTGTTGTGTGTAAATGACTGTTTTTGATCACGAGGTCCTCTTTTATATTCTGGGGAGGGGGGAATCTGGGCAAGGGGGTCTTCCTAAAGTCCTCTCTTCAGAAAACACTAGTTATTTCTTTCTATGTGGCAGAAACATACACTCCACACTCTCCCTGGAAAGGATGCTGTGAAGTCGTTGCCCTCACTCCTCCCTCACTCCTGCTGAAGCCAGGAAAACCCTTCCGCCTCCCACCCCTGCGTCCCATCCGGGGTTTTCTCCTGTCTTAAAAGAGCGCATAGTAACAGGGATGGGTAGCACTTTGGGCGGGTGCCCACGAATACCCCACAGTAGACAGGGGTTTGGATATGCCTCTGCCTGAGCCTTTCTGGGTTGGGTTGCAGAACTTCTAATAATGAAAGGTAATATTAGACTGAACTGAAATAAGCCAGGCCCCCCAAGACCTGGGACATTTTCAGCTTATTTAATATGAGGAGCTAGGGAAACTGGTCAAGGAGGTTTTCCAGCCAGTAGCCATAATTAGACTTTTTGGCCCTGGGTATAATCCTCCCAGACGTATGTACAAACTAGAGTTCTTTCCCTTCCCAAGACTTCTCCTGAAGCTCAACTGGGAGACACATGACTGAGATTCCCCACTTCTTGATTGTTGGTGGTTCTAGTCCTGATACCCTCTTTCCATTTCCCTCTCGTGAGGGACAGACATCTGAGGATGTCCCTTCAGTTCTGCGGGGCACCATCTGCTCACAGCTACAGACATCTCTGACCTAACCAGACCCCCACACAGATTGGTTGATCAGTGTGGCCTTCTGTGAAAGAGGTGGATCAGAGGGAGAAATCTGAGAGGCCTTAAATCTAAAATGGAACTGGAGGCTATGAAGTGGAGAATCTCATGCACGTGCCCTCAGAACAGCGGACTTGAGGACCATCAGGCTGATTTTCCATAAACGCTTGATTGACAGAAGATGGAAGCTGTCTCCAGCCAGTGAGTGTCCACCAAGAATCTCTTCCCACCTTTGAGCCGTTGGACTTGCTGCACGGCTCCTAACTGGATTTTCCCCTTTCGAACCCTGCCCATAAAAGCACCCTGCCCTGAGCCTTCAGTGGACTCACCTGTAGCTCCCGAGTTACGCTTCTCCGCTCTTCCCGAGTAAGCTCTGTTGGGTCATCGGGCCTGCCTTGGTGTATCTCCTTTCTCTTAGGTTGATGGAAACCCAAGTCCATGTCATATCAGCCAGATGACCTTTGGTCGGGCATTTTGCCTTCACTGGCCTCCATGTCCCCTCCTATACACTGGGGACGTTGCCTCCCTGGCAGAGTTGGTGTCAGGTGGAAGAGGTGGGAAAGTGCCTGTCACACGGGGCCCTTGCTAGTACAGGAGGTCTTAGACTTGGGTGTGTGGCTTGATTGGGTGTTAATGATGAGGGGGTAAAAACAAGAGCCTGTCCATTGAACTGGCCGTGATGGCGGCTTCTGGAGAGCAGGCTCTTCGAGCAGCTAGTGTGCGTGTGGCCGGTGGGAGGCACTATCGGATGTGTCTGTTACATGGTGCAGGCAAGTTAGAGTTGGCATCACCGCGTAACCGGTTTGACAGTAGGTACCGGTATCCATCCGTACTCTGTAACCCAGAAATCCTGCTGTTGCAGTCCTCTTGCTGCCTAAGTAAAGAATTGGGGGCTGGGCCGACACACAAACGAAGATGTTCACACGGACGTCAGCAAAGGTGTGTTGTCGGAAAGCCGGCAGGACTCCACAGCTGGCAACTGGGAGGTACGGACGTCAGCTCTTAGGCTGTTGTCGTCGGATGTTGTTCTGAAGTCTTCCCTGCCTTGTACTTGCCCCATTGAGTGTGGGGGAGAGCACGGGGGAAGTGTGGGAATACTGCCAGTGTGGCCGAATGCCTGCGGCAGACCGCAGACAACTGGGAGCCGGGAGTCAGTGTTGTAGATGGCTAGAAAGGCTAGGGATTCAGGTTCCTATGTGGAGGGACTTCAGACTCAGCAGCAGGCGATGGGGACCATTTATGAGTTTCTAGAGCCCTCGCTGACCTGGGGCATGCAAGGTGGAGGGTGGCCACGGCCACTGGAGCATTTGTTTTTTTTGTTTGTTTGTTTTTGTTGTTTTTTTTTTTAAGATTTTATTTATTTATTTGACAGAGATAGAGACAGCCAGTGAGAGAGGGAACACAAGTGGGGGGAGTGGGAGAGGAAGAAGCAGGCTCCCAGCAGAGGAGCCTGATGTGGGGCTCGATCCCAGGACTCTGGGATCACGCCCTGAGCTGAAGGCAGACGCTTAACGACTGAGCCACCCAGGCGCCCCCACTGGAGCATTTGTTACATTGTTTCTCTCCTGGGCTTCATCTGCAAAAATAAAATAACTGAAGTAAATGCAGTTGAGTTAAATACAGAACAATCGCAGATCATAGATTGCAGTTGGAGCTATTTTCCTTAAATACGGAAGTTTTTGTTGTTTTATTTCACCCTGAAACATTGTGATGGAGGGGTTTGAGCTTTGCTTAGATACCTGAGAATAAAACATGGACGAGTTATTGGCCTGTGGTAGCTCTTGAGAAGAGGCTCTGGCGTGTGTTTACTACGTCTGAGATGAAGGGGCATTACCACCTCTGTTCAGCTATGCATTTAGTCAGAGAAGTTTGAAATTTCACTAATATCAAGTTCTTCTTAAGGAGTAAATGTCCTAGAACCTAGCTTTAATGTTTATAGGTAGGAAATCACCTAATTTGGAGATAATCCTTTTTGTATGTGTCTCGTAGAAGTGGGATTGTACTGAGTTTGTTATGTCATGTTTTACACAAGCGCTACCATTGTCAGTGTAGGAGTAATAGAACATACAGAACCAGTGATGTGTTTGTTTGTTTGTTTGTTTGTTTGTTTTTTTCAAAGATTTTATTTATTTGACAGAGACAGCCAGCGAGAGAGGGAACACAAGCAGGGGGAGTGGGAGAGGAAGAAGTAGGCTCCTAGCGGAGGAGCCCGATGTGGGGCTCGATCCCAGAATGTCGGGATCATGCCCTGAGCCGAAGGCAGACGCTTAACGACTGTGCCACCCAGGCGCCCCCAAAACCAGTAATGTTTAAACATCCTCCTGGGGCTCCTGGGTGGTTCAGTTGGTTAAGCATCCTACTCTTGGTCTCAGCTTAGGTCTCGATCTTGGGGTCATGATTTCAAGCCCCATGTTGAGCTCCACACTGGGGATGGAGCCTACTTAAAAAAAATAATGGGGTGCCTGGGTGGCTCAGTTGGGCGTCTGCCTTTGGCTCAGATCACGATCTCAGGGTCCTGGGATCGAGCCCTGCATTGGGCTCCCTGCTCAGCAGGGAGCCTGCTTCTTGCTCTGCTGCTCCCCCTGCTTGTGCTCTCTTATTCTCTCTCTGTCAAATAAATCTTAAAATAAATATGTAAATAAAAATAATAATAATAAAATAAAAATCCTTCTGTGAGTTAGAGTGTGAAAGACAATATAAGCACTGATAAGTGCTTTGAGTAGTTCTAAAATAATTGGCATGGTAGCATAAACATATGTCCCTATTGCTGAAGCTTATTAGAGAAGGCAAATTAGAATTGATTAATCTTACTCTGAACTGTGGTCATTTTAGCTCCAAAGAGAGAGTGTTTTATGAGTAAAATGTGCATGCGCTGAAATGTATAGATCCTAAGTGTAAGATTTGATGAATTTGGCAAATGCGTATATCCAAGAAACCAACAGCCTGTTAGAGATCTAGAACATTTCCATCACCCCAGAAAGTTCCCTCCTGCTCCTCCTGGTAGACCCTCATCCCCCATAGATAGCCAGTGACTACTACAACACCCTAGAAAGTTCTTTGTGAATATTTAACGATGTTAATTGTTACAATTCTTTTAATTTGTAGGCGATCAGAACGTTCAGATGGCAGATAACAGGTAAGCCAAAATGGACTTTGTTTATTGGGACTTAAGTTTTAGTTGATGAGTGAGAGTCAAGCCACCGGTCAGTGAATATCATTAGACGCTCTGGTGGGATGGCTTCCCGCTCCCCTCATGTGTTTGAGCCCATGAAAAAATGGCTTCACCCATAGGAAGTGTCGCAGATATTGACACTGAAAAACCTCTCGTGGGAAGTGATCCTGTTGCTCTCCAGGCCTTAATACCTCCCAGGTGAGGTCATGTGATTAACTTGACACCGACCTCACAGTATGTCGCCTCCAGTGGTCAACTGAAAGATTTTGTTTTGTGGCTCGTCCTGAAGGTTATATTTGGTCTTGTGTAGTGTGTGATGTGGTTTGCTTTTGGTGAGGGAAGCCACGCCCAGGCATCTTTGAAAACGGATACACCTGTTCTGTGAAGTTTACTTGTTTGGAGAGACTTTGGTGAGCTTGCAGAGCCACAGTGGGTATTGTGTCCTAAAAACTTGGTAAGGTAGCTCTTCTTTGATCCTTTTAGCAGCCGACCAAAGTATAGCATGCACGTTGGTTGGCTAGTGGGTGTAGTTTGAGGGTGGGAGCAGATTTTTTGGGAGAAGGAAACTGTAGAAATGGAAATTAAGGAGCTTTGGCCAGGGTTGGAAATTAGAACTATGGAGCATGGCAGGGGGTAGGGGTGGGGTGTGTTAAATGGTAGGTGTTCGTTTTGTTTTGTTTTGTTTTTTAAATAACAGGAACATAGCTCATGGATAAACCCGTGTGTCCATAGTTCTGTCCAAATATGAAGTCGTTGGAGAGCTGCCTCCTAATGTGTTACACAGGAAAAATGCCCTTGTGCCCTCTGTCTTTGGAACTTCTTGATGGTAATACTTATTTAACATACTGTCTCAGTTTTTCAGACGGTGTTCCTTCAGATGCCTTGGAGGCTACTAAAAATGCAAGTAACGCAGGTCAGTTCACTGCCCGTGGAGAAGGTAACTGTGGGAGCGTTTGCATGCAGAGCAGAGCATCTTCTCCGCTTGAGCCATTTCTCGCAATAATACAGGTCATACGAGTGAAGGATTACTGTGCTTCAAAGGTTTGGGCAGGTTAGAGTTGTTCAAGTGGAAATCGGTGCTTCGTTTAAACTTCTGGGTAGGAACTTGAGGCTTTCGAGAAGTAGGATGACTAGCTCGGTGCGCCTCCTTGTGTCTGCTGCCGCTCGGTACTGGCGTTGGTCAGCCGTGACCGGTGTTTGCCATCTGTGTCCTTTCTTCTTCCCTGATCATTCTGGAGCAAACCCCAGACTCCATATCATTTTATCCATTAATTCATAGATGTGTTATTTTTTCTTCCATTTTAAAATTTATATAAGTATACTTTTTCCCCCCTTAAAGTGTTTGAAAGCAAGTTGTGGGTATCCTGACTCTTTTCTCCTAAAACAGTTTTGTATAAATTTCCTAAAAACTAGAATGAATGCTCCTAACCCCAGTGCCGTGACCACAACCAAGAAATGTGGCGTTGACATGACACTGTTAGCTAATATGTAGTTGTGTTGCTGTTTCCCTTCTATTCTCAGCTGCTCCTTTTTAGCCGTAGCCCACACCCAGGTCCAGGACCATTCAGGGGTCACGTCTCAAATCTAGTTCTGTCTCCTTTATTCTAGAACCGTCCTCCCACCTTTTTATCCTTCGCTGCAGTGACACATTGGCAGGCTGTGCACCCGGCTGTCTTGTAGAACGGCCAGGCTCTGGATTGGTCAGGTTTCCTTTCCATGAGATTCAGACTGCCTCATAGATGACCTGCTGCAGGGGGAGCACGCTGGTGCCATTTGCCGGGGATCCTGAGATTGAGGACTTCGGGAAGGTCGTGTCTGGCAGCGTTCCCTGTTGTGAGGGTCTCTTCAGTAAGTGACCTGTCAGTCATCCTGTGGACACCCTCTTCTCCATGAGTCGTGATAACGATCCTTGTGGAATCAGGAATGACATTGGTGTTTGCACAAGGGCGTTTTTCTAAGTCTGGCATTCCTACCGCGTATTACATTTGTCAGAGATGGCCTTTTCCTCCCTGTCCTCCCAGCCCCACTTCAGTGTTCCTGCACATTCCTAGATCGATTCTCCTTCAGTGTTTTGTCAGGCGCCATCAGTATTCTTTTTGGTGTGCAAATTGTCCCACTTGGCCAGTGCAGGTCTCTTCAGGCTGCCTTCTGTGTCCTTTTGCTATGTCCCCATCAGCTTTGAGTACTCTGTAGCTTTGTGATGCTAAGCTCCATTTTTCCTTGAACTTTTCTTGCTCTGGACCTGGAGTCTACCATTTCTGCAAGGGGCCGTGTTCCTTTTAGTAGGGGGAGATATTTAAAAACCAGAATATAGATGCTAGGTGTTACTGTTTCTAGACCTTTCAGTGGCCAGAGCTAGAGGAGATGTGTTTCTCTGTATGGTGTAGTATTTTTGTATTGCCCAGTTGTATGTATACACAGTTGTATAAATGAAATATACACAGTGCTTCATGTTAACCGTTGTTGATAATTGAAGTGTTAAAACTGTTTTGAGTTGCCTACTTGATAGCCTTTGCTTGCCCACGTGACTTCCGTACAAAAAGGTGGGGAGAGCGCCCAGGTACCTTTGGAGTCAGGTGAGGATGCTGACTTAGGGTTCCTGGCCAGTGGGGGTGAGCAGGCGTCAGGTCAGCCAACACAGAGTCTGTACCCTGGGCCAGGTGTTGTGTTGTGCCGCTCCCTGGTCACATTCCTTCCCCCTCGGTGTCTTGTTCATTCCCTGGGAAACAGTGTAGATGTGGGGGAGGAGGCCAGTGACTTGGGAGAGGGATAGTGAGGGAGTGCAGTGCGGAGGGCGTGGGTTTGGGCAGAAGGGCAGTGTAGGTGAAGGTGGAGGCCAGAACGCCTGGATGTCTGGCGCACCAGGAGCCGGAGCAAGTAGGGCTTCCTGGGATGTGATCCAGGCTGCAAGTATGTCCTCTGAGGGACAGTTGCCTTGTCCCTGTCCTTAGCTTCTGGGCCCCCTTAGGTCTGAGGGACAGAAGGTGAGGTGGCGGGAGATAGGCCCCTGAACTGGGAAGTGGTGACATCTTTGTTTGGGAGATTTGAGGCTTAAAAGAGCTGAAGCGAGTACCAGAACTCCCTGGGTGCCTGTCAGTGGATTTCTGACCCCTCACTCAGCTGGGTAACGGGGGGGGGGGGGTCAGATGCCTTTAAAATACATTTGCTGGGCGCCTGGGTGGCTCAGTCAGTTAAGCATCCAACTCTTTGATTTCAGCTCAGAATCATGAGATTGTGCTTTGTGTCGGGCTCTGTGCTGGGCGGGGAGTCTGCTTGAGATTCTCTCTCTCTCCCTCTGCCCCCTGAGATCTGAAAAATAAAATAAATTTTAAGTATTTTCAAAACATGTTTTTAAGAAGCCACTTTCTACATTTAGAAATTAAAGTGAATAAACAAAGCTGGGTAGATATGTGCTGATGCTTTTCAACCCCTGGCTGTTCTGTGTCGGGCATTATTTTAACTATCTTGGCCTTGTTTTTACCTCTTAATAGAAAAGCTCACTGATCAGGTGATGCAGAATCCTCAGGTTTTGGCAGCTTTACAGGAACGGCTTGACAATGTCTCCCACACTCCTTCAAGCTACATTGAGACGTAAGTATGCTGTGCATGGCACTCAGTACAACTTTAAGAAGCAAAGGGAAAAAAACCAATTTCCTGGTTCCTTAGAATAGGAATAAGTGGCTTTCTCATTGAGCATACTTTGGGTGCTGAGAACTAGGCGCTGGGTTCCAAAGAGACACGCCTGGGCTCAGCAGGTGGTAGAGGTGCAGGCCTGGGGGGGGGGGTGGCCCTGGGGAGACCCAGCCGGCAGGCCTGCAGCAAGAGCCGTTGGGCCAGGCTCAGGGTGGAGTGCTGGCTCCCTGCTGGCTCTCCCCACGGGGGCTACTGATACTGCCTGGGGGTAGGAGAGCTGAAGGTGGTAATGGTCTCCAGTTTTCTTGCTGGACTCCCCTGTGAGTGGGGTGGCTTTCATGGAGAGGGAATGCTGGGGCTAGGAACAAGGTTTTACAGAATAGAATTCGTTCCGTGTTGGACGTACTACATGGTAAGTGCCTGCTACGGGGACAGTGTGGAGTTATTTAAATTATTGGAGGACGGCTGGGTGTAGGATATTAGGGTGCAGCTTGCTTAAAATCATTTGTTAGTTTTACTCCATTAGGAAGACACGGAAAGATAATTGTAACTGTGTATTTAATGCAGAAAAGAAATGCAGGTGTTTCTGTATTTCTGCCATTTTATTAGGTCCTCACTGTGCTTCCTCCTTGTTCTCTGCCGGCAATAATCCTAGAGACGGGACTGTAGTTAGGAGTCTTGGTAAAGGACCTTTGCCCTGGGGTTTAGGACCTTTCCCCTGTGATTTAAGGCTGTTCAGTACTCTCTGAGCAGTGCTGGGCGTAGGAGCAGCTAGGGCTCCACGCGTTGTTGGAGGAAGGGTAGAATGCCCAGGCTACTGCTAGCCCTGCCTTGAGGGCTCCACCCCGGTGCACGCTGCCCAGGAGGGCTGTGTGGGTCTGCGACGAGGCCCAGAAACCTGCTCTTGATCCAGGTGGTAACCAAGGGCTTCAGGTTCAGCATATGATTTTGATGGATTAAAAAGGGTTTTGTTTCTTCTGATTTATAAAAGTAGTGCATACAAACAAATTTGTAGAATATAGAAAAGTCCTGGGGTGTTTGGGTTGATCGTCCGACTCTTGATTTCGGCTCAGGTCACGATTCTAGGGTTGTGGGATTGAGCCCTGCATCAGGCTCTGTGCTCAGCACGGAGTCTGCTTGTCCCTTTCCCTCTGCTCCTCCCTCACTCGCTCGCTCTAAAATAAATAAGTAAAATCTTTAAAAATACAAAAGAATATAGAGAAGTATCAAAAGGCAAAGCTCGAAGTTACCTGACCCGGGAAGGGAGCAGACCCCACCTGTCTGTGTCGTGTCTCATTTTTCCCTTAGTGCAGCAACATGAACCCTTCACTTGGCGCTGAATAGTCTTTGAAAACATGATTTTGTACAGGCTGTGTTCTAATCCGTTCAACTTGTCACTATTTCCTGTTTTCCACTTTTACAAATAATGCCTCAGTGGCTATATCAGCACATGAGTATTTGGTTATTTCTCTGCGTAAGTTCTTGGAAGTAGAGGTACTGGACCTGAGGAACATTCAGGTTCTGCTTTGCCTTTAAGGTGGATGAGTTGATTAGAGGGCTTCTTTGCCCTCGGGCTCCTCGAACCCAGGAGGGTTTTTTTTAATTGCCAGTGTGGTAAGGAACAGACAGCAGTTCTTTTAAATTAACATTCTTTCGGATATTTTGTGGGATTGAACCTTCTTTCCATGTTTGATTATTTGTATTTTTTCTTTTGTGGATTATCCGTTGGCTTCCCCCGCCCCCCGCCTTTTGTTGGGATGTGCGTCCTTCTAATGATGTTTAGGAGTTCATTTCTGCAGGAAGGATGTGAATTCCATGTTAGCCTGAATCTGTCTTAAGAAGATTGAGAAGCACGCTGCCTTACTTTGCAGGCCTAAGGATGTTCTCCTTTTCCTTCCCTGTTGCAGTCTGCCGAAGGCCGTGAAGAGAAGGATCAACGCGCTGAAGCAGCTGCAGGTGAGGTGCGCCCACATCGAGGCCAAGTTCTACGAGGAGGTCCACGACCTGGAGAGGAAGTACGCCGCCCTGTACCAGCCCCTCTTCGACAAGGTGGGTGGCTCCCTCTGCATTGCCTGCGCGGTTTCAGAGCTTTCTTCACGTAAAACCCCCGCGTGTACGGACTGATGGATCCTTGAGCAGTTCTCCTTCAAGCCCGGAAACTTAGAATCTTAAGTTATAAACGCATTGGTTTTCACAGGCTTTTCAGACATTATTTACAAACTGAATTTTTGAGTGTCTGACTTACCCTAACTCTAAGACGGTCTCATTCTTCCTCAGAGAAGGGAGTTCATCACGGGTGACGTTGAGCCGACAGATGCAGAGTCAGAGTGGCACAGTGAAAACGAAGAGGAGGATAAATTGGCTGTGAGTATTGTTTTTGAACGAGTGCAACTTGTGCTGTTTCCGTGCTGTTGGAAGTAAGAAGTCTCTTGTAACGGGGGGGCGCCTGGGGGCGCAGCGGTTGGGCGTCTGCCTGCGGCTCAGGGCGGGATCCCGGCGTTACGGGATCGAGCCCCACGTCAGGCTCCTCCGCTATGAGCCTGCTTCTCCCTCTCCCACTCCCCCTGCTGTGTTCCCTCTCTCGCTGGCTGTCTCTCTCTCTGTCGAATAAATAAAATCTTTAAAAAAAAAAAAAAAAAGAAAGAAATCTCTTATAACGTCACAAAGAAAAGAGCCCCTAACAGTAGGTGCCACTTCACCCTTAGCTGCCCTTTTGCTTCCCTCATGACGGTTCTACTGCGCGGCCGGCAGGTCCGGTGTCCGTAGTACCGTGACCCACACACGCTCTCCCTGCTCAGTCGTCTAAACGGCTCCGTGCCGTACGATAGTGAGATGTGGGATCAGATGAACAGAAATGAAAACATCAGGAAAAGTCTTCCATCGAGACAAAAGCAAAGTCCCACAAGGGGAGGGGATAGGCAGTCACTGCAAGGTCGGGGTTGTGAGGAGGACGCGGCATGTGTCCGGGCCGCCCTCCTCAAGGACCAGTAGGGGCGATGAAGTAGCCAGGGCGCACCCGGCCACTTTGGGTTGGGAGCTCCTCGTCACCTGCTCACAGCCCTCGACAGGTCCCGTTCCAGTGCCGCAGGAGGTTCCAACATGGTGCAGGGTGACTGTGTCCACCTGATGCTTGTTTGGAAGACAAGTGGCTTTTATCCTTTCTTACCCATCAGGATTCTTTTTTAGGGGATTTTTTGGAAGTGTCTGTTACTTGTAGAAACCATGTGTTTTTGATCTTTCAAACATATTGTAGAAGCTGGCTAGCTGAGGCTGTGGATGTGGATGAATCTAGTTGTGAATCACTCCCTCATTGCTCAAGAAAAGTCTGCCTCTGTTTATCTAAAAAGCCCTATGATCGTTTCCACAGAAGAATCCCACGTGATGGGGCGTTGCGCTTGCCGGTGGCTGTTCAGCGTTGTGCTCGCCCTCCCTGGGCCTGCCCTCTCCCTGGGCCACAATGTTAGAAAAGGCACCTTTGCGTGTTGCGCGTAGGCTGTCCGGTCATCTCCCTGATGTCTGCGTGGAGTTTCTGTCCGGACGTCTATAGCCACCTCCTTACTGGTGGGCGTACACGCTGCTTGGTGTTCCCTGTTGTTGAGGGCACTGGAGTCTCTGTCCAGTGCTGGGTGGCTGCTTGTCCCAAGATGGATGTCTCATAGAGCTGGCACTTGGCACCTTCCCCAAGGTTGATGGCATTGTACCATCTTCTAAAATTATGTCACAGAATCACATCTGAATGGAGTGCTTTGATTGCTTTGTTCCTTAGAAACATTTAAAAGTGTGATGTGCACGGTGGTCTTGGAGATACAGATGCAGAGAACACAGTTTTTGTTAGAAGTTTGTACAGGATGCTGAAATTTACATTCTGCATTCTGCATTAAGTTATTGAATGTAAATGTGTTGCGTTGTCGTAACTGTTCTGTTTGGCGTATTTTTTTTTTTTTTTTTTTTTTTTTAGGGAGACATGAAAAATAAAGTAGTCATAGCAGAAAAAGAAGCAGCAACAGCAGAGGAGCCAAACCCCAAAGGAATTCCAGAGTTCTGGTTTACCATCTTTAGAAATGTAGATATGCTAAGTGAATTAGTCCAGGTAAGCAAATTTCCACCTTACAGAGAGATTTTAGGCTGAATAACTATTTATGAACCACTTAACTCAGAGTTTAGCGGTTTTTCGTGGTGGGTGGAAAGGCACTCTGTGTGACCAACAGCTCCTGTGAGTGGTCTTGATCTCCTGGGGCGGGGTCTCACTCTTGGGAGCCTCCATGCTACCTTCTCCCACAGTGCTGCTGGGGAGGCCTGCACCTCTGCAGCTGAGGCACGACTTGTCTTCTTACCTTCTTACCTGGAGGTCTGCCGCCTCACCCCAGAAAGCCCATGAACCGCCTCGAGACCCTTCCCTGTCGTAACTGGGAATGGGCAGGCAGGAAGGTGTGAGGGCAGGAGACCAGGAAATTGGCCAACAAGGTCCGTAGCTGACCGAAGTGTTTGTTCTGGTTCTGTCTTCAGAAACGTGAGGACCGGCAGGCCGGGTCGATCCCTATGTGCATTGGCAGCGGGTGGTAGTGTGGAAACGGTCAGGCTCTTGCCCTCCCTGCCTGGCCTTGATGGTTTCCAGTGCTCTGGGCCAGAAAGAAGTGGCACCTTGTTGCTGGCCCCTAGGACCGCTTGTCAGTGCACAGATGCGGATGGCTTCCTGGGAGTTCTTACTTGACGAGGCCAGAATCCCAGCAGGGCTGCTGAGCCAGTGTCCAGGAGTGTATGCAACGGCGAGTCATAAGGGGACGTGTGTGTTTGGAAAAAGCCCACCAGAAATTTCTTTTTTTCTCTTGTTGATCAGGAGTATGATGAGCCGATCTTGAAGCACCTGCAGGATATTAAAGTGAAGTTTTCAGACCCCGGGCAGCCTATGGTGAGTAGTGGTTGACTGTGCTCCTGGTTGGCGTCAGAGCAAGTCAGGCACTGAGGGCGGGGGGCTCGGAGCCGGGGCAGGGGATGCTCACCAAGAAGGCCTTGCCCAGCAGCGCTGCACAGCCTGGTAGGCAGCTCGGTGGCAGGTGCAGGAGTCCACGCAGCACTGGACTCCTTGGCCGCGGTGCCCGCCACGCCCTCCGCCGCTCTCTGATGAGGCTTGTTCCGCGTCAGAAAGGGCGATGTTTTTCTCCTAAGCGTCTCCTAGGATTGTGAGGATCTGACGTCTGTCAAACAGGATGGTAGGTACGCACTCAAATGCGAGCAGCACTTTAATAGAAACCCAAGATGCTAATAGAAGCCTGCTAGGTTTTACCTAAAACGTGACTGCAGGTGGACGAACCTGAGCGACGTGTCCTTGCTCTGTCACACGACACCGCTTCCAGCAGCTTGCTGCGCTTAGGACCCTAACTGAAGCCAGCCCTTTCTTTCCTCCGGGGAGCAGGGCCTGCCACCCTGCGTGAGCTGAGTCCTCGCAGAGGCACTGTTCGTGGCCTGTTAGTCTGGCTGTGGCTGACAGGCTCCATTCCGGTGCCACAGCAGCTCCAGTGGCTCTTGACTGACTGACACGTGGCTCTCAGTTTCAGGTCCTGGGGACACGGCCTGGGACCTGGCGAATGAGGGCCAGCCTGTGTGGGATTCCCCTCCCTGGTCCTGCAGGTGCCTTGCTGGAGCAGGGGGCAGGGGACACCTGGGATCGGTCCCTTCCACTTTCCTGCCGTGCTTACTCTGGGAGGTGACACTCAGCTCTCCCTCTGCAGGTGGGGGCCCCCATGGGCACAAGCTTGCGTGATGCCTGCTCACAGGCTGAGGGGAACCCTTTCCTACTGCACCCAGTTAATTGGGTTACCACCGGGCCTTTTCCTTGGCCTGTGTGGAGGCTGGGCCCTCGCGCCCCTTAGGGGCCACGTGGGGCAGTCTGAGGATGTTTGCTTGCAGTGGTGGGGGGCAGGGAGCTTCACACTGTTCTAAGATTCTGTGTCAGTTTTTTCCTAACACTTTTTTCTCACCAGTGATTTGTCCAGAATCCATTTATTTATTTATTCCCTCTGGATCAATTCTTTTTTTCTTCCTTTGCTCTTACTAGACACTTGTTTGATGATTTCCTGCGTCTGTTTTCTTTCTCAGCCAGTTTTCCTCCATCTCTTACAGTGGTTTATAGACAGACAAGAGCCCTAGTCTTGGTAGAGCATGAGCCAGTTGTCCTTCTCCCCCTCATCACGTCCCCCGTTAGAAAAGTCGTGCACGCTGACTGTGGAATACTGAGAAAATACGGGGAGGTGTAAAGACCAGTGTAGAGATCTCTCACCTGTGGAGTCAGGTTCCCCATAGTCTTTGTCTTTTAAAAATCATGAAATATTTTAGACAAAATTAGAAATACAACCATCTAGCCTCAGAATGAAGGAGGGCCAGTGTGTTTGCTTCTCCTGTGACCACACCTCTCCTCTCCAGGGTCGTCCACGCTTACCCTGCAATAGAGTGGGATTACGTGTGTGGACAGTGTTGTGCCAGCTCTGCTGGGTGGAAATAGTCATTACTGCCTCTGTGGGCTGTAAAGTGGTTTATTTAGCATTGCCCGCACATGCCACTGCCGCCTCCGCCCCATTCTGGACTGTTGCGTTGTGGTCAGCGTATTGAACCCAAATCTTCTGTGTAAATCTTGGGTGATTGCCTCAGCTTAGATTCCTTTTAGTGTAATTTTAGTGGGTTAAAGGAGGTGAACATTTATAAGGCCCAAAGATTGTTCATTACTTATTTTTTACACTTTCTTTTTTGTAGTCATCGTGGTTTTGTCTGTTTTGAAATAATTTCAAGCGTAGTGCGGAGCTTCAGCAACAGAGCGGAGTTCCCGTGTGCTGTCCGCCCGGACTGGAGCCACCGGCTGTGGCCCTGTGGGCGGTGTGGGGCAGGGACCGCCGCCTGGGCTTCCCCGTGCGAGTGTGGGCATGGGCGGTAGGCAGGAGCGGGGTCTCATTTTACACTTAAGTACGGGCCCTGTTGGGCACCTGCTATGGCTGACCCGGCTGTAGGGGATTGTGTGTGATGGGGGTGACCTCATTTTGGGCTCTTTTCTGTCGGACTTGAACCCTTTCTTTCTTCCTTTCCTTTCCTTTCCTTTCCTTTCCTTTCCTTTCCTTTCCTTTCCTTTCCTTTCCTTTCCTTCCTTTCCTTCTTAAAGATGTTACTTATTTCAGACAGAGAGCGAGAGAGAGAGTGCACGAGTAGGGGGGAGGGGCAGAGAGAGAAGCAGGCTCCCGGCTGAGCAGGGAGCCCGATGCAGGGCTCAATCCCATGACCCGAGCCGCAGGCAGACACTTAATTAACTGACTGAACCACTCGGCACCCCTTGGACCCTTTCCTGATTCATCCCCAGTCGTGTGTTAACACTAGACTAAACAGAGGCTATGGGGAAGGAAGAGATAGGAAAACATGAAGAAAGGAAACCGCACACTTGGTCTGGAGAGCTGATAGGGAAGGAAGCGGGAGATAAAGGAGTGGTGTGATCCGTGTCCGTGCCCGAGTAGGGAGTGCGGCGGGTCCCCCGTGTGGATGCCTGTGAACCCTCCCTGTCCCCCAGGGTGCCTGTCCACGCTTGTGCTCGCACCTGCCGCACTTCTGGGGTCATAGCCTCCTTCTCACTGACAGAACATTTCTTCGGGCTTCAGGGTGGGTGTAGCCCTGGGGGTTGGGCAAGGAGTGGAGAGCAGGGGTCACATGGGATGCTGTTGCTGCGCTTGCTGGGCCAGACCAGGAACTTGAGCTCTGCAGGGTCCAGTTTCCATTTCCCCTTTAGTGGAAGTGGTTTGGTTTTAGTCTTTTTAACCTACCTTTTCTCAGTTGATGATTGTACTGTCACAATGAAAATTGAAATAGCTAATGTTTAGCAAGCGTTGCCTGTAAACCCGTATAAGCCCTGTTGTAGGTGCTTCTGCAGTCAACTCAGGGAGAGACAGGATTAATCTTTCCACTTTACAGAGGAGGAAACAGCAGCACAGAGACATAGAGTGACTTGCCAAGATCACACAGCAGAAGTGGTGTGAGCCCAGAGTCAGTCTCATAACGTATCTCTACAACTCACTTAGCCAGCGCGCTCTTTTCTTCCTTAAAACAGGGCTGAGGCGAGCGTCTTTGCACAAACCGATGGTGCCCCCACCCAGGTAGCTTCCCCACGATAAATTTCTCAGAGTAGAATTACTGGGTCAGAGAATTTTATTTTACTTTAATTTCTTGATCTTGTTAGATGGTCCGTTATAAAGCTATTTACAGTCTGTGAATGGACCCGATTTCCCAAAACACGTGTTAGTACTACATATTGTTCATACACAGGTAAGAAAGCAACAATCTCCCCTACTGCCACTTGACCTCGTTTGTGTCTGCTACTTGGGACACACCCTGCACCCATTTTTCCTCTTACGCTTGTCTCTTCAGGTTACACAGTGCTTTGTGAACAGAGGACGAACTTGTCCTTGGTGTGGTTTGAGGAGGCCCAGTCGGTGCCCCCCACCCCTGTAATCTGGCCCGTCTGCGTGGCAGAGAAGGCAGTGCTCTGCCTGAGCCCCAGCACAGAAGGAGGGGAGGGCCGGACTCCCGCTGCCTAGTTTCCCCGTCTAGTCCGGACCCCCCGCCTCCGCCGGGGTGAGCCCAGGCCAGCAGAGGAAGCTAGGGTTTCCCAGGAGAGCTTGGACCCCCACTGGGCCGGGGGCCTCGGGGGCACGACTCCGCTGGGCTGGAGCGCAGCAGGTATCCCGCACCCGTCATTTGTGTCTGAACTTGGGGCTGCTGTGTTTTGTAGTAAAGAAGTTTGATATGTGGCCATACCTGTTGCCGTTCGTAACGGTTTCTGCCTGTGGCGTCCCACTCAGAGAGGCGCTGTCTGCAGTCCGCACCGTGTGGTTCGTGAAGTCTGTCGCTGGTTGCTTGGAGGTTTTTAAGTGGTACTTACCTGAGTCTTTGTCTTTAGTCTTTTGTATTAGAGTTCCACTTTGAGCCCAACGACTACTTCACCAACTCGGTCCTGACGAAAACGTACAAGATGAAGTCGGAGCCAGACCAGGCCGATCCCTTTTCCTTCGAAGGCCCTGAAATAGTTGACTGCGACGGGTAAGGACGTGCCATTTCAGCTGCTTTTTCTGAAACAAAAAACAGATGATTTTAGAACTTAACGAGTAAGAGAAATTAGGAATAAAGTAAAATGTTTTTAATCTTCTTGAAATCCCAGAAGACCAAGATTTACGTTAGTCTTTTCTGTAGAGGGTTGTGACAGCCTGCACTGGGAAATGTGTCATGAGGTCACATGTGTCAAATGGGGGCAGGTGGCCCGGTCTCCCCATCGGACGGAGGGCTTGGGTTCTCTAGGCCCTTTACATGACACTGTCCTCACTGAACTGATAAACAACCCTCCGCACATATTTGTTGAGTGAACGGATGAGTCCGTGCAGGACAGTATTGGTCAGTTGCTTGCTTCGGAAATTGGTGGGGCAGTGTAATTGTTTGACTCCTACTGGAGCACCTGGGTGATTTCAAGTGAGATCACCAGGAAGAGAATATGGTTTGGAGTTCTTTCCTCTTGGTTTGAGATGATTTGGGAAATTGTTTTTGAATCGGCACAGTTACCCTTACTCACTGGAACCAAGTACTTCCGAATCCCCCGTATAAGCAGTTCAGAGCTTTATGAGAGCCCTGCTAGACTGGAATGGCGAGAGTGGCTCTCTGAGCATGCATTTCCCAGGGCCGGGCTGTCCTGTGAGAAGTGGGCCACGCTTGCCGGGCGTGTTCCCAAGCAGACGCTTCTCGTGCTGCCAGGGGTTCCCTGTGGGTCCGCAGTGATTGCAGGATGAGTCAGCGTGCGGGGCTCTTCCCCCCGGCCAGGCCCACTCTGCAGCCTGGACCCAGCGCGCTCCACCCTGATCTGTGCTTTGTGCAGCCATCGCCTGCCGCGTCTCCAGCTTGTCCTGCTCGCTTAGCTGCTGGAGAGTTCGGGCGCGTGAGTAGGTGATGGCAGGTGTGCTCTGGGGTCAGGGCAGACGCAGCAGGTGACAAGCTCTTGAGCACCCTCTGGGCACCTTAGCGGAGCCTTGACCGGGCTTGGTCACAGGAAACACACTTCGGGAGGGTCTCAGGGGAGAAGCCCTCTGTTTCAGATGCTTCTCCCAGCCAGGGTGGTGGCAGCCCAGGCCACCTGGCCAGTTCCCTGTCACCAGCTGTGCCATGGACGTCACAGATGTGCAGTGCCAGCTGGCAGGCTAGTTTGCCTACGTTGTTCACGTTCAGTCTCTGGCTGTGCCTTGTTTACCGTGGACGTTCGTGGTCAGTGTTTCTCGGGGCATATGTCTGTGTGCATGATGGCTCTCTGTCCCTGTAGATGTGCTATTGACTGGAAGAAAGGGAAGAACGTTACGGTCAAAACAATCAAGAAGAAGCAGAAACATAAGGGCCGAGGCACGGTGAGAACAATTACCAAACAAGTTCCCAACGACTCCTTTTTCAACTTCTTCAGCCCGCTGAAAGGTGAGTGGGTTGTGTTGTGGGCGTTGATGAAGTACTGCGTGAAGTGGCTTCGTTACCCTCGGAGTCTGGTCTGGGTCCTCAGGCGAGTGTGGCCAGTAAGGACACGGTTGCCGTGCCAGGAGCCGCGGTGCTGGTGCTCGCGGGGTGAGGGGCGGTAGGGGAAGGGGTCCTCCTTGTAGCAGGAGGAGAAGGTCTGGCAGGCACTCTTAGCACCATGCTGAGAAAGCCGAGTGATCCCAGGAGCGCCCCAGCCGGCGCCTCCGGCCTCACTGCTGTGGCCCTCTGGCCCCCTGGCACCCGTCTGCCGCAGGCCCCTCTGTCGCGGGGCGCCCTCCGGTTTCACCCGCGCAGCTCGGGGAATATCCCCCGCCCTCTCTTCCTCATAAATTCAGCTATGTTTTGGTTTTCTCCGTGACTTACACAACTCAAGGGGTCTTGGGGTTTGTTTTTCATGACAACACAAGCAGTTGGATGTCCAGTTTTGAAAGACTTAGCTTGGAAACTTCGATTTCCCCCCACACTTAGTCATAAAATAAAGACAAAGAGTTTAACCTCGTGAAGTGAGCAACAGGTTTCAAGAGTAAATACTGGCAAGTCTTAACAAAATTTTCGAGAGAATGCGAAGGCCAGGCTGGTTGGCAGTGTTCGAATAGTGAGGGTAAAACATTTTCTCTTTATTTTCCGTGAACACAAACAGATTGAAATCTAGAAATGCTCGTCCCTGCCACAGGTAGTTGGTGGGCATGTGAGCTATTCTTCACCCTCGGCCACAGGGTGGCTCCACTCTCAAGTGTGAGCCTTGGACCGGGCCTTTGTCCCTGAGCCAAGGGCCCTTCTCAAGCTCTGCCCTTCACCCTTCGGCCCCGTATCTTTCTGGGATTTGTCTTTGAGCCTAGGGGAGCCATAAGTGTGGCTCCGTTTCCTTGTTCTAGACGGAGAACCCCCTGTGGTGCTCACCTGCGTGCACTCGCTGTGAAGCAGAGGGGCTCTGGATGCTAAACTCAGTGGTTTTGTTGGAAGGTTTCTGAAGATGGGATTTTTAAGTAATTTCATATAATCAAAATGAAATTAAGAGGACTCAGAATTTGGAGGGGTGACTTTTGGGGGTTTTAAAACTCTCCTATGGGGGCACCTGGGTGGCACAGCGGTTAAGCATCTGCCTTCGGCTCAGGGCATGATCCCGGCGTTATGGGATCGAGCCCCACATCAGGCTCCTCTGCTATGAGCCTGCTTCTTCCTCTCCCACTTCCCCTGCTTATGTTCCCTCTCTCGCTGGCTGTTTCTATCTCTGTCGAATAAATAAAATCTTTAGGGGCGCCTGGGTGGCGCAGTCGTTAAGTGTCTGCCTTTGGCCCAGGGCGTGATCCCAGAGTCCTGGGATCAAGCCCCACATCAGGCTTCTCCACTGGGAGCCTGCTTCTTCCTCTCCCACTCCCCCTGCTTGTGTTCCCTCTCTCGCTGGCTGTCTGTCTCTGTCAAAATAAATAAATAAAATCTTTAAAAATAAATAAAATTAAATAAATAAATAAAATCTTTTAAAAAATAAAAATAAATAAAACTCTCCCATGGTGGTTGTACAACTCTAAAAATGTCCTAGGAGTCATTGAATTGTACTCTTCAGTTCTCTGGTAGATAAATGACACATAAATATAGCTATTTTTAGAGTAATCCTGTATAACATCCAGTGATGAGCTCTATAAACAAATAGAAAGTGGCTGTGGGGTGGTGATGGGGAGCAGGCAAGGAGAAAGTGTCGGAATTGAGGTCACGTGTTCTGAAATGAAGGAAACCTAAGCTGGCCAGTCCAGTGCCCTCCTTGTTCTTAAATCTACAAAACATGTCCCAAAGTCACATTTGCCAAGTCCTTGTCCAGAGTCCCCAGACCCAAATCGTAGCCCATGGGGGGTGCTCATGTGCCAAGACTCAGGGAACGTGGCACAGGGTGATGTGGACATGCCGGTGCCAGCCCGTGGGGAACGGCCGGGCTGGGAGAGGCCGTGAGAGGCAGGATGAGGCCAGTGCCATAAGCCTCCAGCTCCTGGCAAGACCAGGCCTTGAACAAGCATTTCTGAAGTCTGGGGTTTGAATCACATGGTCATTTGAGCATCACTGGGCTTTGTTGAGTGGTTTTAAGTCCCTGTCTTTCTTGTCACCCTTGATTCTGGGTCGGGCTCCGAAGCAGCCGCAGAGTCTGGCCAGCCGTGTGCGTGCGCACGCGCGCGGGTGTGTGTGTCTCTCGCATGCACGTGTGTGTGTGGAAGTGCGCCTCAGCAAGCCATGCCACGCTCTGTGGTGGGCAGCGACCAGCAGCACTCCTGCCCACAGGAGGTCTTCCCATTTCGTGGGAGGAACGCTTCAGCGCTGTGCTCTCCTCGCTCCTTGCCGCACGGACACACGTGGTGCTGCCCCCCGAGGTGCAGGGCTTTGGAGCCAAGGCTCGAGGGTTTTCCTCCTCCCTACAGAAGTGTGCAGGGTTGCAGGCACCGGTCCACTCTCCTTAAGCGTAAATGCACTGAGTGGCTACATCTGGGGCCCCTTGATAGGCCTGTCTGCCTATTAGCACTACAGTAGGAAGTGCTTTTCCCCAGTTGGCGTTCCCAGGCAGGTCAGGCGGGGGTCAGGGCACCGTGGGAGGTGCAGGTGCCCCTGTTTTACTTTTCCTGTCCGCGGAGCTGCCCGCGTGTACTTGCAAAGGTTTTGGTTGTCATTGTAACGCGCATGTTTTGTCTTTTTTGCCCTAGCATCTGGAGATGGAGAATCACTGGTAAGCTTTGTGTCGTCATCAGATCTCTTGTGCCGTCATATTCTTTATCTCCAGAGTAGTGGCCTACCTTCTTTTCAGTCCCTCCTTCGTCCTCCCTGAGACTGGGGGTGCACTCCGTTCACAACACTGTGGGGCGGAGCCAGAGCGCATGGGTCTGGTGCGCCCCACCATCCCCAGCAGTGCTAGATCCCCCCAGAGTGAGGGGTGCGGTGGGGGTGGGGGGCATGGTGCTCGCCTGTATATACTAGTTAACGCTGAGGTTTTCCCTTTTTAGGATGAAGACTCAGAATTCACATTAGCCTCTGACTTTGAAATTGGACACTTCTTTCGTGAGCGGATAGTCCCAAGGGCCGTGCTGTACTTCACGGGGGAGGCCATAGAGGATGATGACAACGTATGTGGGCGGGAGCCTCTGGGGCCTGCCTCCAGCAGTATGGGGTGCCCTGGGTGGCAGCCTGGGGGACCTCTGGTGTCGGGGGGGTGGGGGCCTAGGAGGGCTCTGGGGACTGTTGGAGGAGAGTGCCAGCCCCGTCCAGGGACAGCATCCTCAAAAGGCCGCAGGTGCTCACCCTGGCCTACTGAAGGTCTGTAAGCTTTGGGTGACTTGGAAACGTGAGGAAGAATCTCATTTTCAGAGGTGTGGTCACAGCAAAAGGTTGTCCATGGAGCTGACTTCTGCTGGCCTGTGGTGTACTGGCCCCAAAGACTTGAAACCCGTGGTGCACAGAAGGGTGGCCAGGCTGAGCAGGCCCCTTCCCCGCCCCCCGCCAAGCGCAGCCTAGCTAGCTGTCCTTTGACTTTCACCTGCGGTAGCTCTCCGCCATAACCCAGCCTCACTCGCTGCGTCGTCTTGATTTGTGGGAGGAAAGCTTTGTTGTATAGTGTGCTGCTAGCAGTGTGTTTCAGGTATTTATTCCCTTGCTTTCAGAGCTCTTAGGTTTCCTGGATGGTTCTAGCGTTCCTTTCTAAGTGGTCTGTCGAGGCTTCAGACGGGCAGCAGGAGCCAGGCAGGTTTGCGTTGCTTAGCGGCCAGAGGCAGTGAAGCCTGCTTCTCACACTTTCTGTGCTGACGGTCCCAACCTGGGGCATGGCCCGTCCAGTGTGTGAGCTGTGTAGTCCGAGAGTCGTTGGCTCGGAAAGGCTGTTTGTCCATCCCTGGGCCGGGAGGTGGTTGTGGGCAGAACGTGTGGGCACCCGAGTCAGTGTAGTGTTGGCTCGTCCAAGCGCTCAGGTGACCGCCGAGGCTTGAGCTGACACCACAAACTGTAGACCGGCACGGTCCCGTCGGACTCCCTGTGATGACAGAGCACAGAGCGGTCTTCGGCCTGCCTGCTCTGTCCACGGTGGTGGCACCGGCCCCATGTGAGAATGGAGATGCAGGACGCGTGTGTCGGCAGCTGAGGACCTGCGTGTTCACGTAGCCCAAAAAGTGTGCGGACGACATGTGGAAGGCGCGTCTCTAGACCAGTGGCCTCCGTGCTTTTTTGATCATACGTCCATCAGTTTTAAAACTTGAATGTGCAGCTTATCTGTATGTATTTACTTAAAATACAGGCAGAGTGCATGGTGCTGGTGAGCCGTGCGGTGGCTCTGCTTGTCCTCTGCGTATACGTCTCCGCTCCCAACGCCTCTCGTGCAGGTGCTGCTGCTGAGCAGTGTAGTGGAGGGGTTAGGAGGGGGCACCCCACTCAGGCCTTCTGAGACCAGCGTCCTGGCTTCACCACTCAGCCGAAGAGCTTCTGCGCTGCGGTGTCCTCATCGGAAGGTGGGGTTGATGGTGGGGACTCTGGTGGCTCGTCAGGCTCGTAGAACACCTGTCGGCACCATTACTGAGTGCGCGGTGGGATAAAGGTCAACTTCCAACTTCCGTTGGAAACCTTGCACAAGCACTGGACATCGTTGCAGGAGAGATTGGAGGCAGGAGTGCTGGTTTTGTCTTCCATGTTCTTCCAGCTCACCTTGCTCGTCCCACAAGCTCTGTACCCCCACTTTGGAGCCCTGGTTCTACATCAGTGTGAGATGTGTCTGCAACAGGACCCTGCAGGCCCCTTCAGGTCCAGAGTGAAATGAGCTCCTTAGAACCTCAGAAAATCCACACTTGAGCTTGTTAGAGGCTAGTTCCAATCTCAGCTAAGATGTGATTGGCTACAGGACCTCAAACCAAGGTCTTTCCCTGTCGGAGGCCGGTAAGGGCACCGGGGCGGGCTTGGACCCCTGACGGCCCAGCTGGTGCGGGAGGGCGTGCACGCTAGGCCTGCCGTCTGAGCTGGGCCCCACCAGCCCCCAGGCCCCTACAGGTTTTGTGTGAGCTGTCACTAGGGAATACACGTGCAGGCTCCAACAAAAGAAATGTTCCTAAGAAGAAGCCTACTAAATCTTGGGGTCTCTCGTGCCATGCAGGGTAGTGAGGAGGTTTGTTTTGTTTCATCTTTGATCTTGATCTGACTCTGATGTGTGGAGCTTGAGTGAGAGTCTGACCTGTGATGTCTTTGGACCTAGGAAATTTGTTCAAGACCAACCGATGGGCTTCTCTTCTATGCACTTAAACACCAAGGTTTTGTCACGTTTTCAGTATGTAAACATTTACCTTTGTGTGAGTTAAAAATAACCATTGAAATTCCCGTATCTGCACAGTAACATCATACTCCTGGTTTGCTTAGATGAGCCAGTTTCCCAGGTGATCCGAGTGCGTTCTCGTTCTGACCATCTCCTTTCTGCACCCTTCTCCATCCTTAGGCCTTGTTTGGAGTGGTTTTCAGATACCCAGCACCCTATGAACACAGCAGGGCTTGTGAACAGGCGGCCCCGCAGCACGGGCCCCAGCCCGGCCCACAGTGTTGGAGCTGAGGTGCCCAGTGGCAGACCGTGCCCCCCCCCGAGAGCTGGGTGTGGAGCGGGCGCTGCCCTCTGCCCAGAGGCCAGGCTGCACGTCCATGTCCCCCAGGCCTGACCAGTGGGGGGCGCTTGACGGGGACTGTGCCTGGGTCAGGCTGCCCTCTGGCTTTAGAGACCTAAATCTTGTTTCCTTTTTCCTTTTTCAGTTTGAAGAGGGTGAGGAAGGAGAAGAGGAGGTAAGACGTGGCCACCGTGGAGAGTCCTTTCCCTGAGGCCGTGCTAGCCTTGCTCTGCTGGAGCGGACGGAGGTTACAGAACTACCAGTCGTACCTGATGTGTGTGGAGCTGCCTCCGAGCCTCCACCCTGTCGAAACCGGGGGGGGGGGGGGGGGGGGACGTGTGCACAGCAGGTGCTGTCCCTGTGTCCAGTTGTTGATCCCTCGATGGGCTTAGGAAAACGCTGCTTAGGAAACGGTGGTCGAGCAGACAAACTGCGTTTTCAGTGGTGTGTGTGTTATCGCTGAGAACCACAGGTGCCCAGAAGAGGTGACGTAATCACTTAGGGACAGTGATCATTGATTTCTGCTGATGGAAGGGTGGCTTCCGTGTGGAGCGTGTAGATCCACAGGAGTTTAAATCCCGTGTGTGCAGCTCGCTCTCCCCCTTTTACACAGGAGCTGGAAGGTGACGAGGAGGGAGAAGATGAGGATGATGCCGATATTAACCCCAAGGTCAGTTGGGGGGCCGCCCCACCCGTGACTGGCGTGCTGCTGCGACGTCGGGTCGCGTCTCCGTGCTCTAGTCAGAACACGAACAACAGACCAGGAACAGGCTTGAGCGACCCCTTCTGTAGGATTTAGTGCTCAGTGTGGGTGTCCAGTGAAGGCTTTCCCAGCTCGCTGGCAGCGCGCTCTTGCCGTCAGCTCGTTCCGGAGAGCAGCACTGTGCTCCAGACCTGTAGTCCACTCGGTGGAATGGCTGAGCGACGACGTGAATAAGCTGTTTCTTGTGTTTATTTTTGGAAAAGGTACAAAGAAGGAAATTTCGGGGGTTATTTTTTTAGCGAATAGAGTAATAAAATTGTAGACATAGTTTTACAATTGCCTTTGGGCTGAGTCTATTCAGAAGCTATGTCTAAATATTTCCAATTATTGAAAATAAATTGGGAAGCTTTGCTTTAAAAAAAAAAACCCCAAAAAACCAAAAACAGAAACAAAAACACAGACATTGGGCAACTCCCATTAATTTTACTTGGGAGTCTGGTTGTTTACTGATGGTCAGATCAGTGTAAGTGAGGGCACTTTGCCCCTTGGCTCAACCCTTCGATCCAGGACCGCTTTAATGCAGCCCTAAGGCCGTAGTAGGACATCCTCCGGGTCGCGAGCGTGAAGTCGATAGCTCTCTGCGTCGTCTTGGGCTGCCAGAGCACTAGCCTTACCTGCCGTTCATAACCTGGATCTCAGTTTAACTAGACTGTGTGTGTGTGTCCGTCCTCCGTTTTTGCCCGAAGTGGAATGTGCACTAAATATTGGTGTAATAACCGAGCTCTGTAAGTGTTCTTGTTTTTCTTTTTAACACCAAATGTTTCTGTAAACGCATGCTTTACAGTTCAGCTCCTTCTAGGAAAGGATGGGAGGTGGGTTCAAACTTTTTTAAATGTACAATATAAATACTACTCTGGGACTAAGCTCACAGCAATGCTCACCTCTGCACAGTCGGCCTGTCTAGCACGGGGGGCCGTAGTGCAGGGGCCCCTGTGCTCGGCTCTGTGACACAGGGGCCCTGGCTCGGGTGGCTCACACTGGGCTGGTGGGGGGTGCTGGCGGATTCTAGAGCAGAGACAGGATGGTTTACAGTGGGAGCTCCGTTAACTCCGTCACTTGTCGCTTCCTTCTGTTGTTTGTCCTTTCCTGTCTCCTGCCACGTCTGTTTTCTGGAAGCTCATTCTCTCACAAGTCGTCCGGCACCTAGAGGGTTGTGAGGGCTGGCGCTCCCTGGGTCTTCGTGTGTGCTGTTGGTTGGGGGAAGGTGAGGGATGATAAATGGGTCACTGGTGGGAGGTGCCAGGACCGCCAGCCCTGCGCAGCCGGAAGGGCCCGAGTCTTGTCCTTCGGAGGGATTAGTCATGTCAGATTCTCCACACGAGGAGGTAAACGAGGGAGAAGGGATGTTTCAGTATGGAATGTACAGATATGGTGGGTTGGGGTTGTTCATCTCAAGCTCGAGAATTTGTAGCCCTTTGTGTCATGAGAAAGTGGCTGTTTCCGCCTGTATAATTTTGTGCATTTTGTTTTCTTTTATGCTGACACTTCCTTTCAATTTTTTCCCCATTTAGGTGTAATTTTTGTCTGTTATTCATGCATTTTTAGGTAAGGTGGAATTCCATTCATTCCTAATCCAATCTTCTGATCTGTGCTTTATAACAGTGCCTTGTTGTGACTTTGTGGCTCGAGGGAAAGCTGCTGGCCAGGCACACTCGTGTGTGCTAGGCTGAGCGCACGGCCTTCTGAAGAACGGTACTTTTGCACAGGTGTCCGTTGTGTGGACTTCGAAAACTGACTGTCAGAAACTACATTTGGCTCCTGCCTCCTGAGCCCCGTGTGTGTTGCTGACCAAGGCAAAGGCGTGACTGGTGTGGCGTTTTCTTGGGGACGGGCCTGCCCTCCAGGAAGAGCGCAGAGCGCGTGGGTCAGCCGCACCCCGGGCAGTGGCCCGCAGCCGCTGTGCTGGTGCTTGACTCGTCTCTGTCAGTTGTCTCCTTTCTAACTTCAGGTGTGCTGCAGACCAGGAGGTCACGAAGGGCTGCCCGCACTTGTGACTGTGCTGGAGTTAGTGTCCCAAAAGCTGCGGTGGCGGCGTGGTGTGGTGTTAGTAACGGGCGCTCCTGCGCGTTGTTGGGGTGCTCTGACCGCGTAGGGAAGAGCTGGGTGCTGCCCACCCGCCACCCCTGCCCCCCTTGGTGCGGGCCATGGCAGCTCTGTCCCGGCCATCGGCTCTCTACCGTGTGGGACACTGTCCTCGCGGAGCTGGGGGCAGTGGTCAGGAGATGCCGCAGGAGGCCGCGGGCTCGGGGGCTGTGCCGAGCAGCCGCAGCCAGTGTGTAGAGCAGGGCCTGTGAGAGCTGGAGCCTGCGCTTACGGCCGCAGGTGGCGTGCTGATGCCAAGGGGCGTGCAGACTACAGGCCTTGGAGCGTGTCCGCCTTGCCTTCCGGAGCAGCTCTGGCGGGCTCACTCTCATCAGGAGCTGAGCAGTAGCGCGGCTGCCTCCCGGCGAGGAAACGTGGCTAGGGGAGACAGCAAACTCCGCGCACCCTGGGTGTTTAAGGAGTCGGGGCTGATCGTGGATGTGCGTACACGACAGTGTGTTCGATTGCTCTTGATTCCTGCTGCCTCACTTGTCTGAAGAGTGTCCCCCCCCCCCCCAGCCACACTCTCCCACCCTGCCGGTCACCGGGAAGCATCCCTGACCTGCTCAGCCCGTGTCTCTGGGACGGGGTCCGTCCTGTGGCGCAGCCACCGTGAGCAGCCCCGGCACGGCGCAGCAGGATTGGCCGCCCTCGGTAGTGTCACCAGACTCCTGTCAGGGGCCCAGCTGCTCCAGTGCAGGGGGCTGTCCCCTCTGCAGTCATGCAGGCTCTCGGACCCCGGCTGTGTGCCCCTGGGAGGCTGTGGGGGCCAGCTTTGTGCTTGGCGGCTTGTTTTCACCCCTTCTTGGGCAGTTGTCCTCTGTTAAAACTTGGCTTTTTAATGGCTCCATGAGAGGCAGGATTTGGGCTGGTAGTTTGTGCCTTGGAGACCCCGACTCCTCTCCCTTGATAATCAGGGGCATTGAGTGACCAAGCTGCCATGAGACTTTGTGGCCTGAGACCCAGGATGCTGGGCTTTAGTTGTAGTCCTGTTTTGGGATGTGTCGCAGGCTGAAAACCAGTGATGTCTTGTTCATAAAATTCACATCAGAAGCTTCGGGGTTCTGCGTTGACCTTACAGCCCAGGACTTATGTCCATGCGGATGCTATCCCCAGAGATGGGGCCTCCAGCAGGCTTTATCTCCCAAGCTTCTGACTGTATTTTAAACAAATGGGTAATCTGTTCTCCTGGTTACGGTAAGCACACGAAGCGATTGAGACAGCGTATGGTAAATGGTATAAAGCCCGATATCACAGAATGCTGTATGTGTATAACTCACCTACGCACAGAAAGGTGCAGCAGGAGGGGTCCCTCCCGTCCTGTGCCGCCCCCCTGTTCCCACCACGTCACCCTTCAGAACCACTCCCTTAGCTCCATCTTCTCTAACCCACTTCCGTTTTGCAAATACGATTGTGGAAATACACGCACTTCTCTCCTTGCCCTGAGAAAGCTGCCTGGGGGTGCCTGGGTGGCTCAGTCGTTAAGCGTCTGCCTTCGGCTCAGGGCGTCATCCCAGCGTTCTGGGATTGAGCTCCGCATCAGGCTCCTCCGCTGGGAGCCTGCTTCTTCCTCTCCCACTCCCCCTGCTTGTGTTCCCTCTCTCGCTGGCTGTCTCTCTCTCTGTCAAATAAATACTTAAAAAAAAAACAACAACAACTGCCTGATGCTCCCCCCACCCCGACCCCCCCACCATGGCCACTCGATAGCTGGCGGCTCCTTGCCGTGGCCCTAGCCTGGGCTGCCTCCAGATCCACAGAGTTTGACTGTGACCTTTTCCCGCCTGGATTTCTGGTCAGGCGTGTTTTGTTTTAGGGGCCTGCGTTCTTTAGCAGTATTTTAGGTGAGCATGTGACGCCAGGGCCAGAACCCCCTCCCAGAGTGGCTCGCTGCTGGGCAGAGACCTGGGGGTCCCGGCCGCATCCCTGTGCTCTTTTCCATAAGACTTACAATGAAGAGATTAGACCAGGGTCCAAGGTCGTCTCTCTGCATTCATAGCACGTAATTTTTTTCGTACCTTAAATGTGATTTCCCAAAGAATGGAGTCCCAGCTTCAACCATAGAAGGTGTCTGTTACCTTAACCCCGATGTTTGCGGGGTTTTTTTTTATACTCCGTAGGCTTGTCAGATTTTATGAGAGTAATTTGTAAATTGGTAGCCAGGAGTTACCTGTATTTGCCTGGAGTGATGAGTGGTCTGCTTGTCTGTCAGGCTGTCGTTGGCCTGCACACAGAATGCATAGGACTACGGGATGTGCTTTAAACGGTGTGAGATGTGTCAGTTTATACTGCAGTGAATGTGCTCCTCTGTTGCGGGGAGGCATGGTCTCTCCCTGCTACCTTTCTGGAAGGATCGAATTCCCACTTGGGAGGGGGCTGGGGGACCGGGGCTGTGTGCGGAGCTGGCCTCCCGGCTTTGGGCTGCCGGCACATACCATCAGCAGGGAGCACTCCGGAGTGCTGGCCGGGGACGCCGGGGCTGCTCAGCCACCTCTGGCCCACCCCAGGGTGGTGCCTTTTCATTTCAGGTGCTGAGCCTGCCTTAGGGGTGGCAGGGGACCGAGGGGGAGCCGGCTGCTCTGTCACGTGGGCAGGGTCGGGGCAGGGGGGGGGGGCGGGGTGCCTGGGGCTCTGAGGCTGCGGTGCCGCTTTGGAGCACGGGCTACCCCCACACTGATGAGTCTCTGTGACCCTGAGACGCTCCTCCCCCCAGGGCCTGGGCTGTGACTTAAACTCCCGGGCTTGTCTCCAAACAAGAAAGGGAGCCCTGCTGAGACTTTGTTTCTGGGAGGTTGACTGATTTTTTGTTACTCTTGTAAAAGTACGTTTGCAGTAACCATTTTTTCAGTAAGAATGAAGGCAGCAAATTGAGTCTTGGTTTGCATTGTTGGTTGGAGATACGGGGTTGATGACACTGGTTCCCTACAAGTCCTGTCTTCTCTCTTTGACAGAAGGAGCCCAGCCAGCCCTCCGAGTGCAAACAGCAGTGAGCAGCGAGGCCCGCAGGTGCGGCGTCGGGACTCGGCGGCGGCGGCACCTCGGTCGGCAGTGCTTGCTTCTAACTTGTTCTCAAGTGCATGGTTTTGACCTTAACTTTTTCTTTATCCTTATTATTTTGCTTAACCTGTACAGTGGCAACTTAAATGCATTTCAGAAATAGGAGGTTTGATTCCAGCACCCTCTACGGCCTTGGGTGCAGCTCAGTGGACTTTCCCAGGCCCTGCCTTTGGAAGGGCCCCGTAGACCCCGGGGGAGAAGGGGCGGCGGAAGGTCAGTTGATGCCAAGGGCAGATGTCTGGGGGTGTGGTTCCGGGGCATCTAGAAGCAGCCACACCCCTCCGCAGTCCGACTGGATTCTTCCTTCCCTTGAGGAAACCCGTGTGCTTTGTGTTTCCCATCACTTGGTCTCCTGTGCTCTGTCCCGGAAGAGATGCGTGGACTAGGGTCCTGCTCTCCTTAGAAAGTTCTTTCTCTGGTTCTGTCTTCCTCGGGGTGGGGTGGGGGGTGTGGCGTGCCCCAGCCCTGAGGCGCACGTGTTTGTGGTTCATCCTCGTATTTATTTATTCTTTCCTGCTTGTGAGGGCTTGGGACGCATGCTGTCGCTTGTCCTTACACTTTCTGAAACCATGTGTGTGACTGGTGACCTGGTGACTCGCCAGGCGGGGTGGTGGCGGCTCCCAGGGGAGCGAGGCCTGTATGGAGGGAACCTCGCTCTGTCCTGCCTGCGCTGAGGGCAGGAGCGCGTTTTTGCGACACACAGCCCAGCCGGCATGGGGGGCGGGGGGGCGCCAGGCTTCTGTGGTGAGGGGCCGGGGCTGGGAAGTGCTGCCCTCCTCCTCGTGTGCACATGTCGGGTCTTGCTTTCTCAGTACCCCCCTTTTTTTGGCCCCGTGCTCATCTTGTCTTAAAAGCCCTGGGTTCAGAGCGACCTGTTCTTGGCTGGCGTGTGGGGTTTCCGAGTGTGTGACCATGGTCTCTGGCAACCGGGGACACCGTGTCCACACTGTGACCAGGCCTGTAGAGTGCTCAGCCTTACTTATAATACATTTGTAACTGAATACGGTGTTTTCAATTTGTACAGAATAGTTAGAATATTCTATTAAAGTTGTGAAACATAAACCCGGCTCTGTGCGCGGTCTCTCTGTGGGAGGACCTGGTGGGAGGAGCGGGTGGGGCACTGGCACTTGCCCCACCCGGCAGCTCTCGGGCTGCGCTTCTGTGTCCTCTTGAACTGTATCTCTAGAGCCCTGGGGATGGGCAGGCCCGGGCTTCAGGCCTCTGCTTTTCCGGGTCGTCTTTGAGGCTTTTACAGCCGGTTCTTCAGAGGGGGCTACGTTTAATTTGCCCATTAGGCCTGCAGACCCACTTTGCTTAGGGGTGGCAGGGGACAGAGGGAGCCGGTTGCTCTGTCACGTGGGCAGGGTCAGGGGGTTGCCCAGGGCTCTGAGGCTGTGGTGCCCTTGCTACCTCAGGAAAGAATGTGCTTTCCCCCAGGAGTGCCCCATTTCTCAGAGTTTGTGGGGCTGTACCTTCCAGTTCCAGAAGGTTCCAGGAGGGAAAATTCCTGCATAAAGACCACTTTTGATCTGTCTACTCACTGGTACTTCTTTGGTGGAACCTCTGTCCCTTCCTCAGAGGGAGCGCTCCCCTCAGGAACACCTGTTGCGCAAGCCCTTGCTGGGTACCCGCCCGGGGGCCTGGCTTCGCCCTGGGAGTGGCCGGGAGGGAGCAGGAAATGCCACACAAGGGATAGGAATAGCCATGCTTCCAGCGTGCCCCAGACAACTAGAACCAGAATGTTCTCTGTTCTTGAAGTACCCGTGCGTGAGCCCCACCTGGGCCTGGCCCCCAACCCGAGGAGCCTGCGGGTGCCTGGGGTGCCTTGTTGCGGCTGACACAGAACGAAAACCCCACCCCCGAGGCCAGTGTGCAGAGATGACGCCTGCGCTCTGCTCCCTGTCCCCTCAACTGGGAGCACCTCTTGAGAATGGCCCCCCGGACCTCCAGGGCAGCTTCTCGTCCCTGGGAACCCTGACTGGTCGGGGCTCCTCAGGTTCTCCACATGTCCTGTTCCCCTGAGCATCCGGAATGCACCCATTCATAACAGTGGCTTACAAGGGAATTGCACAAAATCAAGTGCCTGGGTGATTTGCAGGAAGTTCGCAGGGACAGTTCCAGGTCCGGGAGCATCCCATCCTGCTGGCCCCGGGGGTCACTCCTAGCATGACCTTTTAGGGGAGTCCTTTCCTGCTGGCTCCTGACCATCTTCCATGGGTGACGGACCCACATTCACCGTGAAGCAACAGCACTGCTCAGCCCGAAGGCTGCGGGGCCTCGCTGGATTTACGCGGGGCCCGTGGGAAGAGTCCCCTCTGATCGGCACAGCGCCAGGTGGTAGGAGCCGAGGAGACAGGCCCGGGCGCGGGGGGCGAGCTCTGCCAGAGCCCCCTCTGCCCCGCGGTGCCTAGGGCTTCACCAGAAGTCGGTGTGCATCGGCCGGGGCAGGAGTCCACACTGCGTGTGTGCCGAGTGCATGGGATGACTGAGGGTGGGGGGAGCCTGTCCCTTCCCTCGGAGATTGGCCGCGTCAGTGCCCGCCTACCCACAGCGGATGTGGAGCGTGCCCCTGCGAGCGTGTGCTCGGGAGCGGGCACCGGCCAGCCCCGTGCGGGTGTGCACCTGTGCGCTCGTACACGCAGCGGCCGCCTTTGGAGGCTGAGCTGACTGGGAAGCCGGAGAGAGCGGCTGGGCACCTGGAGTCAGTGGGAGGGACAGCTGGGCTTTCTGGCTGTGGGCGGGCGACTGCATGGTGTCGGCAGCTCCAGGCGTGTCTTCCTGTGGGGCCAGCACGGACGGACGGCGGGAGGGGTGTTGGGGTCGTGGCTGTCTGGAGTGGGTTGTATTTTCCTGCGGGATGGAACAGTGTGAGCGTGTGGGCCTCATCACGGAGCTGCGTCCCTGTGGCCTCCGGGGCCCCAACCTGGCGCTTGGTGGCCCCAGGTGCGTTCGGATGGCAGGACTGCAGCTCGAAGCCCTGGGAAGCTGTGCCTTCCCCACTGTCCCCCATGGCACTGTCTCCTGGCCTGTCCGTGAAGCTGTCCTCTGGTCTCGCCCCTGGGCAGTCACAGGATGGGGAAGGCAGGCCTTCCAGTGGCCCAGGAGCCTGGCACCCGTCCTCTGTCTGGGCCTGTGCTGGTGCCTCAGGGAGACTGCCACAGGCTCCGCGGGTTCCTTCAGGCTCGCACCGGAAAGGCACAGCCGCCAGGAGGCTGCGGGGAAGGGGGCACTTGCAGCGGCTCTGGGTGGTTGCTGGCTCTATGGGGGCCAGGCCTCTGTCCTCCCGACCCCCTGCATTGCCTAGAGCCAGGCCTACCGCCCCCACCCCCGATCTGGGTCCCCCTTCTGGGTTGGGCCCTCGTGATGCTTTCAGAGGGTTCCATTGAGCGTCCAGGGCCGCCTCCCATCCCCATGGCCTCTGCGGCCTGCACCTCCCTCCTTATGTAACTGTCCTACACAAGACGATGCCCACTCGGACTTGGGCGAAATCAGGTGGCTGCCTCTGGGCTCAGCTCTGGGCTCCGCTGCCGGTCCGTGTACGCTAGTGTGCCTGCCTCTGCGCCCGGACTGCTGCAAGCGGCTCAGCTGTGCCCCGGTGGGGTGCAAGGCACACGCCCGCAGCGGAATGGTCCCAGCCTGGACTGGGTGAAGCCAGACACAAGGAAAGGCCTGCGGAGGACCTGTTTTTGTGGCTTCCTGGAGGCCGTGCAGCAGCGGGGACTGCAGGGGGCAGCGGCTGCGGGTTGACGAGAGCACCCCGGGAGATGGGAACTCTCAGCTCTGCTTTGCTCGGGTATGTCTGGTTGTATGTGTGTAAACTGTGCCGCCGTGAAGCTGCTTTTTCAGAAGTGCCCCAAATTGGGGTCAGTCAACTTAAAATTCTGGTTTTTCCCTCGAGTAAGTTAGGAATTGTGGCCGCCCAGGGGGTGGCGGAGATCGCCCACACCCCTGTCCACACGTGTGGCCGGTGGCTCAGTGTGTCCACATGCTCCCTCGTGCCCAGCGCCTGCCCCACTGTGGCAGCCAGTCTGCTGTCATGGTGCCAGGGCCGAGCAGAGCCCTGCCCTCCGCCCTCCCCTGGCCAGCAGGCCCACTCCCCGTAGGTACCAGGCTGTCAGAGCCAGGCAGGGTCAGCCCCCTGGCTTGTGCTCCCAGAGAGCGCCCGGGCCTGGGGAGGCTGCGCCAGGCCTTGCCCCTCGGGGAGACCAGGCCGGGCTGGGTGGGGGGAGGTGAAGCCCAGACCTCAGCCAGCCTGTCTTGGTGATACCGCTGGCCTCTGACCCGCCCTCTGCTCAGAATGAGCCTTCCCTGCTCATTCCCAGAATGAGCCTCCTTCGCCCTCGAGTGCCCAGTGGGTGACCTGGAACAGCACGAGGTGGGCCAGAGAGGAGGCCCCGGGGCCGGCAGCGGGAGAAGTTCCCCCTGACCTGGCCTTGAGCTGCGCCCCTGAGAGGGGCTCTGCCGGAGAGGGCTGGCCTTCAGCCACACCTGAACTTTGGCCGCTGCCTTGATGTTCTTTCAAGCAGGACTTCCCATCTTCCTTCTCTAGACGTAGACGCGCCCTCTGTGCTCCAGCCTCAGGGAGCTCAGCCGTGTCAGTGGGGGAGCCGGAGGGACCCCAGACGCAGTCACTGGGCCTCCCGCCCACCAGGAGATGCTGGCAGGCAGCAGCCCCCAATGGCAGGGGCTCCAGGACCCCTCCTCAGCTGACCCTGGCCGAGCTTCTGAATCTGGTGTGATTGTTCAGGCACCTTGTCTGCCTGGGACTCTCCTCACAGCCCCTCTGAGGCTCAGAGGCCACAATGGCCAGCACAGCCTGCATTCCCACCCTGCCACCAGGACGGTGAGGCCCAGACACCTCCTTGAGGCCAAGTCACCTTGGTGCACCTGGGTGGAGCCCCTGTCCACCCCCAGGATGTCACCATGGTGCCATTCCTGGGGCCAGCCTGGCCCAGCTGACTCAGCTCAGGGAGGGTGGTGGCCGGATGTTACTTTCCCCGACGGCCCAGCAGGCCAGGCCAGGCTTCTGCAGGCCCTGGAGACACGGGGCGGACCCCACACACTCATCCTCCATGGACTCCTTCCTCCCCCTCCCTCGGGTTGGGGGCTTCAGAAGCCCGGGAATGTCAGTCAAGTCTGAAGATCCCTGGGTCTTGGCTTCTGCTTCTGGAACACGGGGAGAATCCTCCTTCCCCGGCACGGGCCAGGGACTTCAAGAGAGGAGGCCCAGTGCGTGTGGCCACAGCCGCCCTCCTTTCCAAAGCCTTCGTTCAGGCAGGGCCGCCCACGCCGGTCTCCCCACTGCCTTCCCGCGTGGGGCCGGCCTGGGGTGGACTGTGAGCTCTGGGGCGACGGGGTGCGCCTGAGAACACAGACCAGCTGGAGGGCCATGGCTCCCAACCTGCCCCCATTTCCAGCAGGGCCTGGAAGGTCCCAGCAGAGCTGGTGTCCCTGAGAGGAGAGAGCTGAGCAGAGGAGGGGGCTGTGAGGTGCATCCCCAGGCCGAGCCCTGGGAGGAGGACAGGGAGGACCTGGAACAGCTCAGGAGGGTGCGGGGCTGGGGTTCACCAGCAGGCTCCCGGCCTCCAGACCCGGGAGGGGATAGATGTGTGTCGCTCCAAGCCATCGAATGTGTGGTCCTCTGTCAGCACAGCCCCCGGACACTCACATAGGTAGGTGCAGGCGTCCAGGCGAGACGTTCAGAAGGGGGGCGGTGTCAGAGGAGGGCCTGGAGGAGGAAGTGGCCGAGGGGGTGCCGTCCGAGTGGGGGGCCCTGAGGGGACACTGTTCTGAGTGCGAGACACTTGGCGTGGTCTCTGGGGGGCCCTGAGGAGACTGGGCCGGGACACCCAGCCCCTCAGCTGCTCACAAGTGGGGGCCGAGGTGGGGCCTGGTGACGGCAGGGGCCACATCCAGGGAGACGCGAGACTGCGGTGTGCACAGGCTGCTGGTGCAGCGGAAGCAGCGAGCTGTCCCCTCCCAGGAGAGGGGCACGTCCTTCTCCCGCGGTCCCTCGACTACTCAGCCTCCGAGTCCACCTGCGCTGGGCAGCTTTTCTGTCTGATTTCCAGACCTACGCAGAGCACGCTCAACTCTCCGCTGTCCTCACCTGGGGGAGGCCCGGTGATGTGGCGAACCCCCAAACATCCTTGCACGCCCGGCTCCAAAGTCACCAGTGGTCTCTGGGAAGCCTTGACCTCACCAGCCAAAGCCAGCTCATGCTACCACTCTGCTGGGCCGCCTCTGCCACCAGACGGCGTGGCAGGCTGCGGGGACCCGGGGACGTTGAAACAAGGAGCAAACTGGGGGGCTTAGATCTACACTCGGCAGGCTTCTGAAGACCGGAAGTGCAGATCCAGGCATCAGGCTGCGCTGGGGGAGGGTCCTTCCTGCTGCTCCTGCTGCTGGGGGTCCCGGGCGTCCCTGGGCTGTGGCCATGTCCCTCGGCCCCTGCTTCCGTGGGCATGTGGCCCCTCCTCCCTCTCTCGGAAGGACACTGACCGCTTTCGGGGCCCTCCCAGGTAAGCTGGGATGGCCTTACGAGATCCTTAACCGCATCTTTCGTTGGATTAGTTAACACTGACTCTTACCCCGTGAAGTCAGTACACAGGTTCCATGGGGACGACACCCCAGTTTCGGCCACCGGATTGCGGAAACGCTGGGCGCCTGGCACGTTCCAGTGGGGGTGCGAGCTGGCCGGCAGGTCCGAGCTGTCACATTTCACACGGCAATTCCACATCTCAAAGTCTGTCCCGGTAACCCTGTGCACGCGAGCGCGGGGAAATCGCGGAGGACTGCCCCGGACACAGATGGAACAGAATAGTATGCGTGTCTAGGAAGCATGGCGGGCTCCTACCTGGACACACATGCGTGTTCACGTGTGAATACGTTTCTTAAACTGGCAAAACACACGTAAATGTACCATCTTCACCACCTCTAAGCACACAGCTCACACGTGTGCAGCTGTCCCCACCACCCATGTCCAGATCCTTTTATTCTCCCAAACTGAAACTCCCCCGAGACACTCACCCCATCCCTCCCCTGGTGCCCACTGTCCACTCTCTGTCCCCCTGAGACAATGACCCCGTCCCTCCCCCGGCCCTGGCACCCACCGTCTCTTCTCCACCCCTCTGAGACATCAACCCCCATCCTTCCTCCGGCCTGGCGCCCACCATCCACTCTGTTCCCCCGAGACGCCGACCCCCAGCCCTCCCCCGGCCCCGGCGCCCACTGTCCACTCTCTGTCCCTGTGAATCTGGAGACTCTAGGGATCTCGTGGGTGAATCCTACAGGATTTGTCCCTTTGTGTCTGGCCTGTTTCACTCAGCATCACGTCCCCCAGGTCCATCCACGCTGTGGCTGGTGTCAGCGTGTCCCTCTGTGTTCAGGCCGAGTGACAGTCCGGTGTGTGGATGGACCACGTCTTGGGTATCCGTTCATTTGGCGACGGACACGGGTTGCTTCCCATTGGGGGACCAGTCTGCCTGTGGGCAGGAGTGGGTGTCCCCTCAGGCAGGCTCCACACGAATCCCAGATGAGACCCTTGGGTGAATCTTAGTAAACAGTCCACCTTTGGGGGTGGGGTGGGCAGGAGCCAGATGTCCTAGCTGTCCTGTGATGACGCCGCCCGGGGGCTGCAAGGGCTGAGCATCCAGAGGGCCGCAGGCACAGCTTGTCCACCTCTGCCCTCCTTCCCTCCTTCCCTGTATTTTGTGCACTCCTTCTCTCATTCAAGCTTCCAGAAGGGTCCTGTGTCCCCGTGAACCAGGCCCTGGGCAGTCTCCCCTAAGTGACAGGCGTGCCCGCTGGCTCCCCACCCCAGACCCCTTCCCTGATTTTCCGGTTTTACTGAGGAGCAAGCAGAGCGTCCACTAACTTCAGCTGCTCTGACAGTCGCATCTCTTGGACGGTGAGGTCGATGTTTTTTAGGTCCACATTTCCCAAAACCTTTCCTGAGCACCCGGGCTGGGCCCCGGGGGCCCCAAAGACTGAGACGCTTCGCTGCATTCCAGGAGCTTCTAGTGACCTCTGAGCTGGGTGCTGAAGGATAAATAGGAGCTCGCCAGGGGCCAAGGCGGAGAAAGGTGTTCTGGGTAGCGTCACTGTTCTCATTGGGTCCTCGTCTAAGGGGCCAAAGCCAGGCTGACAGTGAAAGCCTGGCTGGCTGAAACCAGCCTCCTGCCCTTGGGCCTCTCACTTTTCCCAGGCTCCCGCTGGGAGGAGAGAGATCAAGGGCAGGCCTGAGTCACAGGCGGGGCCAATGGGTCACCTCCCTGGTACGGGGACCGCTCCCGCCCTCCAGAGGTTCACTCTGGAGCCATCTTGGGAACCCCAAGGCCCAGCAGTTACGCAGTTGGTGGGAGCAGGCCTTAGGCCATGCCCTGGCAATCCGAGGGGACTTCCTGGAGGAGGCCAGGGGAGAGAGTCTCCCAGGTAGGGGAAGCAGGGAGCCCCACCCCGCGGCTGTTCCTGAGTACCGTCTCCCACAGGAAGAGGGTGGTGAGGAGCCCCGGGCACCTGGGCCGGCCCATGACGCACGGTGTCCTCACAGGCTGCTGCTCCCAGGCCGGTTGGGCAAGAGCCTCCGGGGCTCGGCCTCTCACTGCCGCGCGGATGACCTCATGAGGGGCGTTTCTGAGAGGTGCCCTCATTCTGTCTGGGACAGCGAGTGTGCGGGGCCGGATGTTTGGGGCCGTCTGTTTGCACGGGGCAGGAGCGGGCTGCCCCCGGGCAGGCTCTGCGTGAATCCTGGATGCGACCCTTAGGTAAATATTAGTAAACTTGGCTCTGACCTACACGGCCTGAGCCACAGATGGGAGGCGAAGCCCCGCACGGCCCCTCCCTGTTCATCCGGGTGGGGCTACTTCCTGCCCCCAGGCGTTGGGGCTCACTCAGTAGAGTGGCTCCGAATCCCACTTGCTGGAAGTGGGACCTCAGCTGAGCCCCTAACTTCTCTGAGACCCTCCCCCATTCCCTGAAAAGCCAAGAAGGCGACCCCAGCGGCACCCACCTTCTTGGGGGACCAACAGGGCAAAGCGGGCGAATGAGGCCCGGCGCCTGCAGGTGCTGGGCCCCCGTCTCTCCAGCCAGCGGCTGGCCGTCCAGCACCCACCGGCCAAGAACCCTGGTGGACCGCAGCTCCCTGCAGAGTGCAGGTCCAGCCCATACCGCGGTCATCGCTGCCCGGCGGGAAGCCATCTGCCTGGTGGGTTGTCTGGGCTCCTGGCTTTCAAATGGCTCAGGGAGGGGCCTCCCCTAAAAGGTCCTCCCTTGGGGTTGCAAGGTCAGCGCTTTGCTTCCTCAACATCCCCCTCAACTCCCTGCCCCAGAGGGTCCCCCAGATGGGCCTGCTCGGGGGCGGGCACAGGACCCTCTCCCTGCTCCAGGAGCAGGAGCTGTTAGGTTCCCCGTGGGCCTCTGCTGGATGGGGGTCTCAGGCCCCAGGGCAGGGGCTGTTGGTAGTGAAGCTGCCGAGGTGGGCCCAGCTCCCGGCCCCCAGCCCTCCGACCCTCCGTGATCCCCGCTGAGGATGCCCTGCCCGGGGGGTCTCCCTCCCAGGGTGGGGGCCAGGGCTCTCCACCCCCTATGACCTGTCCTACCACCTGTCAGACCACCCCCCCAGGTCACTGACCCGCCAGTGCTCCCCAGGGAGGCCTGGCCAATGGGAGGCAAGGAGAGGCGGCCTCACCCGCCTCACTGGGCCTCCCCTGGCTTCGGAGCCCCCCATATCCTCTTCCTCCCCCTCAGTCTGTTCCTCTAGCATCCTAAGCCCATCTCTGCTCCCACCCCCTCCCCGCCGTCCCTTCCAGCAGGCTCCCCTCCTCCCTAAGGCCTAACTTCTCCAAATGTTGAATTGGGCTGAGCAGAGCACCCCTCAGGCGCGTGCCTCCCTGGGCAGCTCCTCGGGAGCCACTCCCTCCCCTTGGAGTCCTTCAAGCTGTCCTCTTGGCCCCATGGCCCCAGTGCCCCCTTCTGGAGGGCAGGCAGGGCTCCTCCCCTCAGGGTCCTAGCACCAGCCAGGCCTGCAGGCACACAGTACTGTACGCGTCTCAGCAATGCCGAGTGCCTGGGGTTTGCCTGGAGCCAAGGTTGGACACACTGGCCCCTGGGTGGGGGAGGCGGGCTAGTGGGTGCTCACAGGCCTCAGAGGGGTGCAGGCAGAGTGGGGGCAGCTGGGGGGCTCCGTCCCTGGTCTGCTTCTCTTGGTGTCCCACTGCCCAGGGCAGCCTCTTTGCCCAGGTCTCACTGCCTGGCATCCCTCCGACCCACATAGGCCGAGTGCCCAGGGGATGGAGGGTAGGCACTCCCACTCAGCCTGATCCGAAACGCCAGCTCTGCTGGGATGCCTGTAGCGGCTGGACTTACCCCTTCCAAGGCTCTGGCTGCCCCGCGTTTTGTGGAGGGCGGACCTGTCTCCCACCCGCCCAAGCCTCTGGCCTGCAGAGCCTGGCTCCCTGAAAGAGCGTGGCCGCCAGTCCTCCCCCACACAGACCAGAATCCTGGGCCCCGGCTCTCCCCTCTCACCTGCCCTGCCCTTCCACACCCCTGGCCACACAGATGCGGAGCCCTGGGCAGCGGTCCCCTGCTGCCGTTCGCACAGGCCTAGTTTAAGCCCTTCGTCGGAGCCAGTGACCCTGAAGGGCCAGAGTTCTGGACTGCCCTCTGAGAGGTTAGGGGACTTCCCAAGTCCGAGTGCCACAATCGGCTGGGGCAGGGTCAGTTCAGCTCCAGGACAGGCTTCACGGACCTGCACAGACGCGGTCCTGCGCTCGGTTCTCTGCTCTGCCGTCACCAGCTGGAAAACTTTTTTGAACCAGACACCTGTGTTTTCATTTGCACCTGGCCTGCAAGCTTGTCCCCGCCCGCCAGGGGACTCAGGCCCTTCCTGTTTGGTCTGCAGTCCTTCCCCAGGGTCACAGCTAGGTGGGGGTGTTGGAAAGTGGGTGTCCAGGAGAGGCCCTGGCTGCCACAGACCCCTGCTGTGACTCCACCCCCACCCCTGGGAACCCGGGAGGAGCCAGCCATCACTCCTGCTCCTATAAACCCTTTAAAGGAAAAGAGTAAATACAAAGCCTGCCCGCCCGGCTGGAAGGCATGACTCAGCCGCCCCCGCCACCCTCTCCAGGCTGACCCTCCAGCACCAGCAGGAGCTTTCCGCACCCACAGCTCCGAGGACCTCTCCCCACTGGGCTGTGCAGGCGGTGGGGGTCGCCTCCTGCGAGCCGCCGGGAGGGCGCAGGAAGGACAGGCTCCCAGGAGGGGAGGAGGCACCCTCACATTTCTTGAGCCCCAAGGGGTGCTGTTCTAGCACTTTCCATATGTTCCCTTATCTAACAAAAGTGTTATTGTCCCCATTTCACAGACGAGAAAGCAGGCTCACAGCACGGGCTCTCAGGGTCGGCCTGGCCCCGGGGGTGCGGAAGACGGAAGGTCCTGCCAGGGGAGGCCCGCGGGAGTGAAGGTGGGACAGCAGGCCGGCTGGGCAGGGCCGTCGGAGGGTCTCCCCGGGAAGGCGTGGGATCTGCCGCGAGCCCTGGAGCGCCAGGACTAGCTGCCGGGGCGCCTGGAGGGTGGGGGTCCGCGCCCCGCCGACTCCCCGCCCTGGGCCGGCCCCGTCCCCCGGCGCTTCCCGGGGCTCCCCGGCGGTGAGTCACCGCGGGCAGGGCCGGCCGCAGCGCATTCCTCCGCGGGGCCGGCGTCCGGGGCGGGGTAGGGACCGCGAGTCACCCCACGGGGCCGGAGCTGGGGCGTCGGAGGAACAGGAGCGTAGCGGGCGACCTCCGGCGGCCGGGGACCGGTGGGGGCGTGGTCTAGGGGGAAGGGGGCGGGGAGGGGCGTGGCCTCGAGGGGAGGGCAGGGGCGGGGCCGAGCGCAGGCGGGGCCGCATAAAAGCCGCGCCGGCTCGGCCGTGCGCTCATCGCCCGCGCCGCCGCCGCCGCTGCCGCCCGAGCGCGTTCCCCACGCCGCCGACATGAAGACGCCCGGCGAGGTGTTGCGCGAGGGCGAGCTGGAGAAGCGCAGCGACAGCCTGTTCCAGCTGTGGAAGAAGAAGCGCGGCGTGCTCACCCCTGACCGCCTGCGCCTGTTCCCCGCCGGCCCCGGCGCGCGCCCCAAGGAACTGCGCTTCCACTCCATCCTCAAGGTGGACTGCGTGGAGCGCACCGGCAAGTACGTCTACTTCACCATCGTCACCACCGACCGTAAGGAGATCGACTTCCGCTGCGCGGGCGAGAGCTGCTGGAACGCGGCCATCACGCTGGCGCTCATCGACTTCCAGAACCGCCGCGCCTTGCAGGACTTCCGCAGCCGCCAGGAGCGCGCCGCGCCCGCCGCGCCCCCCGAGCCCCGGCCGGCCCGAGCGCCCTGAGCGCCGCCGAGGTGAGTGCCGCCCGTCGGGGGGAGGCGCTGCCCCGTCGCGGGGACACCATCGAGAAGGGGACCGGGTGCCGCGCCACCGCGGCGTGTCTGGGCGCGTGGCCGGAGCCGTCGGGCTGCCTCCGGCCGCATCGGGGCCCTGGGGGACCTACCGCGGGCCGGACCCAGATCCCCTCGGTCCCGGGCTGGGGTCCCGCTCCCTAACCGCCTCCTTCCCCTCCCACCCCCCTCCCCCGCCCCGCCCGGCAGGAGCCGCGCACTGGACGAGTCGGGCCCGACGCGGGGCCGCGCTGGCAGGAACCACGGGGGGTGCCCGGGACTGCGGGGAACCAGGGCGGGCCGCCCACCCGCAGACTACAGCGAGGATAAAGGCCGGGAGCCGTGTCCATGACCCACACGGAAGGATCTTCCCACGCGGAGTCACAGAGCCTCGGCCCGCTGAGCGGGCGCCTTAAATTATCAGACTATCTATGTATTTATTTTGATGGTTGTCATGTAACCGTCTGTCTTAATATTTCATTTTTGCATCAATGTGTTCATTCCAAATAAACTATTTGATCTGTTCCCTTTTTTACCAGCCCCGGTGTGGTGCGGTGAGGTTCCTGGCGGGAGGGTTGGCGGCCCTTTCGGCGGGAGCAGGGGTGTGGGTGGGGAGAGCCGCCCCCTGACGTCTGAAGGGCAAGGGGGGAAGCACTGGGAATGAGCACACTGTCATCTGCTGGGCCCTGTCCACACCCTCCTTGCCAAGCGGGCTCTCCGGAGGCTGGGCAGTGCCCCGAGGTTTGGCCCCTGCTGACTTCTGCTCCTGGGTGTGTCGCGGAAGGACGGGGCCAGTGCCTGCTTGGGGACGTCACTCACGAACTGTCTCACTGAGGCGGCGCACCCCCTCCTGCCCAGCGACCCCACCTGCCCCCCACCACCCACACGCCACCTGTCCTGCCCCCCTCCGGAAGGAAGCCCTCAGCCCTCTGGCTGCCTGCCCCGCTGTGCTCCCCTTGACCCCACCCCACCCCGTGGTGGGGCCGTAGCTGCTCCGGGCCATCCAGCCGCCAGGTCCCAGGGCCGGCACCCAGTGTGGGACCCGTAAGGCGGCGGTGCTTCTGGGCGAGTAAGGGGAGGCCGCGCCGTTCCCAACTGTTGGCAGCTGACAAGTCGGCAGCTTCTGCCCTCCCCGCTCGGCTGCCTCCCATGGGCTGGGCCCAGACAGTGTGTCCGGGGCTGCCCAGTGGGGAGGACTCCGGAGGTGTGTTCCCCCAGCCAGAAGGTCCACTGGTGATGGGCAAGCCAGAAGACAGAAGACTAGGACATTGTTCTCTGCCTGTGGAGGGGAACTTCATTCCAGGGACCTTTCTGGCTGAGAGGATGCCAGGTATGGGAGGTAGTGGCATGGGGAGCGAAGGACCAACATAGGGCCCTAATGTCTGTCACTCACACTGGACCCAGGGGAGCCCTGTGGGCCTCCTCGCTGGGTCCCAGGGCTGGCTGGGGAGGGTCTGCCCCTTTGCTGGGAAGCCAGAGGAAACCATTCCTTGTGGGGCGCCTGGGTGGTCCAGTCCTCTAAGCGTCTGCCTTTGGCTCAGGTCATGATCCTGGGGTCCTGGGATCGAGTTCCGCATCAAGTGGGGAGCCTGCTGCTTCTCCCTCTGCCTGCCGCTCCCCTACTTGTGCTCGCTCTCTCTGTGTGTCAAATAAATAAATAAAATCTTAAAAAAAAAAAAAAAGAAAGAAAGAAAAGAAAAAGAAAAAGAAAAGAAACCATTCCTTGCAAGGAATTTTCTCCTGAACACTACTTGTGGTTGGGGGAGGGGGTTCCTCCAGAGAAGTAGAGAGAGAGTGGCCCCAGGGCCTGCACTGGCCCCGTTGCACCCCCATCCTGCCCAGACCTTCATGGGGAGGAAGGGTCAAAGTTAGGGTGACAGCCCCATCCCCCGTGGCATACACACAGAAGATGGTCTGGTCTCAGCTCTTGGGCTGGGACAGTTGACAGACCGCTGCTCTCTACGGCCCTGGCCCCCTAGAGCCCTGGCCCTTCTAGTCGGATCCATGGAATTTTGCGGTTGGGGGTCCTGAGTTGTTTTCCAGGCAGCCTGGGGGGGGGAGCGGAGGAGGGGTGACCTTCATGGTTTCAGGGTCACCTAACCCCCTGCTGGGATCGTTCTCTCTGTACTGGTCATGCTGGCCTCCCCTGTCCGGTGCCCCTCTCCCTAGGGGGAATGAGGGGGAGGGCCGGTGCTCCCCAGTTCTCATGACTTGCCGCCTGGCCCCACCCACCGGGCTCCCCACCAGGGAGCGAGGGCCATTTCCCCAGACTTCTCTCCAAGCCTTGAACTCCTCATCTTTGAAAACAAGCAGTTTCCGTTCACGTGGGGTAACTGACAAGGGCGAATGGGCAGTGTGCTTAGCCCGGGGCCAAGCAGTGGAGGACTGGGGGTGGGCAGAAAGCTCTTGTCTCTGGGGGTTTGAGCAGCGCTGTCGGGGTGGGGGTGGCGGCAGAGGGAGCCGTCTAACTGGCCAGGCAATGCACTGGGGGGGTGGGGGTGGGCACCGCGCAAGGACAACTCAGGTGACGGCTCTCTCTGGAGCCCTGGGGCCCTGCAGCCGGCCCCCTCCTCCAGGAGGCTCTCCAGCCTCTCCATCCCTCCGTCCCTCACCCCCAGGTCCCCTGTTCCACCCATGGCACTTCGCAGAAATCAGGCTGGAGGAGGAGTTTATTGCTGGTCTGTGCCCTGGGACCACGGTCACCACACTTTGTCTGTCTTCTGGGGCAGAGGCTGTCTCCAGAGCACCAGGAGGACAAGGATGTTGGTGGCAAACTGCACATGGCCGAAGACAGGGACCCCAAAGCTGCGGTACAGGAGGCCACCCACGGTGGGCCCCAGGGTGCGAGTCAAGGGCTGCACGGAGGCGCAGAGGCCCAGCATGGTGCCTAAGGAGTGGGGGTGGGGGGGGCAAGTCAGGCTCGGCCAGGTCCCTTGGCGCCACCACCCTGGCCACCTGCTCCCTGGACACAGCCAAGGCCTCCCCTGCCCTCCCATCCCCCCACCCCGCCTTTGCTCCCCTAGCTCCCTCCACCCAGACGTGTGGGTCTGCTGGTTTCAGACCACCCAGCCGGGCAGGGGCTGCGCTGGCACTTCTCAGATGCGGGGCTGAGCCTGCGCCCTGCCCCAGAAAGTTCCCCAGCACAGGAGGAGCCTGGGAGTGGAGCCACAGGTTGGGGGCCAGGCCCTGCCCTCCTAGGCCTGCCAGGGAGACCGGGCTGGGAACCAGGGAGGGTGGGCTTGGGGCTGGCGTGCCGGGCCGTGTGACACCCCCAGGATCGCCCCCACAGCCCCCACCCCCCTCATATGGACGGGAGAGTGCCCCCCACAGGGCTGGGGAGGGGCCACCCACCTGCCTCTCTGCACCCACTTCCCAGGCCCACCTTGCTGCCTGCGTCCCCGGCTACCTGACGCCCCTGTCCCTACGCCCCTGCCGGCCGCTATGCCCTGTGTGGGCACGCGTGTGTGGTATTGTCAACATGACATGTGCCCAGAGGGTCCTGGGCTCCTGGGGCTGAGCCCAGTCTCTCTCTCCCTCTCCCTCTCTCGTGTCCCCGCTGGGCCAGCTGGGAGCGGCCTGGTGAGGCCCCGCCTGGGCTCAGAGCCGGGCGTGGGGGAAATTTAAGAGCGGCTTCTCCCATCGCCCACAGACACCGGGGAGCAATTACCGCCCCCTCTGTGGTCTCGGGTTCCCAGGCTGGTGCTGGGAACCAGCTCCTGGCTCCTTCCGAGCTGAGGGGTGGTGCTTCAGGCTCGGGGTGGCCCCGGCGGCTTGGGTCTGCTCTGCCCTCCTCCCTGCCAGGCCCTGCCCCCATCTCTCCATGCTCTGTTCCCCTGCCTCCTCCTGGCGTCTCCTGGGTGCCAGCCAGGCCACCACTCCAGGACGCCCTCCAGGCCTGGCCCTGCCGCCCTGGGGAAGAGGCCTTGCCCATCAACCACCTGGTTCCCTCCTGGGCCTCTAGACCTCTGTTTATCCCTCCCGGACGGACAGGTGGATGGAGTGAGGGTTGGCCAGGCCCCCTGAGCTTTCCAGCTTGCTGGGTTCTTCACCCTCAGCCAGCCACAGGAGCCCGTGAACTTGGCCTGTCCCATGCCTGGACCATGCCTGCCAGGAGCAGGGGGTGTGGGCAGCAGCCGGGGCACTGTCAAGCCCAGGGACCTGAGTCTGGATGGGAGACTCAGGCCTCAAGAAAGAGAGCTAGATGCAGAGTGAGGGCTGGGGGTCCCTGTCTGGGGACACCTGTGTCCCACTGGGGGGGGCTGGGGGCTTCCTAGGTTTAACCAGCTCTGTGCCCTCCTTCACTCACTCAGGAACACCTGCACCCCCCCCCACCGGTGCTGGGGAGGGAACAGAAGACTGGCTCCTGCCTCCCAGCCTCGCAGGCAAGCCCCTTCCTGTGCTGCCCACGCTTGGCCCCACTGGGCTGTCTTCCTAACTGGCCTCTGCAGGAGATTTTCAGGTCCACACCTCCCTCCACACCTCTGCCCAGCTGGGATGCCTAGAATGCCGTCTTTCCGTCGTCCTTTTTAGTGAAATCCTGCCCATGCTTCAGACCCAAACCAGACACCACCTCCGGGAAGCCCTCTTCCCATCCCCCAGGCCCAGCCCAGCCAGGTGGCCAATTCTCACCTGAGCCATCTTGCAGCCCGCCCCCCCGACCCCGCCTACTCAGGCCCCAGGCCGCCCACCGCACTCAACACTCACTGGGTCAGGGAGACCCAGCCTGAAATCGGGGGAGCTGCTCCATCTGCAGCTGCCCAGAAGGCTTTCCAGAGAGGACAGCCTGGGGCACCGCAGGCCCTTGCCCCTCCCTGGCTCCCAGGGATGCAGCTCTCACCCGTGTCTGAAGCCGAGACAGCCTTGGTCAGCATGCTGTCGGTGACCACGTTGAGGGCACACAGGCCGAAGACCAGGCCAGGCATCAAGAGGCAGAAGTGGAAGACGTTGGACATCAGGGCCTGGCATGGGGCAGGGCAGGGAGGCCATGGGGCAGGGGGCCACACAGGACCAGGAAGGAAGGGCCCCCTCCCTGAAGTCCCATGGAGGGCAGCCCTGGGTAGGGGTGGAGAAGCTCTAATGCCTACTGGGCATGTGCAGAGGGCCGGGGGATGGGCCCGGGACCCTGCCCCGAGTGGGGAACAGCCCAGAGGGACATGCTCACCATGGCCAGTCCCACCACGATGAAGACCAGCGTGCTGGCCCGGAGTAGGGCCCCCTCCGAGAAGTGGCTGCTCAGCCGTCCGATGACCAGGCCCTGAATGACCTGGGGAGATGGGGGAGGGGTGGTGGTGGGAGGGTCTGGGCCGGGGCCACCCCTGCAGCTGGGGACCTCCCTTGGGGACCCCTCCCAGCCCTAGCAGGCACCAGGTCAGAGTAGAAGAGTGGGTCCCAAAGTCTGTGTGTCAGCAGCAAGGGCCCTGGGGAGACGGGCTGGCCGAGGCCTCCCACGGGCACCCGGACGCTCGTGCGGCCGCTCAGAGGGCTGGGGTCCCCTCCAAAACGGATCTCACCGCACTGCTTCCAACTAGAACCATGAATGTCCTTTAAAACACCCTACTTTCAGACTTGCTTTATCTTAGATTCTTTGCTTGCTTGCTTGCTTTGTAGAGGAAGGTCTCCTGGGCAAGTCCCCCCCGCACGGCACAGCTGGAGGGGGCCCGACAGCGCGGGAGGGCGAGTCTGGCCTCCGCGTCCCTACAGACACCCGGACAGATCCCTGGCACGGGGCTCTTGGGCCCCAGTTTCCCTGTTCAACTAAAAGATCCTAAACTTCGTGCCTTGCAAGGCCGCGGCCCGGAGTTACAGGCCTGTCGGCTCACGCCACCTGAAGCACCCGCGTTCCGTGCACCCCTCTACTGCACCCTGAGCTGGGGGGCCTCGTCAGACCATATCCAGCCTCTGCATGGACCATCTCCGCAGCCCCCACCCCAGTCTGAGCAAATCCAGATCCTTCTTGCCCTTCAGACCATCCCCCAACACACACACACACACACACACACACACACACACACACACGTCCTCAGAGCCAAGCCCTCTGCCTCGGTACCCTCAGCAGCCCGTGAGCGCCCCACCCCCAGGCCCTTTGCACCTGCAGCCCTCTCAGCCCCGGATCCACTGCCCCATCTGCCCTTCTAAGGACCTTATTCTCCTGCGACGTGCTAGTCACCCCTGACACATCAGACGAGTAGGTGGTTGGGGGCTTATCTCTGTCCCCCCCACCCCGTCTGACAGAAGCCCCCCATTACTGTGGTGGCATGGCGCCTGGGGGTGGGCGAAGGCGCAGCGGGGGCTCTCGCAGGAGGGGCTGCGAGGGATAGCGGTCGGCAAGTCCCCTGGGGTGGTGACGCCACGCCCGCACGCGAGCACCACCTGGGCTGCCACTCCCCACTGGCCCCCAACCCCAGTGCCCACCCCACACCCAGGGAGCGGGGAGGGGATGCTCTGGTCCCACTGGGGTTGGGCTGCAGCCACCACGCTTCAGGGTGGGCCAGGAAATGGTTTGTGGAGGGAGGCAGCTGGTGGGAGCCCAGCTGTGGGGGGCCAGGCCCTCCGTGAGCAGCCCTACCACCCCGGGGGCCCGGGGGCAGGGAGGTGCCTGATGAAGGAGGCTTCAGGCCTTTCTCTGTAGACACAAACCGCCCCCCCCCGCCCGTCTGCCCGCAGAGCCTCCAGATGCAGTTGGGCCCCAGCTGCCCCCAGGGTCCGGCACCAACCCTACAGGGGCCCGAGACCCAGGCCCGTCTCAGGCAGGGTCACCATTGTGCCCCTTGTCCCTGACCGGGCCACAGGCTCCTAGTCTGTCTAAGGGTCTCAAGGGGTCTGCTGGCTTTAGCTGACACACAGACCTGGTCTCCCAGGGGCAGCCACTTAGAACCGGGCTGCAGGGGCCCCCAAACCCGGCATGCTGTCCCTGTTGTTACTTCGTGTTTGTCGCCTGCTTCCCCGCCAGGCTGGCCCTTCCTGCCCCGCCCGCCGCCACGCTGAGGGCCCCCCCCGCCCCCCCGCTGTGCACAGCAGCCGCAGGAGCTGCTATTTTAGCCCCACGCTCCAGACCAGTCCTAGGCCCAGGGGCGTGCGGAGCAGATGGCCTGGAGGTGCTGGGAATGTCACGTGCTTCTGGAGAGGTCCAGGGCTACCTCCCCCCAGACAGGCCCAGAATAGCCCCTCTCGCACTCCGGCTGTCGGGCAGCCGTCCAGGGTGGCGGCAGCGCATCGCCACCTGTCCCGCCACCCCAGGGCCTGGTGCAGATCCAGGAGGAGCGGGGCCCGCGAGCTGGCGCACCGGACACCTGTCCCACCTGGACACGCTTCTCGGGCGTCTCCTGACTGGCAGTGGCCAGGCTGGGGGCATCTCACAAGGACAGAGAGTGACTGTCACTCGGGTGGGGCTTTCCGAGGTGGCCGGTCTGTTCTGAGTGTGTGGCCACGTCGTCATCCCCACCAGCCAGGGTGCTCGGCCTTGCTGGACGGACAAGGGGACGGAGACCCAGAGCTCGGGGAGCTTGCCTGCTGTGGGCAGGCAGCCTTGGCCCGCGCCCCACCACTGGGCGCTGCTCCTGCCCCGGCCTTCCGAGACACGCTCAGTGGATCGTGGACCCTCGACCTGCTTCCTGACGGGAGGCCAAGGGCTCCCCAGCCTCCACGGGGTGCTAGCCTCCTTCCTCCCCTCTCAGTCCCCCAGGCAGCGCAGTGGCGTGGACTCAGGCCTGTCGGTGGCAGCCTTGAGCAGGGGGAGGCGGGCAAGCTTGCTGGGGAGGGGGAGAGTGCACCCTGGGAGGCGGGAGGGCAGCCAGAAGCGAACTGTCAGCGCCGTGGAGAAACTGAGGCTGGCAGGCTGCGAGGTCCACCGCATCAAAGACCCCTGACCCACCCAAGGCACGCCAGGAACACCGGGCAACCACTTACCATCTGGAGAACCCCGAAGAAGGACGTGAGGTAGCCGGCCTGTGCGGCGTCCAACTGGAAGAAGTCCATGGAGATGATGGAGAACATGACCATGAAGAGTCCTGGGAGGGGGGAGGGGCTTCCTGGTCATCCCCAAGCCCCTGGCCTCAGGGCCCACCTCCCCTGTCAGCCGGGCTGGGAGCCCTGGTCTGGCCACAGTGACCGACGGCTTTCTGGGGATTTTGTGGACCTGTGGCATGGCAAGCGAGGCCCCAGGGACCGATGGACACTGTGCACAGGAAGTTGCCAGAAGCTTCCTCATGGCCAGGCTGGCCAGAGCCCAGGGCGTCCTGGATGAGGGCCATTGGGAGGTGGGGGGCCCGGGGCTGACAATGTGGGAGGAGGTGACTCCGGACCACTGGTGGCCCCCAGAGGTCCCTTTTGCTGAAGTCAGCCATTCTGGTCCCATTACTGGGACCCCGAAGAGCGGACCTGGATCTGGGACAGCTGGTGAGGGCCTGGCCGGGCAGCCCCCTCCGACCCCAGGACCTTTGCTTCTGCAAGGGTGAGAACTTTTGGGGGATGAGAGATGAACCCTTTCGTGCCAGCATGACACCTCATTAATTTGTCGTCTGGGCTGTCCCCCAAGTTAAAGGATCCCAGAGTGGGGCTCAGAAACCGCAGGGCAGGGCACTGAGGACTGTGTATGAGGTGGGAGCCCTGCTTTTCTGTTCTTCCCCCTCCCCCCCCCCCCCACCCCGTGCAGCCGCTCGGCATGAACCAGGGGTCATCTCCTCGTCTGGGACCCAGTGCCAGGCGATGGCTCAAGGAGGGCGTGGAGCATGGGACAGTGGGTGGAGGGAGGGGTCCGTGCCAGGCGCTGGGACTCACCGGAGGGGAAGCCGGAAACCACCTTGATGAGGAACACAGGCAGGACCCCGGGCTGGAGCAGCACGCGGCTGATGGCCTTCAGGTCAAACACGCTTGCTTGGGTTCCGCCTGGGGGACACCGAGAGCCCGCTCAGACCATCGGGTGGCCCACTCTCCAGCTTGCCTGCCTGGTCTCATCCTGGCTGTGGGGGCTGGGCTGCGGGGTGGGAAGGAGGCCCCTCTCTGAGCCTGGCGTCCCACACCCCTGCTGGACACTAGCTCTCAGCAGATTCTCCTCCCTCTGGCTTTGGCACCTGCTCAGGGGAACAGGAGCCGACAGCTCCCAGCACGCCCTGTCCCCGGGCCCCTTAGGGGCAGCTCGGTGCGCTCCCGGGGCTGAGCTCTCAGTCCTACCAGCCCAGGGAGGCGTTGGGAAACAGTGCCTCTGCTCACGGGCTACCCGGCTTGGCCCGGGCACTCTTGCCTCCGACCTATGTGACCAGGGTGGTGGCCCGCTGGCCTCGCCGGAAGCCAATAGGGAGTGGGGGCCCCTGTCTGGCTGCGAGCGACCACCATATAGTGACCCGGTGGCCATCGCTGAGCATTCTGGCATTGGCTTCTAGCTGTGCGCGGCCTTGTGCCCCCTGCCCTCCCCCTCTATCCAGCCCTCCCGGGGGTCCGCCTGTATTTGGCTCTTCCTCTGACCCCTGGCTGGCATGTCCTCCCTCCTGACCTCTCAGTCCCTGGGCACAGAGACATGGGGTCCTCCGCTGGCCCCTCTGTGGAGCCCTGACCTTCCCTGTGGGCCCAGGAGGCCCCACATGGCCTCGCTGGCACTGCTCTGCCCCCCCCCCGGGGCTTCCCCAGAACCACGCTCCTGTGCACCGCAGCGCCTGCGGCTCTGGGACTCAGGATCCTGGCTAACCGCACCCGTGGTCCGTCCCATCCTCCCTGGGCCTGCCCCGACCTCTCCCCTGCTTCCAGCCTCAGCCTCTCTGAGCCCCCATGCTTTCCTCCCCCGAGACTGCACCCACTCAGCTCTGACGGTGTCGGCAGCCCGCAGACTCCTGGCACTCCAGAGCGGCTCGCAGAGGGAAAGAGGGCGTGAGCGGCCCCTAAATTCTACCCCCTGCTCCGTGTGCTGTTGCCTGCAGCCCGCACGCCCGCCTCAGTGGGTAGGAAGCCACTGTGGTCGCTTTGGTACGTCCAGGTCTCGGCTGACCCTCCCTGAAGGGAGGTCCAGGGTGCTGGCTGGTGAGGCTGAGGGCTCATGCCTCATAGCGGTGCAGCACCAGGCACGGTGTGCCTGGCGGGGCTCCCCTGGCGGGCTTACCCGGGCCGTGTGCCTGGCAGAGCTTTCCTGGCAGGGCTCCCCTGGCGGGCTTACCTGGCGGGGCAGCCGGGGTGGGGGCGCTGGCCCCTTTAGTGCTGCTGGGGATGAAGGTGTAGCTGAGGGTGGCTGCCACGAGGTTGGCCACAAGAGCCACGAAAGCTGGACATCGAAGCCTGGGGGTGACAGTAGTGGTCACACAGGACGTGGGTCCCTGTGTATGGGCACCGCATTTGGCATCTCCCCCTGGGGCCCCTTCAGCTACGCTTCGTTCTCCACCGCTGAGAACAGCTCAAACCCCACCGGCCGCAGCCCCACTGCCTGTGACCCGGGGGACGGGGACTGCGACCCTCAGGGCACATTCATTAGGGGATGGGATGATGGAGCGGATGAAGCTGTCCCCGTGCCCCACGCTCACGCTGCAGCCGCCGCCTCCGGCATCCCGCCACGCGGATCCCGGGTCTCCGAGGGTGGGCAGTGGCCAGCGCCGGGGAGCTGAGCCCTGGAGGGCTGAAGCGGAGTCTCCCAGGAGGTGGTGGGCTCCCAGATTGCCGAGGGGTAGGAAGGCCCTCAGAGGACTGGCCTGGGGCACGCGTGTGTGCGTTTGTGTGTATGTGCACGTGTGTGCGCGTGCGTGTGAGCGTGCGTGCGTGTGAGCGAGCACGTGTGCATGCGTGTGAGCGCGTGTGTGTGCGCATGCACGTGCACGCACCCCCTGCTCCCAGCCAGGGCAGGGGCGTCACACATCTGGGGGCCCAGGACTCAGCTCCAGGCTGGGTCTTCCCACATGGAGGAGCTCCCTGGGCAGCCCTGGCAGAAGTGGGCCGGTCGTGAGTCCTGCCCATTCGACAGAGGAGCAAACTGAGGTTCCCAGAGGAAAAACCCTGTCCCTGGAACCGTCCTCGTCCTTCTGGTAGGACTGGAGGGGCCTCCTGGGGTGGGGGACGGCTCAGCGGTTCCTTTGGGTGACACGCGTCTGGCCCTTTGGGTGATGGGGAATTTGGTGCCAGGCGGCACTGGAGTCTGGGCTCCAGGAGGGGGTGCGCAGGAGGCTGAGGTGCAGGGGTGGCAGGGAGCCTGGGCACGGAAGACCATGGGACCCCCAGACGGCCTCATGGCGCCTCTCCCCCCTCCACTCTGTAGGCCTCAGGAGCCCCCAGCCATGGCGCCCCTCTTCCTGCAGGGCGGGGCACGCTGGGCTTGGGAAGGGGCTTCAGACGCCGCCCTCAGGATGCCCTCCCTCCCGCCTGCACAGACCAGGGACCCCGACTCAGGTGAGCCCCTCAGCTTGGGCTTCTGAAGAAGTCCCTCCCCACCGTGAGTCACTACGTGGAAACTCAGCCCCTGACCCCTGGAAGGGCCAGGAGGCAGCGCAGGCCCTGGGGGCTGGTCCTTCTGATCATCACCATTTCTCCCGGAGGCCAACCCAGCCCCCTCCCAGGGTGGAGGGGGGAGATAGGAAGGAATGGAAAACTTACTGAGAAAGGCCCCGCTCTGACCTTCTAGGCTGGCGTGTGGCCCCAGGGCCCTTCCCCTCAGCCGCAGAGAAAACTCCTATACATCCTGCAAGAGCCTTTCTCTGCAAGCCCCTGGCACTCTGCCCCTGGTGGGCACGAGAGGGGCCTGCTCCATCAGATGGCTAGTACCTGGCCCCAAAGACAAGTGTGCCAGCGGAGGGGACCCTGCACCAAGACCCCAGGGAACATCAGGCCATGGGACACACATGTGAGCTGTTTGAAAGCACCACATCCTGACCCAAACCTCACCAGAGCCCCCAGATCTGCCCTGTTCGGGCCTTGACACAAGGAGCCCTTGGCCCTCTGCGGAGTGCAAAGAAAGGACTTCCCCGCCCCTCCCCACCACAGCTCACGTATGTGCACACAGACACACAGGGGCACACACGTGTGCACGCACACGCAGAGCTCCTGCGGGAGACCACAGGCAGGAGAGGCCCTGTTCCAATGGAGTCGGGGGGCCAGTGGGGGCGGAGACCACCCCCTATCTCTGACTAGGTGGTCAGCATTGGAGCTGGCACTTGTCCAGCCTGCACGTGTTGCTCACCCTCCCCTCCCCTCCCCCACTGGACCATCTCTGGCCCCCCCTCCGACCCCCACTGCCCGGGATGGTGGACATTCAGGCCTCTGACCACCAGGCTTCCACGCGGATGGGCATTTCCACCGACCGACAGGTCAGAGGGTCAGAGGCCTGTGCTCAGTCCCCTGGGGAGGGCCGAGGCCAGCCCAGGAGGAAGACCCCTCCTCAGGCTGGCAGGGACTGATCTGTGACGTGGGCAGGGACACCCTGGCCCTGACGGCCGGCCCCAGAGAGAAGGGCCCTTTCTTCAGGACCAGCGCGTCATTGCTTGGGGCCTGGAGGGCAGGGACAGAACCTGCTTTCTTTCCAGATGCCCCGGAAACTCGAGGGAGCAGAGGCGGCCGCTTGGATGGCCTATTCCGGGAGGCTGGTGACAAGCGAGGGCCGTGTGGTGGCAAGGAGCCAGGCCCCTTCTTGTGGCATCTCACCCACTCCTTGCATGAAGACTGGGAAACCGAAGGGATCACGGGGACCCTGGGGGCCCCGGAGGGAGTTGGGAGCCTCAGCATCCCAGGGGATGTGGGGGGTGTCCTTCCCTCCCTCACAGCCCCCTCCAACTCTCCCAGGACAAATGCTGGGGTGGGGGGACGAGCAGAAGGCAAGGGCAATGACGCGGCGGGCCAGCTCAGCGCCGCCCCCCCCCCCCCCAAGCGCGGAGGGCCGTCTCCTGGGCCTGGGTCTTCTCTAGCCTGGTGCCCCCCACCCCCGCCCAGCCCCGGGGCGCTGCTCTGTCCTCCAGAACACAGCTCGGCGCCCCTCCCCAGGGACCTTCAGGTCAACCTTCGGGTCAGTGCGCCCCTGAGCACGGGGCAGAGGCAGCTCCCCGGCCAGGGGCCTCTGGCCTCCTTTGTGCAGGATCCCGCGGGACGGCCGCGTCCCGTTGTTGTTGCCTCACTGGGGCCCAGTTACAAATTGAGTGTCGACCACGACGGCAGGCAACGTCCAGCATGCCTTTGTCCACCCAACCCTTTTGTTTTTGGTTGAATGGACGGACAGGAGGTGGGAGGAATAGAGGCCATGGAGGGGCTCCGGGCAGGACTCTGGGCTCCCGAGTCTCTTTGTCCTTTTGCCCTTCTCCGCAGCGAACTTGCTAGGTGACCTCCTTTCCTCAGATGCAGATGAGGGCTGGACTCCCTGGGGTCCACCCTCCCGGGACACCCTGTCCCCACCCTCAATGGCTGCACAGGTTCCCAGAGGGCAGACTGGCCATCCCGGAGCCCAGCCCATGGGCCACAGTCTGTCGTGGCTGGTCACCAGTGCTAGTAGATTGGTCCGAGGCGCAGATGGCCCGCCTTTCCTCCTCAGCTCAAGGGCCCACCGTGTGCCAACACGACATCGTCAGGAGGGCGGTGGGCTAGGCCATCCGCCCACCCTGCGTGGACACCATGCTTTTGTCCCCTCCACCCGACCCTGTCCGTCCATAAGGTAACAGTACCACTGAGGTTAGGGCTGCCCTCACCCTGGTCTGAGGCTCCCCTAGCCCCGGGGGGCTCAGGGCCTCCTGGATGGCACACCCCTGTCCTATCCAACCTGGAGGACAGGCTGCGGGCAGCTGGGACCCAGCTTCACGTGATACCTGGCTCCAAAAGTCACCATAGTCACTGGATGTCGGCCTGGGGCTTGGGGTGCAGAAGTCACCCTGCCCTGCCAAATCCTACCATCCTGTAGCTAGAACAATGTCTGAAAACGGAAGTCCTGTGGGGCCACTCCTGATTCAGCCTTCCTCTGTCTTCCAAGTCCCAGAAAAAAGGCCGAGAAGCCTTGTCTGGCCTGACCCTTTGTAGGCCTCCGTGTTCCCCGAGCACCTGATCCCTCCAGTTCCAACCACACAGGCCTCCAAGCATGTCCCAAGCTCCTTCCTGCCCCAGGGCCTTTGCACAGGCTTTCCCTCTGCCTGGAACACTGCCCATGCCAGTCCTACCTTCAACAGCTGATTTCTCCCTCTCCTTTCAGGTCTAAGCTGAGCTTACGCTCGGCCAGCTGGGCCCTGTCTGTGCACTTCCCCATGCCCGGGACACCCAGATCCTTCTACCGGGTCCCTGTGTCCCCCCACCAGTGGTGGGGAGAGCCTCTGTGAGCCATCGTGAGCACCAAGTGGAGCAGGCCGCCTGGCTGACCCACGAGTACTCCCGTCTCATTCATTCAGGGCAGCCCTGAGTGTTTACTCATTAACTTCCAGGGGAAGCAGTGGTGTCACCGTGTCACCGTGTCAGTGGTGCGGAAACCCTCTGTCAGCAGGATAAGGGCTTCCCATTCCCCCGGCCAGACCCGAGGCTGAGATAACATGCCAAGTCCTCGGGGAGATAAGGAGTGTCGTAAAATCCCTCTGAGTCATGGAGGGCCCACCCGGCGAAGCTTGTGCTGCCAGATCAGGGCCACTCACAGGCCAGCCGGTGCCTGGGAGTGCTGCCTGGTGACACTGACCTCCAGGGTCTGTAGCTGGAGGCTGCCCCAGCCTGGTGCGAATCCTCCCCAGCCTCTGTGAATTGCTATCCTCGTGGGCATCTGTCCAAATCCCGAGCCCTGTCAGAGGACAGAGTCCCCTCTGTACCCAACACTGTGTGTTCAACGGCTTTTCAGCACTCAGCGCGTGGGGGCCTGCCTGCTCCAAGTCCCGCAGTCAGGCCTGGGGCTCCCCCTTGTCCACTGTCAGCAGTGTTCGTTGGGCAGGTGGCTCCCCTTTCCAGGAATCCCTGGACCCCTTGCCCTGGGACCTGACTCAGGGCCATGAGTCACAGAGCACCCCCCACCTGCTAAGTGACTCAGGGGCCTGGGCCCTCTGTGGGAGCTAGGCCTCCCAGCTGGAGCTCCAGGCTGAACCCAAACCAGTTAAACCAGTGGCCCTCCCACACCCTGAGGCTGCCAAGGCCACTTCCTCTCTCTGCTCCCCTGCTCCCTGGAGGTGAGAACATGGCTGAGGCCTTTTAGGGGAGGGGTCACAAGAGGTGGGGCGGGCAGGAAGGTGGCGGCCAGGGAGCTCTGACAGCGTGCCTTGACGCAATGTGGCCCTTGGCCCAGGAGGACAGGAAGACAGGGCACTGGCCCTTGCCATGGGGTACTGGGGTCCTGGAGCCCACTTTCCCTGGGCCTTAGACGGGGACCTGGAGCTCCATGGGGGAGACTCACTCTCCCAGGGACCTCAGTTTTCCCACCCATCAAAGGAAAAATAGGGGCTATAAAGCACCTTATATCTTGGGATGAAAGAAGGCAGGGAAGCCAATGGATTGTTCTGGAAGGTAAGGGCAGGGGTGCAGGCAATCTTGGGGGCTGCTCGGGGGAGCAGGCAGTGAGTGGTGTCTTCTGGGCCAGTAGCTGGGATGGAGGGAAAGGAAGGTGATGGCAGAGGGGACACGGGTGGGCCTGGCCGGGGGGGCGGGGGGTTCTAGACAGCCCGCACACACCAGAGCCAGTGCAGGTGGCCCAGTTCACAGGTGAGAACACCTGTCCAGGGGATGGTCGGTGCCCCACGGCCCCTGGTAGCAGGTGGCTGGACCGTTGGGAGTCCAGGTGGGTGGGGCAGCATGGGGGGCTCCTCCCTGCCCTGCCTCTCCCTCTCCTGCACCCTCTTCCCGCCTTGGCCCCATTTACACGCTCCCAACCCTCTTTCTTTTCTTCCCAGGAAGACTGGGGCCCTCTTTCTCTCGCTCCCACTACCCCAGCGGCTCGTGTGCAGGCAGAACCCGCGGTCGCTGCTACCCTATAAGCGCCTCCCCTCCGTGACCCACGTGCCCCTTGGCTTCTGGAATGTTCTCCTTGATCTCCTTCCCTTCATGTCCTCACTGTGCCTCCTCCTTGACCCCGCTTCTGATATGAAGTGCCCAGCTGGGGCCCAGGGCTTGACCGCCCATGTGAGGATACAGCCCTGCTTTGCCCGACTACACACCCCTTCACTCAGCTGCCCGGTCCACAGCTGCCTGGACTGCCTCCTGGGCACAAGAGCAGCCCAATGGAGGCCCAAGTTCCACCGGCCCTGTGCGTTGCTCAGATCTCAGCAAGGTTCACACCCGCATCCCGCCCATAGGCAAAACTGAGGCCGACCCTGCCCTCTGCCCTCTGCCCCACTGCCACCCCTGGTCCAGCTGCCCCCCTCTCCTGCCTGGACTGGTACAAGAGGTGGCCCTCGCTCCCACGTTCTCCACACAGTAGCCGGGTCCCCCCCTGCCCCTGCTCCACCTGCCCAGGGCTCCATGGCCGGGCCTCCTGCACACCTCCCCTCCATCCCCCCCTGCTCCCCTACTCCAGCCACACCGGCCTCCTCGATTCCCCAACCTCAGGGCCTTTGCATTTGCTGGGTCTTTGCTTCCCAGACATCCTCCTGCCTCCCCCCTCACTTCCTTTGGGCGAGGCCCTGGTGACCACCTGCCCAACTGCCCTCGGTCCTGCTGTATTAGTTTTTACACGACGAGGCTCACCCTGACATTATAACACGTGTCATTCTTGCTTTATCCGAGGACTTGGCCTATCCCATTCACCACCGCATCCTAGAACCTGGAATCCCAGGGCACTTAGTAGCTGTTCAGTAAACACCGGTGACAGATGAATGGAGCCATCGTCCCCACTCCAGCCTCCTGCCCGAGGAGCTCAGCAGAGACAGACATCCACAAGCCAGGCTCTGATGAAAATACTGGGGGTGGGGGGTGGGGGGTGGGGACAAAGACCTCCCTTCATACAGGGAGCTGGTATAACAAGGCCACCCTCCCCTCTTGTTCCCCAGTCCCTGGGATCAGTCATCACCTGGCCAAATCGACTGCCGTTGGGATCTGTCGCACAGCGTCATTCAAGATTGGAAGGCCTGTGGTCAACATAGGTGCCTGCGTGTCCGTGTGTGTGATTCGTGTATGAGTGTGAGTGTGTGTGTGTGTGTGTGTGTGTGTGTGTGTGATTCAGAGCCCAGGAAGGCTTCTCACCTGAATGGAGTCCCAGGGAACCTCCCCAGGCCTGCACAGGGCAGTTGGGTCACCAGCTGGCACACAGCCTCCACCCACAGCTGGGCACTCACCTTCCAGACCGAAAGCAAAGACTTGGGTCTGAATGAAGGCAAGGGGCAAGGTCCACTCTATGAAAGAGGCCGATTTTGAGTGGGTGTTGGGGCGTTGGGGCGCTGGGGCGGGAGGAGGAACAGGGTGGGGTGATCGTCTCCCAGCGGCGGAAACGAGGTGCCCCTCCCTCGCCTGGTGGGGCCTCTACAGGGCTAGGTGTCTCTGGGTCCAAGGTTAAGCTCTTCTCCCAGGCCGCACTCCAGGGCCGCGGGTACAGACGGCTCCGTGCAGTTACTAAACCCCAGAAGCTAGGTCTGGTTGCCCCCAGCGGCCCCAGCCCAGGGCCACATGGTGCCCACGGGTCAGGCCGGGACCCCGCCTCCAGGGCCTGCCCTCCGGTTTCTCTAGGTCCAGCCTGATTTCCATGGGACCCCTGGAGGTGGCGCGTCCCCCTAGCTGGGACCTCCTGGGGCCAAGAGGCCGGGGGCGGCCCTGCGCCCGCGCTGTCCCGGAGCGCACCTGCGGGGTTGCAACCCGAGGAGAAGGTGCGGTGCAGCCACGGGACCCCAGCCCTCGCGCTCCTGCTCCGGCCCCGCCCACTAGCCGGCCCCGCCCACCCACTAACCCCGCCCACCGTGTGGGGCCGGACGGATCTTCCTTCGCCTGACCCGAGCTGCTCAACCTGCACATGGAGAAACCGAGGCTCGGTCTCATCCTTCCTGCCTCCTGGCCCGCCCCCCCGCCCGCCCCCGTCCGCTTCCCGCCTTGGCCACTCACCCGTACGCGGCGCTCAGGGTCCCGCCGAGCAGCGAGCCGAAGATCATGCCGACTCCGAAACACAGGCCCAGCCGGCCCAGGGCCGCTGGCCGCTCCTCAGGCGCGGATAGGTCGGCGATGACCATCTGAGCGGCTGGGGGAGGAGCGGGGGGCTGAGCCGGGAGGCCCCCTCGAGGAGCCCCTTGCGGCCCAGGCCACGCCCCCACCCGCCCCTCCCCCACCTGCTCCCCAGGCCATGTCCCTGTGTCACCACCACCACTCCCCCCCCCCCCCCGCCACCGCTCCACCCCAGTCTTGCTCTCGGGTCCAGACCGGCACCCAGAGGGTGACCTCCGTCCCACGCTCTGGCTCTGGCCATCCCCCACCTCCCTGCCCCCGGGCTCTCCGGACGTGCCCCGCCCCCCTGCAGGTGCCTTACTTGGCCCTACCTGGCAGCCCCTGCATGAGTGCAGCCGGTAAGGGCGAGGCGTAGAGCAAGGCCACGCCGGGCAGGGCCGGGCTGCAAGCGGCCGCCAAGAGCAGGTAGAAGGCTGAGGATGCCAGGAAGTTGAGCGTGAACGCGGCCCGCGCCCCACGCTGATCAGCGAACCTGGGGGAGCGTGGAACTGTGAGCCCCACGGATACCAGGGGGGGTCCTGTCTCCTCTGCCCCTGACGCCCACCCCGTGGGGCTGCCGGGTCTCTAGGCCCCAGGGATCCCCTCATGGCCCGTCAGGGAGACCTGCGTGCAGGACGTTCCGGGAGGGCCCTCTGCTTCCCCATGCTTAGCACTGCCACAGCCTGCGGTGACCTGGGGGTGTCTGACCCAGACCGCGTTCCCGCTCCCTTCGAGAATACCTTGCGGGGTCCCAGTGGAGCACGGGCCTGCGGGTTGTACAGTGTCTCCCTGGGGCGCCTGGGGGGCTCATCACTTAAGAGGCTGCCTTCGGCTCAGGTCATGATATCAGGATCCCCCGGAGCCAGATGGAGCCCTGGGTCAGGGTCCCTGCTCAGCGGGGAGCCTGCTTCTCCCTCTGCCCCTCCCCCTGCTTGTGCGCTCTCTTTCTCCCTCAAATAAATAAAATCTTAAAAAAAAAAAAAGGGGTCTCCCAGGCTCCAGCCCTTTCTCCACCGGCCCCCAAGCAGCCCCAGGAAACCCTCCAGAGCCCCTGATCTGTCTGACTTTACCGCCTCTGGAGCCCCATTTCTGCGCAGTTACCCTAAAGATCTGACTCCTGCCACAGTGATCTGCCCCCCTCAGGGTTTGTGGGGGGTTGTCTGCGGCCCCGTCCCTGAGCCCCACGCTCCCGCCTGCAGCAGCCCCAAGGCCAGTGGGGGTCCAGGGGTCGGGAAGAGCTGTGGGTGGTGCGCCCAGGCCCAGGTCTGGGAAGCTGGCATGACCCAGCCCATGAGGTCCAAGGGGCAGGCCCAGGTCATCATGGGCGGAGGGCCCCCAAACTTCCCTGCCCCCTGGTACCTGCCAAACACAGGCCCACCCAGCAGCTGAAGCACGCCGAAGGCCGTCTGCAGGTAGCCGAAGGCCACGGAGTCCAGGCCCAGCCGCCGGGTCAGGTACTGCAAACACAGGAGGGGCCCACGGGAAGGGTCAGGAAGTCGGGGGTTGCAGTGGGTCAGGAGTGGGAGAGGTAGCCCTGAACTGCGGGGGGAGATCCCTCTGACCACACTGTGGTGTGCCTGGCAGGGGCCCTCGGGCCTGGACCTCGGCTACGTAGAGTGAGGAGCCCGTTGGGGCCTCTGGGTCCGGCTTCGCTGGGCCCAGCGCTCAGTGAAGGCGGCTGCTGGCCCTCCTTCCCCTCTGCAGGGCACGCCTCATCCATTCGAAGCTGCCTGGTGGACCGGAGCATCTTCCAGCCCAGCAGGACATGGTCCCCAAATGCCCTGATGATCTCCAGAAGGTGGCCCATTTCCCAGCAGGACATGGTCCTGCTCCTTGGGGCTCCCAACCTCTACCTGGGGAGGTAAAGGCCATGACCAGTGTCTCTCCAGAGAACGGGAGGAGTCCTGGGGATCCCAGATTAGCCCGCTGTAATCCTGACCTCAATATCCCCCACTCTGGCCTCTTGAGTTCCCGGCCCCTCCCTCCAGTGATGCCACCTGTTATAGGTTGAATTGGGACCCCCCCAAGTCCTAATGCTCGGTGTCCCGAATGTGACCATATTTGGAGATAGACTCTTTACAGAGGGAACCAAGTTCAAGTGAGGTCTTTGAGGGGGTTTGGTATCTTCACACAGAGGGGAGTTTTGGGCATGCCCCGCGGGACAGCCGTGTCAGGGGATAGACAGAGGCAGATAATGGAATATGTGGGGAGTGCCTGGGACCAGCAGAAGCTGGAAGAGGCAGGAAGGACCCTCCCCTGCAGGCCTCAGAGGGAGGCCTGAGACCCCGGGATTCAGACTCGTGGCTTCCAGGCTGTGAGACAGTAAGCTTCTGTGGCTCTAAGCCCCAGGAAACAGATACGCCTCATCCCCGACCCCATGCCCTGTATTCTCCCCAGGCTCAGTCAAGGGCATCCCTCCGCCTTCCTTCTTTCTTGCATGCACACCCCCTTCCCCAGTGCAGCTGAAATCCCAGGGCAACGGGCAGTCTCCCTCCTCCTGGCATGGGGTGGGGGGCGGGGGGCGGCTGGGAGGCAGCGCTGAACCCCGCTGGAGAAGCCCGAAGCCCTGTTGTCTGTCTGGGTCTCTCCTGTTGGTGCCCTTGACTCGGTGATCACCCCGCGTTCCCCTAATGAGTCCACGCTCTCCCCGACCCCACTGCATCCCTCCTTCTCGCACTCATACCTGCCTTGTCCCCCCCCCCATCCCTGCTGCCACCAGGAGGCAGAATACCTGCCCACCTACATCGTCCTCACCTGAGTCACTGTCTCCTTGGCATCCCGCCACCTCCCCCCTCCCCAAGGATGGGGCTCCCCAAGGTCTCCTCTCTCTGACCCCATTAGCGGTGGCACCCCTGCTGCTGTCTCTCCTGCTTTCCCTCCACCCCTCCCCTCTGGCTACCACCCTGAAGCTTGTTCCCTTTAGAGAAAAACCGTCCGAGGAGCTGCCTAGCGTCTGCCCCTCCCCTTGCCTCTCCCACCCCATGACCATCAGGGGCTCCCCTCCTCTGCGGCCCCAGGCTTGGCTCTGCTGCTCCCCCCACTTGCATGACACGTGCCTCAGGACGCCCTCCCTGCGTGACCCCCACTCCTGCTCTGCTCAGGTTCACTCCAGGGAGCCCAGCTGGGTCCCAGGACAGCCGCTGCTATCGCAGGACCTCTCTCCTGTACAGCCTCTGGCTCTCCACTCCGTGTCTAGAAGCATCTGGAATTCAGCACATCCAGGACTGGCTCCGCATTGGTCTCCCCCAAGGACCGGCTCCTCTGCTCCATGGCTGATACCTCTGCCCTTGCAAAGGTTCAGGTCCAAATCCTCAGTGTCATCCCTGACCTCCCCTCTTTCTTGCACAGCCACACCCAATCCACCAGCAACTCCTGGGCTCAACCTTCACCATAGACCTCGAGGCCAACAGCTTCCTGCCTTTCCCATGGCCAACACCCTCCTGGAGTCCTCGCAGCTGTTTCCGGGTCCTTACCTCCAGCTCCCCTCTGCTCACTCCTCTCTAGCCTCATTGTTCTCACTACTGCCCCAGGGCCTTTGCACCAGCCAGGCTTGCTCTTTGTTTCCTATAAGCCTGCCTTCTGGGGGATGCTTTCCTGCGCCCCGTCTGTGGGCACTCCCAGCCCCTGCAGCGCCTTCTCTCTCACACAGCACAGTCTAAGGAGTGTGTAGCCTGTGCTCGCTATATTCCAAGTTCTGAGAACAGAATGCACCTAGTAGGTGCTCAGGGAGCATTTGTGGAATGATAGGTTCCACCCTTACTCTGTGCTTTAACTGTTCACTCATCACTCCCCGCACCAACCCTCCCAGGGAGGGACGTTGTGACCCAGGTCACGATGGGACAGCAAGGCATCTGCCCAGCCCACCTGGTACTAAGGAAAGGAGTCAGGCCTCGGGGGCGGGGAGTCAGGGCTCACCATTTGGCCTGAAGCTCCTGCCATGCCCACAACTGGCGACAGAGGCAGTGCCCCCTCCCACCCGGATCCCCGGATCCCCGGTATGGGCTGCTCAGGAGAATCCCCTGGGGAACTTTTAAGAAGGGGCCTGTGGGGGGCGCCTGGGTAGCGCAGTCGTTAAAGCGTCTGCCTTCGGCTCAGGGCGTGATCCCGGCGTTCTGGGATCCAGTCCCACATCGGGCTCCTCCGCTGGGAGCCTGCTTCTTCCTCTCCCACTCCCCTGCTGTGTTCCCTCTCTTGCTGGCTGTCTCTCTGTCACATAAATAAATAAAATCTTTAAAAAAAAAAAAGAAGAAGAAGAAAGGGCCTGTGGCTGTGCCACGGCCCCACCCAGACCAGACGGGAAGGCCCTCTGGGACTTCCAAAGCCCCCTGGGTGCTGTTGCCCCGGCCAGCTCGACAGGGGTCTGTTGAAGGGACCAGCAGGAGGGCAAAGGTGGACTCTGCGGACAGCGGGTGGGCGGGCACCGAGCGCTGACCATGGCCGTTTAGCCAACAACCGCCTACTATCACTGGGCAGAGTTCCAGACCAGGGGAGGCAGCTGGGGAGGAGACAGGGCCAGCCCCGCCCCCACGCCCTGGTCAGGGAGACAGAAAGAATTTAGTATCTGGAACAGCATGTGGGGCGTGGGCAACCTGCAGGAGGACGGACCCAGCAGGGCCTGGATGGAGGGAAAGAGGCTCTAGGGTCCAGGCAGGTGGTGGGAGGGAGAGCTCCCTCGGAGGAGGCCCGAGCAGAGGCCTGAGCGCGGAAGGGACAGGAGCCGAGCAGGTGTTGGGGTGGCGGATCAATAGGGCAATGGCCCCCAGTAGGGTGGGAGGGACGGAGCCAGGCCAGCCAGGGGGAGGGGCACTGCCACCAGAAGGGCTGCGTGGCAGTGGGGGTGGCTCCCTATGGCCCCTCCCTGGGGCTGCCGTTCACCGGAGCTCAAGAAGTGCTGATGGAGGGCCCAGGAGGCACAGTCCCCAGGTTCCCCAACGAGGAGCCCTGGCAGCCCTGCGCCCCCACCCCCCGCCCCTGCCGCTGTGCCGATGGAAGATGAGAGGGACCGTGGGGCACACGGGTGGCCAGGCCGCCCCGGGCAGGGGGGGGGGCGGGTTACTCACTGGCATGATGGAGAACCGCATGAAAAGGCAGGTGAGTTCCAGGGCAAATAGCACGTAGGTGAGGAGAATGACCCGGGGACGGCCCAGAGTGCCCATGCCGCCAGAGTGTTGGCGCTTGCCCCTGGGGGCTCTGGCTCCCCGCATGCCGGGCAGGTGCGGCAGGAGAGCCTGGACGGATCCGAGCAGGAGGTCAGCACAGCGGGCAGGGGGCAAAAGTCGTGTTGTGCTGGGCGAGGGTGCTGAGTCACGGGGCGGGAGGCGGGCAGCACCTGGCCTAGCCTCTTGTCCCGGAGAGGGCCTGTGGGAGAGACCGGAGCTGCAGGACCCCCACCTGGGCTTCAAGCCACCTGCTATGTGACCGTAGGCCACTCTTGCCCTCGGAGAACATGGCAGGTGGACCTCCCCCTCCACCAGCGACAGCTCTGGGTCTGTGGGCAACACAGCTGCCATGCGACCTGACACAGACACTGCCCGCTAGCGTGGACCAGGCTTCGCGCCCCCCGTGCCTCACACAGGAAGGCACCGGCCCCGCATTTTAAGAGGGAAGCCCCATTTTCGAGGCCCAGACGGCTGCTGACTACAGTTCAGGAAGGGGCCTCCTGCACGTGCGGGCTTCTATATTTCAGGTTCCTGTTCTGGGACGGGGGCTCCTTAGGCCCAGAGTGCCCCCCCACCCTACGGAGCAGCTTCCGGAGGAAGGCTTAGCCCCCTCACCCACTCCTCCAGCCAGAGCCCAAGGGGGCTTTGGTGTGGCCTGAGGGTGGGGTGGGGGCCACAGCTCAGCCTTGCAGGCCCCCCGGCAGGGCAGCCCTGCTTCAGCTCCGGTTATCCGCTGTCCAGCCCGCAGCCGGCAGAAACCAGATTCAGTGGCTCCCTGGAAGCCTCCGCAGAGTTTTACCAAATGAATACGGAGTTGTACCGTTAAGCCCTGGGGTGGCCTTCAGAGCCTGGGGTCCAGGGGTGGGGGCGGAGGCGGGTGACAGCAGGAGGAAGCCCCAGCTGCTGCCTCTGGCGCTGTCCCCATCCCGGTTCGGGGAGGTTGGGGGAGGTGGGTAGAGGCTGAGAGCCTCGGGTCAGGAGTGGGCTGGCCGCTCAGAGGCCCCATGCTGCAAGGGGTAGGGTCAGGGGACGCCCTTGCCAGAGTGAGCTCTGGCACCTGCCTTGCCCTAGGGCATGGGTCCAGTGGGGTGAGCCCTTCTGGGGTGAGCTCCGGCCTGGCCCTTCTGTTGCTGGGCTCAGGCACCCACATTCTCCGGGTGACCCGAGACTCGGCCTTCCTGGGGTGACCTGGGACTCTGGCCTAACATGTCCTGAGAGGCCAGGTCCCCCCTCTCCCCCTGCGGCTTTTCTCCCAGGTTGGTGGGAGAGGCAGGGACTCTGATTTCTAGAAGGGGCCGAGTGTTTAGTCCACGCATGGCAGAGTGGGGAGGAGGATGGGGCAGAGGGACTGGGGACAGGGGCTGGAAAGGATAAGAGGGGAGGGGGTGGAGGGAAGGAAGGGAGAGGGGAAAGGAAGGGTAGGCTCAGGGTCTGGTCTGCCCCTTCCCTAAGGTCTGCACAGAGACCCAGAGGAGGGGCGGGGGACAGGAGCATTTCTGGAAACAGTTCTGGGGCCCTCTCCCCACCTCCCCTTACAGACCAGTGGATGCCAATTCCTCATTTCACAGGGCTGCCACTCCACCCCCTTGGCCGGGGCCACCAGGGACCCACGGAAAGCAGGTACACCTGGTTTCAAGGGGTCCTTCAGGGGGACTTTGGGGCTGGGAAACGGGGTTTCTCACAGAATCAGATACAATTCCTTGATAAGAACCAGATGCTGGGGTAGGACGCTGAGGCTCCGCCCCCAGGGCCAGGCCACAAGCCCAAACGTCAAAGCCAAAGTCCCCTCAGCCTGTGTTAACTAGGGTACCAGGGACCCGGCTAGGTGGCGCCCTCTGCGGTGCCCAGGGACGGCTGGGAGGGTGGACCAAAGTCCGCATGTTAGGGGCCTGGGAGCCTGAGGCCTGCTGCGGGGCCTCTCAGGGCAGGGGCTAGCGGGCCCCACACCGCACCCCTGCACACAGCGGGCCTGCGTTTGAGGAAGAGCTCTGTCCGACAGTGCAAGTGGGGGACATGTGTCATATCTGAGGACGGAGTCCCCTCTTCTCTGCCCACATCATGGGTTGCGCTGACAGCCCGGAGTGGGGCAGGTGGACCAGCAGGGGTTTCCCGGAAGAACTGTACGGAAGGTCTGGCCTGGGGAAGACGGGGACACGGTGTCTGAGATTCGGGACCCCTGGAGGAGGACTGGAGTCCAGGTGGTTTTGTGCTCTGTAGGGGGCGGAGTGGGGGATGGGACTGTCCCCAGGAGGCTGCACACCCCCTAGGGCCTGTGGGCTCCCGCCTGGCTGCTTGCCACAGACCAGGCTTGGAGGTGGGGACATCATCTGGCTCCTTCTGGGTTCTCTGGGCAGGAGTTGGGGGTAAAGAGTCAGGAGACGGAGCGGGGAGAGTCTCCGGTCTGCCTCAGGGCGGGTGGGGGACGCTGAGGACACGGTGGAGCACGTGGGGTGGGCAGGAAGGCACTGGTTACTCACCTCTCCCTTCCTCCCGCGTCCAGCAGGGCCTTTGGAGGGTTTGGAACTGGTTGGAGCAGAAGTAATCGGCTCTAGCCTGAGTGTTTGTCATGAACGGGCTCCGTGTGGGCGGGGAGCTTCCTGGTCCCGAGACTGTGGGAAATCTGCCCCTTGGGCCGAAGGAGCAGAACCCGGAACTCTAGAATCCCTGACCCACTCTTTCTTCCCCAGAGTAGCCAGCCCCGCTCACTTAGCCACTCAACACACGCTCTGCACTTCCCCAGGGCCCACTCCCAGCCCCAGGTGTTCCCAGCGCCCACCCCCGCAAACAGGCTGACGGTTCAGGGCGAGGCTGATCCAGGTCCACTGGAGGAATCAGGGGCGGGGTTAGGAGGCGACACTTCCAAGGAGCCTTAAGGATAAGCTAAGATTGGCCGGGTGCCGGAATGGCCTGCCAGGCTGAGAGGTGAGCCCAAGCTGGAGGTGTTTCGAAAACTGACAACCCTTGATGGGGTGGGGGCAAAGGTGTGTGTGGGGCAAGAGTTAATTCTGGGGAGGGGTGGTGAGGCCAGATCTCGGAGGGTCTCATTGGCCACAGTAAGGCCCAGGGGAGCCCCAGAGGGCTGGGAAGGGGAGGCACAGGGGGAGATGTGCCCTGGGGAGGGACCCTGTGGCTCAGGTGTGCTGGTGGGGGGAGACCCATGTGCGTCTCCCAGAGCTGGCAGGAGCCCGGGGCCCGCCCTGGCATCTGAACTGGTGGTGGGTCGCGGAACAGGCAGCCTCACTGAAGCCGATCGGCTTTTGTTGAATGCCGCTGCGTGCTGGGCTCTGTGTCGGCAGCTGGGGACACTCAGCCTGCAGATGGGACTGCCCTGGTGGGGCTTGCATTATCGTGAGCCTGAGAGTGCACGTGAGTTCATGCGTGTGTGCGTGCAGGTGCATGTATGTGTGTACGCACGCACATGCATGTGTGCATATATGTGTGCAGGTGTGCATGCATGCACGTGTGTGCGGGTGTGTGCGAGTACGTGTGTGCGGGTGTGTGCATGTACTGCACAACGTGTGTGTGGGTGTGTGCGAGTACGTGTGCGCAGGTGTATGCATGTACTGCACATATGTGTGTGCGGGTGTGTGCGAGTACGTGTGTGCAGGTGTATGCATGTACTGCACATACATGTGTGCGGGTGTGTGCGAGTACGTGTGCGCAGGTGTATGCATGTACTGCACATACGTGTGTGCGGGTGTGTGCGAGTACGTGTGTGCAGGTGTATGCATGTACTGCACATACGTGTGTGCGGGTGTGTGCGTGCATGTGTGCGTGTACGTGTGAGAGGCAGAGAATACCCCTGATGGGGGATGGGTACATTATACAGTGATTGTGAGCGTGGGCGTCGTGCTCTGTGGGCAGGGGAGCCCCTGCAGGGTTCTGAGCTTCCCTTACGTTCTTCTGGAAGGAGCCTCTGGCTGATGGGACAGGGGGGGCGTGGGTCAGCACGGGGTGCTTCTGCAGTCCCAACAGGGTGAGGTGGCAGCGGAGGCGGGGGTTGGGATGCCGCACACCCCGGGAAGGAGGAGCCGACAGGGTGTCCTGATGGACGGGGCGTGGCCGGGAGAGCACCTGCAGTACGGGCTGCCCTTAGCGGGGAGGTGGGGGTTCCTGGAAGGAGAACATGCTGGAACTCAGTGCTCAGGTGGGCAGAGACGTGGGTCAGCACACAGGTGCGGGAGCGTGAGGTTTGGGGCTGTGGTCTGAGCTGCAGGTTTGAAGTAGAGATGAGCGAGATCAGCGAGATGAGTCCCTTTGTGGGTCGACGAAGGGTCCACAGTGTTTATTACTTTTATTATCCCCCGAGGCCCACCTCAAATGTTCCCTCTTCAGGGATGCCCACAGGGTTTTGGCCAGGACCAGGGCGGGGCGGGGGGGTTGCAGAACCAGGCCCAGGGCGGGACCAGGCCCCAGGCCGGCTGGGATCTCGGCGCGCTGACGTGCAGTTTCAGGCCTCGGCCAGCAGGGGCGCCCGGACGCCCGCAGCAGATTCTGTGCTGTGGCCTCAGGCGGCCCCTCCCAACGTGGGGGAGGGGGTCGGACTTCCGCTCCCACTCGGTCGGGGGCCCTTGGAGTCAGAGCCTCACAAGGGGCACCCCAGCTCGCTGTGGGCATCCGGGCCGGCCTCAGCCCACCAGCTCCTTCCCAGAGGCCATCGGGTTTAGGGTCTTAGAGGGCAGAGTCCCTTTGCAGGTGCCACATGAGGGGCTGGCCTGGCAGGGGCCAAGGAAGCTTCCAGAGCTGAAATCTGTGAATAGGCTCCTAGGGTTGGGGTCTGGGCAGGTTCTCTGGAGCTGAGTGTCAGGTCAGTTCTTTTTTTTAAAAGATTATTTATTTATTTATTCGACAGGATAGAGACAGCCAGCGAGAGAAGGAACACAAGCAGGGGGAGTGGGAGAGGAAGAAGCAGGCTCATAGTGGAGGAGCCTGATGTGGGGCTCGATCCCGTAACGCCGGGATCACGCCCTGAGCCGAAGGCAGATGCTTAACCGCTGTGCCACCCAGGCGCCCCATAGTTCTGACTCACTCTGTAGGTGGGTCTGTGGGATTGAAGCATGGCCATATCCCCCAGGGGAGGCTCTGCTGGCTAGCGGGGGCTTCTCCACTGGCCTCTAGTGATCCAGGGACCCCAGAGTCAGGTGGTAGGAGGGCAGAGGCCTGGGGTCCCGGGACGCATGAGCACTCACCTTGCACGCACCGAGCTCTGCTCTGCTCCTGGCTGTGTGTTGGGACACAGGGTCCCTCACGGGTGAGTGTGGGTCACTCACTCCTGGGGGCTCAACATAGCCAGTGGCCGTGACCAAGAAGGATGAAGGCCTCGTTGGGGCAGCATGTGCTCAGGCTGCTGTAGGCACCCACGTGGGAGGCCTGCAAACTGGGGACCTGGGACCCTCCAACGGGATGCAGTCTGGGATGGTCATGTCCCCTTCCTCCAGCCATGGTCCGGGGAAGCAGAGCAGCGGAGGAACAGGGGACCCCGTCCTGGGAAACACAGAGTTGGCATGAGGCGCCCGTTGCCCCCTCCGGCTTGGCACGAAGGTGTTTCTGGGACTTGGGGCTTTCCAGGTAAAAATGGGGACAGTTCCAGACAAACCCAGATGGCTGGTCACTTTCCCTTTATGGGTCCCTGGAGGCCAGACAGATTCATGCTGGACCTTGGCCTAGCGGAAGGGAGGGATGACGGGGTAGGGGCAGCAGCATGGGGATGGGAACCACAGGGTCATGTGGGCCCCCCCTCCAGCCCCCTCGAGGGACGCCTCGTCCCAACTTCCGTACTCGGGAAGGAACAACAGCTTCAAAGGAGGGGTGTCCATCTGAGGAGGCCGTAGGGGAAGTGGCCAGCAGCTGATGGTCTGGCCTGGCAAGGACCTCCGAGGGGGAGTGGGAGGGCGGAAGGGCAGTCTGGACTCAGGAAGAGACGGGCCTTTGAACTTCCCAGGAGAGCAGGGCTCAGAGAGAGCAGCCCCACACCTGTTCACCAGGCGGCGGTGGGGAAACCAAGGCAGGAGACGTGGCAGAAGTACATTCCTCTTCCTGTGCTGGGGGCTTTGGTCCCCCAACAGGCACATGCCTGGGGGGCCTGGAGTTTTGCAAATGCCTCTTAGGTACCCGAAACTCCCTCAAGCACTGCCTCCTTCTGTCCTGGTCGCTCGTCCCCCAGCTGGAAGGGACAACGCCATGTTCTGACCATCCAGTCCCACACCCAGTGTCTTCTAGACCCTCTGTTCATTGGAAACCCGATAGAGAATCCATTCAGAAAGGAGCAGGAAGAACTTCCAGAAAGCCGGAAGTCACAAGCCCATGCACTCCTGCCTAACCTGGAGACCCCCTTGGCCGCCATCCGGCCACCTTCCCCTGCCTGGATGGCACTTTTAAGGCGTCTGGCTATTTGGTGTCTGCTGGGGGTGGCCACACGGACATCCCAAGAAGGGAGAAGCTGCAGCCTCCCTTCTGTGCCCTGGGAACCCTGGAACCTGGCTGGGAGAGATTCTAGGGGACCTGGTGCCTTCCGCCCCAAGGCCCCTGGTCCCCTGCTCTGTTCCAGGGATGGCTGGCTCTTGCACACATTTCGGAGAAAGTGAAGAAGAGGGAGCGACAGCCCCAGCGTCTCACCCTGCCACTTACCCCCGCGGGACTCAGCACAAGTCCTAGCCCTGAAAATCCTCCTGGAGCCTGTCCCATCAAGCAGTTAGCCCCTCCGCAGGCCAGCAGCCTCAAACCTGCCCTGACTGATTGACCTGTTTCGGACTCTAGCCACCAGCCTGGAAGGCCCTGGGGGATGGGAGGGCCCCCCTGAGGTCCCAGGGAACACTCCTGGCCTAGAACCTGATTGGACAGTGGAAGAGGAGGAGGGCCGCTCAAGGTCACACTGCCACCAGGAGCCTGCCAGGCTACCGTAGCTAAAGTCCACCCCAAAGCGGTCGCTGGCTTCACTATTTTCCATAATCAGCGTCCAGAGCATCTGGGGAAGGGGGCCCAGCTGTAAAGTCCCAGCAGCCGGTGTGCTTGTGAGGTCTGTGCTCAGGGTGGAGCCCAGGGGCTCCGCCCGGGGCTCCGTAGTCAGCCCCCCTGGGCTGGCATCTCCATGACTTACCAGGTCTGGACAAGGGGCTTGTCCTCTCAAGGCTGTATCCCCACCTGTGAAATGGACAAGACTAGTCTCTACCGTCCCGGAGGTTCAGTGAGATAATGGGCATGTAAGGTACACGGCATGGGGCTCCCCAGCCCGGCACAGAGAGGGTGCCGCCGGCAGCAGTGGGGTACCAACCAGTGTCCAGCCGGGGCTGGCTGAGGACATTGCTGAGCGCTGGGTCTCTGAATGTTCGATGGACGCAGGCCCACTAGAATCGTGGCCACCTGCATTCCGTGGACCCCCTGGACTCTGGAGGGGGTGGTGGTGCTGTCCAGCCTGCCGAGTGTGTAAATACCATTCCATCCTGCCTGACAAGGTATTAGGGAATGCACATGGCTGGGTGGGGGGGACCTGTATGTGCCTGTGTTGGGGCTCAGTCCCCCCACCAGCCCACATCCCTGCGCTCAGAGCAAATGTCCAGTTTACATTACAGTGGCAGCTGGGGGGGCCGCTGGTGTCGGGCTGTGCTTCCCCACCCCTCCAGGTCTGCAGAGAGACAGTGACGAGGGGGAGGGTGCTGGCTGCTGTGCCGGGCATGTGCGGACATGGCCCTGAGCTTCCCCAGGGGCCTTGCAGAGGAGAAAGCAGAGGTAGAGAGAGGTTAAGCGACTTGCCCATGGTCACCCAGCCAGTAAGAGGCAGTTGCTCTGTCTGACTCTGAAGCCCCAAGGTTTGTGCCTCGGGCAGGCAGTGCCCCCTACCTTGCCCCCTGCTCCAACCCCCTTGCCACATGAATGCTGCTGGCATGGAGTGGCCAGAGTTGGAAAAGCCAAGTGGCTGCCAGCAGGAATCCGGGCCCACCAACACTCTGGGGGTAGCTGTGGGCTGTGGCCATACCCTCTGTCCCCCCAGCAAAGGCCTGCTGCCTGCTCCCCTCCCACCGGCCCTCCAGAACCTCCTGGTACCATTCTCCCCGATGCCTCCTGCCCTCTGCTTCGTCACGCCCCATAACCCAGGGGCCCAGCTCTCTCACCCCTCGTCCTTCGGGGCCCCCAGCCCCTGCCCTGGCCTGGGGCACCATCATTTCCTGCCTGCCTGACTTCAGTGATTCCTCACCCCCACTTCCGACCTCTGCTCACGGCACCTGCGTCCACCATTAAATCTCAGGACCCTGGACCCTAAGTCAGAAGCCTCCAAGGCTCCTTGACGCCCTCAAGATGTGACCAGCTGCTGGGCTGGAGTCCCAGGCCCCACACGCCCAGCCCCTGAGGCCCTCTCCGGCACTCCGGTTCATTCTGGCCTCTCTTGGTACCAGCCGTGACCGGCTTTGCCACCTCCCCGCCTGGGACCCCCCGCTCTTCCCAGGATGCCCCCTCCTCATCCTGAACCTGGTGTGGGCTCTGCTGGGGGCTCCTGCTGTACGCCACTTCCCACCACCCTAGCACAGACCCCCCTGCCGTGGTGGAGGCCGCGGGCGGCTTGGAGACAGACCCAGGCCTTCCCCCTGGCCCACGGGCTCCCTTCAGTTGCAGGCTGATCTGTGGGGGGCAGCTGGCCGAGCCTGTGGGCACAGGCCTCTCTTCGGGCTGGCTCTCCTCTCTGCCGCTCGCCGGCTGGGGCCCCGGCTCCCAGCCCAGAGATGGAGTTATGGTCCCTGGATCAGTGGGCACAGTTTGAGAAGCTCCTGGAGCCGGGGAGCTCCTGACGACCAAAGGTGCCGTGTGAGTCCTCACTTTGGGTCTTTACCCTGGTGGGCTCTCCCTGCCCCCTGCCCCCCTACCCACTGGAGACAGGAGAAGCCATGTGTTATTTTCCAGACCCCCCAACACCTAGGCGTGATTTCACCCTGCCCAGCCCTGACTGGCCACATTGGGCAGCCCCCGTTTAGGCTTGAGGAGACTTGAGGCCCAGAGAGCAAGGCCCTTCCTTGCCCTAGGTCCCCACCAGGGGAGTGATGAATGGGGTGGGCTGAGGGCTGCTCTGGGGTCCCCCTGGGCTCTCTTTCCCAGGCCCCAGCCTGTGGCCGGCGGGTGGGCTTCTGGCTGCAGTGTCGTGCACGGACACCAGGGGGCAGCAGGCGTCCAGCTTTCTGCCTCAGGGCCTGCGGCTGGCCGCCCCGGGGCTGTCACCTCTGATGCCTCAGCAGATCCCCAAACCATGCCTGGGCCATGGAGGGAGGGAGGGGATAGGCATCCCTTCTGCTGAGCCCCTACCCTGTGTGGCCTGCAGGGCGCTGGGGAGGACTGGCCGGGGCTAGGCCACTTCTACCTCCTGGCCTGTCTCCACCAACCAGGGCTCACCTTGGACACCGGCTGGGGGGGGGGATGGGAAGTGTGGTGAATGAATGAAGGGTGGGAGGCTCCCTGGCCCTGAGCACCGGACTTGCTCTGGGAGCTGGCTCAGGGCTGTCCCCGGAGCGGGGAGCGGAGCTCACACACTGCCCGGCCCGGCACACGTTGTGTTATGCTTGCTCCCCTGAGGCCCAGGGAGACACCCCCTCGTGGGCATGTGAGCTCCTGGGGCCTCGTGGGCATGTGAGCTCCTGCCTCTTGCCTTGTCCCGGGGTGGCGTGGGGGCACAGAGGGGGGCCTTCGCGGCTCCTCCCTGGCTTTCAGGCTCTTCTCAGAGGGAGGGTGGGTGTGTTGGAAGCAGGGTGGGAGCTGGTGTCCCCTGTGGACAGGAGATGCTGACTCATGGGGTCCCCACTAGCTCAAGGAGACTGGGCAGGAAGTCGGGGGCACCCGCTCACCCGGCTTCATTTTTCCTGGTCTTTCCTTGGCAGAGTGAGCCTCTGAGCCCCGGGGACCTGCCCAGTCTGTGTCCTGTGGGTGCAGAGGAGGAGGGAGGCCTGGTGGGGCTCCGAGCCGACCACAGGGTGTCCTAAGACCCGTCTGCAAGCCCGCCCCCTACCCTGGGAACCCTCCCCAGCGCTGGAGGTTCTGTCTGGAGCCTAGGATACCCCATGGTCAAGGGCCTCCTGGGACGGTCAGTGCTGAAACCGGAACAACCCTGGGCAAGCTGGGAGGGGGTGGTTCTTCTGCCCGAGACTCCGAGGGGAAGGGGCCCCTGGCGCGTTGTGGGGACTGGGCAGGGGAGCGCTCACGTCCAGGGCTGTTCCCTGCTCCCTCCACGCCTCCCCCAGGGCCTGCCCAGCCCCTCCTGCTAATTCCCGGGGAGTGAGGACCCCCGGCCCGGCCCAGACGGGAGCACAAGGCAGCCCCTGTAATCCGAGCTTTGGATTCCCGTTGTGCTGCATGTGGACGCGTCACCGGAGGGAGGCCGGCACCTGCGGAGGACGTGCCTGGCAGCAGCCCCGAGAACAGCCCGTCCTGGGGGGGCTGGGGGCGGGGCGAGCTGAGCGCGGGAAGTCGGTGCGGGGAGGAAAGTTCTCGCTGGGCCGGCGCTGGGCCCTGGGCCAAGTGTGCTAGGAAACCCCCCCTCCCGCCAGCCCCAGCTCAGAGCTGGGCTGGCTGCCTGTCGCTGGAGGCTGGCTAGTTAATCTGTAACTCTCCACACTCCTCGGGGCCTCCCGGCCTCATCTTATGGAGGAGAAGGTGAGGCTCCGAGGGGCGGCAGGCTCCTCAAGGGGTCTGGCCAGGCCTGTCCAGGCCCACTGTGGGGTGCTGTGGCACGGGGCCGAGGGCTGGTAACCTTGCCTGGGGCCTTGGGGGAGAGGGTGGGGAATGGACAGGGCAGTGGGCCTTTGCCCTGGTGGGGTACACAGTGGACAGGCCAAGATCCACACGGGAGAGGGCAGACTGGGCTGGGCAAGAGGTTGGTCATCTCCCTGATGGGAGGCGCCTGTGGGGTCTGCCCTCCCGGGACAGGGCCACAGGCCCTACAAATGGCTAGCTCTGGCGGGGGAGATTAACCCCGGGGCTCTTGCTTTCCTTCCTCTCATGCTTTCGTGCTCACTGGCCCCTCATGGAAGGCCAGTGAGGGTCTCAGGGCCAGAGAAAGGCACCCATCTGCTGGCCTGGAGCAATGAGTGGTGGTTCGACCTCTCTGAGCTCTTCTGAGCCTCTGCTTCCTCCCTTGCAAAACAGGCATCAAAACGCCTCCCAGTATGGGTTCTTGGAAGGATTAAGTGAGCAAGGAGCTGAGCCCCAGTGCAGGGTGGGCTCAAGGTGGCCGGGGCTGTCAGCCTGGGGAACGTCCCTTGTCGCCTGCAGCGCAGTCCGGGAGGGCTGCAGACAGACGCCCCTTGCAGACTCCCTGGGAGCAGGCGTGGGCGGGCCCCAGGACACAGGCTGCCCTCCTGGGTTTCCAGAATCAGCTCCAGGCGGCTCTCCAGGAGGAGGGAGCTTTGGGACACCCGGAGTGGAAGTCAGCCACCAGGCGGCAGCACGTGGCCGAGGTGGGAGCTTCCCGGCCCGCCCAGCTCGGCCACTCGCAGGGGCAAGAGAGTCTCCCCATTGAGCCTCAGTTTCCTGGACTGCAAAAGGGGCTGCTCCCTCAGCACTGGGGGCACTGCCAGGGGAAACAGCCCTGCGAGGCCTGGGTTATGGGGTCAGCTGCCTTAAGCACCAAGGTTTTCAATCTGCCCAGGCCTGTCTCCTCATCTAGAAAATGACACCCCAAACAGGGCCGTGCCACGCAGGGGAGTTGGGGTGGGCAGCGCTGGCGGCCAGAACAAACAAGCCCCCGAGTGTTAGTTTATTTCCCACTCCCACCTCGGTCAGGTGGGTGTGCCGAGTGAGCTCCTGGCTCTGCTCCCTGTAGTCATTCAGGGCTTTGGCTACCCAGGGGCTCTGCTGTCCCCAGAAGTCCCTCCCTGGACCCCCCCCCCCATGGCTGGCAGAGTGGGGGCGGGAGGGGGCAGGATACCTTGGTGGGTTTGGATGGGCCCCGGGCTGGAGGTGGCGGGTGCACTCTTGCTCCTGCCTGTGGCCAGCACTGCTTGTGTGGCCCCCCAGCTGCCAAGGGGCTGGGAATGTGGTCTTTGTTCTGTTCGTTCAGAGGAAGAGGAAATGGTTTGGGGAACACAGTGCTTTTGCTTGGTAGCGACGGGGTAGTGAGTTCAGAGAGGTGTGCTGGGGAGCCAGCAGGGGGCCGGGTGCTCCCGGGCTCCCCCACTCCCTCCTGGGCAGGATTTGGGGTGCTCGGGCGTCCTGGGAGCCTGTCCTTGCTGGTTCCCGGGGACCAGCACCCCCTCTCTGGTTCTGCAGCAACACAGAGACAAACTTTGTTCCTTTTGTTTCCTTTTCTCCTTCGGATATATTTTTAATTACAAAAGTAGAGCTTGGTTATTGTACTCAGACAGATGTTTGCACTCTTGGGGGGTGGGACCCTTGGAGTGGAGGCCTGGGCCTTCTCTCAGACTCCCAGCCCCTCCGCCCCTCAGCTGTCGTCCCCCAGGTCTGTCCCCAGCTCGGGGAAGGGACCCAGCCCCACTGTTGGGACTGGCAGGTCAATAAGCCAACGGGTACCATCCTTGACCAGACTCAGGGTCACATACTCAGAGAAGGTCACCTCCCTGCCCTAACAAGGCCAGGAGGGGTGGTGTCCCCATGGCCTTCGAGAAAGAGAAGCAGAAAGCCTGGAGGGAAAGCAAGGAGAAAGCCAGGCAGCTGGAGGAGGTGAGTCAAACCTTGCTCCCTCCCCCACGCTGTGCGGCCCTGGTGTCTTCCCCAGGCTCCTGCTATCGGCTCAGTCCCCCTCCCTTTCCTGCGCCACAGGTGAGGCCCAACAAGGGGGTGCAGGAAAGCCATCCTGGGCTGCGCTTGGCACCAGCGAAGGGAAGCCACTAATGCCACACTGTGTGACATGAGGTGTGGGGGCCTGCCACTCCCAGTCCTTGGAGGCAGGACTCAATGTCACCACCATCCGTTATGCTTGTCACTGAGGGGGGGGGGGCTGGGATGCACCTGTCTGAGCTCGGCTGGCGCCCATGGAGGTGGCAGGATGGGCACCAAAGGCAATGGGAATGGCCCTCTAAGCCCACCCCCCTCCCCCGCCCTGGACAGGGCTTGGGGAGGGCAAGGTCGCACAGGGCCTGGTGCAGGCTAGGTTTACAAAGCACCTACTAGGTCCTCTGCCCTCAGGGAGCTGAGGGCAGACAGGTGTTCACAGCACCAGGCAGTCTCTGCTAGGGAGGAGAGCTCGGGCTCCCCTGAGTGTCTGGACCGGGGGCTGGGAGTGGGGTGGCTTCCTTCCTCAAGGAAGGGGGCCGGCCTGGAGGCTGAATCTGGGCTGGGGGTGGGCTGCTTCCCCAGCCCGCCCTCCTGGACAGCTGGAGCCAGGGCATCCGGACCTCTCGGGAAATCCTGGGGGCCACCTGGTTCCACATTTTGTGGTCACTACCGGCTGTGGCACTGGGGAAGCTGGTGTGACCTTGGCATCAGGGCTGGGCCAGGCTCTGCCTCCTTTTAGCCCCAGGGCAGGTGACATCAGCCTGGTGTGAGGAGACCACAGAGCTTGGGGGACCTTTCTCAGTTCCTCTTTGTGTTCCTGAAGATACAAAACTGTAACATCTCAATACTTGTGAGAAATGTGGAATCCAGTGCACAGAACAGAATAAAAATCAATCATGAACCATCGCTTGGTCCTGCTATCAAGATCCCAGCACCCTGCCCTGTCCCCCCCACCCCCCCGCCTCTGCCTCTGCACCAATGCGCTCTCCTGTTTGACTCATCCCCTCACTTCAACCCTTCCCTACTCCGGACCCAGGATACCTCCTCCAGGACACATTTGCACACTATCACACTGCCCCATCCCTGGGGAGTCCCGGAACACACCTGACCCTGTGGGGGAGGTGGTCTGGTTGGGGTCGGGTTAGCCTTATTTTTCTTGCTGGGCTCATGGGCTCACCTGGGACGGGCTGACAGCTCAGGGTTCTGCTGGACCCTCCAACAGGTGCCTGACCCTCCCCACCCCCCAGCCCAGGGCTGCTCTGAGCTTGGGTGGGGGTCGGGGGAGGGGGGTGGCTGGCTGGAGGCCTTTCCTAGGCTCCCTGCCCCACAACAGGCTGGGCCAAACGGAAAGATGCAAAAAGTAATGGTCTCCCATGGCCTGGTCCTGCTGGGATGAGAGCCACCAGGGAGGACCTGGGGCTGTGGCAAGGCCGGGAGTGTGGGGGAGAAGGGGTGTGGGTCCTGGCAGGTCCTTCCCTTTCCCCTGTCACCTGGAGTAGCGCCCTCTGGCTCGCGTGCCCCATCATTCTCAGGGCGTGTTCTCTCCCCAAAACCAACAATATTTATTGGGCACGACGAGGGGGTGCTGGCCTTCCAGGATGGGGGACAGGTAAAACTCCTACAGCAGCTAGACTGGGGCTGCCCACCGCTCACCCCCACCTCCCACCTGGGGGTTCCCTGTGTGATAGGGGATAAAGCTGGCCCAGAGGACCAGTATACCCAGTCAAGTCCCTAGGCTAGGCAGGGCCAGGCCCACCCCTCTGGAGAAGCCTCTAGTACCCTGTCCAATCCCCCATCCGGTACAACAGCCTCCAGCCAGTCTGGGCAGTCAGACCTCTGGCATTGTGTGGCCCAAGCCTTGAGCGGCCTGCCAAGCCTGAGAGGTGCTGGGCACCTGGTCCACGACGTGGTGGGCATAGCCCCGAATGGGCTCCCCCTGTTTCCCATCCACTGAGCAGGGCTGGGCAGGCCCCAAGAACTCAGGACTCCAGGGGCTGAGAGCCGGCTCTCCAAGGTGTCTGAGACTTCGCCCTTGGGGGCGGCGGTGGGAAGAGTGCTTCGAGGGCCTTAGGGGCAGCAGGTGTGTTAGGGCTCCAGGTGCGCGCAACCCCGCCAGGGACTCAAGCCCCGGGCGCAGCAGGCCGCGCGGGGAAAGCGAAGACCCCGTCTGGCTCCAGCTAGGGGCGAGATGCCCGCGGCGGGTTCAAGCCCCGTCAGCTGGCGCTGGAGGCCCAATGGTGAGCGCGGGCGGCGGGGCTGGCGCCCCAGGGGGGCGAGTCGGAACTGGCCGGACGCCGGGCCCCGCCGCGCCGAGGAGGGCGCGCCGGCCGAGGGGGCGCCCGCGCCACCGCCGCCGCCGCCTCGCAGCCCCCGCCAGCAGACAAAGGAGCCGGAGGGGGGCCGACGGGGGGGGGGGGGATGGGGCGAGGGGGCGGGGCGCCGCGGTGTCACGTTACCGCCCGCAGCGCCCTTTAACTCCGGTCCCGCCCCGCTCACCGGCCCCCGCCCGCCGCCGCGCGCGGCCCGCGCCCCGCCAATCGGCCCGCGCGCCCCGCCCCGCCCTCGGGTGGGTGTGTGCACGCGGCCAATGGGCGGCGCGCGGGGGCCGGGCCGCCAGCGGGGCGGGGGCAGAGCGACGCGGGCCAATCGCCGCGGTGTTGTTGAAACTGAAAATACTACATTATGCTAATCGCGGCGGGGCCCCCGCACGGGGGGGTGGGGTGGGACCCTCGCGTATAAAGGGGCGCGCGAGGGCTGGGCGTTCCACAGGCCAAGTGCTCTGCGCTCGGTAGGTGCCAACCAGGCCCGAACGAGCCGAGCGGGCGAGGACAGGCACTGAGGGGGCGCGGCCGCCGGCCGGACGACACTGCAAGCGAGACTCAGGAGCAGCCCAGGGCCCGACAGCCAGGTAGCCGCCGCGCCCGCCCTCCCGCCGCGTCCCTTTGCAAATGCGGACTCCGACTGCGCGGGGTCTCACTTGCGCCCGGCCTCCGCCCTCCTCTTCTCTCTTCCTCCTCCTCCTCTTCCTCTCCTGTCCTCTCCCGCGGCCCCGGCCCGCGCTGCCCCGGGCCAGGTTCGACGTGTGTCTCCGCAGCGCATTGGCAATGGAGCGCCTTGTCGCCCGCCGCACCTTTCCCCTGTTCGCGCGCACCAGCGCCTGCCGCAGCCTCTTCGGGCCGGTGGACCACGAGGAGCTGAGTCGCGAGCTGCAGATCCGCCTGGCCGAGCTGAGTGCCGAGGACCAGCGCCGCTGGGACTACAACTTCCAGCAGGACGTGCCACTGCGCGGCCCCGGGCGCCTGCAGTGGACCGAGGTGGACAGCGACTCCGTGCCCGCCTTCTACCGCGAGACGGTGCAGGTGGGGCGCTGCCGCCTGCTCCTGGCGCCCCGGCCCCGCCCGGAGGGCGCAGGCGATAGCCCGCCCCCCGCGCCGCTGGCCGAAGAGCCCCTCGACGGCCTCGGGGAGGCGCCGGCGCCGCCGTCCGGCGGCCCGGTGGTGGCTCCCGCCCCGGCCCAAGCCGCGGCGCCGCAGGAGAGCGATGAGCAGGAGGCGGTCCCGCCGCCGCGCAGCCAGGAGCCCCTCGCCGAGCCGCTGCACTCAGGGATTTCGGGGCGCCCCGCGCCGGGCACTGCCGCTGCCACCGGTGGCGCCGCCGCCGCCCCCAATGCTGCCGCCGCCACAGCCGCTGGCGGGGCTGTTGCCACCACCGCTGCCGCCGGAGGCGCCGCGATCAAGAAGCTGCCCGGGCCTCTCATCTCCGGTGAGTCCCGCGCGGCCCCGCCCCGGCCCGGCCCGGCCCTGCTTTGTCCGGCCGGCCGGGCTCCCCCGGCCTCGGGGGCCTCACTTGGTTCCCGCCTCCTCCCGTGGCATTAAAGGGCCAGCAGCGCGCAGGGCGCGGCTGCGCCCGCACCCCGTCCCGCCCTGTTGTTGTGCTCCCGAGTGGCTGGCGCGGGAGGGATGGCAGAGCGCGCGCTCGGGCCCCCTTGGGCGCGCGATCCTCGCTCTGGCCGCGGGAGCCCCTCCCCGGGCGCGGCTGGCGCGGCTGGCGCGGCGCGGAGGGGGTTAAGCGCGGCGGCAGCCCCGGGGGGCTTGGCCGCGGGACAAGGAGAAATGCTTACACAGCACATTGCGCAGGCGACGTAAACAAAGCTGACCCGCCGCGGACCTCGACGCGGGCGGGGACGGCGCCCCCACCCCGGCCCCCTCTTGGGTTCCCCGGCCGACCCCGCCCTGACCGGCTGCGCGCGCTGTCGCCCGCAGATTTCTTCGCCAAACGCAAGAGACCCGCGCCCGAGGCCAAGGCGTCGAACGAGGTTCCTGCGGGATGCGCCGCCCCTGGCGCCGCTCCAGCCGTAGGCTCGGCGGAGCAGACCCCGCGCAAGCGGCTGCGATGAGGTGGGTACGGCCCCGCGCGCGCTGGGCGGGGAGGGGTCGCCCCGCGGGGTCCTCGCGGCCACTCTGTCTGCTGTCGCTGACCGCGCCTCTCTCCCGCAGCGTCGCGCGTAAAGAGCCCTGAGGGAGCCCGCTGGGCAGCGGACAGGACAGGAGCGCGGGGCCTCGGCTGGGACCGTCCATGTAGCAGCAACCGGCGGCAGCTGCCACCGAGCAGCGTTCGGTTTCGTGTTTAAAAGTTAAAAACTGTGCAATGTATTAATAACGTCTTTTATATCTAAATGTATTCTGCACGAGGAGTACACTGGTCCCAAGGTGTAAAGCTTTAAGAGTCATTTATATAAAATGTTTAATCTCTGCTGAAACTCAGTGCAAAAAAATGAAAAAAGAAAAAAAAAAGGAAAAAAGAAAAAAACATGTATATTTGTACAAAAAGTTTTTAAAGTTATACTAACTTATATTTTCTATTTATGTCGAGGCGTGGGCCGCTCTGCCACGCGATAGCTCGGTTATTGGTTATGCCAAAGGCACGTCACCGCATCTGATTATCGACAAATGTAAATTTATTTTTATAGCGGACTCTGGGGGGAGGGGGTCGCTCACAAGCTGTAGCTGCCGTACAAGCCCATCTAGTTAGCAGTTCTCTTCGCGCTTTCGCTGTCTCTTTTTATTATTATGATTATTTTAAACTTGAAGACAAATCTGTTAAAATGGTTCCTGAGCCGTCTGCACCACTGCCCCGGCCCCTCGTCCGCCGGGTTCTAAATAAAGAGGCCGAAAAACGCTGCAAGTCAGCTCCGTGTGTGCGTGAACTGCCTCCAGCTTCCTTCTCTAGCACCCCCAGAAGTTAGGGAGATAGGACAGTGGACACAGGGGGCAGCCCAGCTACTTTCTAGGCCGTCCGCGCCAAAGCGACAGGGACTTTCTCGTGGTAGGGCAGGCCCACCACCACCTGCTGCAGGCCCCTAACTTAGGGATGAGCGGCCCCGCCCTCTCTCTGCCACCCCTCCCCCCGCCCCCCTCGAGTGCGGGGCTGTGCGCCGAGACTGGGGGCGGCGGGGGGGGGGGGTGCTTACTGCTTCCCCTGCTCGAGGGAAGCCACCCACACTCCAGCCGCCCTGGGCTGAGTCCAGATGGGACTCAGGTGGGCACTTGCGGGGGAGGGGGGGGCTGGGCCAACGCCCATCCCCCAATGACTACCGCTGTGTCGGCGCCTGGGGACAGGGGCTTTCCATTCTTAAGGCCTCTCACAAGGTGGAGCCCCAATGGAGCTCTGAGGTTCCCAGCTTCACGGGCCGGGGTCCACCAGGGTCGGGCCAGAAGATCCCCTAAGGGGTTGTGGGCCTGCTCGCGCTCGCAGTGGGGGAGGGGCAGCCCAAAGGCCTGCGAGGGAGGGGGGCAGGGGAGGGGCCAGGTGGGGGTGGGGAGGGGTGGGCTGCCACCGAGGAGGAACTCGAGGTCGGATCACCCGCGTGCACCCACTGGCCTTCTGGTTTCAAAGTACTCCCTTTCAGTCGAAAAGAGGAGGTTTATTTTATTTTATTTTTTTATAGCTGACCTATAAACCTCTGCAAATTATGGCTTACAATGGAAAGGATGACACGAGGTAGCACACACTGAGGGCTAGCGGTATCCGTGCCCGGTGCCTTGGGCCAGGAGAGGCGATTGAAGTTAACCGTTTTGGGGCCTTAGGCAGCACTGATCGTGGGCTCAGGGACAAAGGCGGGGCTCAGCCCTTGAGTCCCAAGATGCATCTAGACTTGTAATTAACTTCACCTGCCCCCCAGTGCCTAGAAGGGCCTGGAGGAGGGAGCTGGGGGCGGACAGGTCACTGAGAAATGCCCCTGCAGTGAGAGTCGGGGGGGGGGCAGCCCCCTCCAGCTTGCTATCAGCCTGATTACAACCTGGGAATTAGGCCTGTATAGACCTGACATCAGGCTTCAAGCCTCTCCCCGCACCCACCCGTGTGACCACGGCCTGGTGGAGAGGAAGGACGATGGCAGTGGAGGCATGAGTGGGGGGCTGCTGGGCCCGGCCCCGGGCAGAGAGGCCCCTATCCTCTACCTAATCTGGGAGGGGAGGGGCCCCTCACAGTCCCCGAGCACAGCGTGTGTGCCAGGGCTGCGGCCCACGCGTCCCCCTGCCTTCCTGCTGTCACCCAAAGGTGGCTTTCTCCAAAGCAGGGTGAGGGCTGCCTCCCGATGCGAACAGTGCTATGGTTTCTAGAGATGGACCCCCTGCCCCCCAGTGGGAGCTGGTAGCAAACACCTAGAGGTTGCCCCCACTGGGAAAGAGCATTGGATTTGGAGTCACTCCAGTGACCCTGGGCCCACGTGGTCCAGGCAAGCCCTTCTTTCCCTCGGTGGGTCTCCGTTTCCTGCCTTTGGTGCCCTGGGGTCGTCATAGGAGGACATTTTGGACCAAATAACATCTGGTGGCCCCCAGCTCTCTTCTCATCTGCACTTCTGACAGAGAGAATGGGCGTGCGCCCTGCTGTCAGGATGGGCCCTTTCCTCTCCGGACCCCCAGGCCCTGCCCAAGCCCGGAGTAGCTGGGAGCAGGCTGGCAGCCAGCACACGGGTGGGGGGCATGTGCCCTCAATCAGGGGCCGGCCCCAGCTTCCCTGGGGATCTGTGATGATAACAATAATGTCATATATATAATGCAGCCACAGCCAGGACAAGCAGCGTCAGGGCCCTAATGCACTGGCTGAGCACAGGTCAGCCAGACCCTACCGTGCAGGCCCACCATGGGCCCGCTCTGTCCGAGGAGGAAGCGGAGGCAGGGGGCAGGCTACCAGAGGGAGGGCGAGTCACTGACCTGGGCAGGGCTGCCTTGTACCGCCTGTCCCTCGGAAGGTAGGCACGAGGTGGGGAAGGGAGCCAGGCCCCTGGGGCTGCAGGAGGGGAGTGTGAGCTCACACGCACAAAGCCTGGAGCGCTGTGCCAGGCACACGCAGTAGGCATGCGGTGGGCGCCAGGGGCTCAGACGGTGTGTCTTCTGCGGGCTCCCCCAGACACTGAGCACGTGCTGCAAGCCAGGCACCGTGCTAGGCTCAGGCCATGCGGCAGCTTCCTGCGGACCGGACTGGGGGGACAGAATGTAGAGCCTGTAACCTGCAAGCCAACCGGGCAGACCGGGCAGCGGTGGGCAGGGGAGCTGCAGGACGGGAGGGCACCGTGTGCGCAGGGGGGACCGTGAGTGTGTCTGAGCCGGAGGGTCTGAATGAGGCAGGAGAGCGGGGTGAGTGGGCCGCTCGGGAGTCTCTTCTGGCCCCCGGGGCCCTCGGCCGGCCTGGCCCCCTGCTGGGTGTTGGGCCCACACGTGGTTGCCACATTATTTCACGGGACAGTGCCTTCTGGGGTGTGGATGCCCAGCCTCCCCACTCCCTGTCTTTTTCCTCTGGTCTTCTGGACCCTCCTGGGTCTGATGGGCTGGGGTCAGAGGTTGGATTTTATCTGTAGGCGGTGGGGAGCCCCTGGGGTGACAGAAGGTGCTGAGGCTGCCGGGTGGGGAGGGAGGCAAGGGTCGGCGAGGGGCTCCGGCGGCCATCGGCAGAGGCACCCGTCTGGGAACTTTGCCAAGGGCCTCCAGCGTGCCACACACTGCTCTGAGCACCAGAGACACGGCGGTGAATGAGGGACTAGTCTGTCCCTGCTCGTGGGAGCTGCTGCTACAGCAGGAGGTGACGCCGTGAAACGTGTCAGGTGAGCCAGGCAGAGGGGGTCGTGTCGCCGGCCGCCAAGCTGAGCCCCTGTGCCGGGGCAGAGGGCGGGGGCTGCCGTTAAAGCAGGCTGGGCCAGGCCGTCTCCCTTCAGCCCCCCAGCAGGTGACCTGCGAGCTTGACGGCCGGGGGGGTGGGGGGGCACACGCCCAGAGGATTAACTGGCAGAGGAGTTGTGGGCAGAGGGCGCAGCCAGTGCGAAGGCCCAGAGGCCTGGAGTGTTCATGGAGTAATGGGCCAGAGGGGCTAGGGTGCGAGGTGGGGTCCAGAGAGCCGAGCTGGACAAGCAGGGCGGGTGAGTAGGACTTGCTGGTGGGCTGGAGGGGGTGTGGGAAAACAGGGGGGAAGGCCTCTGTGGTTGGGGTTCCCATAAGTGCGAATGGGGGTCGTTCTCAGAGCTGAGGAAGCCTTCACAGAGAGGGGGAGAGCAGAGACAGGGCCCCTTCTTTTGGACATAAATTGTCATCCAGGCCCTTCCCTGCCCCGATTCCCATTCTCACCAGGCCTGTGGACCCCAGGACGTGTGTTTAGTGCTCAACCCTGCCAAGGAGGAGTTAGCATGCACAAGTGAGGACGGGACGTTCAGACATGCAGGCCACGAGCCTGGCAGCCAGCCAGGACACAACTCGCCCCCAAGCTCAGAGTGCTGTTTCTTAAAAATACAGTATTATTAATGTATTTAATTATCAGTATGTATAATATATACATGATCGCATTATGTATAATGTAATTAATTATTAAAAATACACCATTATTAACTGAAGTCGGTATTTTATATAAGAGGTCACTCCCGGTGGTGTGTGTCCTGCGGGTTCGGACAAAGCGTGATGACACGTGTCCGCCACCACAGTGTCACGTGAAGTGGGGTCCCTGCCCTAAACCCTCCATGCACCCTGCCTGTTCATCCCTCCCCCCCCCAAACCCTGACAACCACTGATCTCTGTCCCGTCTCCCTAGTTCTGCCTTTTCCGGAATGTCGCAGAGCCAGGGTCGCGGCATGTGGCCCTCTCGGACCGGCTTCTCTCACCCACTGGTGCACGTCGACGGTTCCCCCGTGACCGTTCACGGCTCGAGAGCTCAATACCCCGTTGGCTGGATGGACCACGGTTTTCCGTCCTCCTGCCTCCTGAAGGGCTTCTTGGTCGCTTCCAACTTTGGGCAGTTACGGATCAAGCTGTGCGGGTTTCTGGTGTGGACATTCTTCACTCTGCTGGGTACATAGCAGGGAGCGAGACTGCTGGGCTGTGTGGGAAGATTGTGCTGAGTTTTGTAAGAAACCGCCGCCCCACTCTGCGCTCCCACCAGCAGTGAATGAGAGTTTCTGTCCAACACACTGACTGCTAGGTTTTAGGTGAATTAAAAAAAAAGAAAGAAAGAAAGAAAAAGAAACTTCACCACAATTTAGACACAACAAGGACAAAGCATAGTTAAAAATGCCTACAGACGATAGTGAGCACCTTGCGGGTTCCACCGGGCTGGGATGGAGCCCTGAGCAGGTGGTCAGCTCCTGGTCCAGTTGGCTCGGGTGGACTGTACTGTCGTCCAAACATTTGCTGCCCTGCCTTGGGGGAGGATTCTACATCTCCGGCAGGTTGGGACCAGACTTGGCCACGTGACTTGCTCCGGCTGATGAAATGGGCTCGGTGTGGCGTGCGTGTGGCCAGGGGCTGCCGTAGGGTGCCACCATCTCCCCTCTCCACCAGGAGACCTGCAGGGTCCCGACAGAGGCTGCTCCTTCCAACGACGGGCGGTGCAGCCCAGCCGCAGCCCACCGGGGTGGGACGGTCACAGTGTGCAGGTGGCATCAGCCCGTGGAGCTGTTTGTTACTCGGCCTGAAGCTCACCGCGATGACAGTGACAGCTTCTTTCAAGATCCCAACTCACCGTTTTAGGTTTCCAGGAACAACACAAGGGCCGGGTGGCATCGTCAGGGTGTCCTGGATGCTTGGACACATGTCCGGAGGTGATGGACACTCCTCGGTGGGCACTGCGCTCAATGCCTGCCGGGTGCTCGCTCTGTACCGTCTCGTGGAAGGGCTGGAGGCCGAGTCTTTGAGCTCGGCAGGGCTCCCATCCCCTCTGCTGTCTTCTGTACTGGGTGTGCTTTAAACGGTGTCCGGGAGGGGAGGCAGAGAGTGGCCGGGCAGAGGGGCTGCATGTGGACGAATGGCACGTGGTGAATGTGGACGTTCGCACGGTGTGTGACAGGCACCCCGCTTCTGCCCACATCGCTGCGTGTGATGGCCGTGTGTTCGTCTCCACCGCCGGGATTAGTCCCCCTGAGCATTCCTGGGGCAGCAGAACCGCTAACAAGCTTCCGAATGAATGAAATCCCATGCAAGCCCCCCACCCCTGTCCCCTACCCCTGCGCGGAGTGGCTGGGCTGTGCCGGGCCCGGGCTCTGGCAGCCCGACTCACGTCCACAAGCCACAGCGTGGACAAGCCGTGTCAGTGTTGGGACTAAGGCATCGATCCACCTCTACTGGGGGCCTGGCAGCTGGTGGCTCAGGTGAGGTGCTCTCCAGGGCTGGCTCTCAGGGGGGGGAGAGAGCTGCCTTGGCCGGAGTCGGAGTCGTGACCCCTTCCCACAGGCGCCCACCTCCAATGACCAGGGGATGCAGGGGACAGAGCCCGGCCCCTTGCCTGGAGCACACAACTCCAAGCGACGGTCCCAGGGCTCCCGGGGCGTCCATCTCCCCCTCCCCCTCCTCTTACCTCCCCGAGGGGTGCGCCCAAGAGCATCCCTGACGGAGCCCCTGCACCTGCATGCACGCCCACGGACACACGGACACACAGACACACAGACAGATGGATACACACACATGTACACAGACGCACACAGACCCAGAGGCACACGGAGACCTACACGTGCACACGCACACACACATACACGTTCAGTGATTCTGTTTTTTTCTTTGACGAAGGAGGGAAAACATCAACTTTGGGACTTGGGCACAGACTCAAAGACGGAGCCGTGTGCCCACGGGCACGACTACGAAGGCCCAGCGTCCCTTCCCGGTGTTATTTAAGCCCCGGTGTGAGTGTTCCAGGGGTGGTGGAGACGCAGATGATATTTGAGATACGCTCTCTGAAATATGAAATGGAAAGGCCGCGGCGGCCTGAGTGGCGTCTGCTTTGATCTTAGCTGGTGTCTGGAGGCCCTCGGGTGGGTCCTCCTCAGGGCGCTTCCATGCCAGCGGCCCTGAAGCGTGACCGTGACGGTACTCTGCCGTGTTGGGGGCGTAAAGTCAGGTGAGCGTGGGTAGCCGGTACCTTCTCTTCCACTGGCATGAGAACACCTGTTCCAATTATTTCCCGCCAAGTAAGAACTACCCTGGTGCTTTGCGGTTTGAAACAACGGTCTTGTTTATACCCGTGATGGAATTTGGGAAGTGTCAGCAGGTAGCTCGGCTCTGTTCTGCGGGCATCAGCGAGGGGCTTGACTTGGGGATGGGGGGTCAACCTGCAAGCTGGTTCACTCCCGTGCCTGGCCTAGCGGACCGGCGGCCGCCGGGGGGCCTCTGCCCCTCCTCCTGGGGCTTCTCCACAGCCCCCTGGGGCTTCCTCACGGCGTGGCTGCGGGGTTCGGGGGGCACCGTCCCGGGAGCCGGCAGGAGCCGCGGCCGCTGCCCCCCCCAGCTGCCCCCGCTGCCCCCCGTCGCACAGCAGCATCTCTGCCTCATGAGGCGGCGCCGCGACTTCGGACGCTGCTGGGACGCAAGGGCGGGCCCCTGGGCTCTGCTTCTCCAGAGAGCTCGCGGCCACCGTGGCCACCACGCCTCCTGGAGCCCCGGGCCCCGTGCCCAGCACACGTGCAGGTTTACTGCAGGACTCGCGCACCAACGATTACCTCGACGAGAATCAACCTTGTTTTCCTTTCGCAGGGATTTTCAGGAACGCAGAGAGTTGGGCCACGGAGTACCTCCTGGGTGTGAGCTGACGCGCCCCCAGGGCTGGGGTGTCCTCCGACATCAGAGCTGGGCGTAGCCCGGGGCGGAGCGCTGTGCTCGTGCGTTCGGCGGCGCGGACCCCTCCTCTCCAAGGCCGCGGACGTGGCCCCGTGACGACACCTGAGAAGCCCTCTGCCTTCCTTCACTGAAGGCACGTGCATTTACACACGTGTGCAGGTGGGCACGGGTCACACTGTAACGTACGTTCATATGATGCATGGATTGTGCACACACACACACGTGCATTACCCCCCCACACCGTGCATCACACACACACCGTGTATTACTCTCACACACACTGTATTATGCACACGTACTGTGTTACGCGCACACACACTGTAGTACACGCATGCATTCACATGCTTTCTTCTCAGTAACCTTGCAGCTGAGTGTGAACTTCCTGAACAATAGTTACAGTATCGTTGCAGGTGCTAGAGGATCCTGGCGGGAGGTAATCCTCACGGGCAGAGTCACGGAACAGCGCCGTGGGCTCCGTGGACTCAGCTGCTGGTGCCGATGGTCATTAACATTTTTCTAATCTTGTTGATTTGTTTCCTTCTCCAGCTTTGAACTTTTTTTAAACTGGATCCTAGAGCCCGTGTCCTCCCACAGGCACATCTGTCCTTGTAACGGGAGCGGGCCTCGTTCCCGCAGGTGCAGCCTGGACCCACGTTGCCAAGGGGGTGCCTCTCCCTTCCCTGCCTTCCGAGGTCCGCCCTCCAGCTTCGACCCGGAACCATGCCTTTCCACCTTATTCCGGAACACTGTGGCTTCCAGGGAAGGCTCCACGCTTTGTTCGAAAACGACACAAATCTGCTGCTGACCTCATGCCATGCCAGGTTCCCCGAGACCCCTCGTGGGGACCCGTCCAATGATGTCCTACGTCAGGTAGTCATCACCACCAGGAGGGCCTCACTGCTTTCTGGCTGCGTCTGAGGCACGCTGCCCACGGCGGACAGGCCCTGCATGTAGAGGCCATCCCACGGTTGCCCTGGAGCCCTGGAGTTTCAGCCTTTTGCTACTTGTTGGGACCTTTTTTGAGCCATTGGCCCGTCTCTGGTGACCGCAATCATATAACATGGAAGTGTCACATGGACGCACCATTGTGCGCAGACCGACGGCAGAAAGCACGTCTGCAGAGAGCTGATGGGTGGCTGTTCGGCCACACCGCCTGGCCCTTCGAGCACAACGGGGTCACGTGGGTGGTGTGTGTGGGGACACAGATCGTCTCCCTTCCCCTTGAAAGTGCTACCTCCCTGAGCCTACTTCCCAGAGGGGCTCCTGGGGCACTGTGAGGCAATCATCGGGTGGTCTTGGGGACCCACGTGCAGGGGCTGGGTTTGGGGTGGCTGGCTCGTGGCCGACGTAGAGAGCAGGCAGGGAGTTTGTACCAACTGCACCTCGGGGACTCCGGGGGCCCTCCCAGCTCGTTGCGGGTGGGCAGCAAGGGCAGGGGAGCAGCAGGCGTGGGGGAGGCGGGGGGTGCGGGTGGGGGTCATGACCAACACTGGCTGTCTTCCTGATTATTTTCCATTCCAGACTTCCCCCTCCTTGCTGGGCTCTGACCCCGGCCCCTACTGGTCTCTCTGGGGTGGGGCCTCTCCATGGTGAGGGAAGCAAAGGATGAGCCCCCTCCCCTCTCTGAGCCTTGGTTTCCCCTCTAGGAAAGAAGAGCGGGGGCCCCTGAGGCCCGTCTAGTTCAACATTCTTCAGGTCTCTGAAGCCCACGGTGGTTTGAAATCCGTACCCCTCTGGGGCTGGTGTGGACCCCACCCCTTGGCCCTCCTGGATTCGGGCTTGGAAGACCTCATTGGCCCCTGGAATGGGAAGGAGCCCCCCACCCTGGAGGTCCTGGGCTTTGGTTCTAATGGTCATGCGGTTTATTACCCAAGCCCGGCACTTTACTCTCGGCCCTGAGAACTGGCCGTGGTGGCAAAGCAGGATGGCAGAGGCCAGGGGGAGTCCACCTGCCACCGGCTGTCCACCGATGGAGGCTAGGTGGGTCGGGTGTTGCTCCTCCAGGCACACCCCCAACAGGCGGGGACCGGAGCGGCTGCCCCACAGCCTCAGCCACGCCAGCGCCTGGCTCTGGCCCTTGTGGGGTCTACATGTGGGTTGAGACAAAGGCAAGTGTCTGTCTTCTCTGTTGTCCGGTGCAAACCTCCCTCAGCCACTGCTTTCCTGTGCCAGGAGATCTCTTTTTGGTCTAATATACCCCAAAGGGGCTGGGGCTGTGACCTGTGTGACAGCACCTGGTTCCCAGCCTGCCCTGAAGATATTCCCAGTGGTGCTGCTGGTGCTTTAAGCCCAGAGCCCTGTGTCTGAACGAGAGAGAGAGAGAGAGAGAGAGAGAAAGAGAGAGAGGGAGGGAGAGAGGCAGAGAAAGAAAGAGAAAGGGAGAGAGAAGAGGAGAGAAGAGAAGGGAAGGAAAGGGAAGGGAAGGGAAAAGAAGGGAAGGAAGGAAAGAAGGAAGAGGGAGGGAGGGGAAGAGAAAGGCACCATTTCAGTTCTGTTCATTTTTCTTTTGGTGGCTCCTTTCAGGGGTTTTGCTTTTTCAGTCTTCACCTGCTGCTTTGGGGGCTCCAGGAGCCCACGTACAGAGCAGCCTCCAGCCCCCCACCCTGCTGGCTCTTGCACTTCCCGTGACCCTGTGGCTGGCTCCCCACGCTCTCCTCTCCCGATCCCCAGCTCATCCCACCAGGGAGGCAAGATGAGCAAAGGGGAAAGCCATCAGAAAAATGGGGCACATGGGTTTTGGGGAGGCAGACCTGTGTGAGTTTCTGGGGAAAGACGGGAGTCCCAGGGAGGCGCCTTTCGGGCAACCTCGGGCTCTGGCGGGGCGGGCTGCCCCTCGGAGGCCCTGGGAGAAGGTGGGGAAGGTGGGAGGAAATGGAGCCGCTGGGCTGCGCATGGGAGGAAGGAGAACCGGCGTCAGGGCGGGGCGTGAGGAGGAGAGAAGCCACGCAGCCTGGCTGGTAGAAGTCACTCGAGGTCAGAAATGCCCAAGCAGGAAATGAGATGCAACTTGTAAAAGACATCAAAGGAAATGGAAAACATTCTTCTAATATGTCATGGAGAAGAGAGGGAATGGGGAGGATGCGGCCCTTTATTGGGGAGGGGAGGGGAGGGGAGGAGAAGGGAGGGGAAGGGAGGAGATGGCACTAGGTGATGAAAATCCATGGAGCCCAGGCGAGCTGCCATGGGAGCCAGGAGACCCCAGAAGCAGGTGGGAGCCCTACAGACCTGGCACCCCGGAGCCACCCCAGCCAGCTACTCCAGGGCCAAGGATGCTCCCTGGCTCGGGCTGCACACTTGCGGGCCACCAGCATGGGGCCGACGTTGCCTGGAAGCTGAATGCACGCCTTTCCCTGGAAGGAAACAGCAGCTGATTTGGGTGTGCCCACCTTGCAGAAACCCCAGAGGGCCCTGGTGCCAGGCCACGTCCAGGAGCCCGCATGCAGTCCCTTCCATGGAGAGAGAGGCAGTGTCCGTCCAACCGAGGGGATGCTGCCATAGAGGAGGTGCTGGCCTTAGTCCTTGTCCGCAGCTGGGAGTCACGCCCACCCCTCAGGTCCAGCCCATCTCCAGTTCCACCTTAGGTTGGCCGTCTGGAGCGGGGCCCTGCTCCCCGACTCTGTGGGCTGTGCCCCTAGGGAGCCTTTGCTGCTGGTGCCTCTGAGTGCCCTCCAGGTGGGAATGCAGACTCTGTAGTGGCTCCTGACCGCTTTCTGCTTGCCCACCTTCCAAGGAAAGAGTTTGCGGCCACCAAACATGTTCGCAGTAACATCTGGGGAGTTACGAGGCTCCATCAGATGAAGTGGAGGAACTAGTGGTCCAAGCCTCCACCCCCGAGACCTGGGCTCTGATGAGTGTGTGCTGGAGAAGCCTTGCCTCGTCTGGCCTGACCACCCCACCCCCAGCTGGGGTCCACGAAGGTGACCACAGGCTCCAAGCTGGTTCTCTTCCTGATAAGGGGAAGTTGGTGCTGGGTGCACATGTGAGCGTCAGGAGATTAGAGGGGCGAATCCAGGCTCCTGAGAGTGTGTCTCTCCGTTCCAGCTGAAAGCCTCAGCCGTCCTCTGAAAGGGGCAGTGGCTAGGCAGTGCTGGGAGGAGGGGGGCTGGCGCCCAGGACAGGGCTGCTGGCTGTGACAGGGACAGGCAGAGTGTCAGTCCCTGCTTTTAAGGGTTAACAGGTCCCCAACTGGGCTGGGCCTTATGTGGCCCAATGGGGCTGAGAGCAGCAGCCTCAGCGGAGCGGAGCTGTTTTCCCTGGCCCTGGGGGAGCCTGCGAGCTCTTCTTGGAGAGGGTGCTTCCCCCGCTTCCAACCCTGCGAACTGCAGCAGCGGTCAAGGCTGGGGTTCAAAAGTTCAAGGATTTGGTTCGAAGGCAGCAGGAGTGGGCACCCCGCGCCAGGACGGGCGGGAAGCCGCCTGCTGGGTGCGTGGCTGCGTGGGCGCCCCGCAGGAGGGACCGCGCGGAGGGTACCGGCCACCCGAGGGGCCAGCACGCAGCCTCTACGGAGGGGCCGGAGCTGCACACAGGCGGGCGGGAGCGCAGCGGTGCCCGGCGGCCCAGCCTGGACTGATGGCGGACGCGGGACGGCGGGCGGAGCCTCCCCCTCTGGCCACGGCCGCTAGGCTCGCGGGTCCGCGGGGAGGGGCGGGAAGGCAGCTGGACGCGGCGGCGATTTATGGGCCTTTCAGGCGAGCAGGTGCCTCCTCAGGCCGCCCATTGTCTCTCCAGGCTCACAATGGGGCCGCCGCAGCCGCAGTGCCGGCCCCCGCCGTGGCCCGAGCCCTGCACGGGTGCGATGGTACCGGGCGGCGCGGGCCGGCGGTCCGTGCGCCGTCGGTGCGTCCGTCTGTGCGGCCTCCGTGCGCCTGGCGTTGGGAGCAGGGCCCATGCGCCCGGCGTCCGTGCCTGCGCACAACCCGCCTGCCAGGCCTGCAGGGACCCTGCGCGCCGACGGTGCGCTCTTGGCCATGGCGCCCGCTCCTCCTGCGCCGTCAGGCACCCGGCTCGCCTGGCTGGCACGGACCGCGCCGCTGCGTCCCGGGCGCACACACAGGGGCCCATTCTTCCCGGCTCCGCGCAACCATATGGCAAATCCGCGTCGACAGAGCAGCCCCCGCTCATTCAGGCGCAGAATGTCCCGCAACAGGGAACAATCACAACTCTGTTCGGTCTATTATGGATGCGAACGGGCGAGAAAAAAATCATTTAACTCCAAGAGATAGCCAGCTAATTACCAACCATATGTGAGCCCGGGTTCAAAGCGGTGCCGAGGAGTTCATTCGGAATCGGGGCGACTTTATTAGGTATAGAAGACAGATGTCCCGACAGCACACGCATCACAGAAAATCGTGTCAGGGAGTTCTTGAAATGTCCGGGAGAGCTCTTTAAATATTAAAGACCCAGCCTTGCTGATGGGCTGGGCCGGGGTCCTCTGGGAGCCCTGGGCCCAGCAGCGGGACTTAGCAAAACAGCCTTCGTGGCAGACGCTGGCCCTGCCCCGACCGGGAGGGGTCGGCCTCCTCCACCCCTTCTGCTGGGCGTCTGAGGCCGGGTCTCAGGTGCTGGGGCTGCCCCAGGGAAGTGCAAACGGTGCCTCCAAGGACCGAGGGCTGGCTCTGTGGGGACAGTGAGCCCCCCAGCCCCCTGGAGCTAAAGGGAAGCTGTGCGGGGGGGGGGGGGGTGTCTGGTTACCTTGGCCCAGGTGGAGCCCGGCTGGGCCCAGCGCACACTAGGTCTTCTGTGGGAGGTGAGTGAGTGAGTGAGTGAGTGAGCCGGTGGCTGCCTACAGGGCGAGGAAAACCCCTCCAGGAGGGGTGGGAGTGGGCACAATTGGGAAGGAACCGCCTCCCGATTTCTTTACCAAGAAAATAGCTTCTGGCCACGAGCCTCATTCTTGGAGGAAGGAAAAGAGAAGGCGCATTTGAGAGAGAGAGAGAGAGAGAAATCTTGCTCTGTTTTCCATGCAATGCAATTATGTTCCAGCTTTTTCCCCTTGTTATTCTTTTAAGCCAAATGTCTGAATAAAAGGATTATTCCCCCACCCCCCCAGGACGGTGGGGGCCACTGTGGGTGAGATTAACCGCCCCCATGCGCTTCCGCATTTCTTCTATGAAAGTAAGTGAGGTCAGCTGCCATTCATTGTCACAGCATATATATTTGAAAATTTAAATATTTGAATCAAAGGAAAAAGGGGGATTTGCATTTCTGCCCAACGCGACAAGCGCGTTCCGTGAACACCGCACAATGGAAACGTTTCAATCGGAATGAATTGTCTCCTCGCAGGAGGACTCTGGATAAAGGCAGCCAGTGCTTTCCCTTTTGTTTCTTCCGCTTTTGTTTTGTGTTGGTGTTTTTCTTTCCTCTTACCCACTCCAATCCAGGAGGGTGTTTTCTGAAACTTGGTGGCTGACTTCGGTTTCGAGGACATAAAGAAACACGGAGAAACTCCCAAGAAACGTTCACATCAGAGGCCTCTCTGGCACAAAAGCAAAATTTAATTGAACATGTGCGGGTGGAAAGAGAGATATGGGGACTCCCAGCGCTGCTAGAATGGGCTAATCAGCTGACTCCAGCTGGGCTGGACGTGGCTGCTGAAGCCCCCGGAGGGTGGGCGGAGGGAGGCACAGCCCTGAGCCCCGTTCGGCCCGGCCCAGCCCGGCCCTGATTCTCCAGGGCACCGAACCTCACAGCCAGCCCCCCAGCCAGACCCGAATTCCCACTGGCCCCGATTAGCACTGGGGACACACAGCCGTGGGCTCTGCACGTGGCCTTTTCGTCCCAGTCTTGGGAAATGGCATTTTTGGGGGACTCCCCCGTTTCCTGTCATGTCCCTGGGTGTTGAGGTGATGCTTCTCAAGGAGACGGGCTGGGAGGCTGCTTCATGCACAGAATCAGAAAAGGTCTGGAAGCTTGGGTGTGGGTGTGGGTTTCTGTGGGAGGCCTGGGATGTGGTCTCTTTGTCCTCCCTGGCTGTGTAGGTCTGGACGTGAGGCCTCCCACCCCTCTGTCTAGCTGGGGTCGGGTGGACGCTGGGTACAGTAGTGTCCTAGGGCTGTTGTAACGCAGTCCCACACACCAAATGGTTCACACAACAGGGTCTACTGTCCTCCCCCTGCCCCCCCGTCCTGGAGGCTGGACGTCTGAGATGGAGGTGTGGGCAGGGCCACGTCCCGCGGCCTCTCTCCTCGTGTGTGGATGGCCATCCTCTCCCTGTGTCCACATGGGGTTGTCCCTCCGTGTGCGTCTGTGCCCTGATGTCCTCTCTTGTAAGGACCCCAGTCACGCTGGGTCAGGGCCACCCCGGTGACCCCATTTTAGCTTAATTTCCTCTTTAAAGGCTCTCTCTCTAAGTGAGGCAACATTCTGAGATGGTGGGTGGCAGGGATCCAGGGTAGGAATCTGGGGGACACAGTTCTGTGTATGACACTGGGCTTCCATCTTGGGCCTCCTGCCCTGAGACCTGGGGTGCCTAATGGTGCCCTGCCCTGTCCAGGCCTCCGGGAGCCCGGTTCATTGGAGAGTTGGGGCTGGGGGTTGGCTTGGTGACTGGGGTTCATGACTAATGCAACCTCCAGGGCCTGATACATTTCAGAGAGGCCTCTGTGGCATCTGGGGACTGCCCCTCCTTTCAGGACACCCCCAGACTGGATATTCTCCTCGAGGTTGCTGTCTCACCCACCCAGCCATTCCCCCCCGCCCCCGCCGAATTGGGGCCTGGCCCCCTGCACGGCCACCCTGCAGGCCTCCTCTTCAGTCTCTTGTGCCTGCCTCTGGATTCCTTTCCTTTTTTCTGTTATCACATTCGTGCTTTTTCTTCTCTTTTCCCAAATCCACTCCCACCCCCAAATTCCTTAACCCAAATAAAAGCCCAGTGGGGGCTGAACCGTGATGTAGAGTTCACAGCTCTGAGGGTGACCTGGGGCTGGCGTCCCGATGTTCTTGACCTCCGTTCTCACCTGGCCACCGTGTGGCTGTGTGGCCCACACTGGTTTTTTTGACCTCTCTGAGCCTTGGCTAGCCTGCTTCGTGGCCAGCAAAATGCTGGCCTGTCCCACAGGCAGAGTGAGAAGGACCTAATGAAAATGGCTGAAAAAACACTCCAGGCATTTAAAAAATGTCACGTAACTGCAAAATAGTAACGACAACAACAATATACTTCGGAGTTTTGCTGGAACGGAGGGCAGCCCCGAGTGGGATTTGGCACGTAGTGGGCCTGGCCTGGCCTCTGTCCAAGAGGCTTTAGTTACTGAGACACCCCCAGGACTCAGGGGGTCCTGCCGCCAGACCCCTGCGCAGTGCTGGGGCCCCCCCCACTGGTGGGGCCGGCTCGCAGCCTGGTGCTTTTTATTTTTGTAATTTCTAAAATGAAAATAGCCTTGTATTTTCCCTGATTGTAGAAATACATGCTCATTGTAAAAAAAAAAAATACAGAAACTTATGAAGAAGAAAGTAAAATCAGATGGATTCTCCTCTCCGGAGAGAGTCTCGGATGCCAGTTTGGGGCTTGACACAAGTTTGAGACCCACATTTACTCTTTAGGCCCAGGGTTCATTTTTAGTACATATTTTAAAGCTTTAGACTAAATATATGTCTATACACACATCTGTTATTTTAATTTCAAAATATTTAACCACGACGAGAGGGTTAAGAGACCCATAATGTGAGTGTGGTAAACAGGCGCAGACAAATGCTCGAAAGAAAGTCTTCCGTATGCTGGTGACCATACAAGACGGGGGAGCTGGCTTCCGTCTCAGCAAGCGAGGAGAGGGCCGGGCGGGCCCAGGTTCTAGGTGTGGGGGACGCTGCTGTCACACCGTGGGAACAGCAGGAGACACGGATGCTCTGAAGGAAGGAAGACGCCGGAGGGAAGACCACAGCTGTGGGTCCTGGTGGTCAGCGAGCTGGCTGGGCTGCAGGTCTTAGGACACCACGCAGGGCTGGGGCTCAGCGGACCAGGAGGAAGACAGAAGCCTCTGGTTCATGATGTGTCTGCAGGGGGTTAGGACCAAACCATGCTTGTCTCAAAGGGGTCCATAAATCCTGTTTGAACTGTTTCCCGGAAAGGAATGAAAGGGGAAGGCTGAGGAGGGCACCTGTTATTTCCACACTGATAGGAAACGGTTTCCATCCCATGGCCATGGAAACTTCCATGGTGCCTCCCGGCTACGCATTTCCCACGATCCGCCCGTGGGATCATCCCTGTGTTGGCACAGATCCTCCACTGGCAGGAGAGGCATCAAGGGTGGGCTGAGCCCTCCGGCCCCGGCCTGAGCGTCAGCAGGAGCTCTTGTAACGTCCCCTGGAGGGCCAGACTGTGCTGGATGCTGGGGACCCCCAGATGAGGGTGCTGGGGGGCTGAGGAGCCAGGTGAGGGAGGTGCCCGGGGACCGTTTGGGAAGAGTAGCCCCTGAGAGGCCCCGAAGTACCCAGGAGGAGGTGCAGGTGGAGCGGGGCTGGAGGGAAGGCACCCGGGGAAGGGGCTCAGCGGCGGGGCGGGCGCCAGGGCTCGGCTGGCAGAGACTGGGGGCTTCAGACCCGGCCGGCAGATCATCCCTTTGCCTGAGCAGGTTGCAAAAATACCACAGAAAATCTGAGGAGCAGACAGGTCTCCTTCTTTCTACTGGTGGCTCTGGCCTGAGCTGTGTGTCAGGACCATGCGCGGGCCGGACAACTGACCGTCCTCCTGTTTCCTCGCTGGCAGTGGGCCAAGCCCCTCACCCACCAAGGCATAGGCTTTCTGTTTGTGCTGGAGATACTAAGAGGTCACAAAGGGACTTTCCCATCATCCTCTCATTCATTCATTCTCTCATTCACTCATTCATTCTGTGCAGACCCTCTCCCAAGTCCCAGAGCTGTGGGTTCCAGGGGGCGCATCCAAAGGTACCCGGGGCCAGAGGCCTCAGCTCTTGCTGGGGCTGGACAGAGTGCAGGAGGCTGGGCTGATGCCCCCGGGGGTGTTGTGCCCCACTCCTGGGCTCTGAGGGAGGGGCGTCTGGTGCACTCAGGGTGCTTGAAGCAGTCCCAGGACCCCGGCTCCAGCGGACAGTCCCCGTGCTTGCCTGCACTTACCTGCCCCCAGGTGCCGCCTGCGGGCCAGGGCCCTGGAGTCCGGGGCAGGGCCCTCCAGCAGGGGTCCCCGTGGCCACCCCGCCCGCAGCCCCCACCGCCCCGCGCGCGTCTGTTTGGAGAAGAAAGCGGACCAATTTGTTTTCATTCAGAATCACTTAAGATCCCATTTTGGAGAAATGAAAAGAGAAAAGCGCGCTTCCCGCGCCCGGCTCGCTGGGTGCCCGCTCGTGCCCGGTGGCGCGCTGGGGGGGGGCGTCCCTCCCCTGCTTCCTCCTGCCGCCTCCCCCCACCACGCGTCCCCCCCCCACCCCGGCCGCGGCTCCCGGCCCCAGGGCAGCCGGCCTGCAGGCCCCCGGCGGCCAGGCCGCGCTCATCTGCATGAAGCACGCACCCGCGGCCCATCTGCAAAGGCGCAATTAAACGCGGGGGGCGGGGGGCGCCCAAAATTAGCATTTCCGCGGCCATCTGGCGCGAGGAGCGGGCGCGGCCGGACAAAGGGCGCCGGGCGAGGGGAGAGGCGAGTGTGCCGCGGCATTGACCTGCAAATGAGGCTTTGTCAGCGCATTAAAGCTGGCCGGACCCCCGACCCCGGATCCCGCCCCCCGCCGCCCGGCCCGCGGCCCCTCGCGGCCCAGGCCCTGGCCCGGCACCCGGAGGCCTGGGCGGCCTGCACTGCGGAGCACCCCCCGGATCCCGGCCGGGTGCTACGGTGGCCAGCAGCAGAGCCCCTGTCCCTATCCCCGTGATGGCCCCTCTGGGCCTGTCATCGCCCTGCCTGCCTCCTGGCCAGGGTGCTCTGGCCATGCGGGTGGATCCTGGCTGGAGTCCTGGCAGGTGGGCTGGGTGGGGGCCAGGTGTGGGGAAGTCTGTATCGGAGAGATAGTAAACCCTGGCCCCCTGGCCACCCACACACGTTTTTGGTATTTTTTTCCATGGCATTTAATGCCCCCAGTCTTTGAAACCCTCATAATCATGAGGCTCTTTCTCTCCTTGCTCCTGGCCAAGCCCTCAAGAACTCAAAGTGTGCAAGGGGGTGCCTGAGGGGTGTGCTGAGACTCCAAGAGCCCTCAGCCGCACCAGGAGGCTGCAGAGAAGGCCAAGGGTGCCAGAGGCGGGAGGCAGGACCTGGAGCCCCACACGCAGACGCCCGGGTCACTTGGTGCCCCTCTAAGTCCCCTGCACTTCTGACAGTATTGCTCAGACTCCGCTGGCCCTCAAGGTCTAGGGGTGGTGAGAGGCACAGAGGACGGTGTGTACCTGTCCCTGGGCCTCAGTTTCCCCAGGTGCACAAATGGGAGTCTTGGTGATCCCGTTCAGGGTGAGGTCCATCTGTGACTACTGTCCTTCTTTCCTTCAGCTCCCCGTGTATGGACGGAGGCCCTGGCCCAGCCTGAGGGCCATAAGGAGGTCTCCTGCAAGAGGAGGACCTGAGGCCGAGGGAGGGATGAGGGACGGTTGTCCATCCCGGGGTCAGCGGGGTGAGGCTGGGGCCTGGGCTCCTAGTTAGGATGTATGAGGAGGATGCTAGAGACGCGGGGAGAGGCTGGGTGTCGTGAGGCTGTGCGTGCTAGATGGAGTCATGATTTTGGGGGACGCTCAATTATCCCCCATTAGCCGTGGCCAGATGTCTGAGACCTCAGGGGTCAGATATGGTCTTCTTCAGGTTTTCCTTCTGGGGCGCCAATACTGTCAGAAAGAACAAGCTTAAAGTTGAGCATTCAATAACACTCCAGTGAAAATTAGTCTGCCAACTAATTTTCTTGGAAATTTGGGGTCCAGGGACCAGTACGTAAACACTGAGCCTCTTGGATGGGAGAGCTCAGACTGGAAGGGCATGGCCATGCCCGAGCTCCCTGCCCTGCAGCCGTCCATTGGGCTGCGGGAGTGCGGACTCTGGGTTCTCCCACCTGTCGTGTGGCTGAGCGACCCTTGGCCTCATCAGTGGGCCACGCATGTGCGGTGGGGCAAAGGTCTCTAGCCTGGGAGCCATGTGGGACTTGGGTGGGGCACTTCTCCGCCTGGGCCTTGCATTCTTGCCATGTCCATGGGTTAGAGTAACCCCCTCCTGCCCTTATTGCAGGGGTGCTGGGAGGGATGGTGCCTGGGGCATTGTGACACCTGGCACTCAGGTCTCCTTCAGGAGCTGGAAGCTTCATCAGACAAGGTTATGTGTGTGAGATGCCCTGAAAAGCCAAGTCAAGTTAGCCATGATGACGATGAGGAAGGGGGCCCCATCTGTGCCGCGTCGTGCTTGGGGCCTGGTGCACGGTACCTTGTCTTCCCAGATCTCTGGGGCTGTGCACCTGGAGGAGGTGGGGTGCAGAGAATTTCAGAAAACTGCCCTCCTGATACTGCCTTCAAAATTCTACCGATGTGGGATGTGGGTAAGGAGGGCTTTGGGGGTGGGTAGGCCTGCCGGGGTGGGGGGGAGCCCTGGGGGCTCCTGAGGGACTACAGTGTAGCCGGTGTGTGGGGAGGGGGCTGGAAGTGGGTGTGGCTGGACAGCAGGTGCAGGTGTGCCCCTTCTCACCGTGGTTCCCGATGGGCACCTCCCATCCCCCAGGGTCAGGTCAGGACCAGGCCCAGCACCCAGTGTTGTGAATGGCCACAGCTCCCTGCTCTTGTCCTCAGGAGTTCACGGGCCCAGCTGAGCCGGTGTCCTGCAAATCGGTAGTTCCGAGACAGATGCCCAAGGATGCTCTCAGTTAGGCACCCCCTTCATCATCCACTGAAGGGGCACTGCTGTCTTTAGGGGAGACATCAGCGATGGGTACCACAGGCTATGAGAGGAAACCCGGGGCACATTCGGTTTTCCTTTTGGAAAGGCTTCACGGAGGAGGGCCCCGTGCCCTGGGCTGTGGTGAGTGAGTAGGAGTTCACTAAGTGGGGAAGGGGAGCACAGGCCGATGTGGAGGGTAGTGACGGCGGTGGTGGCGGTCGCAGGGGTAGCATGGGAAGAGCTGGGACAGCTGCTGATGGGTGGGTTGGGAGCGTGGGGGCTGGGCCTGGAGACTGGCCTCCTCCTGCCCCAGGGTTTGCAGTCTCTGCTTCCTGCAGTGGGCTGAGCCATATTCATGCCTGCTAGCTCCAGGACGCTCTTTTCAGAGTGACCAGCCGGGCAGAAGTGCTGAGTGACAGGCAGCTCGTGGCCCTGCCTTTGGAGAGCAGGACCGTCTCTGCGCCGAGTCCTGGCCGGGGCTGGATGCCGGAGTGGGAACCGGGGCAGCCCAGAGGGCAGGCTGAACATGGGCCCTTGTGGCGGAACCGGGGTGCCCCCAGCTGCTGCGTGGCCCGGCTGCCGAGGAGGACAGGACAGCACGGACGCCCCGGGGGCCGGAGCCCATCTCGTTTTTCCTGCTCGCTGCATCCCTCTCTTCCCACCTGGCCCACGCGTGGCCAGTCAGACAGAAGACGCGGCTGCTGGAGAGCCTTAGCTGGAGCTCTGCTGGGAGAGAGATGACCTCCTCCTGCTTGGGGGTCAGCTTGGCCTGGGGCTGGGGTCCATGAGGTTGCTGGCTGTTCCCAAGTGCGGAGGCCGGGCAGGGGGTGGGGAGAAGGCGAAGAGAGACAGACTGGCCCCAAGTCACTCCGGGCCTGTCCTGCGGGGGGGGGCAGGGGTGGGGGCCTCCTCCCCTTGTGTATCCACATGCTTCCTAGACCGCCCCCCACAGCTGGCCCACTTGTAAAAGGGGTGCAAGAATCTCTGTACCCTGCGTGGGAGGCCAGCTTCCGCAGACCTCGGCCCTCCCGGGGCTGCTCGCACCGTTTCTCCACCACCTCTCCCTCCCATTGCGGCTGCTCAGCCCACTCTCTTTCTAGGCCACCTCTTCCAGTGCTAGTTCACAGGGGCCCCCCGGGCAGGGCGAGGGGCAGGCCTGGGGAGCCAGACCCTTGGCACCACCCCGCTCTGCTCCTCACCTATGTAGGAACTTGGGCGGGCAGGTCCGGTGCTCTGGCCTCAGGCTCCTCATCCGTAAAATGGGGACAGCAACACCTGTCTGATGTGTTGGGCCCAGGCAGGAGGACTGTGTCCCTTAATGCTCAGCTCGGAGGGGTCCCTGGGTTCCCTCCGGGCTGCCTGCTCTCTGCTAGGCCCTCGAGGTGGGGTGGGGTCTTGGCTGCTTCTCCACTCGCCTCACACTTGTCCTGGGACCCTGTGTCCCTTCTGAGCAGCACTGGCTCCTGGGGGCCGGTGCCCAGGCGAGAGGGGGCCCAGGTGGGGGAGGCAGCCGCCAGGTCAGGCCAGGCCGGCTCCAGCACGGGCTGAATGGAGCTCTGTCCTGCCGCCCGCGCCTGTCATCTGCCGCTGGGATTCGGTTTCCTGGAGCTGGTGCGGCTGCAGGTGGATTCTGTGAGGCCGGGTGACCTCGAAGCCTGGAGCCCGAGTGTCTCTGAGCCAGGCGGGGGCTGGGGGGCAAACAATGAGGCCTTTTCCCAGGGGAGCAGGCGAGCAGGCAGGGGGAAAGCAATCTGCCCGCGCCCGCAGGCCCCGCGGGCTGCTGGCAGGGAGAGGGGCTGCGGGCGGTGGTGCCAGGCCTTGGCAGGGGCTGCAGGGAGGCTGGGCCAGCCGGGCGCCGGGTAAGCGAAGCTGCCTGGACGCACTCGGGGTTTTGTGGAGCGTTTTCAGGGCACAGCTCTGCCTGCTTCACCTTGAGGCTGGTGGCAGGGGGGAGACAGGCTGGGCTGGAGGAGAGGAGCCTGCGATGGGCCCCCTGCTGGCCTCTGGGTCTGCAGGAGTGAGGGCAGGGACAGACCTTCCCGCCCACTTCTTGGGAGGCAGGGTGCTCTGGGCTTCCTGGCGGCGAAGAGCAGGGGATGTGGACTCAGGATGGGGTTGCCTAACCTCCCGGGCTCTAACCCCCAACACAGGCAAACTTTCCCAAGTGCTTCCAGCAGGCTCATTCATTCATTTGTTCCATGGGCGTGCCCACCCGGCCGCCTGGGGCAGAGACTGGAAGTCCCGGACAGTAGGGTCAGGGGGATGTGGCTGGTCTCAGACCCCGAGAGGAGGTGCTCTCCAAGCTGAGGCCCGCCCGGGCGGGCCGCCCTGCCCTTTGGGACGAGGAGGAGCAGAAGTGGGGCTGTGGGGCCCAGCTCTGGGAGTGCGACTGTGGCTCCCCCCGTGTGGCTGTGGGTGTCCCCAGCGGGGCCCTCAGTGGCCACCGCTTAGAAACAAGTGAATGCCCATTGGTGGGGGGTGCTGACATGGTTGTGACTGCCCACAAGGAGAAGGCCAGTGGCAGAACAGCTCGGGCCGCGGGCCGCTGGGGGTGACCCAGAGCCCCAGGCACTCCCGCGTGTGAACTTGGACACGGGGGCTGCTGTTCCTTGTCTGGGAAAGTGCGCGTCTGATCTTTGGCCTCTGGGGAGGAAGGGGTGGGTGGGGTGAGGGGTGAGGGGCGTTTGGGAACACATGGTGAGAGTGTGTGTGTGTGTGTGTGCGTGTGTGTGTGTCTATGCCTTGAGAAAAGGGTAAAGAGTGGGCTCTGAAGGACCCCAACTGATGGGACCTCAGGGGGCTGTGGGCCTGAGAAGTCGCCAAAGAACATTCAGGAAGCACCTACCATATGGCTTTACTGAGCCCATGTAACCACGTGGGGTAGGACACACTCTCACCCACGTTTGACCGACGGGGAAACCGAGGTAAGGAGGGGTTGTGTTCCTGGCCCGAGTTTCCTGGCTTTGGAAGCTCGGAACCCATTCCCTCAACGTCAGACGGCTGCTTGAGCCTCAGTTTCCCTTTCTGTAAGTGGTGGTTCTCAGCTGTTGAGGCTTGGGAAGGGATGTCTCCACGGTGTCTCCCTGGAGGGGCTGTTCCGTGCCCACAGGGGAAAGGGGCAGCTTGGTGTCGGACACTGAGCCGTAGGTGGGGCGGGAGCCCACAGGCCCCGCGCAGGGCTGGCCAGTCAAGTGGAAGGCCCAAGGCGATTGTTGCGGCCTTCTTTTCCTCTCCAAAGGCCTTTTGACGAAGTCCTGCGGACGGGAGAGAGGATTTGATTAAGACCCTTTGAAATTACTTAATGACATTACCCACCGTCCCGACAACCCCCTTTAGAAAGCCTTTCTCGAGGGGCCTCCCGCCTCCCATTCCAGGACAGGCCCTTCTCCCAAGCGATGCTGTGGTCCCTGGGGCCCGGCCAGGCCCCAGCCCATCAGCGGTCAGGGCCTCCGCCTCTCCTCCCCCTCAAGTGCCTGGGGCAGCCCTACCCCAGGCCCGGCCTCTCCCAGCACGAGCCTCCTCTCCCTGGGCTGCCGATCCATCTCCGACCTGTCACCCCCATTGTCCTTGGCAGAGGGGCTGGGCCCCGCCTTCTCGGGCGTGGGCTGAGGGCTCCCGTGGGCGGGTCCTCTGGCCCCGGTGGGGTTGTGCCGGGCGTGGGGCTGAGGCTGGCAGGGGTGTCCCCTGAAGAGCTCCTTGAGGCTTTGGACACCAGGGCATAGCGGCCTTGCTGTGGGGGCTGCTCGTCCCCGTGGCCCCTGGGCCCCTGCTGGCCTCCCCTGACCGTTCCAGAAGAACTGATGGAGAATAATGGTGCAGCGCCAGTGCAGGCGCTGCCGGCCGCTTCCTGTTCAATGTGAATTTGCTGTCGAGGCTTGTGCGGGGGACGGATCTGCGGTGTCGGGTGTATGAGGGCACAGCGGTCCGTATACACGCTCCTCCCTGAGCTCCAGAAGCTCTGCCGCTGCCGCTCGGGCCGGAGGCTGCTGGGGCTGCTCTTCTGCTTAGCGCCCTGCCGGCAGCTCAGTGAGGTGGGACTGCCACGGCCAACCAAAGCTCAGGGACGCCGGGTGCTCTGCCCCATGATGCGTGGCGAGAGCGTGGCTGGGCCAGGATGGAACAAGAGGCGCCGTGGTCTCTGGCTCTAGTTTTTTCTATCTCCCCACTGCCTTCCCCCACATCCCCGTGAGGACCATTCTTGGGCCGTGTGTGTGTGTGTGTGTGTGTGTGTGTGTGTGTGTGTGTGTGTGTGTTAGGGGGTGGTGGTGAGGAGGGATAAAGCTAAGAAACGACCCAGATGAATTCAGTGGGGTTTGATAGATTGAATCAGCGGTCAGGCTTGTGACAGTTTCTTGAGGCTCTGGTGGGGTGGGGGGTTTGGGATGTTCTTATGTGCAGGAGCAATGGCAGCCTTGTTGGAACCAGTGGGCATGCCTGATGGATGCTCTGGCACTTGGCTGTATGGTGCAGGCAGAGTGCTTCCTGGCTTCTCGGCCCGCATGGATCAGCGGAGGACCCGTGTTCAAACCACTTGGTAATTCCCTGCACCTTTTCCTCAGACCCGGCATCTGTGGCCTTGTGATCAAACCCGAGAAGGCCAGCTCCTGTTTTAGCCGGTCTGTCCCTCCCTGCCCTCTGGCTTCCTGGCCTGGCAACAGACTTCTCTGCCTCTGGAAGTCTTGTGTCTTCTCTGGGGCTTTTCCAGTGCAAATTCATACAAATAAGTACCACATCGGGCCAGCTCTGCCCTGGGCCTTGGTTTCCCGCTCTGCACCAGGTGGAGAGGACCCATGTGCCCCGGGGCCTCTCCTAAGTACAGTCTGTGCACCCCACGAGCACCCCCGGGACCCCCTTGCCGTGTGTTTCGCCACTACCCACCCTCTTCCTGGGGCAGCAGGCAGGGCAGGAAGATGGGGCGGCCGGCATGATTGATCCCGGCAGTCCGGGCCTCCTGCTTTGATGTTGCCCTGAAAGATCACATGCTTCCTACGGGCTATAGAAAGAGGGGGAGAATTTCCCCGAGCAGAGAGTGGAGGGGGCGGGGTAGGAGAGGAAGAGGTTGGGGGGGCAGTTCCGAGTCCTGGGCAGGTGGAAGTCTCTGTGGTGTCCAAGCAACACGCTTTCAACTCCATTCTGACAACCCCCTGCCCCCACAACCTGAGTCCACACCCAGGAAGCAGAAGGAGGCCAGACCTCTGTCGAGACACCAGGACCAACCTGTCGCTTCTCAGGCTTTGGGAGCACTGCCCATACACATGTGAACCCTAAGCCTGGAAACAGGTGAAGGGTGAGAGGGTGTAGCCCTGACTGCAGGGGTGGGAGCCTGGGCAGAGGCTCAGAGAAGAAGGGAGGGGCTCTGAGGTCCACCCTGCGGCAAACTTTCTCCCTCCCCCTTCTGCCTCGCTAAGGTGCTTGGGGTTCTGGGGACTGTGGGAGGGGTGGGGGTGCAGGGAGGCTTCATCCTTAGGAGGGCCAGAGGACAGAATCAGGCCTGGGAGGTCATGGAGGGACCTGCTGAGAGAGAAGGATCCAGGGCTCAGAGTGGAACCCCACCCCCTGCCACTGGCTGGCACCTGAGGTCTGGGCAGTGGGGGGTGGTGCCCTGGCCTCAGTGGCCTTGGGATGGGTCAGGGTGGTGGCCCCTGCTCTGTCGTTGGAGAAGATCCTTTCTCAGGCCAGTGTCTCTGGCTAGTGCCGAGAGCCCCCAGCCCACCCTCCACCCAGGCCGGGTTTGTTGGAGCTGGAGGTAACTCCCCCTTGGAACAGGTGAAAAAACAGGAGCTGGCCAGTGAGGTCGGAGGTCGCCTGCCTGGGGGCTCCTGGGCTGCCCGGCGGCAGGGCCTGCTCTGCCCACCCGCCAACACTGTGCTGCACAGTGGCTTAGAAAGGGCCTGGGTGGGGGCTGTCGGCATCCAGAGGGCCCTAGCCCCGGGCTTCTGGCGCTCAGAGGTCAGTGGAAACCGGAGCTCTGTTTGTCCAGCTCTGTGGACAATCGGGCTCCAGGCCCAGCTGCCAGGGACCTCTGGGCCTCGGGGGCCACAAGGATGGGGCCAGGGCCAAGAGGGGGGTGCCACCTTTTTAGACCCCCAGTGAGCCACTGGGGTCCAGGGCTTGGAGGTGGTCCCAGGATGAAACCAGAACATTGGAGTGGATAGGTCTCCTGTGAGCTGGGGAGGACCCCCAAAGCAGAGAGACCGCCTGTATGCTGGGAGGTCCCCATCCCTCCAGGTGACCCAGCAGACCCCACAGGAGGACACTGGCTTGGGGCTGTGTGTGGGGCCGTCCCAGGAGCCCCGGCCACATCTGCCTTTTGCCACCCTATCCCCCACCCCAGCTGTCTGGCCGTGCCAGTCAGAACACCTGCCTGATCTCCTCCCAGGGCACCGGGTGTGGACTCCGCTCCCCCACGTGTCCATCACATGGCACTGCCTGGCGGTGCCCTGCCCGTGTCCAGGCGAGCCTGCAGCCCCCCATGGTGCCAGTAGCCCCTTTCCAGACCCTCATCTTATCCCTTAATTTAACCGGCACTTCCTGAGTAGCACTAGGTGCTCCCGGGGTCTGGCCTCCCTGAGGGTCTGAGAGTCCCAGCAAAGCTTCTTGTCCAGCAGCCTGCTGGTGGGCACAGCTCCTGACCCCTGCCCGGTGGGTGCTGCCATGCCCACGGGCATCTTGGAGCCCGACACAGGAAGAAGCGGGAGGTTGGCCTGGCCAGAGACTTGGGGGCTCCAAGTGGGAAATATCAGGGGTGGGCGGGCGGGGCTCAGTTCACAGGACCTCGGGGGCCAGCCTGGGCACAGCAGCGGGTGGCTGCTGGGGCTGAGGATACCTTGCTCTGGTTTCCAGCGGGGGCCTGGTGGGGGGAGGCAGGAGGGCCCAGGAAGCTGCTCTGGGGGCTCATGCAGGCTAGGCAGGAGGGCTGCATCCAGCACGCAGGCATCTCCCATGGTTTGCCCGGCTGCCTTTATTAAGCACCTACTGTGTGCCAGACCTGGGCCCGGAGCCTTCAGGTCTTACTTCCATCATCCCCTCCCCTACAGCCTTTTGAAGCGCACTGCTGCTGTTCCCATTTCACAGACACAGGTGGCAGGAGTGCGGGCCTGCTTGCCCCTCCGCTCCCATCCCCCTGCCCAAAGCCTGGGAGAGCCTCAGGCCGGGCCGACACGGGCCTCAGACACTGACCCCCACGGCTGAGCCCAGCGCCTGTGAGGTGCCATCCGCCCGCCTGGCTCCCAAGGGCACACCCGGGGGGGGGGGTCTGGGGCAGAGGGGGGGTGCCCCAGGAAGCGGGCAGCAGGGCAGCCCCCGGCCGCCCCCACCCTGTTACCTCAGCAGATGCCCCTAGCACCCATTGGACACTGAGCACCTCAATAAGGGAGCCCAATTTGGAGACAAAGGCCGGGCGCTGCGGGCAAATACTCATGGACACTGTCAGCAGCGAGAGCCAGGCAGCCGCAGCGAGGCCCACAAAGGGGCTGGGGGAGGGGGCGTGAACGGCCTGGGCTGCACTTGCCACCGTTGCCCGGGCGACGGCCCTCTCCCGGAGAGGTCTGCTGGGCCATTGTCCGGGGCACACAGGACGTGTCATACACCAGATGGCCGTGTGCTGTCTAAGTCAGTTATCGGGGGACAGAGTGAAGGAATGCGGCCGGCACGGCGGGCCGGGGCGCCATCTGTTCCCGCAGACCGCGGGCACCGGGCGGGCATTGAGCACCCGGCCGGCCGGCCCAGCCTCCACCGCGGGCTTTAATTAGCTAATTCCATAATTGGGCTTTATTTCAGGTAAATTGCATTTCACACCCGAGAGGGCCGCAATGGCCCGTCCAGGAGTGAAGCACTCGGGGACTTTGTGTGCAGTCGATAATACGGGAAACAAAGCCGGGCTGGGTGCAGGGGCCGTGCCCTGCCCAGATGGGCGGCCCCGCGCCGAGCGCACCGAGGGCCGGGGGGCCGGGGTGCCGGGGCGCCGCAGTGAGCTCTGCTCTCCAGCCAGCCGCTTCCTGGGGTTTCCTCAAATATTTACCCAACAAGGAAACAACAGCTTTTGCCTTTCCAGTAATTGTTGCTCCTGCCCCTCCCCCGGTGGGTGCAGGCGGGGGAGGCCCCAGGCCCTGCACCGCCCCTCCTGCCCTCCCCCGCCCTGGCCAGCGCTGGTCAGGCCAGATACCCAGTCCCCGTGGTGGGAGCCCCTGGGGGGCACCGACCCGACCCAACGGGGCTCAGCAAAGCGGGACCCGGGGCTCTCCCTTCCCACTGCATCGGAAACCTGGGTTGCCTGTCCTGACACTGGCCGCCAGCTGCTTCTAGGGGCCTTGGGACAGCCCCCGTCCTCTAAACGTCTGCTGCCCCCCTCCCTGACGGCTTGGGGATGTGGGTGGGCTCTGGGAGGCGAGGAGGGCGAACAGTCCCAGAGGGTATAGGAGCGGTCAGGTGTGTATAGCAGACTTACCCGCCCCCACCCCGGCCCAGCATGCCGCATCTGTGACCTGAAGCAGAGGACTTGGTTGGAGGGCCAGCCAGGGTGCTGTGGGTGCCCACGGGGCAGGGTGAGGGCAGGCTGGCTCTTCCCTGGCGTGTGCCTCCAGCCTGCTCAACGCTGGGCAGCCCCAAGGGAGCTCCTTGGGGGAAATCAAGGCCTGGACAGGGGCAGGTATGTCCGTGTGGGGGTTCTGGAGCCCCGGGCACTCCCTGCACCCACCCCAGTAGGGATCCAATCTGTGCTCCTTGAGCTCCTTCAAGATCCTGGAGGGTACGCCTGGACATGCCCCACCGCCATGGTAGAGCTCCTGGGTCCTCGGTCAAGGAGGGGCCTGGCCTGGGAGGGGCAGATGGAGAGGCCAGAGTGTGTCCCCTGAGACGGTTGCCGCCCAGCACCCCCTAGGCCTGGTCCTGGCGAGGTGCCCACCTTCCCTAGGGGCTCAGGGGCTGCTGGGAGGGGGACAGGAACCACACCTTGATCACACCGGGTGGTCAGGGCTGCCCCAGCGGAAGCCCTGGGACCACAGTGGCCCCGGTCAAGAGCCGTACCAACCTGGGCTGGAGCCTTTGAGTGGATCCAGGGCCTCAGTGAGCTCAGTCTCTGAGCCCAGCCCCTCCTCTGTGACAGGAGATCCTATTCAGCGCCCTGGGCACCTGTCTCCAAGGAGGCCGTAGGCATCCTGTCCACCAGGCAGGAAGGGAAGGTAGCTGAACCCTGGAGGAGGTGGGGGGCCCAGATGCCCACAGGTGGGCGGGCAGGGGAGGATAGGGCGCTATCCTGTCCACACCAAGCCCTGGAGCCCAAGAAGTGAGTGTGGAGCAGTGTGTGGGACGTGGGCCTGGAGGACAGGGTCCCATAGCTCTAACCCCAATGCTTGTCTGGGGACAGGGACCTTGCCCATCAGCCCCATCCCTTCGAGGGGTCCCAAGGCCTGGAGGGGGCTGTTTCTCATGAGGGGCTTTCAGGGAGAGCTTGCTGCAGGAGGGGCTCTGAGCTGGGCCACAGACCAAAGAAGTGACTTCAGTGCATGGAGGGGAGGGCGGGAAGAACATTCCAGCAAAGGCACCGGCAGGAGCGAAGGCTGGAGGGCAGGCCGTGTTTCTGGCTGTGTTCTTTCCCTCTGTTCAGCTCTTGTGGACAGAGCTGACCTCGGTGCTGGCTACAGGGCTGGGGCGGTAATGGCCTGGCCTCAGGGTGCTTCTGGGTCACTGGTGGGGGAGGGCCGTCCTCCCAGGGAGCTGGGGGCTCCGGGCCTCTGCCCCTCTCTGGGGCCGGTGCAGATGGAAACGAGGCCGCTCTGGCGTGTTGAAAGCTGGGGGGCAGCTCCGCGGGAGGACGGGGTTGTCCCAAAGATGGACCGCCCCCCCCAGGAACGAGGGCAAGTGCAGGCTCGAGGCCCACTCCGTGATTCCACGTTTATTAGGAAAAGCGTCACAATTAAGAATCAAAATCACACTGTGAAACTCATTAAAACAGATTCCAAATCACCACAAATTACTCTGATTTCTGTGACATGTGACGCCCAGGAGGAGCCCCTGTCTCGTGCAGGGATTGTGACACCCTGACGCCCGCCCACGCTCAGAAGCCGGCGGGGGGACGGGACGTCTTTCTAGCCGCTCAGACTGGTGGGAGCTGAGGCGGGGGCCGCGCAGGGTGGGGGAGGGGCAGGAGACGCGGCCAGTCCACGGTGGGGGACATTCTGCCCCCATGGAGCACTCTGGGCACCGCGGTGGGCCGGCTCTCCTGCCGGAAGTCGTGGCCTCAGGGTCCCCTCCCTCATAGCCCTGGCCCTCTGAGCCAGCGTCTCTGCAGGGCGGGAAGCACGGCCCAGGCCTGGGGCCCTCTGAGTGGGGCTCCTAGGCCTTGATCATGGGCACCCTCGGCTTGGCATGGGCTGGGCCTGCCCTGCCCTGCCTACCTCCTCCCTGGGTCCTGGGTTTGAGTTTGAGGGTGGGTACCCGCAGACCCTGTCCCGACTGTCCCTCCGTCTCCCCCCAGGAGGCCCCCTGCGGCCTACCAGGGTGAGCTGGCATGCCCCTGTGCTGTTTCTTGGATGCCCAGCTCCCAGGGGTCTAGACTGAGCCCTGCCACTGTGTCCCAAGTGCCATACAAATGATGTGGGGGCCATGGTCTCAGAGCCGAGAGGGGCCCCAAACCCAGCCACGTTCTAGTACCTGCTGGCTGGACGAGGTGGCCTAGCCACTTCTCAAGGGGAGGCTCTCAGGGCAGCGTGGCCCACGGGGGTCCGGGGCCTGGGAGGGAGGGGCTGCTGTCTTGGGCCTTCGAGGAGTGCCAGTGACCTGGGGGGTGAGGTGCCCCTGCCGGATGGGAGGTGGGCCAGGCTGAACAGGGCTCCTCCGGCCCTGCCTTCGCCCCCATCAGGACCCCTCGTCGGGGCCCCTGTGGGGCACAGTCAGCTGCTCGTAGGTGGGCAGGCTGTTGCTGGGCAGGAAGAGCTCGGGGCTGATGGAGCTGCAGGGCTGAAGGCCCTGGGCCCCAGCCTCGCTGGGGGGGTGGCCGCTGGGGGGGCCGCCCTGGTGCAGGGAGAGAAGCTGGTGAAGCATGTCCGTGATGAGCACCAGTCTCTGATCCAGCTGCGTCACCTGTGGAGACAGGAGGAGCGTGAGTCTTCGTCCCAGCTATGCGGACGGCCCCCCGGCCCGGGCTGGGGGAGGGCTGGGGCAGAGGAGGTGCCCAGTGAGCAGGCCCGAGTGTCCCTGCACACGGGAGCAGTGCACGGGCCTGTGGGTGCGGGGAACGTGCATGCGTGTCCCCCCCCCCCCCCCCGTGTGTGTCTGCTCTTGCAGAGACTTCCCCCCTCCCCAGGTGGAGCAGGTGAGTCCTCCTGGGGAGGGCTCAAGGGTCGCAGGGTGGGGTCCATCTTCCGCTGCCCCTCTGCCCCCCTCCCAGCAGCATCACCGTATTCCCAGGACCCCATCTGCACCAATCCCCCAGGGATCAGGCCGGGGCGCTCTTTCTGGCCACATGGCCCAATCCCCTTTTATCAGAAGCCTGCCCTGCTCTGAGCACCGGGGCCGCCGATGGGGAACAGATGGGGTCACCCTATGAGACTGGAAGCAAACGTGTGGGCCAGCGGGCGCGTTCCCCGCAGCGGCTGCCGGGAGGCCAGGTGTGCGGGGGCTGAAGCCAGCCCCGGGGCAGTGCCGGGCATCCAGAGGGGCCCTGGGTCGGGTGCTGTTGAGGGGCCCCTGGCCAGCAGCGGTGTGGAGCCAGTGAGCGGTAAGCCTGTGGGTCCAGGCAGGAGCCGGGGTTGCAGGGCCCTTGGGGGAGATGCCTTCACGGCGCGAGAACAAAGCAGGCCCTCCTCCTGCTGCCTCGGTACCTGGAGCACCGGAAGGACTAGAACCGTGTGGGAGGCAGAGGAGAAGGCCAGTTCCACCTGAGGCCTCTGTCCGGGGCTGCACAGGGCCAGCCTGCCCCTGGACACCCCTGGGCCCACCGCCAGTCTCAGCACTCCTTCCCCGGGACCAGGCAGAGCTGGGTGCTGGCTGCGTCGCCCTGGGGAAGCCCTGTTGGGCGAAGTGGCCCTAAACCGTACGAGTGCTGGAGGCCAGGAGCTGAGTCCCCAGAGCGGCCAGCTCCAGAGGGGGGTGTGGCAGCCAACAACCCTCCTGCCCTCCACAGACATGGAGCTGCAGGGGAGGGGAGGGAGGTGAGCTGCAGGGGAGAGGTGAGGAGAGGGGAGGGAGGAGCCTGGCAGGAACAAGATGAAAAGAGAGGTCTCTCCGGAGGAGCCAGAGGAGTCCCTTACCCTGGGCCCCTGTGCCAGGCAGGGCAGAATGGGGGCCAGGGGGCACCCCTGTCAGCAGCCCGCCCCCTCTGCCAGACGGGCTGTCTGTGAGGAGGCTGTGCCCTCCTCCAACCCAGGTGACCCATCTCCCCAGCTTTGCAGGGCTGAGGCCGGAGCAGTCTGCCTCCTACTGGTGGCCCTGGGTCTAAGAACTACCTGTCTCGGGCCCCCTGGGACAGCTGCTCATTCCGAGGCCCCATCACCCAGGGCCGAGGGCCTGATTCTCCATTTTCCTGGATAAATCTGACATGGGAGCCCAGGTGACCAAGGGAAGGGGTGCTGGGGTGGGGCCTGGGGCCACTCAGCTCTCCCAGCCCCCGAACTGAGACCTGCACCACAACACACAGACATAGACCTTGAGGCCCCAGGAGAAGGGCCTTGTGCATGGTCACCGGCTGGGACGCCTGCCGCTCCCACTTCACCCCTGCAAGCCCCACGTCTGGGCTTCCATGCTGGGAAGACACACGTGTCAGGTGGGGAGGGGTCAGGGCTAATGCGGCTGGTCCTGGGAGGGGGCGAGGGTGGGGGCGGTTCTGAGCTGAGCTCACAAGCCAGGGTGGACACTCACAGTGAGCAAGGCAGGAGGGGACAGGGGGTGGGGGGACTTGTCCACAGTCACACCTAAACCCCACCCCTCTTCTTGGCCTGAGACCCCCTGGGGGCCCCTTACTTCTACTATCTGCGGGTGCCCTGGGAGCCTCCCAGGAGGTCACCTGGCCTCCCCTAACCCTGCACACCAGTGGCTTTGAACGAGGCATGTCCAGGCGTGGCTCAGTGTCATTTAACTTTGCAGGCCCCAGCTCGGGTATCAATTGGTTTGGCATTAATTAGAGCACCAAATACGTTACAGAAGAGAATTTGTGGTTTCATAAATTTTCACTCCACGGCACTTGAACATCTGTTGAAGCCCCCAGATGTGTAAGTGGGTATGGAAGCCTTTACAGGGTGTTCTTGGACAAAAAGGAAACAGAAGTGTGATTGGGATGCAGGAGGGGTGGGGGCGGCTGGGCGTGGCCGGGGAGGAGCTCGGGCCCTTCCCGCCATGGCCACCGGGCACTGTCCTGCAGGCTGGACTGGAGCAGGCAGGGGTGAGGAACGCTGTGGGGGAGCCAAGCCTATGCCCCCTCTTGGATCTTGGTGGCCAACCTTGGTGCCACCCCCATCCCCCCAGGGCTGCCTTGGTCTCAGCTGCTGGCTCCGAACACCCCGAGTTTGCCGTGCATTGCCCAGCCCCCAACCCCCCGACTGATGGAGTCAGACACTCTTCTGCCCCGGGGGCAGGGCATCAGGGTGGTCCCAGGACCCACGTAGCAGCCCCTTGGCAGGGGCTTCCCTTCTCGCCCCGGCCTGTGGGCTCCGGAGGGTCCGAGGCAGGGTGACGGGCAGGTAGCCCCGGCTTGGCCTCAGGCCCCGTCACTTCTCAGAGGGATGGTCCTCGAGGTGGCCTTGTCCCCCTCCCTTCTCTGCCGGAGCACAGGGTGCCTCCCCTCCACATGTCGGGTGGGGACGCTCATGTCCAAACCCCAGATTCGGAGAGGGGGACAACGGTGCTCCCCAGAGCCGTGGGGGCAGGTCAGTTTTGGGGATCTCGGACCTCATGGTTCCTTGCAATCTGATAGAGACTGAAAGGACAGGGCCGACAAAGGGCCCTTGTTCCTCGCCTCGACTCACCAGATTAATAACCACAGACGACGCACGTGGCCCTCCAAGGAGAAAAAAGCAATTAGAGTAACAGCTAGGGAGAGGGCCCCGGGCGGCTGGGGATCAAACCCGAGGCGACGGGGTTCCTGTGTGATGTGGTTATGAATTTGTTTTCAAAAGAAAATCTTGAAAAAGAGTCTTTCAAGGGAGCTTTTTGCAGGACCTGCTCAGCCTTGATCCCGGCTCTAGACCTGCCAATGGCCCTGGCCACTCCGATGGGAGACAGGCAAGAGGGGGCACATGGAGGCCTGGGGCTCGAGGGGAGGGAGCCCCTGGCCCTGAGGGGCAGCGTGTGGTGCCCTGGCGTCCCTGTTGGTTGGCGTCTGTAGGTGGGGCAAGACCTCCTCCCGGGACATCCTAGAGCCCTCTGCAGGGTCCCAGGGTGAGGGCTCCTGGGCCCTCCTGCCTGCAGACTGTCCTGGACGCACCTGGGCTGCAAGGAGTTGGGGGGTTCTCGGCCCAGGGCTGGGCATGCAGGACCCCGGAGCTCCAGCGAGCTCACCGTGGCACGCACACCGGGGACACGCATGGTGATGCGGCCGTGACCACTCTGCTTACTGGCTCTGCATTGACTCCATCCGCTACCTGCCCCCCGTCCCCCCTGCAGGCCCCCGGCTCTCTCTTGCTCCCCTGCGTCACGACACTAGGGAGGTGCGGGAGTGAAGGGCCGGGGAATGCAGGGTGCCGTGGGGCTGCCACGGGCCTTCTCCCTCCCACCCTGACTACAGACCCGCAGACCTGTGGCACCGGCGTGGCCTAGCACTGCCCAGGTCCCAGCGCCTCCGGCCCCGCCGCCACCCAGCCCATCAGACGGGTGAGGCAGCTGAGGTCTGGGTGTGCCTCGAGGCCCTGGAGACAGCTCAGAGGAAGGTGTGTGGCTAGTCTAGGAGCGACTCAGGGCAGAGGTCCTGGGTGCCACCCTCCCAGCCCCCACTGCGGCCACGCCAGGAGGGAGCCCTGTGCTGGAGAGCTCAGGACAGAAGCCCACCTCCCCTGTCCAGGGCCCCAGAGCCCCAGCCACACTGCAAAGTCTCACGCGTGGGTGGTGCCACCCTGCCACCCCTCCCAAAGTTCATGAGAAGCCCCCAGCACAGGGTAGGACATGGGGTCTGAGGGGTGAACTCTGGCGGATAGGAGTGTGCGTGCCCATCCCGTGAAAGAGCCTGGCCACACCAAGGGGGACCTTGGGCCCTGCTGGACACTGGAAGGTCTTGGTCTGAGAGGGGTGATCCCCGTACCCTGGGCTGCAGGGCTGCTGAGTTCTCTATCCCCAGAGATTGTCATGCTTGTGTCCCCCTTCCCAAGGGCATGGCCCCTGGCCTCACTCTGAAAGCTGCTGCCTGGTCAGGGAGGGCAGTGGGGGTCATGGGGACCTATGACCTCTGCCTCCTGTGCCCACCAGCCCACTCAGGAGATGCTGCGCACCCACGTCCACTGAGAGAAGCCACAAAGCGGAGGACGTGAGCTCCGTCTGGGGTCTGCCTGCCCAGAGCCCTCACTGCTGACCTTGACGGAGGGCACCCTGCTGTGACAGCTGCAGGCCGCTGTCCTCTGGACCTGGAGCACAGCAGGCTCAAGCCAGGGATGCCCCCAGGACTTGCATGTGCAGCCGCAGGCTGAACTCAGGCTGTGAGAACACAGCTTCCTGTACCCCCGTCCAGGTCCTTCCGCCTCTCTGGGCCCATCCTGTTCCTGCCGAAGTCTCCTCATCTCGGAAAAAGACTCCTCATCTCAGCATCACGCGCTGCATTCTGTCTGTTGGCAGAGCCTGGGGGCCCCTCCTCAGCCCAGCCAGGCTAGGCAACCGTCCTCTCTTGCTGGGACAGGTGCAGTAGCCTGCCAGCCAGCTTCCCCGCCTCCCCCAGCACGCTTCCACAGGCCTTTCCGAGCACACGCTGGCTCATGTCGCTGTCCTGCTCACACCACCCGGAGCTATTGTCCTGCTGCCTGAAGCCTGAGTCCCTGCATGGTCCCCGGTATGCCCCGCTTGGCTCTCTGGCCTCCCTTCCTCCCTCCCTCCCTCCCTCTTCATTCACTCCACTCCAGAGCTCTCGACCGAGCCTCACACACGGCGGCCTTAGTCCCTGCTGCTCCTGTTGCCTGCACCAGTCACCCCCCACACCCCGAGGTCTCACCAGCGTCGCCCACCTGAGGTCCCCTCTCTCCCTCGCCACAGTCCTCCCGATCCCCCGTGAGCAGCCTGTATTTCCCCCAAGACACCTGGTGTGTGTTCGTGTCTGTCACTAGAATCAGGCTGCATGAGCCCGGGGCCTCCGCCCTTCCTCGCCGGCAGTGGGGAGCGGACACGCCAGTGCTACATGGCCCAGCAGCTGGCCTCCAGAGCCCCCCGGGGACGGGGAGGGGGCGCAGGGTGCCCGTCTGCCTGCCTCGGGCGAGCTGTCCCGGGATGTCCTGCCCAGCGGGCAGCCCGGCCAGCCTGGAGTGGGGCCGCCCCTGGAGCTGGGCCTCTGAGTCCTCGGGGCTGGGGAGCGCCCCTCCCCCACGGCAAGAAGCCGACAACAGAGCCCATAAATCACCCTTTCGTTAGGGCCCGTGGGGCTGGGCTGTCTTACAGAGCTGGGTATGACTGGGGATAGACCCCAGCGCTTCATCACGTCCTAATTTACGGCAGGAGCCGGTGTAATTGTGTTTATGACTTTGTTTTAGTGCTTTAGCTCTTGGAGAAAAACCAACCGTGCTTCTCGCGGCGGCGGTTTTACTGCCCGTCCCCGGGCTGCCGCTCTGCTGGGCTGTCCGTCCTGCGGCGAGCGGGCGCGCACCCACGGCCGAGGGGTGGCTGCCGGGCCCGGAGCGCGTGCGGCCGCGGGGGGCAGGCCTGGGGCCTCTGCGGGAGGTTCTGGGCGTGTGCACATGGATGGGCTGCGCAACACCGGGTCTGGGTCTGAGGGGAGGAGGGCTCGGGCACCGGATGGGCCGCCTGGGGTTGCTCCGCAGCCCGGTGACCTTGGCCAAGTCCCTCGGCCTCCTGAATCCATTTGCCCCTGTGACCCACAGGGACGACGGTGGACCCTCCCTCTGGGGACGGTTGGAGGGTTGAAAGAATTAACGCAGGGACCCTGGAAGCAGTGCTTGGCACTCGCCGACCTCCCAGGCAGTGTCCCGCGGATGGGTCGTCAGTGATTCCCATGAGCGCGTTCACGGGTGCACGAGTGCCATGTGGACCGAGGCTGGCAGGCCCATGTGTGGGTATGTGTGGGCACGCGGGTACCCCAGGCTTTCTGGGGCACGGGAGACCATGCTGGAGAATGCACGAGCCGCCCCGGGTGTGATTTTACATAGGTCACTGTCCCCTAAGTCGTTCCCTGAGCTGCCGAGGGTGCGGGTGTGTCTGCCAGGACCTCTAGGCCCCTGGGCCTCTGCATGTGCCAAGGAGGTGAGCCCCCCTCCACAGCGGCGATGCTGTCGGGACGGAGCAACTCAGAGGCTGAGCGGGAGCAACCCCTCTCCCCCGCCCCAGCAAGGGGGCTCTGTCGGATACCAATGTCTTCTAACAGGGAATCATGGTCACTAACCTGTGTCCTTCTGCCTGTGTCCCAGGGTGCTCTGCTCGGGCAGAGTTCAGGCTAGGGCTGAGCCTCAGCCCAGGGGGGCAGGAGACAGGGCAGCCCCTTGTGTCTTGGCCCCAGGACCGGTGTCATGGTGAGTTCGATGACTTGGCCCTTTGCTAAGGTGAGCATTTCAGAGGCCGCAGACCAAGACCCCTGTCCCAGCGTCTGTCCCCTGCATCTCCTGCTGTCCGGGCCGCGGAATGGATGGAGGAGGCCACACTGTGGCAGGTGGTCAGAGCCACTGCCAAGGTCAGCTGTGTCTCAGCTGGGTCCTCCGCACTGTGTGACCAAATGGCTGAGGACCTGGTCAGTGCCCCCCCACCCCCCCAAGACCCTTCTGGAGGCCTGCCAGTGCCTGGCTGGCCCTTGCTGACCGCCCCTCAGGAGTGCAGGTGGCTTCCCTCTGAGAGAGCACCGCGACAGGGAGAGGTCCTTCTATTGGCCCCGCAGACAGCTGCTTGCCTGGGGGCTGCCTCACGGACGCCGGGGTCCACCAGGGAGCTCAGCAGTGCCTGTTCCAGGCTGACCGTGGACAGCGCTCTCAGGATCATCACACCCGTGTTCACCAGGCCAGCACAACCCGGCCCACCCTCTGCACCCAGCCCTAGGACCTCCCTCTGCACAGACATCCCCAAGTCTCAGCCCGGCTCTGTGCCCTCCCCGGGGCCCCAGAATCTCGCCTCCACTGGCATGTGGGTCTTACAGCATCTCAGCAGAGCAGGTCACAAAGAGAACCGCACCCAACCCTGTCCCCGTCTCAGAGCTGGTGCCGGCCCTCCCACAGTGCGGTGTTCCGCTGGGGTCCCACGGCGCTCCAGAGTGTGTGCCCTGAATCCTACCCCTCTCCTTCTCTGACACCCCAGCCTGGGCTGCCTGCATCCCTCGCCGGCACTGTTGGGGCCCCCCTCACCCACAGGCTCAGCTCTCTCCCGTTCGGCCTAGATGGCTGCCAGGCCAAGCCTCTCCCTGCCGACCTGAGCCTCTCCCTGCCGACCTGAGCCTCTCCCTGCCTCCGCAGAATTCCTGGCAGGTGCACCAGAGTGCGACGTAACCTGCAGCCCCCTCAGTCAGTCCTCCTGGAACCTCTTCACTCGGACCCCGAGCACGCACATCTCTCTTGATCCTGCCCCAGGGCCTATGAACCGGCTCTTCCCTCTGCCACCACATCCTATAACCTCAGGTCGCATGTTGAAAGTGGCCTTCCCTGACTATTTCAGCCAGGAGCCTCCTTATTTTATCGCTCACAGTTCTCTTCGTAGCCCTCGCCACTCCCTGAAATGTCCTTGTTTGTTGATTTACTTGCTTGTGGCCCCTTCTGCTAACCGAAGGCTCCTGAGGCCAGGCCTTCAACCATGCGGTATCCCCGGAGGGTCTCCCAGAGCCTGGGATGGAGTCAACGCTCCATGAATACTTGCTGGATGAGGAGGTGAGGCCCCCTGAGGTTCTCCCGGGGCCCCAGAGCCAGGCAGGAGGGACAGAGGTCCTCCAAGTCCAGTGCTTGCTTCCCCCCTAGAGCAGGGCCAGGAGCACAGCCGACACTTCCCATTGTCATTGATTTAGAAGGGCTCTTTGTATATTAAGGAAGTCTGTCCTTCGACGTGAACGTCACAAATGGTTTTTCCTAGTGTGCTATTTGTCTCGTGAAGTGGTTTATGGCAATCACAATTATTATTTTTTGTCTTGCTGCACAAAAATCTTTATGCTTTTTTTCATGTAGCGGGAGTTCTCTCTCTTTTCCTTTACGGTTTCTAGATTTCTGCGCAACGTCTCAGTGGCCTTCCCCATTCCAACACTGAAACATTTTCTTCCTAGCGCTTTTTGGACCTGTACCCATAAATCTTCGGTGGCTGCGGGACTGACTTCGAACTAGACCATCGATGCGCCACACTTTACCTACCTTTTCCCCACCGACCAGAACACCCTTTTTACACGCTAACTCCTCGTGTCTCTACCTACCCTGCGGTCCCCACGAAAACACAAGTCATAGCAGCCTTACGACATGCTCTGCTCTCAGGCTTCGGTGCACGCTTTCTGGAGGTGAGACACCTCGGTGGCTCCACCCCGGGGGGCCGGCAGGAGAGGCTGCGAGGGGAGTGTGCACGGGCTCACCTGGCCAGCGCCCGCGCCCCCCGCCCTTGGCCCCCGCAGTCTGAGGGATCTCGTTCCCCCGCTCAGAACTGGGAGAAGACTGTCCTCCGAACTTTGAACAGACATCCTACCATGGTGGCTACAGGGCGCTGCATGGTCTGAGCCCATCACCTGCCCTGTCACCTCGGGGCCCCCCGTCTGTCCCCACTCCTGCCCCGTGAAGAGCATCCTCCTGGGTTCTCACGTGGCTAGTGCCCTTAGCTTGTCCACTTTTCTGCCATCTCTTCCAGGAAGCCTCCCCAGGTTTGTACTGGAAGTACTGACCTGTCCCCCGGACCACACCTCCACCTACCTCTCCCCTCCAGACCTCACACTTGCTTCATGTTGCCCCCCCCTGCCCCCAAGCCCAAGGATGAAAGCCCCCCAGAGTCTGTGTGTGCTGTGTTCATCGACACACTCCACACTCCTGGACCCTCAGCCCCCTGCCCTCCCGCCGGGCCTCTGTCAGGGCCAGCACATCCACAGCCCTGCCGAGCCCCACCGAGGCCGCTGTGCGTGGACTTGCGGTGACGCTTGAGGGAGGAGAAGGTCCACGGGACACGGGGGGTCAGTGGCAGACTCAGGGGGCCCCAGAAGGAGGCCGGGACCCACAGCCACCAGGCGGGTGGGCTGGGGGAGACCCTCAGTGAGGCTCGGACCCCAGAAGGGAAGGGCCAGCCCTGAGCTGGGCCTCCCGGGGGGTCCTGCCAATGGGGGCCAAGCAGGGGTGGCTGCCCGCCCTGCCCATGTCCGGTGGCCCTAGGCCGGGCCGCCGCCGCCGCCCTGCTCGGGGGGGGGGGGCAAGCAGAATGTAGGGCAGGCTGGAGACGGAGGCTGGAAGCGAGAGGCCGTGTTTGTGTTGGCGGCAGTGAGGCCCCACCGGCATCTGATGCCCCCCTGCCTCCCCTCCTGCACGGCCCCTCTGACGGGCCTCGAAGTCCCAGAAGCCAGGGGGACGCCGGGCAGAACACTTTGTACGTGGAGCCAGCGAGCGCCTGGCCATCTCTGCCAAACCCCGGGCTGGGTGAGAGGGGGACGCCAGGCCCAGTGATGGCCGGCAGGTGGGTTCTTTCTGCCACTGGTCTTTCGGGCCAGGACTGGCCACCCCCACACCCCCACCCTGCGGCCCCAAGCCCACCAGCCTCCTGGCCACCCAGCAGTGCCCCCTGGATGCTCGGCTCACCCTCCTTGCAGCTCTCCCTGGCCCACCGACCTCCCCTCTGTCCTCACAGCCCATCCTATAGGCTCTGAACGCAGCCCCTGTAGATCTTCCCACTGCTCTCAGGATGAAGAGACAGCCCTGCCTTGGTCACAGGGTCCCTTGTCTGGGCCTGTGTCCCCTCAGTCACTGCCCCTTCACGCCCCAGGCTGGCTTCTTCCAGTTCCTTCGATGTGCCATAACCCTCCCTGCCTCAGGACCTTTGCACCAGCCAGCCCCACTTCCTGGAAGAATCCACTTCTCCACTGAGCCCGCAGATGCTTCTCTTTCTTCCGGCCCCAAGGGGAGGGTCTCCTTCCTGCTCCCTCCTGGTCTGCCTGCTGGCTCCTCCCTTTCTTCTCCTTCCAGACCTGCAGTTGGCCAGGGTCCCGCTCGCATTGCTTGCTTCCTAAACATCGGCCCTCCCGAAAGCAGGGACACTGCCAGGCCATCCGCGGCCCCTCACTAGCTGGGTGACTGGGCCTAACAGGAGGGGGCAGTGGGTCTGTCCTGCAGCGTAGGACAGCTGTGGGGTCCCATCTGAGAATGGGGATCCGTGAGAAGGTGGCTGGGTCTCCTGGGGGCAGGGTCCGGCTCCCCTGGACAGCCCCTCAGGCCTGTGAAAAGCTCCGCGGGAGAAGGCCCCATGGTGTCCCCCATGCTGCCTCTCACCACTTCCCTGTCCCCCAACATTGGCTGCACCCCCAGGCTGGTGCACGGCTCTCTCAGGCCATGGGCACTGCCCCCGCTCAGGCTGGGGCCACGTCCTCTCTCTAGACACTCGCACCAGCCTCCCCAACTGCTTCCCGATGGCACACGCCTCACGGCCTCGTCCCTGGATGGCTGCGGCCCGTCTACCCACCCCAGCCTCCAGGAGAGCGCCCGCTGTGCCCCCTCCCTGGCCACGGCTCTGCCCGGCCGCGGTCCTTGTCTTCAGGCGAGGCCGTCCACCAGGTTTTGTATGACAGGAATACTCTTCAAGAACATGGTCCCTCAAAAGTGAAAACAGCTCCAAGAAGCATCCCCTTCGAGCGGGCCCGCCTCCCCGGGTCCGCTCCTCTCCCAGGCACGGGCGCAGGGAACGGCGGCTTATCCTTGCAGCTAAGGCAAAGCCCTGGCTTGTGCGTGTGGGGCAGACCGGTCCGTGGCAGGTTTTAGCATAAACTGTAACGTGAGATACGGTGGCTCTCTACTTGCTTGTTTTCACTCCACACAGGTTTGAGGTCGCCTTGTTGCAACATGTCCACGGAGCTGGCTCCTCGGGGCGGCCGCTCAGGGGGCCTTCTCGCAGGGTTCTGGGGGTGTCACGTGGCCAGTGTCCCTATCTGGGCGGGGAGGCCGCGAGGTCGGCTGACGACACCCCCGTGCCTGCCCCAGGGGACGCCGGGGAGGGGACTCTGCTCCGGGAACGGGTCTTCTGGAGGCTGTGGCCAAGGCTGTGCTCAGCAGTGGCCCTTCCACGTAGCCCCTGCACCTGGCCTTCTGCTCCCGCCGCCCCCTCCTTGCCCCCGGGGCTCACAGTCAACCCTGGAGCAACGACCCTCCCCTCTCGACCCTCCTTTATTCCTCCCCTGGGATGGGGCCTCCCTGCAGGTGGGGGGCTTCCTAGGACCCCGACTCCAACGCATCCTCGACCCCCCGAGACCAACCCCTGACTGAGCACCTCTGTCCTTCAACCATGTCTGTCACCTTCCCCGCCCCACAGCCTCCAGGGGGGATCGCTTCTGCCTGGCTACTCGGGGACGCCACACGCTGTGCTGTCCAGCTCCCCGGCCACATCCAGCCCAGGGGTCTCCCCGGACCCTGCCCGCCAGCCCCCCGCCGGCCCACTGCCCTCCCACCGTCCGCCGCCTTCCCCAGCGCCCCGCACCCTTCTCCGCTCTGCCCCTTGAGGGCCTGCAGGAGAGGAGTCCTCGGCCCTGGCCTGGCCTGGCCTCAGAGCCATCCAGCTGCTGTCCAGAGCACCCACCCCATTTAGCCCTCTCTCCAAATCACCAGCAAGCCCTCCCCTCCACAGCAGACACCCCATCCCCAACAGCAAAACAACCAAAGCCCTTTCTTGACTTTGCCATCTGTGCCTGTGGCCGCCCGTCTCTCCTGGACCCAGGCCACTCACAGACCCCCTGCCTGCTGGGCTGCCCCTGAGGGTGTCAAGGCGCGTGGAACTCAGAGAGTCCTCTCTGGACCCAACGGCTCTCGCCGTCTGTTCCTCTCAGAGCTCCCTGCTTAGCTAAGGGTTCAGAGCAGCGATCCTGGGGCTGCCCTGGCTCCCTTTTCTCACACCTGTCATCTGACCCAGCCCCAGAGGCACCCCCACAGCCGTGGCCCCAGGCCAAGCCACCAGCAACTCCTGTATGCCACAGCGGCCTCCCAACTATGGTCCCACAGCCACTCTTAAGTCCTAGGAGAAGGACGTTGAAACGGGGGCTCCCTATGCCCTTAGTGCCAAGGCCAGGGTCACTGTCGTGGCCTTGAGGCCCATCACAATCTGGCCAAACCCTCCTTGCTGCCCCTGCTGATTTTGCTCCATCCCTGTGGGCCTTCGGTGTAGGCTTAGTCCTGCCACAGGCCCCTTGCACCTGCTGCCTGTAAGGCAGGCCCTCGGCTCCACAAGCTTCAGGATGGCTCTGCCTTCCTTTAGATATTTACCCAGATGCCCTCTCAGGGCGCACTCTGGCATGCCCGCGACCTATCTGCTGCCCTGTCCTTGGCGCTCATCACTGTTTTGCTGACTTGTCTCCTTTTCTGTCTCTGTTGATTGCAGATGGTCAGTTCCTTGAGCGGGGAGCTCCTGCATGGCTGTTTTGTGGCTGCCCGCCCAGGGCCTGGCACATAGTAGGTCCTCAGGGAAGGTTTGTAGGATGAGTGAATAATTGCCACTGGATGACAGAATGCGTCAGGACAGCTCCAGGGAGGGGGCGACCAGCAGAGGGGCTAAGGGCCTTGGCCTGCATGCGCGTTCAGGCACGTGTGTCTGTGTGTGTGCGTGAGGGTGCACGGGCAGGCTTCCACCAGAGCAGTGCTGAGAGCCGTGCTCGGGGTGGACGCCGGGAGCTGGCACCTGGAGAATTCAGGGGTGGTGGCAGGGATGGGGGTGCTGGAAGAGCTAAGGTACAGACCGGCTGCCTCAGTCCCCGGGGCCCTGCCTGCCCTCTAGGGGCCAGGGCGTCCATCCTCACTGCTTTTCCCGCCTTGGTCCTGGCCTGGAGACAGCAGCCCCATGACTCAGCAGCCCGGCCCTGGGCTGCAGCTGCGGCTGACCTAGACGGGCAGGCAGCCCCCAGCCCCCGGGCCCCCGGGCCCCCGGGCTCCCGGGCTCGGACCCAGCACAGGGCCGCTCCCCCCACCCCCACTTCCTGCTCATGCTCCTAGGACACGATTCCTTGAATCGGTCTCCCCTGAGGCTGGAACCAGGTTGGAGGCTGGGGCCCAAGGGCTCTGGGCTGGGGTCCCAGACGGGGGCTGGGTGGCCAGGCCTGGAATCTGGAATCCGGCCCCTTTCCTGGCACCTGGAAGAGGCTTGTGGGGAGGGAGATGTGGGACGCGCCCGACGACAGGGCTGGAGCCCCCTCCCAGAACCTGCCTTCCCAGGGAAGTCGCAGGGGTCTCCTCCTCTATACGCTCAAGCCCGGTGTCCTGCCTGGAAGCTGAGGCCCGGCTGGAGGCTTGGGTGTGCCTTCCTCCCCTCGTGGAAATGGCAACACCCTCCCAAGCCTGTTCCCTCCTGACTTGTGAGGCCCAGAGCCCTGAGCCAGAAGCCCCTCAACCCGTCCTTCGTCTGCCCGCCGCTGGCTCGCGGGGGCAGGGGACTCGGCATCTCAGAGGCAGGCCCAGCGTCCGCGCTCTGGGTGTGGGCGCAGCTGGTGTGGCCGCCTGGGGCAGATCCATCTGAGACGCGGCAGCCCCAGCAGAGTGGGGAGAGGGCCTCCCGGAGGCTTGGGCTGGGGCGGGAGAGCACGAGAGGCTCTGCGAGGCCTCCCACACCTCTGACTGGTTCTCCAGCTGTGGAGAGCAACGAGGGACCCTCCAGGGCCCCCTGTCCTGTCTGTCCTGCGCTGCCCTCTCCGTGGCATCTCAGCGCCACGCCCAGCATCCCCACTTCTACCGTGCCCGTGCTCTGCCCACTACCCCCTTCAAGTCCCTCTCCCTTCACGGCTCAGCTTGGGGTGGGTCCCACAGTGCTGGCTCTGGGCGCCTCCCCAGGGCCCATCCTGCAGGGAGGTGTGGGTCTAGGGGGCCCCTTGGTGGTCACCTGGCCACAGCCAGGCACAGCAGGTGCTCCGCATCATGTGTGGGGCTGGACCCGAGCCTCCGTCCGCCCCAGCCCAGGTGCCCAGGTCCCGGGCACCCACCCTGTGGTTTCGCGGGGGTGCTGCTGCGCCCCTGCCCCCCCCCCAAGACCGACTGTCTGGGAAGTGGGTGAGGAGGTGGGGGAGCAGGGTGGGCGGGCAGGAAGTCGCTGGGGCTCCAGGCCAGGCCCCAAGTGCTCCAGCCCCAGCTGGACATATTTGGCAGGTCCTGTTCCTCTCTGCTCCCAGAACCCCTCCTTCCCAGGCAGGCAGACATTCCCGGCCCTCCCTTCCGTCCCCGCTCCCTGGCCCACCTTCCCCACTGCTGCCTGAGCTCCCGCTCTGGGGCCCTGGCTTGTAGGTCACACTGGCTCCCTGTTCGGCCGGCGGGGCACAGCCGACCGCCCCATTGACAGCCCGGACCTGGCCACATGCAGACATGGGACGCGGCCCTTGGTCGCCTCTCCTAGCTCGTGTTGTGGCCTCTGTAAGACAGGGATGTGAAGGGATGCTCCAAGAGGCGATGGAGGGTCAGATCTGCGCACTCCATGACCTGGGCCAGTCTCTGACCCCTGACACTGCAGCCTCCTCCCAGTCACGGGGACAGTGGTTCACATTCACAGTCACTGACCAACGACACGGCACGGGGCCAGGCGGGCAGGGCCCAGGGCAGACCCAGAATGAGGTGGCCGTGCCCAGGGGCCCATCCAGGGACTCGGGTGACCCACTGATCCAGGTGGTCTTCAGAGAGGTGCTGGGGGAGGGCACAAATCCCCAGAGTTCCAGGGTCCCACTTGGGGCTGTGTCCTAAGAGGTGGGGCTGGGGTCTGTGGGCAGGTGGGGGGGCCTGGCTGTCAGCCTCTGTCTCCCCCACCCTCAAGCACCCTGGGTGGAGAACAGGAGGGCTACAGCGAAGGCCACCTAGGCCAAGGGACCGTCTCTGGACACAGGGACCTCCCTTACCCTGCTTCCCTGGGGCTCTAGGGCCCACACTGGCCCCTGAGTGGCGAGCACGGCCGGGCACGGGCTGCAGTTCTGCTGCTCTCGGGCCTCTAATATGCTGGCGTCTCCAGAAGCCCATAGGCCTCCCACCGTTTGGGGGAATGAGGACGGCTCAGGTCCTCTGTCTTTCCATGTGGCCAGCTCCTGGGAGCCTCCTGCAGTGCTGGGGGGTCACAGGCACCCTCGACCCGGCTCTGCCCCTCATCACGAAGGCCCAGCAGCCACTCCGCTGGCCTCCTGACTCTGGGACGGCGGCCCCACCTGGCAGGCATGTTTGTGCTCCCCGGGAGCACCCACCCGCCACTGCACGGGACCTGGCAAAACGGAAAAGCGAGGGATGATGGTCCTCAGCATGGCGTCTCCTCACCCTTACGGACCCTTGACCAGGCCACCTGCAGCTCCTCTGCAGGGGACAGCACCGCCCCTCACTGCCACTCCCCTGCACACTTGTCCGCACCTCAGTCCAGCCTCCACACCAAAGCTGTGATCTTAGGAAGCCCAACTCTGACCCTGGGGCATGTGGCCATGAGGCCAGGGCACCGGTGGGGATGGACGTGGGGTGCTCTTGGGAGGTCCCGAGAGCTGCTGAGTGGTGGGGGCTCCCAGGAAAGCCCACAATGCTCGGAAGGTGAGCGGAAGGGCGGGGAGGCCTCCACCCAGGAAGGAGGCGAGGGGCTGGCTGGGGGCCCATCTGGCCCAGGCTGACCTGAGGGCTGATGAGATTCAGGCCCCATCCTGTGGCTCCCAGCCCGCCCTTCCTGCTCCTGGGGCTGGGAGGAAGAGCTCCTCAGGTCACGGGGCCTGGGTGGGGGGGACCCACACGGACCAGATCCGGTGTGGTCTGCAGGCCTCCAGGAGGACCTGGGTCACCTACCGCCATGGCCTGCAGGTTCCCCACCTGCGCCTAGATCCGGGGCCTTGGAGACCATGCTTGGAACGACCTGGGTTGCAGCTCTGGGAGGCCATCTGCACAGGAGCCCCTGTCCTTCTGTCAACCTGAGTTAAACATGGGGGCCCTCCTCTCTCGCGGCTGCCCCCTTCATACAGCCCCAGCCCTGTGGCTCGGGTCCAGGAAACGGGCAGGGGCAAGTCTGCCCGTGCGGCTAGAAGCGCCTGCCTCCTTACCCCCTCCTCTGCTCTTCCCGAACCGGGCAACATGCCCTCCCCCTCCCCCTTGAAGCCCCCGTTCCTCCACTGACCATCTCCTCCTCCTCCTCCTCCTCACCAGGGCATCGTCAGACCTTCCGTTCTCCTGCACCGTCGCTCCCTCCATTATGGAGTTTTCTCACCACCAGCCAGCAAGCCCACTTGCTCCCGTGGCCGCCATCTCCTCCAACCCCAGAGGCAACTCCTCAACCCTCTCGGCTGTGTCCTGGCTTTACCTTGGTGTTTCTAAATCACTTGTTTATGTTGATTCCTTACTTTTGCAGTTTTAGACATTATCTGGTGACTGCCTAACACGGAAGATGAGAGATTAAGATTTCATTTTCACAACCTCTGCTTTTACCATTCCCCTATCCTCTCAGTATAGTGCAATTCTAGGCTAAATAAATATTTAGGGAGGCCCCTGGGTGGCTTGGTTGGTTAAATGTCTACCTTCGGCTCAGGTCACTATCCCAGGGTTCTGGGATGGAGCCCTGTGTCAGGCTCCCTGCTCAGCGGGGGTCTGCTTCTCCGTCTCCTTCTGTGCTCTAAGTAAATAAATAAAATCTTTTAAAAAATATTTACTGTTTGAGTTTTGTGTAAAAACTATGTAACTTTATATGCCTATATAAATGAGGTTTTCAGCTGAGTCATGTGGTCTTCTATGATTACAACTTTTCGTTTTCTCTGGGGTTAAGAATTGCCTTCATGTTTTGCTTAATTTTTTTTTTTTAAGATTTTATTTTTAAGTAATCTCTACACCCAATGTGGGACTCAAACCTACAACCCCGAGATCAAGAGTTGCGTGCTCTACTGACTGAGCCAGACAGGTGCCTCTGTTGTGCTTCATTTTTAGTGCATCTGTCACTAGCTCATTCTTGAACTTTCTGCCAGAACTGTAAAACTTCTATTCATTCAGTTGAGAACACCAGCAATCTATCAGCTTTATTATTTTTTTCTCCTAAAAGTTTCTTCCTACAGTCCTTGGAGGACTAGTTGTTCTTCAGGCCTGCTGGACAGCTGTAATAGTAGAACTTCTTTCCCCCTCATGTTGGGAATTTTCTTGGCTGTCCGGTCTGTCCCTATCTATCTATGTATCTCTCTATGTATTATCTATCTATCTATCTATCTATCTATCTATCTACCTACCTACCTACCTACCTACCTTTCGGTGTTGAATTCTCCTGCTTCTTGGATCCTATACTTTTCTTTTTTGGTTTTCCCTTCATTTTGCTGGAGTATATCCTCAAGTAACTTTCTGAGAAAAAGCATGTGGTAGGTAAAATTTGTGACTGTCCATATCTGAAAATGTCTTTAACCTGCTTTCATACCTGAGACTTTGATTGGGTGTAGAAGTCTAGATTGGAAATATTTTTTTCCCTCAGAAGTTTGAAGGCATTTCTCAGTTATGTGTGAGCTTTTTGCATTGCTGTTGTAAAGTCTGATACCATTTTGACTTGCTATGCTGTGTATGTGACCTACTTTTTCTCTCTGAAAACTCAGGATGTCCACTTTATTGCTGGTGTGTAAGTAATTCACAATCTTGTGCCCCAATGAGGGCATTTGGAGATTTAAGGAGGGAAGAGGGTAGGAGTCTTACTTTTTAGCAAAGAAATGTTCACTGAATCCCATTTGTTTTTACGATGGTGGCTTGCTCTCCACCCACAGCTGCTCCTGGTGTCCTCATATTCAGAATCTCTCAGGCTCAGCTTCTCCAGGGACTCAGCCTCCTGTCTTTGGCTGGGCTGGGGGATAGGCAGTCCTGGCTGGGGGGTGGTGGTGGGTGTGTGACCTGGGAAGTGTCTGCCGCTCAGACAATCTTCAGTAAATATCCTCCCTGTCTGCAGTCCCCTCTAGCACTTTGGAGGCTACCGGGGGTGCCTGACCCTGAGCGCATCCAGGGCTCTGGGCTGGGAACCTCTCCCTTGTCAGTGTCTCTTGCTTTTGCAGGGTGTGGCGTCTGCACTCCTGGTCTCCACAGGTCCTTCTGCTTCCCCATTTCCAAACCTTTGTTGACAGTTTTTGGTGTCTTTCTTGCCTTCTCTTCTGATCACTTTAGACTTATTGATCTAAATCCTAAAACACTTAAATGCCATTACTGTCATTTTTGTGGGGTTTGGAGGGGGTAGAAGCAAACACAAGCGTTAATACGCCATATTTAGCCAGAAGTTGTACATTAATTTCTCAGCCCTCTTCACCTGGATTGTGGTCCCTGGCACCCACTGTTCTGCTAACCAGTGACCTTCCAGTGGTCACTTCACCGTGTCTTCTGCCCTGACTTCTCAGAGTTTTCCTCTGTGGGGTGCGGGCCCCCTGCTGAAGGCTTCCAGCTTCTGGGACCAACACTTCCCTGGGTTTTCTCCTCCAAGTCCCCTCTGTGCCCCCTTTCTCTGCTGACCATTGCCTGGTAGCTGTGTCTGCTCTCCCTCTGTTGCCAGCCTTACCATGTCTACACACTGGTGGTTCCTGGTTTGGACTTTCTGGGCCAACCACGCCATGGAGCCCCAGGCCCAGGCCTTACCACTTTGATGTCTCAGGGCCATCTTGAATTGACACGTCCTGTTCTCTCTGTCCTCTTCATCCCAGGACATGGCCATGCCATGCAGCCAGCCTCCACTGCCATGCCTTCCTCTTTCCACACCCCCGAAGTCCAGTTCCCACTGAGTTCTATCTAGCCTCTGGACCACCTGTAGAATTTGTTCTGTGCAAAGATGGTAAGTTGTCCCAATAGCTGTTCTCTCTCTCTCTCTCTTTTATTAACAGGACTGTGAATTAAATGGGTTGTATGGCTGCCTGGAGTAAAGATCTGGTTTCTCAGGGGCCCTTGTGGTGACTTGGGTGTTACATTCTGGTCAGTGGAAATAAGAGAAGCTAATGTAGGTGGACTCTGGGTAGGGTCTTGTCCCTCCTTCCTGCTGCTGGAATGCAGATGTGATGGCAACTGTGGGAGCAGCCATCAGGGGCCATGAGGCAGAAGATGTGTGTTGTGGACAATGAAGCAAACAGAGAGCAGGGCTCTGGGTCCTCCCGCAGTGCTGTGCACACCTCAGCCCTGGGACTCCAGGGTGGCAAACTTCTCTCTGGATCAGGCTACCACTGATGTCATTGTCTTGCCAACAGCTGGGACCAATTCCCTTGCCCTGAACCCAGTCTGTCACCACTGCCAACTGCTCCTCTGCACCCCCTCTGGTGTCCCTGCCCCACTCACATGGCAACTCAGACGCATGTAAATCAGAGCACATCCCCTCTGGGCTTAGAGCTTCAACCCCCCTACACCTTCCCATCAGAGTCCCTGATCTGGCCCTGCCCGCACTCTACCCTCACCTTGTCCCACTCACCAGAGTACTGGCCTGGGTGCCTCTGTCCCCTGAACCAGCCAGGCTCTCACCCCAGGACCTCAGGACTGATGTCCCTGGCCCCGTAGTAAAGGTTTGCTGAACAATGTAGGGAATAGTTAAGCAAGTGAGTCAGTGCAGCCTTCGATATCAGAAAGTACAGGAAGCTTCCAGGGCTCTGGCAGTGGTCAGAGCCTGGTCGTCAGCACCACAAGGTGTCAGGAGGGCCGAAGACACCTCAGACAGTCCTTCCCTGCTCCTGGATGCCTGACTGGCTCATGGAACGCTCACTTGTTTCCTGCTACTACCACTGACCCCACGGCTCACTCACTGGGGTTTTCCTCCTCCTAGTCCTTGCTGCTCTGCAACCCTGTGCCCACCCCTGGCGCTTGTGGGCTCCCTGCCCTTCCCTCCCTGCACCGAGCTTCCTGAGAAGGGGGTTTGTGAGGCCTCCCCGGCAGCTGGCGCGGCTCCCGGCACATGGTCGGTGCCCGAGTCCCTGGTCGATGGATCTGGGGAGGAAGCAGATCCCCTCTGCCCCTGTGTTCCGGGGACCCCCCCCCCCCCGGCGGTGGGCCGAGTGGGCGGGGCGAGCCCCCCCCGCCCCCCGCCAGCCATCTGCACACTGTGGGCACCTGGCCTCCGATCGTGGGAGCAGAGGGAGGAAGGGCTCAGAGGCCAGGCCTGGCGCAGCCTCCAGCACGGCCGTCCTCCTGAGTTTCCGTGACTGTCTGTGCGTAACCGCACGGCCGTTTCCATCGGCACTGCCAAGTGGCGGCTGCCGGGCCTGGCCACGGGTTCTGATCCCCAACAAGCCTGCTCTCTGTCAGGCAACCCTGGGAAGCCGGGGAGCACTGGGGGCCTGAAGGGTTAAGCTGCCCGCCACCACCCCGGTCTCAATTTCTCAATGTTTCAAAGGCCGGGCCCTCTTTCCTTCCAAGTCACAGCTGATGTGAAATGTAGCCTTAAAATGCAGCTGACATGAAAAACAATAGCACTCCCTCGGAGAGGTTCTGCTGTGGGCTGGATGGCCCCCCGCCCCCCAATAATTACTCAAGACATTGGCATGAGCCAGGCCTGGTTAGGTAAGAGGCTGCTTGCTCCGGAGACTTATAACTCACAAGCAGTTACACATGATCTCCGCAGACAACAAAATCGTTTCCAGGATGGCGGGGAGGGCGAGGCCTCAGGGAGAGGGTACGGGGGCAGGAGGAGCCGAGACCGGGCCGGGTGGGGGTGGGTCCCTGGGAGGGCCTCCGGGGGGCCCTCCTGGGATGCAGCCTGGGAACTGGGGAGCTGGGGAAGCTTCTGTGGGAAGTCGTTGCGCTGCTCCTTTCTGCTCTGACCCCCCGCCTGCACCCCCGTCTCCAGAGCATGCAGCCACTCTGGTCCAGTCCGTGACTGAGGAAAGCATGGGAAAGACTCATTCATACTGAAGTGTGAATGACTAACTGTGTTGGGAGAATTCCCTCCTTCTCTGCAGAAGATAATTAATTGTCTGTTTACTGTCCGTGGCCCCACTGTACCGTACTCCCTCAAGGGCAGGTCCACATACTTTCCCCCGTGTTCCCAGCGCCTAGTACATAGCAGACATTCAGAAAATATTTGTTGAAGACAACATCTAACCCAAAGAGGGACGCGCCAATGGTGTAACTTCAGGCACACGGGGCGGGGCCTCCTGGCAGCAAGTGCCGAAGGGATGCTGGCAAGTGGACGCTTATGGGCGCTCCCGCTCCCCTCACCCCCTCTCTCTGACACCTGGGCCTCCGGAGCTCTCCCACAGGAAATGCCCGTTTCCCTGGAAGGATGCTGAGCCGGGGCGGGTGGAGGACTTGGACCGTGTGGGCTCGGCAGGCCCTCCCTCCCTCCCCCGTCAGTCCGGCTCTGCGCTCCAACAGCCCGGCAGCAGGCCTGGGCCGGGGACCCAATGTCTGGGGCTGCAGTGGAAGGGAGGCTCCTGTGTGGGCCCAGCCTCGGACGCGCCTTGGGGAAGCAGCTGCCCCCACCCTCTCTAGGTCCGTTTTCCTCTGTGACCAGCTCTGGGCACAGGATATCCCTCTCCGGGTCCATCCAACCTCTGTCTCAGGCCAGGCTGCGGTCAAGCGTGTGACCTCCTGTACTGACCCCTGCAGAAGCCGGCATGTGGACCGCAGAGCGGGCCCTCGGTTCCCCTCATGGGGCCCCTCTGCTGGGCAGAGCTGGCTTCTGTGGACACCCGGCTGTCCTTGCCCAAATGCCCACCACCTCACCCAGGCACTCAGGCCACAGGAATTTCTGGGGCACCTCCTATGCGGGGGCCTGGTGACCAAGGTGGTGTGATTTATGTCCCCGATCAGCACAGTGTCTCGTGAGGTCAGAGTGGAGTCAGACCAAATACAAAATTCCACGGCTCCGTGTGGCCATCCCAATGGGGCGTCCCAGTTCTTGTCTCCTGTCCTCTGTGTGGCACGGGCCACCCCATTGTGACGCCAGCTCCCCTGAGCTCTGGGGGATACCCGAGCCCCAGCTACCACCCATCTCCTGCATCTGCTCGTTCTTCTGTGGCCTGTGGGTGGCCCCATCCTGGCTCACTGTCCTGCCCCTGCAATCTCTTGCTGGTGACCCCATCCACACCCTTCTTCAAAAGTGCCACCCCTACTGCTCTCCAGTGTCTGTGTCCAGCTCAGACCTCTCCTTTGGGCCTCACACCCTGACTGCCCGTGGGCTCCCCCATGCAGACCTCTCAAGGACCCATCACATCATCCCCCACCATTTTCCTGCCTGGGGATCACAGCAGCCCCCCTCCCCCACTGCATGGCCAACCAGAGCCTGGAGGAAGGGCTTTCCTGATGATGCTCCTCCCTCACCCCAACCATGCCCTCAAGGCTGGATTTTGGTCCCCAAACATCTCTTGCATCCACCCTTCTTTCCAACCCCAGTCCCCTCTCCCTTCTCCCTCCTGGCTCAGCCATCCCTCAACTCTCCCCCATCTCCGCTTTCCCCTTGCGATCACATCATGTTCCAGCCAGACAGCAGCCCTTCCGGGAAGAGGTAACTACACGTGGGTGAGTGTGGGTGGCCGCGGTAACACAAGGGATACGCTCACCGTGCGGCTTACGATGAGGAAGAAACACATGGGCCCCAGTTCGTGCCCTGTCCCACTCATGGGACAGCTGCTTCCAGGGCTCCCTTTCGGCGTCTTCCCTCCTCAGCCTCGAGAAACATGCTCCCCATGAGATTCCCCATGTATCAGCTTTGGACACCCCTCCTTGCAGGGGATGAGGCTGCAGCTCTCCTACCACTCTGTGATTCCCCGGCCTCCCATTTCCCCGCAGAGCTTCTCTCTTGTTTTGATTCAGTCCACAGTGATCCATGTCCGGACCTTGGTTCCCTTGGAGCCACAGGGTCCATGGTTTGCCCCCATGTTTTCTAACAATGCCTTTGTCAGCGTGACACTCTGCTGTTTCGGAAGCCTTGCTGCCCCGCGTCGGCTTCTGAGCCCACCCCACTCGTTCTCCTGGGAGGCCTTCCCTGGGGCTGCTGTCCCCTGCTTGTGCCCGGGCTGGGGCCACCCTGCCTTCTCCCTGCCCACGTCCAGGGCCTCCTCTGTTCTGGTTCCTCCCACATTTTGCGGGGGCACATTCTCCATAACTTTTGAAGGAAAGGCGTGGAAAGAAAATTTTATGAACTCCCGAGTGTCTGAAAATGCCTCGCCCTTGATGGATACTTTGGCTGGGTACGGAATTGAATTTACCTTCGGATGTTTGAGGCCGTTTCTATAAATCTCTACTGAAGACCCGCCCGCAGTTTGGTAGGTCACCCGTCCGTTCTTGAAGGTTTCTGAGAGTTCCAGGCGGAAGGGCATGAGGACACGGTGGCCGCTCTATCTGGCGCCAGGTTCTGGGCGGGCCCTTCCTCTCACAGCCCCCCTCAGCCTCTTCCATCTCTCTTCCTGGGATGTCTGGGAGTTGGGTGGTGGGCCTCCTTGGGTCGAGCCCCCATGCTTCCTGGAAGTTCCCTCTTATTTTTCATCTCTGTCTTTATTTCACTTTCTGGAAGATTTATTTCAATTGTTCACTGAGTTTTCTTATTTACCAGCCTGTTTTACATTTCCAGGGGCTCTTTCACATTCTCTATTTGTTTCTTTCTCACAACATCCTGTCCTGCTCAATGATTACATTATCTTCTTGAATTTCAGAGTGATCTCCTAAATGCTGAGCTCCTTTGCCTTATGTCCTTTGGAGTACCCCGCTGTCCTCACTCTGAGAGGACCCTCAGGGCATTTCACCTCTCTCACCCCACTCTCTCCCTTGGCCTGTGCTCAGCCCTCTCCTTCCACTCAGACCCACAAGCCAGGCATGTTCCCTCCTGCCTTGGGGCCTCTGCCTGTGCCGCCCTTGTCTGGATGCTCTCTGCTTCCCTCTGCGCAGTCTACCTAATTTCCACGATTCCTGCTTCAGATCACAGGGTGCTTCCATGGGGGCCTTTGCTAACTTCTAAGACAGGGTCCCCACCCCTGTGACGTGCTCCCCAGCTCTCTTTATAGCACTGAGCGTGGTTCCAACGAAGCGGCTGTCCCCACTCTCCCCCACCTCCTGGGGGTTGTGGGTCCGGCTCCCTCTTGTCTGCTGCTGTACCCCAGGGCTCGGCACCACACTGGTGCTTGTACCAGTGTCCCGTTGCTGCTGTGACTAGTGCCACACACTTAGGGTGTGCACGCTGGCTGTCTTACAGCTCTGGAGGCCAGGAGCTCACAAGGCTAGGGTTAAGGTGTCATCGGAGCTATGCTCCTTCTGGAGGCTCCAGGAACAAGTCTGTTTCCTGCTTTTTCCAGCTTCTAGAAGCGCTGCCTTCCTTGGTTCATGGCCCCATCCTCCACCCTCACAGCCAGCAGCCTGGCATCTTCTCTCCATTGTCACAGCCCCTCCTCTGACTCAGACCCTCCTCTGTCTCTCTTGTCCTCTGACCCCCTCTGTCCCACAGGACCCTTGTGATGACACTGAGCCCATCTGGACAAGCCAGAGTAATTCCCATCTTGAGATCCCTGACTCAGTTACACCTGCAAAGTCTCCTTTGCCATGTGAGGTGCCAGGGAGTAGGACAGGGACACCCCTGGGTCTGGCATGGGACCACAGTGCTCATATACACTTGCAGGGAAAGGGCATGGTTCCAGCAGAGGGTACCTGGGATCTCCGGGAGGAAGTGCCCTTCCAGGGGACACCTCAAGGACCAGCCAGGTAAGTGGGGGAGGTGCCGCAGGCAAAGAGAGGAAGGTGAGCAGGAGAGGGCACCTCTGAGCAGTGTCAAGGACTGGCAGGGGACGTGGTGAGGGAGGGTGGTCAGGCCCCACTTCAAAGCTCCAGAAGCCACCATGAACATGCTTAGAAGGACAACAAAGGCAGGGGACACTCAGCAGCCACGGGGGTGGAGGTCAGCACGATTCCTGCCTTCCCAGGGCTCTTCCGCGGGCCATTCCTCCTTAGTGTGCACTCCGTCACTCTGCCCCAGGCTGATGACCTCCCATCCCCTCTGAGCCAACCTGGCCAGCCCCCATGGGTCCCTGACCCCTGCCTCCAGAGCAATGATGCTGAACACAGCACAGCCCCTCCCCCACCGAAACCTTTCGAGAGCTTCCGTTGGGGCTGGCGTGCAGACCCACAGTGCGGGATCCTCACTGAGCTCCCCCAGACTCGCCCTGCCAGGCCCTCTGTCACCTTCCCATCCTCGCTCCTGCCCTGCATGAGGCCTGTACCCGTGCCGAGAGGCAGAGGCAGTGGCAGCCTCCAGCCCTCACCTTGTAACTGCCTCCTGAGCTACAGGGCCTCACCCCTGAGATAAGGAGTCACCAAACACCCAGGGAGCCCGACCCTCCCTGTGGGACAAGAGCCACGCTGCAAGGGTGACCTCACACCGGAGGAGGGCGAGCCAAATCGGCCTTCGGACTAGATCTGACGTCGTCAGAGAGGCTGAAGGGCTGGGTGTCTGCAAACAGAAGGGGATCGAAGACCCCGTCCGTGGAGGTGGCCGTGGAGCAGGCCGCAAGCAGTGAGCGGGGAATGGTGAGGGCCCCGGAGGCCGAGGTTCCAGAGACAGACAGGGAGAGGGGCCGACCCGGCGAGGAACAGAGCCCGTGGCACGGATCCATGGGAGGACACACGGGCGCCCAGACTGCGGAGCGGGAAAGATCAAACAAAACCAACACGTCATCAAGAGCTCCACTGTTGGCAACCATGGCACCCTCATCAGAAGCTGGCAAACCACAGCGGGAAACACAAACAAAACAAGGATGTGGAGGAACTGAGGGCCTCCGCGAACAGGTTCAAGTCGATCGGCAAACCAGGCCTGGTTTCCCCCCCTCCCGCCGTGTGCATGGAAAGGTCACAGAGACAACCACCTGAGGCCCCCAAGGAAAAGTCCATGCACTTCAAAACATCCATACCTTAAGTAAATGGGAAATTAATAACCAAAAGGGAGTGACAAGACTGCTATACCAGGAGCTTCACGAGATTATGTTCCAAATGGTGCTTTGGATAAAGAGAAAATAAAACAGAATTACGTCCATCTAGGAAGGTCTGCAACGAGAGTTATAGCCTAGAAACCCGTGGGGTGCTGCCAAAAGGGTATTCAGAGGAATAGTGATAGCAGTTTTAGAACACCAGAGAGGTTAAGGTGAATTTCACCTCAAGGAGGAAGAGGAGGAACGCCAAAGTAATCGCAAAGGAAGAACAGGAGAGGGTGACGGAAGCCGTTAGCAGAACAGCAACGAATTTATGGAAACAGAATCAATGAGTAAAACCAAATGCTGGTTGTTCGGAGAGCCAGTAACGTGCATAAGTGCTAAGCAAGAAACAAAGAATTAGGAAGAGAAGGCAAGGTACAACGGCAGGGGCAGGGTGAGTGGAACATACCACGTCCTATAAAACTGAAAACTTGGGGGCATGGATCCCTCTTAAAGGAAAAATGACCCGAAGTGGCTAATGAAGGAGAAAATCCCAACGAACTGAGGAAGGCCCCCAGAAGAGGTGAAATGACAGTCACCTACCCTCCTCCAGACAGGCTCAAGACCAGTTTTTTGGGGTAATTTCTACAATATTTCCAAGAAGTGGGAAACATGGATCCCACACAGTGTCCCAGCGCACAGGAAAGATGGAGCGTCGCCTCATGTAGGAGATAAAACCAGGCGCCAAACCTGGCCAGAGCCGGCCGCAAACACAGATGCACCCCTCCCCCCCTGCTGTAGCGACGTTGTAAGACAGCAGGCGGGATCCGGCGGCCCAGAGGCGTTTCTAGAATGCAAGGCCAGCTCGACCCTGCAAGGTGCGCTCACGGGGTCTGCTTTGGCCCCGCTCCCGGCTGAGGTGTGTTTTCAAGCTGACTTCTATTCCCACTATGGGCCAGTGGGTTCACGGTATGTCTCCCGTCCCCAAGCTCCCAGCCCACCCCGATCACGCCAGCCCTGCCTACCCTCGCTTGTACTCTGGTGTGTTGTCTGTTTCCATCCCCCCAGCCCCGCACTCAGGGCCAGGTGCACGGCGGGCACTCGGGGGCCCCTGTGGAACCGACCTGGTGTTTACTGTAGCCCCACATGGCTATGTGCAACCTTCCCCACCAACCATGGCTCTTACACAGATGGGGTATGTCCCCTGGCACGGGAGGGATGGAGAGACCAGTGCACAGAATGTGCAGAGAGGATGGGAGGCAGCCAGTGCTGATGCTGAGACCCCAGCCTCCCCCCTCCAGCAAGCTGAGATGGATGGGGGTGGAGGGTCCCAGGATCTGGAGGTATGGGGGTTCAGGTGTTCCCGAGTTGAACCAACCCATGGATATAGGCTGGCGTTTGGAAGACCTCTCAGGGGATAGAGAATCCAGGGTTCAGGAACAAGAAGGCCGGGAATGCTCCCTTGGGAGCCCCCACCAAATGCCTTCACCATGTACCTGAGCACCTGCTAGTCCCATGAGACCCACACCCCCAAGCGCCCCTGGACCACGCACCCCACAGCAGCAGCCCTGTGCGGATACCCGGCTGGCACTCAGGAGACTTGGGTGGGGCCAGGCCAGAAAGAAGCACATTCTCAAAGTGACCAAGAGGACAGGGTCTGGGGCCCCTTTGGGAAAGACCCCATGCCCCGCATCCCTACCCCAGGGCTTTTGAACCTGCTCTTTCCCCTGCCTAGTCTCTGCCGGGCTGGCTCCCTCTTGCCATGTTGGCCTCAGCTCCTGAGAGAGCTCAGGCCCCTGGTGGGTCCCTCTGGCAGAGCCCCCACATTCTTACTGTTATCAGAAGGTTGTCTTGCTCACTTGTGCTTCCCTGATTCTTGTCTGTCCCCCCCCAACAGGTCACAGCCCCCTGGGGCCCAGGACCCCTGCAATCTTGCTCACCACTGACGCCTGGAGTGTGCAGGGCGTGCTGGTTGAATGAATGAATACGTGAATGAGTGATTGAGGGACAGGAAAGGACACTCCTGTGTCCTGCTGGGCAGAAACTCCCTGGGGGAGTTCTGGCTGGTCTCTTCACAGGGAGAGAGAGGCCGGACCCCATCCAGGCTGGAATGGGGAGCATAACGAGGCGGGGGTCCTGCGGGGCTGGAGCAGGGGCTGTGTGACTCAGCTGGAGGCTGGGTCCTCACGCTGCCTGCCTTCTGAAGTGCCAAGTGGTCTGCTCCCACCCCCGGCACACAATTCTGCCGGTCCGGGGGCAGCGGGAGGGATGCCTGTGGGGGAGGGTGTGGTGGGGGCCGTGGTGGCAGCTGAGAGCAGGGCCTGGCAGGCTCGGGGGAAGGCCTGGGGCCGGGGGACTCCGGGCAGCTGGTGCTGAGGACCTGTGGCCTGACAGGTGGGCCGGGGTGGGGGCTCGGCAGCTGGGCTGGTAACAACTGGAGTCAGGGTGGGCCCCCCGGGGCCACGTCACGGCGCCTGAGCTGTGTGCGGAACTGCGGGGGGCGGTGGCCACGGGGTACCCGGTGCAGGAGAAGGAACAATGGGGGTCCCTCCGGGCCCCTCTCCACAGTGGCGACGTCCCGTGATGGTCCCCAGCATCAGCCCCAGAGAAAGGCCTCGGTCTGCCTTTCTGAGCACGCCTGGGCAGCCCCGGGGTCCGCGCGGAGGCACGCGAGCACGCATGTCAGGCAGAGACAGGGTTCGGCACACGCGTGCCCCGCTCTGGGGACAGGAGAGGCTGGGCTCCCTCAGTGTGGGACACAAGCTGGAGGGGGTGTGTGACCTTGTGTTCTTTTGACAGTCATGCAACTTCCCTGGCCAGATACTCACTTAGGTGTTACTATGTACGTGCCAGAAAAAGAGAATAAAGTTTTGCGGATAATAGTTGTTTGGGTAGAGCAAACAGTTAAACAAAGTAGGTTCGCCTCCTGCGGGCCTTCTCAGGGCATTTAACATGCAGATAAGCATGTTCTGCACAAAGAGGAGGGAGTGAGGCACAGTGGGGAAGGGAAAGTGTCTCCGGAAGGTTCCTGAGACTCGTGACCACGAACCCACAACCCACGGTCGGAACTCTGAGCAGCACGTCCAGGACTTGAGTCTCCTTAAGTGAGACGCTTTGCCTCTGCCCTGGACCGTGTGTAGAAAGGACTGGCCCTGAGCGTGGCTCCGCACCTGTCCCCCCACCCACAGAGGCTCCCGTGGGCTTTATGGAGCTGGGACAGCCCCCACTTAATGCCTCGTGGTCACGGACCCCCGCCTGGGCCTTGGGAAGTCACCAGGAACTGAAATCGGGGGACCTGCTCTTCCCTGGGGCGGGCGGAGGGTGCGCAGGGAGGGCTGGCGGGCTCAGCTCGGGATCTGAAGGGGCCCCGCTGGCCGGGGTGGCTGCCACGTTGGGGTCAGCATCGCTCTGGGGCCACCGAAGTCTGTACAAGGCTGGGGGCGGGGGTGCCGACACGGCCCTGGTCCTGGGGTATGACGGGGGTTCAAGGTAGCGCTCAGAAACTGGCTGAAGCCACGGAAAGAGCCGTCGTGGGTTCTGTCCAATGTAGTTAAAAACATCTGACTGTGACCACAAAAATGCTGGCATCCGGACCGCTGCAGAAACATTCTCATGTGAAATGCAAACGCGCGGCTGCCCGAGGAGCTCGTGCGTTAACCCTTGGAAGGGAGTGGGCTCGGGTGGAGCCACAGCCGGGGTCCCCCGCCCGCGGGGCAGGCGCAGGGCGCACAGAATGCCGTGGGCTGTGCTGCCCCGAGAGCGCCCCGCCCGGCCTGGGGCCTCCACATGCTCACGGCCTAGGGATGGTGCGGTTTCGGTGGCGGCTTCCAGAGGCACAGGGGCAGTGCCTCCCGGGGTCAGGCCGTGGCTCACAGGCGCACGTGCGCTCACTCAGGGACCCTGAGTGGGCCCCGGTGTGTCAGGGGCTGCACACGGTACGAGACATGTGGTGCAAAGCCCGCGGTAGTTGGGGGGCGTCCTGGAGTTGGGGGAGACGCCCTAACCAAGACAGTCCCGTACTGAGAATGGCAGAGGGTACCTTGGGGGTCCTGGGGCCTCTGAGAACAGGGCACGCCTGAGGCATGAGTGGAAGTTCACGGGAGGCGAAGGCCCCCCAGCGGGCATGCGCAGCATGTCCCGGGAGCCACGGCCCCGCAGCCACCCTTGGGTGAGTGCACCTCCCCCCCCCCCCGACACGCTGGTGTCTCAGCACGGTTCTACCGTGGCGGCTCACCTGTCCCCCTCCAGGACCGCAGGGCGAGCTGTCTCTCCAGCACGGCCCGGAGGTCCGTCCCACACCAGGGCCTGGCGCTCTGGGAGCTGTTCTCAGAGGGGTGATTGCGGGGCCGAAGGGTAAGCCGAACCCCCATTCTGATGGCCGTCGAAAGTCTCCCCACACAGGCGGGATGGCCCCGGGTCCCCTCATCGTCACCAGCACTGAGCACTGCTCTCCTTTTTAATTTTCGCCAGTCTGCTCTCTACAGCCCACCTTCCCAGGCCTGAGTCTGGAGGCTCCTGGCCCGCCGTCTGTCTTTGTGGACGTGGCAGTTTCTCATGCCACGTGCCCACCCGCCGTATACTGTGCACCGAGCCTATGCACCCTCTCACGGCTGTACATGGCACAGGGGCGCCCCCACAACGGGGTGATCTAGTCTCACTCCCTGATACAGGACGTGCTGGGAGGGGACGCACCGAAGGGCTCGGGCTTCCAGTTGCGGCCGGGTTCCTCAGGGGCTCACGGCTCTCTCCAGGCCAGGCCACCAGCTGTCCACATTCGTCTTGCGCAGGCGACCCTCACCCAGGGCTGTGTGCACACTCTGGCCCCCCAGTGCCAGGGGCCGCCTGCCAGGGAATGTGTCCAGCTGGCCCAGGCCCCCAGGCCCGCCACTCCCCGCCCCCAACAGGTGCGGGGTGACTCAGCACAGGCAGCTGTTGGATACGGCCTGGAGACCCCTGAGCAGCCTGCCTTGGCTGAGGGTGGGGCCTCAGTTCCGGGGGAGTCTGGCGGGAGGGGGTGGCGTAGCTCAGCCCTGGCCCTCTGCGCTCCTTCTCTTCCCTCAGCTCGCCAGAGTGGGGCCTCCAGCACGTCCTGCTCCTTTTTGGCTGGCACAGGGGTTGGGGGGGGGGTCTTCAGGGAGGGGCTTGGGCCTCCCTTTTGTTCATGCTGGCCTGGGCCTGGGGGTGCTGACGGCCAGTGCCGTGTGACGATGCTGGCAGGCCAGGCTGTCCTGGGTGCCCTGTCTTCCTTGGGGTTGGCCACTGCACCAGGATACTCTGTCCCCACTCCCAAAGGCTCTGGAAGGGGCACCAGGTACCTGGACATACAGAGAAGGAGGAGCTCTAGGACCTCCTTTGACTCTGTGGCCAGCAGAGGGGCCCCAGCGTGTCTCTTCAGAACCTGAAAGACGCCCACAGAGCCCCTCAGTGAGCTCAGGGTCCCATGGCCCCCACATAGGTGTGTGAGGCAGAGCTGCAGACTGGACCCACACTTTCTCACCAGCCCCCTGGCCAGCCCTGGACGCAGGGGGTCAGACAGGCTGGGAAGCAGATGGGGAGCACCTTCTCATGAACGGCGAAGAGTCCCGAAGGGAAACGGCTCAGTGCTTAGGCCTTGGCAGTAGGACAGAGTTGTTTGCTCTGAGGCAAATGGAACAGGGAGGGAAGCCAGCCTCAAGGGCTTGGGGCCCACGCATTCCTTCTAGAGGAATCCTTGCTTGAGGTCTACTCCACTGAGTTTGCTTGTTGGCTCCCTTTCTATCTCCCTCCCATCTGTCCATCTGCCATTCCAACCGTTTATCCATCTATCCATCCATCCACCCACTCACCTACCATCCATCCCTCCACCATTCCATTCCATCCATCTGTCCATCCATCCATCCATCCATCCATCCATCCACCCACTCACCTACCATCCATCCCTCCACCATTCCATTCCATCCATCTGTCCATCCATCTGTCCATCCATCCATCCATCCATCCACCCACTCACCTACCATCCATCCCTCCACCATTCCATTCCATCCATCTGTCCATCCATCCATCCATCCATCCATCCACCCATTCACCTACCATCCATCCCTCCACCATTCCATTCCATCCATCTGTCCATCTACCCATCCATCCATCCACCCACTCATCTACCATCCATCCCTCCACCATTCCATTCCATCCATCTGTCCATCCATCTGTCCATCCATTCATCCATCCACCCATTCACCTACCATCCATCCCTCACCATTCCATTCCATCCATCTGTCCATCTACCCATCCATCCATCCACCCACTTACCTACCATCCATCCCTCCACCATTCCATTCCATCCATCTGTCCATCCATCTGTCCATCCATCCATCCATCCACCCACTCACCTACCATCCATCCCTCCACCATTCCATTCCATCCATCTGTCCATCTACCCATCCAACCATCCACCCACTCATCTACCATCCATCCCTCCACCATTCCATTCCATCCATCTGTCCATCCATCTGTCCATCCATCCATCCATCCATCCACCCACTTACCTACCATCCATCCCTCCACCATTCCATTCCATCCATCCACCTATCCATCCATTATCTTCCCTGCCTCCTTTCCTTTTCTTTGCTTCCCTTTCTTTCCCTTCTCCCCATCCATGCAGCCCTCCCTCCACCTCCCCACCCACCCACTGCCTACCCACATTTACTCACACCACCCCGCCCCTGCCCCAGGCCTGTGTGCCTGCTTTCATTCTTTCTATAAGCAGTTAGCAGCTGCCTCCTGTGTATCTTGTAGCAATGACAAGAAGATCAAAAGGCCTTGATGACGCAGCCACTGGCCTCTGGAGTGACAGTCTGCCACCAACTAAAAATAGACCAGGATCGAGATGCTGGCCTTCTCTCTATTCCTTCTCTCTCTTTAGTCCCTGCCCCTCTCAACAGGGGACACACTCCATGTGGCCGAATGGCCCCAGATCAAAGGAGATCACGGGGACAGGCACTGGGGGTGTTGTCAGGGCTTGGTGACCAGGTGTGGGGTTGATGAAGGGGGTGACTCTCAGGGTCTTGGCTGACGTTGTGCACGGGGCCATTTGCTGACAAGGCAAGCGCCCACGGCAGGCAGGCTTGGGGGTGGAAGAGGAAGCACGTGGTCTTGGCCCCAGCGAGTGTGGGGGGCCGGGTTCCCCAGGAGCCCCAGCGAGTGTGGAGCACAGGGACATACAGATGTGGGCTGGGCCAGCGTTGGGGTCCTGGGATCCTGTGGCCTTGAAAGGGCCCCTGGGCATTTATGGGGGTTTCAGAGCCCCCACGGAACTATCCCGGGCCCTTGGGAGCTGGGACAGATGCCGTCTGACTCCCGCCTGCCCCGTTGACATGCGCCAAGAGGGAGACGGGGGTGGGGCTCGGCTTGGCCTTTGCTCCTGGTTAACTCATTGGGAGAGCAAGGCCGCCACACAGAGTTTGACAGGCTCTTACTACGTGCCCGGCTCTGTTCCAGGCACAGGGCTCTGGGAGGGACAGTCCCACACCAGCCCTGACACGGCAGCGCTTCCATTCCTGATGGGGAGCCAGACCCCCCAGCCAGGGCTCTGGGGGCAGAGACCTGAAGGCAGCGAGGGGATCAGCATGTCAGGCGGGGGAGGAGAACGAGCAAGTGACGGCCCCAGGTACAGCCACGTGGCTGGCTGGCCATGGCCCAGCTCCAGTGCGCCCTTTGCGTGGGCCCAGAGGCCTTGAGGACGGATCCCCAGGAGGCTGGCGGGCCAAACGGGAGCTTTAGGCAGGTAAGGCTGGGAAGGACGCGTGAGGCTGCAGGGCCCACGGGCCGTGGAAAGGCGCCTGGATTGCATTCCAGGAAGAAGGGGCTTTGAGCAGGGAACGCGTGGTCTGGTTTATGTTTGAAACGTCCCTCTGGCCACTGCGTGGAGACAGGAATGTAGGGGGGAGAGGAAAGGCCGGCGCCCCTTGGGATGGGCCAGCCCTCATCTTTGGGAAGGAAGGCTGCATACGTACATGCTGTTCCCGTCAGCCGGAAATGCCCTTCCGCCCCGGCCGAGGCTGCAGAGGGAGGCTGTGTTTCCAATCCATCCCCCATTCCTTACGACCCATGCCCCCCAGGCTCACTGCTTCCCTCTCTCCACACCTCTGTTTTCTCAGCTTCGAATGATCTTAGTAAACCTACCCACAGGGCTGTGGCAAACCCAACTGACCTCGGGGCCCACCTCTTCCAGGCAGCCCTCCCTGGCTCAGGTGCTTTCCTCCTTCTGGGAGTCTCTGCCCTTTGGACATTATTGGGACACTGCACACCCTGCAGCCCTCACCTCTGTGGACAGCTAGCCCAACAGACAAGGAGAACCCTGTGTGGGGGCACTAGGCCTTGGCTGCTGCCATGTCCCCCAGCAGTGCCAAGAGCCAGATGCCCGATGACCGCTCCATATGACATAGACAGTGGAGAGTCCATCACTGTGGCCCAGGACATGGCCCCCCAGAGCCCCGGCCTCTGCAGTCGGGGACTCAGGACCCCTGTGAGTGTGTGCAGGGGGCTTAGTCCTGACAGTCCAGACCCCACGAGCAAGCACGGCCCGTTTTTGCTGATAGGGTGGTTGTGTATGTCCCAGTATGGCATCCAGCCAGGCAGGCAGCAAGGAGCTGGGGCCTGGTCCTGCTGTCAGGGTGGGGCTGGGAACAGAGCCCTCCTCCCTGTCCCAGATCACCAGGAGGGATGAAGAGAAGGAGGGAGAGAGGGAGAGGGAGGAGGAAGGGAGGGGGGAGGGAGGAGGAAGGAGGAAGGAAGAGAGGAAGGGAGGAAGGGAGGAAGGGAGGGAGGAGGAAGGGAGGGAGGAGGAAGGAAGAAGGGAGGGAGGAGGGAGGGAGGAAGGGAGGGAGGAAGAGAGGGAGAGAGGGAGGGAGGGAGGGAGGAAGCGAGGGAGGAGGAAGTGAGGGACTAGAAGGAAGGGAGGGAGGAGGAAGGAAGGGAGGGAAGGAGAGAGGAAGGGAGGAAGGGAGGGAGGGAGGAAGGGAGGGAGGGAGGAAGGGAGGGAGGAGGAAGTGAGGGACAAGAAGGAAGGGAGGGAGGAGGAAGGAAAGGAGGGAGGGAGAGAGGAAGGGAGGGAGAGAGGAAGGGAGGGAGGGAGGAAGGGAGGGAGGGAGGAGGAAGGGAGCCCGTGCACGCGGACTCAGCGTGTGCACGCAGGCCTGGGTGGATGGCTCCTACGCCAGCCTCCTGCCCAGTCCTCTCTGCTCTAACCCTGGCAGGAGGGGTCCTACACCAGAGGCAGGGGTGAGGCCCAGAGGGGTTTGGAGACCCTCCAGAGCAGGTTGTTGGAAGGACTACAGGATGCACAACTAAAAATGGGGATTTTTAGATACACCGTGAATTATTTTTAGTGGAAAACGTCGTATGAAATATTTGGGACATACAAAAAACGGTCCTTCATCTTAGGCATCCTGTGTTTTTTTTCTCTCTTTGGCTAAAACTGGTGACCTTCTGGAGGCCTTGTGGCTCGGGAGTGGCTTCCGCACTCGGGGCCCCCTGCTCCCCCTGGGCTGTGAGGCCTGCTTCTGGGGTGCGGCCCCGTGTCCCTGCTGCTGGGACTGGCCTGGCCTTCCGGCTCCCCCGTCAGAGCAGCCCTGGGGAGGTGGCTCCGTGGGCCAGCCCCGCCATACTCAGGTACTGCAGAGCCCACTGGGTCAGAAAATTCCAGCCCCTCAGCCTCCCCCGTGGGCAGGCCGGTCCCAGGGAGGGGTCCTCACGCCCTGCCCTGGTGGCCTTCCCGCCAACCGGCAATCCGGGAAATCCTGCACAGCCCAGCTCGGAATGCAGCCCAGCCGAATGGACCTGCCACCCCATGTGACCCGCGGGCTGTGGAGAGCCCTTTGCCACCTTCTGTACTGCTGGGTCCTGGATCCAGGCACACCTGAAGCCGCCTCCCTCTGGGGCTCGGCCGCTGTGGGGGTCCGCACATTCCTAGCTTTGTGCCAGCAATTCTGGGGGGAGTTTCTATTTCTTGAAATGGAAAGTAGGATTTCAGGACTAGATTTTGGGGTGAGGGCTCAGTGCAGGGGTGCGGCTGCCCTATTCGGCTTCCCCAAGGAGGGGACAATGCAGTGGGGCCCCGCGGGGCAGGCTGAGGGGCGGCAGGGTGGGCATGGCCAGGGAAGGAGTGCGGCGGGCACGCGGTGCAGGGCGTGGGGTTTGCCTGGGGTGGGGCCCCTGCTGCTGCCGGGCGCTGAGCCGGGAGGGCTCTGAGGGGCCGTCCACACAGGCAGCCGCCGCCAGGATTGCGCACACGCCTGCGAGGCCCCTCCCCCACCACTCTGTTTGTTTCCCAGGACCACCACCAGGCAGAGGCTTGGAACCGTCCACACCCATTCTGCGGGTAAGGAAACTGAGGCTTGGAACCCTCCTCCACCTGCCTGAGATCGCACCGCGAGTCAGGGGCAGGGCTGGTGCTTGAAAGCCCTCCTGCTGGAGGCTGATCACCCACCCAAGTTGGGGCTGGGAGCTTCGGAGCGGGGTGCCGGGGACTGAGAGGTGGGAGTGCTGTGCGCTGGTGGAATGACTCTGAGCCCCTGGGGGACAGTGGGGGCCTTTGCCATCGTTGTGAGAATGTGTCCGGGCTGCCCACTGGCCCATGGGGACGAGCCCCCAACCCATCGCACGTCCTCTCGGCCCAGCTGAGCCCCGGCATCCCTGCCGGCACCTGCATGAGAGCCGATGGTTGTTACACGGCCGAACTGACTGCTGCCTGGGGTCGGGCTCCCAGCGTGGGCTCACTCAGCCCCTGAGCGCTGCTGCCCCTCTCCTCCCCCGGTTACGTTACCAATAGGATTACAGTCTCAGTAATGCGACTTCTCCCGCTGCAGACGAGTGGCCCCTTCTGGTCCTCAGAGCAGCCCTGCAGGCCCAGGTAGCAGAAGGGGAAACTGAGGCTCAGGGCGGTCGAACCCCTCTGTGGTCCCACAGATGATGCCGCCTACGCTCACGTGTGATGGGTCAGGCACACTGGAGGGCTTCGCCAGGGATTTTGCATTTACTCCTCACTTTCCTGGGGGTGTCTGGGCAGGTTTCCCCAGAACCGGATCCTGACAGAGGGCAAGAGGCCAGCTGCCCAGACCGCAGACACCAGGGCAGCTGGAGGTCACCCTGATGGGGATCCCCGGGGATGGCGGGGGATGCGCCTCAGGCCGACTCCCCTCAAGAACGCCACCCCTCGCGATGTCCGCTGTGTCCACCAGCACCGCTCTCTGCTGGCCTGTGGTCTGCCAACCTCCCTACCCTGCCCTTGGCCAGGATAGCCCCAACACCACGACTTCAGCACAGGGGCAGGATGACTGCCCAGTGGGCACTCAGCCACCCCTCAGCTCTGCAGGTGGGGCCACCTGGGCACTTCTGCCCTTCCTGGTCCCTGTTCCCTACCTGGCGGCCCCAGTGGCCACGAGCCTCAGAATGCTGCTGGGAGCCATAGGCTCGACCTCACGCTCCCCCTTCCAGGCCTTATGAAAAGGGTAGCCGGAGCGGACCTGACTGCACACACATTCAGGAGGACATTCTGGCTACATGCACGGAGCAGTGACAGTGCCAAGGAGCTGAGCCTGGGGACATGGAGAGGGACCCAGCTGATTCCCAGCCTTGACAGGGTGTCAGGTGCAGGGGCTCCACCCAGCTGGAGCGTGGGAAGTCTGGGCTGGCTCTGGACGGGGAGCCAGGGCAGCAGGATGACAGCGCTGAGGACCCCGTGCAGGGCTGTGTGGGAGGGCGGCAGGGTGGCAGGGTGTGACGGCCCCTGGCCAGGCCATGGCACAACCATAGTGTGGGGTGGAGCTGTGCTGGAGACCATGCCCGTCCTGCTGAGCCGGGGGGCTGTGACAGCGCCAGGGCCAGCCCCGCTGAATGCCGTGCCAAGAAGTTGCTTGCGGCACTAAGAGGGTAGAGTGGACAGAGGACGGGGTGTGAGGCTCTCCTCCCGTCCCTCTGCACACCGGTGCGTCTTCCCAGTGGACTCCCAGCCGCCAGCCCTGTGCTCCCAGGCAAGCTCTTGGAAGCAGAGCCCAAGCACTGCGACATATGGTGTCCCTCAGTGCGGCGCCTGGCACCCCACCCATCATAGTTAACACGACCTAAATGCCGGCAAGCCCATCCATGCTCAGATCCCGAGCAAGCACTTGAAAATGCTCGGAACATGAAAGAGAGGCCAGGCTGACCAAACAGAAACAGGGGATCAGGAAGTGAGGTGATCTCAAGATAGGAAAATGTATCTGGAATCCTCAGAAAGATTCCAGGAACCGTTACACCCACCAGGCAAGGGCAGGATCAGACCACAAATGTGAGAGAGCAGCAAGACAGGACACTGGAGACAGGGCTCTTACAGAGCGTCAGAGACGAGGGTAAAGTTGAGGACATAATCCTACACATAGAAAAGAGAGGAAAGAGACATCGAAGTTTCATTTAAAATGTCTTCCATCTGGTTAAAAGGAATTCGAAAGAGATAACAGAGATGATGTCATGAAGGACACAGTCAGAAATGATAAAGAGAACGTTCTGGAACTCAAGAATAAAATGGTCGGCCGGATATCAGCACCCTCAACGAACAAAGTCGGCTACAAAGGAACCTCGCTGGGAAATGCAGACCCCCAAGGCTAGAATGTAGATACAGAAAAATTCCAGGGAACAGAAAAATGGAAGAGCACGGTGGAAGGCTTGGGGCTAAGGCAGGCATGAGATGTCTCCACAGCACGTCTGGAGGCCAGAAGACCTCGGGACAGGTCTGCAGGGTTCTGGAGACCTTGCAGTTCTATACCTGGTTAAACTATCAACAGGGCGCAGCAATTGGATGAAGACGTTTTCGGAAGTTCTGAGGACTCCGAATGCTTTCCTTCCATGCCATGCTCCTCTTCCTGGGAAGGCACTGAGGTTTTTCCAGAAAACGGAGGAGACAACCAGTAAAGAAGATGCAAGATCCAGGGACAAGAAGTCCAACCTAGGATAATCATAAAGGCAAGTTCTAGAATGATGCCAGGCAGGCGGCCTCAGGGGAAGAAATCCAGACTGGAGTAGGAAAGAAGGAGGGTTCCAGAGGGAACGTGGCCAGGACACAGGCGGGTTTGAGAGACAGGGCGCCAGCCTGGATCTGGGCACATGAAGGGGACAAGGGAGGGAGGCAGTACAAGGGAAGAGGGCAGCAGGAATCGGCAAGAACTGGGGGACCCTCCAGAATTGACCACTTGAGGAAGAACTTCATCTAACCGAGAGAGTGATCAAAATAGAAATGAAGAACTGAGCCCCAACTCCACCTTACTGCAGAATCAAGGTGAACCCACAGCGGGAGGCAGGCACGTGCCAGAGGCCTGACCAATGTGAGGACCGCAGCACTGACATGACTAACTCGTCCTGGGAGGCAGGAAGCGGGCTGGGCAGGACTACGGCATCGCTCGATACCACATGAAGTGGAAGGAAGACCACGAAAACCCACGATGACTCCAACTTCCCACATTTTATGATGTTTCTCCCCCCCGAACCTGAAAGTGATGTTTGGAAGTAAACTCTCCTTTGGTGAAGAAACGTTTATCTAATTCAGCATTTTTAGGTTTCACTTTTTTTTCTTTGTTAAGAAAAATGAATAAATCAAAAGTAGCACTACCATATTTACAATAATTTCTGATGGTATGTCTGTCTATTCACCCATATACTCACCCACCCACTCATCCATCCATCCATCATCCATCCATCTATCCATCCACCTATATCCATCCATCCATCCATCCATCCACCCACCTATATCCATCCATCCATCCATCTATCCATCCACCTATATCCATCCATCCATCCATCCATCCACCTATATCCATCCATCCATCCATCCATCCATCCACCCACCTATATCCATCCATCCATCCATCCATCCATCCATCCACCTATATCCATCCATCCATCCATCCATCCACCTATATCCATCCATCCATCCATCCATCCATCCATCCACCTATATCCATCCATCCATCCATCCATCCATCCATCCACCTATATCCATCCATCCATTCATCCATCCATCCATCCACCTATATCCATCCATCCATCCATCCATCCATCCACCTATATCCATCCATCCATCCATCCATCCATCCATCCATCCATCCACCTATATCCATCCATCCATCCATCCACCCACCTATATCCATCCATCCATCCATCCATCCACCTATATCCATCCATCCATCCATCATCCATCCATCTATCCATCCACCTATATCCATCCATCCATCCATCCATCCATCCATCCATCCATCCATCCACCTATATCCATCCATCCATCCATCCATCATCCATCCATCTATCCATCCACCTATATCCATCCATCCATCCATCCATCCATCCATCCATCCATATCCATCCATCCATCCATCCATCCATATCCATCCATCCATCCATCCATCCATCCATCATCCATCCATCTATCCATCCACCTATATCCATCCATCCATCCATCCATCCATCCACCTATATCCATCCATCCATCCACCCACCTATATCCATCCATCCATCCACCTATATCCATCCATCCAACCATCCATCCATCCATCCATCCATCCACCTATATCCATCCATCCATCCATCCATCCACCTATATCCATCCATCCATCCATCCATCCACCTATATCCATCCATCCATCCATCCATCCATCCATCCATCCACCTATATCCATCCATCCATCCATCCATCCACCCACCTATATCCATCCATCCATCCATCCATCCATCCATCCATCCATCCATCCACCTATATCCATCCATCCATCCATCCACCTATATCCATCCATCCATCCATCCATCCACCTATATCCATCCATCCATCCACCTATATCCATCCATCCATCCACCTATATCCATCCATCTATATCCATCCATCCACCCACCTATATCCATCCATCCATCCATCCATCCATCCATCCATCCATCCATCCATCCACCTATATCCATCCATCCATCCATCCATCCATCCATCCATCCATCCATCCATCATCCATCCATCTATCCATCCACCTATATCCATCCATCCATCCATCCATCCACCTATATCCATCCATCCATCCACCCACCTATATCCATCCATCCATCCACCTATATCCATCCATCCATCCATCCATCCATCCATCCATCCATCCATCCACCTATATCCATCCATCCATCCATCCATCCATCCATCCATCCATCCACCTATATCCATCCATCCATCCATCCATCCACCTATATCCATCCATCCATCCATCCATCCATCCATCCATCCATCCATCTATATCCATCCATCCATCCATCCATCCATCCATCCATCCACCTATATCCATCCATCCATCCATCCACCCACCTATATCCATCCATCCATCCATCCACCCATATCCATCCATCCATCCATCCACCTATATCCATCCATCCATCCATCCATCCATCCATCCATCCATCCATCCATCCACCTATATCCATCCATCCATCCATCCATCCATCCATCCATCCATCCATCCACCTATATCCATCCATCCATCCATCCATCCATCCATCTTACAACCACATACCCATTTATCTGTTCACTGATCCAGCCGTCTACCCACCCATCGTTTTTTCTGTGCAACATACAGTGCAAGGTCTAGAATGCTGCTCCCCTCATGTTAAGGATGATATTTCTGGAATAACAAGGGATATCCTTAGGAACAGAAGAGAAGCCCTGGAGGTTTTCACTTTTGTTTTCTGACCTTTCTGTACTGTTTGAATTCTCTAGAAATTCAAGTAGAACTAAAACATCTATCCAAACACTTTCATTGAATAAAATTAATGATAGTCATCTATGGAGAAATTAGGGTCTTCTTTTTTGTTTTCTCCTCTGGACAGCTCTGCACTGAAGCCTATTAATAGCAACCCTGAGAGCTATTTTCAGACGCCCCTCCCTCGGAGGTCTCCCCGGGTCCCCGGTCACAGTGCCCTGTGTTGCTCCTGCACGGTCATTATCCGGGTCTGTAATCACATGGTGTGTTTCTGGTCGGGGGCAGCCCCACAATTCCAGGAGTGCCCCCAGCACACGTTCCCTGCCTGAGATGGGGAAGGAGCTGGGGTGGGGGCTGGGGGGGCAGACACTGGGTCAGCCTGGGTGCGTTCACTTCGAGCTGCAGCCCACCAGGCTCTCGGGGCCCCAAGCAGATGGCATCGAACCTCTGTCTGGCGCTCGGCAGTGGGCGGGGAAGACAAACCCACAACAGTGCCCACAGCGGTGCCCACAAGAGGGGGCGGGAACCAAGAGCTTCCACCTCGCCACGTGCCGGGCGCCAGGCCAGGTGCTCCACAGACGGGGCTCCAGGTAATCCTGGCCAGGGGCCCGGAGTTAGTGTCCCTATCTCCTCCTTACAGATGCTGAAACCGAGGCTCAGAGGGGCCACGTGGGGCGCCCGGGGTCGCGTAGCTAGCAAGTGGGAGGGCAAGGGTCCGCACTCAGCTTTCTCTGCTGGGAACACCACTCATGTCACTGACAAGAGAGATCGCGGGACTTTGGGGAAATGGGGAGGCCAGGGAAGGAGGGTTTCTGGATGGTGATGGGGAGGTGAGGGGGCTGGGCCAGAGGTGAGAGTGGGAGAGGAGAGAGGTGGGTGGCGGCCAGGCAGTCAGGGTTGAGGCAGGTTCCTGAGATTGGGGCAGAAGAGCAAAGAGGGGGTGATGGCAGGGGCGGGAGCCAGGCCCGGGGTGCCACGTCAGCTGTCTGTCCCTGTGCATGGGCCCACATCGCCCTGTATATACGGGGTCTGCCCGGGATGGGCGGGGTACCTGTCTCAGTCCCCTCGTCCTGGCCAAGATAGCTCAGGGACCAGGCAGCCCCTTCTGCACAGAGCGGGACGCCCTGGCCCTGGCCAGGCCCTGGGCAGGCGAGGTTGGGCTGCCCTCAGTGCTCCAGACGGCAGGGCCACCGCTTCCAGGCCTGCTGAAGGCAGGGGGGTGCACACAGACAGAGGCGGGCGAGGCCGTGGGGTGGGCTATCCCCGGGAGGCCCAAGATGCGAGGTGCGGAGAGGTCACCCCGCACCCTGGTCTGCCCCCACCCCCACCCCCGGCCCCAGCTGGGCGGCCCCTGAGGACTAACCTCCAATGCAGGAAAGGGGGCAGAGAGAGGTCACTGAGGCCAGCATGTGGGGGAAGTCGGGGAAGAGAGTGGGAGAGAGCGGAGTGGGGCAGACGGCTGGGAGGCCGGGGAGGCCGGGGAAGCCAGGGAGGCTGGGAGGCCAGGAGGCCGGGGAGGCCGGAGAAGCCGGGCACTCCTGGCAGGTCTGGGACAAACTCGGCCAGGGGACCGTGCTGGGCCGCCCTGGGCCTGCCTGGAGGCCGTGTGTCCCGGGCAGGACCCCATGCCCAGTGCCGAGCAGGAAGGCCCCGCCAGGCAGTGGCCGGCCCAAGGAGAGCTGAGAGCCCGCGGGGAGTGTTCCAAGGAGAGATTTATTAGTGAAACAAAAGCATATTTTTTCAGGCAGGACTGTTTGTGCAGTTACCTCATGACATCGCCTTGGCCCGGGGCCCAGAGCGGGCGGCGGGGAGGCCTTGCGGGCGGGCGGCACAAACCCGCTCCCCGCGCCGGTCCCCGCGGCCGTCCTTATCTGGTCCCGGACATCAAAGCGGGGGCTTTTCATAAGTGAATTAAAATAGCACACCAACAGCACAGGGCCGGGCAGACCCCAGGGCCAATTAGCTCCGAGGCGGGCGGGAGGCCTTTCGGAGGGAGGCCACTCTCCTCAGGAGCCGCTGCGGCTCGGCAGACTCGATGAACTATTTGCCCAAAGCTCATTATAATAATGAACCTGCATTTCTTTCCCCGAGAGAATAATTAGCAGACTTCCAAATGGCTTAAAGCGGCAATTTAAAAACTGCCCCCCTTCACTGTCCCATTTACTTCATTTCGCGACAAGGAAATGTTGGCCCCTCTGGGAAGAGCGGAGAGTCTCCCGTGCCCGCCCGAGTGGCCACTCGGCTGGGTCCCTCTGCCCCCAGGCCCCTCGCCCGTCTCTAAATGGGGTCCGGTGAGGAGGCCTAGGAGCGGCTCTGGGGCCGGGGCCGGGCCCTGCTTCAGGGAGGGAAGGTGTCAGCCTCGGGGGGGGGGGGCACAGGGTGGGTCCCACCTGCAGGAGGACCCCAACCAGGGGAGCAACCTCGAAGGGGCCCTGAGCCTTGATGTCCTGGCAGTGCCTGATGGTGCCCACCCCGCGGAGGGAATGGGTTGGGGCACGCGGTCGGCAGGCGGGCAGGGAGTGGGTCGGGGGGGACCCCCAGGGAGGCACCCTCCCCACCCTACGTGGCTGCCAGCAAACAGACAGCTCCCACCCCTCAGTGGACACAGCAGAAAGGTCCCCATGCCTGGCCCCTGAGCCAGTGTGGGCGAGAGAGCTGAGTGGGTCCCGGGTCCCCCAGCCCAGCTCGGGGTCACCGCCCTTCCCAGACGAGGCGGACCCGTGGGCAGCAAGGCCAGATGGGTTGGTTTTCTGTGGGGGAGCCACTCAGAGTCGCCTCCCCTCCACATTTACGCTTACTCCTTCCCACTTGCTGAAACAAAAACAACTCAAGACAGAACATTTTGGGAAATACAGGAAAACCTCTTCAAACTGCATCTTGGTGCCCGCCCTCTGGAGACAGCCGGAAGGGGCAGCCACGCTCCTGCGAGCTGGTGTTTGACGCACACAGGTGCACTGCCCGCGGGCACGGTGCGGCACCTGGCCGTCTCCAAGTCACCTCGCACACCAGGCCCTTTCCTGGGTCCCTAGAAGCCTCACAATCATCCCTAATGCACAAACACCGGCCGCGTGGTCTGTTTCCCATTTTTTTACTGTTCAAATAAGACTGTGATCGACTAGTCGGCACGAAACTCTTTGGGGCTAAGAAGATCGGTTCTTTAGGGGTGGACCCCTGGACGGGGGGGTGACAGGCTCACAGGGAGAGCAGCAGTCTTGAGACACGGCATCCACACACTTTCTGGGAGGGGCGCCGGCATCCAGGCCCGTCTCCTCCGGGAGTTACAAGCGCAGAACTTACGTTCACTTCCGCCAATCCTGCATCCCTCCGTTTAGGTTTGCAAGCTTTTCTGTGACGGCCCAGGTGGTAAATATCTTAGGTGCCGAGGGCCTCGTGGTCCCTGGTACAGCTCCTCCACTCTGCCGTCGCCTGAGGGCGGCCAGACACGGATCCCACATGAGCGGGCGTGGCTGTGTTCTAATAAAACTTTAGTTACAGAAGCGGGTCGGGGGCCGGATCAGACCTCCGGGCTGTGGTTGACCAGCCCTGTCTCTGAAGACAGAAGGAGTGAGGCATCTTCTCAGTCTTTGTGACCCTTCTTTTGTGAACCCTCTTTCCAGTTCCTGGCCTCCCCTTTCATGCTTTTCTACTAAAAACCAATTTTCCGACGTCGCCTACGGTTTTTGGTGTGTAGGGTTGGGCGGGGAGGGGGCCCCGTGGGGTGGCAGCCTCGCTCCCTGCTTCTGGCTCTCAGCCCTGTCGCGGAGCTGGGTAGAGGCCACCTCCGTGTGCGGCCCGTGGGCTGGCTCCCCACACACGCTTCCTCCTTGTGCCTGTTCAGTGGTTTCAATTTTGCGTCTACGGCCTCCTCACGTGCGTTGTCTCTTGTGCTCGCGGCGACGCACTAGCTTCATTTCCCCCCAAACAGTGGGCGTCACCAACGTCCCACCTGGTTTGTGATGCTGCCCTGTGTCTCCTGTGCAAAGCCAGGCGGGCTGGGGACAAATCCCACTTGTGCGGCTCAGAGCTACGCGGCTGTGCGCCCGGGCCTCCTGGAGCTTGACGGAAGGACAGTCGTGCCTGCCACACAGGAGGCAATGCAGACTCCCGGCTCCGCAGCTCCGGGGCTCTGGGTGCCTGGCGCTGGCGGAGTGGCGTCAGGCTCTGACTGCGAGGCTGGTCCCTCCCGTCTAAGAACCGCAAATATCACAAAGACAGCGGCTTGTCCCTCGGCGCTGGGAAGAGCAGCCCCGTTCCCTGGTTGTTTCCCCCCAGAAATCGTATTGTCCTTCTCAACTCCCTGTTCTTCCATGGAACCTCCAGCTCTGTCAGCTCAGAAAAGCCCCCCGACGCTTCGCTCAGGGTCGCACGAACCCAAGACTGGGACCTGAGGCGTGCAGGGCTCCCTGCAGCCCACCCTTCTGCCAGGAGCACACCTGCTCTGCTGTGGCCGCGAGTGCCCACCCCCCTGCCAGCGCCACCGTGCCACCACGCTTCCAGCTCCCGGCCCTCGGTGCATTGGTCAACCCGTGGGCCGCTGATGAGCTGCGTGACCAGTGGTGCCGGAGCGCTCCGAGCCTCAGTTTCCCTCTTACAAGGTGACATCACGGAGGCCTGTGTCTGAGAGGAGTCGCATCTGTGGGTTGGGTGGAGAGCCAGCGCTCGGCATGCTGGGAACAGGGTACCCTGCGCTTCCCCCCGTTATCTTCTGATCGGCTATTGGCTATTGTGGAGAACAAAGTGACCCCCGAAACACCTCGAATTTAAGATGCAGAAGCAGCTTGTGTTTTTTTTTGCACCCAGGGGCGCACACACTGCCACAGCGGACATGACACCAGCCCCCTCTGCCCTGCCCCTTGGCCCTCAGCTCCCTGTGGCCCTGCCCTGCACTGGCCCAGTGCTTGGCATGAATGGGCCCTGCCAGGTGGCTACAGCAGGTGACCCAAGGTGGCTCCCCCCACCCCGGGCTGGGCAGAACGCCACTGACCTTGGGGCTGTGAGACTGACGGCTGGAGCTAGAGGCAGGCACGGGGGGGGCCTCCCGAGTACCCCATGTATACATGAGACCGTAGGCAGCAACATGGGAGTGGGTGGGGCTGAGCAGGGGGCAGGAGCGTAGAAGAGAGGCTGGGGGAGGAGCAGTGGAGGTGGCTGAGAGGACAGGAGAAAGAAGGGCCCCAGGAGTTCCCTGGGCAAGTCTGGGCAAGTGGCAGTCCCGGGCATTTGGGGGGCAGGCCGCGGGCAGGCCCCAGCCCCTGAGCTGTGTGGTGGGCAGGCTGGGGCAGGCTGGAAGGAGAGAGACCGGCAGCAGAGCTGCAGAGGGCACAGGCCCAGGCTTGCGTGCCCCAGTCCCGGCAGGCTGCTGTGAGCCCCCTCCCCAACCCCAGCACACAGACCCTCCCCGACAGGCCCACTTCCTCCTCAGCCCTGCCCAGGATCAGCACTGCCTGCAGGGGTGAGGTCGGCGGGGGTGGGGGTGGGTACACCAGCTCCAGCTCCCAACCACAGCACAGGGCACCTTCAGAATTCCTGGGGACTGAGGGGCCTTCTCCAGGGAGTGGGGGATGCTGCGACCCCCTCTGGCTCGAGAACATTTCTTCATATGCAGCACAGCCCTCCCCAGACAACCCCCCAAACACACAGTTGGGCTCCCCTCTCGCAGCCCTGCCTGTAGGCTTGCAGGCCAGGCTCCCACCCCGGCCCATCCCCGCCTTGGCTGAGGCTGACCCTTGGCCAGGAGTGTTTTTGCCTAGCCAAGCCCTCGCTCCGCGCAGGCTAGCGCGGCCCCTCAGAGGCCCTGCTGGACTCGCGAACACCGTTGAGTTCTCTGCGATCGACTCGGCCCCAGAATCCTCCTGCAAGGACACGTTGGACCCTGGGTGTGTCCAGTGTGGGGCCCTGGCTGGGGTCTGGGGCTGCTGGAGTCCCTGCCGGTTCTGTCCCTCCTCAGGCTCTAGGTTTGAGGGTGCTACAGGGCGGGTGCCCCAAAGCCCAGCTCACATCGGGATTGTGCTGCCCGCCTGTCTTCTGCTCATGGGGAGTGGCCGGGACAGGGCGCGTCCCGGTGGGTCTCATGGACACACTGAGGCTGGGTAGGGGCCTGGGGGTGGCTCCATGGAGCAGACGGGCCCAGAGCACTGCCTAGCCCACCCTCCGGCCACGGACGTGGGAGCCGGGCCAAAACGGGCAAGGCTGAGGCTCTGCCAGGCAGGCTGGGGACTCGCTGGGCCCTGTTGTCGGGGCTGACGTGGAGCGCCTGCATGGATGGTGGCTCGCTGGCCTACAGGGGAACCAGCACTCGCTTCACAGTTTCCAGCCTCTGGGCTTGAGCTGACAGCCCTCTCTCTGCTCCCCTCCTTCTGCGATCCCCACTTTCTGGACCTGAGCCTCCACTGTGGCTGTAGAGACACCGGTGTCCCTCTGTCCCCTGGAAAGTGCCCACACTCTGGAGGGAACCAGCTTCCGCCAGGCCTGTCCTCACTTCTTGGGGACTCCGGCAGCCCTGGGCCAGTGCTGTTAGGCGGGGTGGTTGCCAAAGCCACAGCCACCAGCCCCGAAGGGCAGACCTCAGTGAGAGGGCATTGAGCCGAGGCCCAAGCCCCAGGGGGCGGCTGGGGGTAAAATATGACCCTGCTCGGGCATGGCCAGTGTCTCTGGTAGGTTTAATGAACAGACCTTAGGTGGGCCCGTAAAGGGGTCACCTGCGCCCAAGGGGGGCCACATTCCAGGGCTGGCCCCTCGAGATGGCGGTTAATATTGACAAGGTCTGGGAGGCCGTGCTGGTGCCCCCCATCCCGCTGACCAGGCTTGGGGAGGGGGTCAGGGCCTGCGTCCACTGTCTGGCTGTCCTCCTCCTTAGTAGACTAGGCAGTCTAGAAGATGCCACACAGCCTTCCCCAAGGCCAGGGAGCGGTTCAGTGGAGCTCTTGGGTCACTGGTCACAGGGCCACCCCCATCCCTGGCTGAACCCGCCTTGTAGCAACAATGGCTGGGGTCATCATGCTGCCCCGAGGGAGCCTGTCCTAACGCTGAACGTGTACCATCCTACTGAATCCCCTGCTTCTTCTGCGCTCATCGTCCCCATTGTCTTGGTGGGAAAACGGAAGCTCAGAGCAGAGGTGTGAGCTGCCCACGTCCCAAGGCTGGTTAGTGGCAGATAGAGGAGCTGTCTGGGGGTCTGGAGGTGGCAGGAGGGAGGAGCTGAGAGCCGAGACTGAACCCCACCCCAGGCCCCAGTGCTGGGCTGGGCTGCGGGGGGTCTGGCCCCCACTGGGAGGGGCCGGAGGTCAGGCCACCTTCCCAGCGGCTGTCCCGGTCACTGGACGGTCCGCACACAGACTCTTGGGCTCTGACACATGCCCGTATTTGGTCACGGTCAGCAGTGTTCTTCCCATGGGCCCCCGAGGGGCCACCTCAGAGCAGCGGTGGCCAGGGGGCCATCCTGGATTTCTAGCGAGAACAGGCAGGCTCAGGGAGGCCAGCCGGGTCCGGGGTCCTGCAGCTGGTGAGTAGGGGGGCGGGATCTCATGCCTGACCCCAAAGCTTCCCACTTCCCCCACCACTGAGGCAGAACGAAGGCCCAGACGCTGCTGCTGGCTCCGCCTGTGACCTGCGACAGGCCCGGGGGCTGCGGCCTCCTGAGGTCATTGTGCCGCTGGGAAGGAGGCAGCGATGGGGGACTGCACGGACTCAGGGGCTCTGCTGCCCTGACCTGGCCTATGGGCGTGGCCCCCGGAGTCCCCAGCTCCTCCCTCTCTAACCTCCTGCTTGTGGCCCATGCACCTCCCTTGTGGGAGGAGCTTGGGGTGATGCTGGGCTCCGTGCTTGGGTGCCCCGGCGGTGGAGGGGTGGTATGGACTGACCTGCATCCCCCCAAATCCACATGCTGAAGCCCTCGCCCCCAGTGACTGTATTTGGAGATTTGGAGGCTAAATGAGGGCAGAGGTGGGGCCTTGGTTCGCTAGCGTCCTTGTGCCCAGAGGAGACCATAGGTGGACAGTCAGAAGGTGGCCGTCTGTAAGCCAAGACACGTCCTCCCCAGACACCTGTCCTGTCGCAGACTTGACCGTGGACTAGCAGTCTCCAGAGGTGTGGGGAATGAGTGTCCGTAGTTTAGGACGCCTGGTCTGTGGTGTTTGTTACAGCGGCACGCGCTGACTGATACAACGGGCCAGCCGGCAAGAGGGGGAGCCTGCAGTTTGGGGGGAAGGCGGGTATGGGGGCCCTGGGGGAGTGCCGAGCACGCCGCCTGACGTGTTTCTGCCGCGAGACTTTTGGGGGTGTCCTGTTGGAGTGGAAGAGCGCGTGCCTCCAGAGTCCTGTGCGGTGCCACCCCATCTCAGCCCCTGGCAAGGCCATCGAGCCGCCGCCCGGTCCCCTCCCCGCCCTTCACCACAGGCCATCGCTTCTACCTCTCACCAGCTCTGGCGCCATGCCTACCTCCCCATTGCCAGCGCCCACCCTAAGCGACTTGCTGATCCCCTGCCTTCCCTCTCCCTTCTGGAACATTCTCCAGACTGGGCAGCCAGACTGGGGTCTGCGATCCTGTCCGCTACCCCTTGGGTCTGGCCCCATGGTCATGGCCTCATGAGCACCGGCCGCACCAAACCCTCCCCTCCTGTTCTGGGCCCACCCGTTCTCTGCTGCCTGCCACAGCTGAATTATCCCATAACCCGGAAAACCGTGCGCACCCATCACCCCTGGTGAGCGCTACGTGCCAGCTCTGGGTGTGCGACCTGGTGCGTCCCCGACCCCAAATAGCCCTGTGGCTGTTCCCGTCCCCCACCTCAGGGCTGAGGAAACCGAGGCGCACACAGACCGTACAGTGTTGTCACATGAATGCCAAGCAGGGTGTTGGGCCCCAGCAGCTGCCGCCACAGGCTGGGGCCCAGTGGGCACGTCCACTCCGGCCCCTCCTCCTCTCTCGCCGGGCCGTATATCACATAGAGGGAGCCCGGTGCGGAGGGGCTGCTGCAGGGGAGGACCCAGGTGTAGGCCAAGGCAGGGGAGGAGGAGAGGGGCTGCATGGGGTGTGGGGGTCCGGGGGGTGGGAACCCTGGAGCTTGGAGTGGCAGCCGTGGAAGTCACGCCCTCCCGTGGCCACACTCCTCCACGCAGCCTGCCAGGTGCTCATCACCACCTGTGCTGGGGACCTCACTCCTGCTGTGGACATCTCTGACTACCGAGAAACTCTCATAACTATTCCCGATGTTGACCGAGAAATCCCACTCCTGGAAGAGGAAACACACCACGAGGGGAGAGGGTGTTGGAGCAGGTTTGCCGTAACAGGATGGACCACGGTGACAGACTGCGAACGGCTCCAGCCGGCCCCAGAGGACAGGGCGCACGCGTCCCGCTGAACTTGCCTGCCAGCCGTCTGGGGGATGACACACGCACGGCACAGGCAAGGCTCTGGCCCACCACGGCCCACCACCCACACCTCCGCTGCCCTTGTCTGTGAGCTCCTCCCCTGCACCCCTGCAGCCACCCGGGCTCCGCGGGCTCCACATGAGGCCCTGCCCCGGGGCCTTTGGTCGTGCTGCCCTCGGCCTGGAGCCCTCCTCCCTGTTACCTGAGGGTGCGGCCTCCTCTCTCCGCCCGGGTCCCCGTTTCTGCTCTGTGGTCAGAGAAGGGCTGCCGCTGATGACTGCATCCCTTTCTCCTGTCCCTCCTCTGCCCCTTCACGCGGGTTCCCTCTTCCCTCCCTCCTCTCCTCCTCCCTGCCCTGTTCTTGGCCCCTCTGACCCCTTCTCTGTGGCAACCCCAATAATCACCCAAACCAGTCCCAAAGGAGGCAAACACAAGCCCACAAACTGGCCCGGCCCCTGGTCCGCTGTGGGGCGAGAGTTCAGAGAACGCGCGACCAATTTATAAACAATTTTCTCTGTGACGATTAAGTTACATTTCCCGCAATAGCTGCTTAATTTTCTTGTCAAAAATACACAGTTTTCGCATTTGTCTCGCTGCAAGGGTAATTAATTTCCAGACCATAAGTAAGAACTTAATTTGATACCTGCAAGGATTATAAACTATTTCAAGCTGTTGTTTACATGAAATCAAGAGAGATTCGTTCTGTTTGCAATTATGTTAATGAGGAAATAGAGTGGTTTTTTTTTTTTTTTTTTTTAGGGAACTCGGCATCATTTTGCTGTTACCGATGAATTAGTCCAAACGGGTCGCCTCCTGCCACAAACCCGCCACAGCTATTTTTAAGGTGACCCTGGCTGGTGAGGGGGCCTGAGGCACAGCCACGTGCCCAAGGAAGACATTTGTGGGAACGCCTGGCATCAGGGCCTGGTGAGCGCCGGGGACCGGCTTGTCCCCAGCTTGTCGGGCCTGCAGGTGGGACTGAGAAACCTTGTCCGTGGCGCCTTCTGACGGCAGTGGTGGCGGGAGAAAGGATGGAGGGTGGGCAGCCCGCGCGCTCCCCCCGGCCCCTGGGCGTCCGTGCCCCGGGCCGCCCTCTTGCTCTCACTGGGCACGTGCACACAGGATCCCGAGCTGGGGCTCAGCACAGGTGAAGGTTGGGTGTGGAAAGCTCCCCTGTGCCCAAGAACAGGCTGGAGCCCAGGAAGTGTGGAGGAACGGGAGCTGGCCCCACGGAGGAGGCGAGGAGGGCCTTCGAGACACACCTCAGCGTGGTCAGAGGAGTGCAGGGGAGGCCAGTGCGGCCCCAGCATGAGCGCCAAGGGCGGGCAGCGGCGGGGGGCCAGGCAGGGAGGAGGCTAGGCCGTGCGGGCAGCAGACGCGGGGCCGGCTCGGCCCTGGGTGCTCTGGGGGGCGTTAGGGGACACGGAAGACAGGAGCTGGCGTCAGCTGGTCCCCGGTGCTGGCTCAGCCTCCTGCCTGCTGGCGCGGGACGCCCGAGAAGAGGGATCATCCACGGTCACGGAGCGCCACGAGGGACGTGTCGGGCCTCCCTGAGCCTGCCCGGCACAGCCTGCCTCGGGGCCGCGGACAGAGTCCTCCTAATCCGGGGAAGCTGGGGACAGCCCAGGGGAGGCCAGATCAATGTCCCGCCGTGGCCCCTGCCGCAGGCCGTGCGCGGTGGTCTCTCCCGCACGGGTCCAGCTCTGCTCACTGGCCCTGGGGGCGAGGTCCGGGACAGCCACCCGCTTGCTCCACACAGGAACCATTCATGACCAGAGGAAGTCCGCTTGGGTCGGCCCCTGTCCTGACGTCCTGCTCCCGCCATACCTATCAGGGGCTGTGGGCAGGGACGGCGTGGCCATGGTCTCATATGGGGACAGGGACAGGCCCTCAGCAGGGAGAACGGCCCACGGTCTCTGGCTTCCTGGGGAACCTGCAAGGCCTTCCCGCCGCCCTGGGCGTTGGTGTGCCCATTATGGGGGTCCCAGCTCAGAGGCAGGGGGCCGTTTGGTCCTGAGTCTGGGCTGGGGCGACACAGGCCGGAGGGTCATTTCCTCCACAGCGGGGAAGGGTTGTGACGGCAAACCCTACTAGTTAGAAAGCCGGAAACAAAGGGTGTTTCTCAGGCTATGCCCGCTGAGGAGGGACGGGGCTGGGAAGGCTCGGGGGAGGAAGGCGGCGGGGGGGGGGGGTGTCTCCCCACCTCGCCTGCTGAGTGCAGAGTGACCCATGTCGTGTAAAGCACAGTTTGGGTAGGGAGCCCACGGATGGGGCCTTACAGGGGGCTGGGCGGCGTTCTCCTCACTCAGGGCCTGCAGTGGGGACAACCCCACAGCTCCTCGTCTGGAAGATGGGGGCAGCGGCCACGTGGGGCCCTGCTGGGTGGTGCCTGCGCGTGGAGGCTCCTCACCGGCAGGGGAAGGAGAGGCTCCCCCCAGATTTACGGAGCTGAAAAATCAGGTGGTTTTTCTTGCAGACGGGCAGGGAAGATGTGGCCAGCTCTGAGGCTGAGGGGCCGGGGGATCACCGTGGCAACAGAAAGCCTGAAGCCAGCAGGAGCAGGGCAGTGCTCTGACCTCTGAGGACTCTGGCCAAACCCCAGGTGAACCCCACTGGTGGCATCCGAGGGTCCGCTTGAGCCAGGCAGGGAGACGGCCCGGACCGGGGGGCGGTTCTGTGGGGCCCACCTGTGCCCGAGGGTGACTGCTCTCTTAGCTTCGGCGGTCACCGGGTGCTGGGCGAGAAGATGGGCAGCTGGTTTGGCGGCAGCCCTCGAGTTTTAGGAACAGAGGGAGATGGAGGGGGACCGAGAAGCCAGTTCACCCGATCCCCTGAGGCCTTGTCAGTGGTGTTCCCAGAGAGTCCCTAGACGGCAGGACCCGCTCCTCCTCCAGCCCTCGGCACAGGGAGGCGCTGAGAAGGGCACAGAGCTTCCCCACCTGAGCAAGTGGCTTCCACCTGATCCACGAAGTACCCACGGGGCAGAGAGAGGAGACAGGGAGACCGAGGCAGAGCACAGTGAGCTGGCTTGCGTGCTGGTGAGCTAAGCAGATGTGGGAGCAGGAGGTGACCTGCCTGGGCCCCCGCTCCTCTGCCCTCTGCAGCTTTGCGGGGAGCGATGAGTCACATCCTCCCTGGGCCCTCTGCCTGCCCATGGGCATCTTCTTGCCTTTAAAGGAGAGCGATCCGTGGGCTTCCCAAGTTTCCACCCACCAGGAGAGAGGAACTTGGGAGGGACAGACATGGGACAGGTGTGGGACAGGGGGTGGTGGCAGAACTGACAGTGGCTCACTCACCTGCTTGCAGCCTCACCCACCCCGGGCCCCAGGGCCTTTGCACAGGCCGCTCATTGGGATACTCTTCCATCCCACGTCACCCTCCACCTCATTGCCTCCTGTGGCTCCAGGCCCTTGACCCTCTGTACGTTCCCTCCTCTGCCTGCCAGACTGTGTGCTCCACGGGGCAGAGATCAACCCGGCCCATTCTTGAGGCAACCCCTGCATGCAGTCAGTGCCCAGTGGACAGAAGATGAATGGATGCTTGCGTGCACGCCTGCAACAGTTCAAGAGGCTTCCTTTCCTGGTTTCTCTACTTTCTGCCCCCGTGACTTCTGGTCCCTCTGTCCATACCAGAGAGGCCTCAATTTCTAGGACACCCATTGGTTCAGGAGATGGTACAAGGCTGAGAAGACACTCTCGGAGACCCTGCTAACATGATTTCCACTCTGGTTTCTGGATGTGACAAAGCCTTAAAATCAAGACCCCGTGTGTCTCCTGGGGGCACCCAGGCTATGACCAGAGGCACTCTGCCAGCCCTCACTGCTCTGGTTCTTGGGGCCAAGAGTGGCCAGGTGACAAGGGTCACCCAGATGTCAGTACCTCGGGCCACGGCCTTGTACTGCCCTGAGGAGCTCCTGCCAGGGGGTGGGTGCTGGTGGTCCAACAGGGTGGGGGTGAGTGGGCCCTGCTGGATAGAGTGTCCCTGTGCAGGCGGCAGGCTGGCCGGCCACCTCTCTGCCCACACAGATGACTCTTTATGTGTGAGACCTGACCTGTGGCTCCTGGCCGGCAGGGAACAGAGTGGGGGCTGTGCATGCTGACCGACCTGTGTCCCAGGGCGGGGGTGGTGCAGTGGGCATGGGGGAGGGGCCGGAGGGGGTGCACTGGCCCCCGCAGGTCCCCCTGAAGCCACACTTGCCCCTGTCCGGGCTGTTCTCAACGTGCCAGGGAAGCATTGCTAAAAATGTGAGTCGGCTCTCTGCCCTCCTCGGCCCTGAAGACCCCCACCTCCCTCCAGTGACGTCTCGGGCTGCTCCAGTGGCTCACAGGGCCTGACGGTCTGCCCAGCCCTTTACTTATATGCCCCTGACCCTCCAGGCTCCTCCTCAACCCATGGCTCCGGCCTCACTGCCGCCTGCTTGCCACTCACACAACCAGGCACGGCCCCACTGCAGGGCCTTTGAACGGGCTGTGCCCTCTGCCCGGAGTATTCTTCCCCCGGATATCCACTTGCCTTGCTCCCTTGCCCCCAGAGGTCTTTCTTACAGACCAGCAGGCCCAGGTCCCACCTAGACACAGAGGCTGTCTCCCGAGTGGGAGGGAGGTAAAGCCTTGCCCCTCACGCTAACTATGGTTGCCTTTTTGCCTTCCTGAGAGCAGGACCCACGATGGACCTCGTGTACGGAGCCTTTTCCTGGCGCTGGACCCACAGGCATGCTCCACGCACTGCTCGCCTTGTCTGTACAATGGCTCCCATTTCACAGACGAGGATCTGGAGGTCAGAGCGGCCCCCAGTTTGTAAAGGGCCCCAAGGAGCCGCCTTTGCACTCTGTCTTCCCCCGTCCTGCAGCCTCTTCCAAACTTGGGGGGCTGGTTCGAGGCTACCCGGCCCTGGGCCAGCACCCCCGCCCCCCACGGCCGCCCCAAGGCAGCGGGAACGAGGGAGGGCCGGGAGTGCACGGGGGGAGGGGACCCGGAGCCAAGGCATGAATGGATGCTTGGGGGACACGGGCGGAGCAGCGGATGAGGAACGGGGTGGGGAGGGAGCACATCGCCAACCCAAACAGCCAGCACGCCTCGGCCCCGTGTTCAATCCACAAAACTTTCCATCTGCCTCCGGAGCGCTCGCAGCCCGGGCAACGAGAGGCCGGATGCTCGGCAAAATAAACACGGGCTCCGTGGCGACTCCCCTGCGAGCGCGGCCGGCCATCTTGCGCGCACCGGCCTCCGGGGAGAAGGGGAGCCCAAGCCTGCGGGGCCTGGGCCGGGCAGGGTGGAGGCTGCCCGCCGCGTGCTGCCTGTGGCTTTGTGGTTGGGGACCTGCCGGCGTCCACCTGCCACCCGGCCCTGGAGGGCGAGGGCCGCGCGCGGGCCCCACCAGGCCTGGGCCACCGTGGCTAACGCCCCGCTTCCGCCCCTGACTGCTCCCAGTGGGTCATACCCTGTCCCCGGCCCCCGCTCTGGGACCCCGAGGGGAGGCGGCCCCCAGCGTGCCGGGCACGGGCTCCCCACTGCCGGCCCTCGGGGCCCTGCGTGTCTGGGGGCCCGGGCCGGCCACCCCCTCCCAGGGTGGCGGGACAGCCCTGCCTCCGGGCTGGGACATCTATTTTTGGTGGTGACCAAGCCACTGCTTAATATGCAGGACTGGCCGGGGGCAGGCTGTGCCCTGACCCGCAGGGTGACAAGTTTAAAAAAGGGCCCATTTTGATCAAAATACATGTTTTTCTGAGGTTGGCCAAGGCGGCTGGGCAGGGTTCGCCTCAGAGACAAGGCTCCGGCAGCCCTCACGCCTGGGCCCAGCCTGGCTCTCCCAGCCGATGCTGCTGATCGTACACCACCCGACAGTGCTCCCGAGGGCCTGCGGCCGCACGCGTGTCTCTGCCCCCGCCGTTCCGTCCCCTGCCTTCCTCCGTCAACCCACAGAAGTTCACACGGACATGAGCTACGTTTTTCAAAAAACGTAAATTTCCTTTCTGACCAATATTTGAGCCTATAAATAGAGTCATTCAGGAGAGGCCTAGTTGTGGGGGGGAGGGTATCGTCCCTGGGCAGCCCGGAAGGGAAACGCCCAGGAAAGAGGGAGGAAGGTGTGGAGGAAAGAACAATTCTTGGCGACAGCTCAAGCCACAGAAGGCAGGAGGCCATGGTGCAGCTGGGGAAACTGAGGCTCAGGGCCGGAAGCGAGTGGGGTTGGAGCAGAGCTTGAACTCCCTGACCCTGGCCCCACTCCCTGTCCAATGGCCAGCCCACTCTAAGCTCTGTAGTCAGACACCCAGAGCTCTTGGTTCTGGAACTTGCTGTACTTCCCCGTGCCACAGGACTTTTGCATATGAGGTTCCTCGGACGTGGATCAACTCAGGAATTCTCCATAGCGCTTGGCCCAGTAGCACTGATATCACTGTCTCCACTGACTGACTCATGGGGTCACTGAGGCCCTGATGTGACTCACTGGTTCTCATGGCTAGTGAGCCAAGGGGGCAGGGCTTGAACCCAGCTGCTGGCTGCACACGTGTGAAGGGAAGGCCGGGTTTTGTTCTCTGTGAAATGGGGAGGGGAATGGGAAGGTCCCTGGGGCCTTCCCACATATGAGTGGGAGGCCTAGACCGTCACTCAACCAGAAGCCAGACGTGTGCAACCTGAGAACACACGGGCATGGGACCCCGGCTGCCCAAGCTCAAACCCTGGCTCTGTCTCCATTGAGGCAGGACTGCAGGGAGGGATGAGGCTCTGGGTCCATAAATTAGGTGAGAAGAGCTGGCCCTGGGGGCACCTAGTTGTCCTGGGCGTCGGCAACTCTCTGGGCAGGCTCTGGGCTTCTCGAGCATCAGGGGTGTAGGCAGAGGCCACAGGAGACCAGGACAGCGTGAGTGGCCCTGGACCTGTGCACCTCTTTCCTTCCTACCTCCCGGCCTTGGATGGAGGGGGAAACTGAGGCTTAGAGAGCAGTGAGCCCTGTGAGCACCGGATATCTCCCCATGGACTCCTCCAGGCCCTGCTCAGGAATAACAGCTCTGGGTTCCCAGAGATGGGGACCTTCCACGGAATACCCTCCTCCCCAGGACCCTTGCCAGAATGTGGCTGTTGAGGGACCTGCAGGCATTCTAGACCTTTCCATCCCATCGAGGGTGAGACTCTCGGGCCCCTGTGGGGACTTTCAGGCCAGAAACAGGCTTCAAAAGCCAGTACTCACATTCTCTCCTGGGAAGCCAAGGGACATCTGTTCCTGCTGGCTGGGAGGGAGTGGACTGGAAGTCAGTAATGGACTGACCATGAGGTCAGCCTTCCTGCCTCTTGCCTTGGCATCTGGAGAAGCCCAGGGCTCATTCTGGCCAGCATGCTGCCCTGGGCGCCAGCCCTGACATAAGCTCCAGGGTCCAGCTCCAGGCTAGCTCTGACCTCCATCACACAACCATGGCCTCTTGGCGGCCAAACCCTCTAGACATCACAGGGGCCTACGAGTCTCAACCCTGATGGGGTGGAAATGTCTAGAATGCCTCCGGGTCCCTCAGAGGCTACCTGACCAATGCTTTCATTTCAATGAGGGGGAAACTGAGTCTCTGAAATGGGAGAGGTATGACTCTCATCTCTGGCAGAAACTCAGACCCACGGATGTGACTGGGCCTGTCTGCCGCTGGGCCACCCTGGTACCCCCGCAATGGCTCACCCACTCCTCTGACCTCTGTGAAGGGGCTCCCTACAGATTTGGCTCAGCCCCTCAGGTGGGGACCCCTGCGCTGGCCCTGTCGCCTGGACCAGGGGGATGAGGGTGACGACAGAAGTTGCTCAGGCGGCAGAACGGACACCGCGGCTGACCACGGCCCCTTCCCATCGCCCCCTCTTGTCTCTTTTGTGCAAGTGTGCCTGCTGCTTACCGCTGAGTGCCGACCCTTGCTGCAGGGCCAGACAGCCTCTCTCCCTGGGTGCCCTCTCACCCTGCTGGGGACTGGACCCACAGAACCAAGCCCGGCATGAGGACCCCTTGTGTGCTGGGATGTTCGGGGCCCCTGTCACCCCCCCCGTCTCCCCTGGCTGGCTGCTGGGCTTAGGTGTGTGTGGGCAAGGGCAGGTTGGTCGTGGAGGCCACCCCACACTCAGGGAGGCAGGCCTGAATCACAGGTGAGCCTGCCGCCTCCAGATGCCCATGGATGGCCAGACAGATGTCCTGACTCACGGAAGACTCCAAAGGTCCTTGCTCCTCCCATCACGTGGCCGGAAAAGGGCCGTCCTGCCAGGACTCCGTTCCCCAAACTCCTCTGAGAAGGGCCGTGCCACTCGTCCTCACCAACAGGGTGGGGCAGAAGCCATGAGTGTGTCCCGTCTGGAGGGGGCCTGGCCTCCACGGACAGCACCCCCGTCTCCTCAGGACTGAGGAGGAGGAGGCTCAGACCCATGGCCAAGCCCCAGGGGGAACTTAGAACCCGGCGGAGGGGGCCCTCCAGGTTGGAGCCCTGGGGGACGGTCCTGGCGGGCGGCGAGCAGAGCACCAAGGACCAGCACCCGGGAAGGTGCGCGTGGACTGGCAGGCACGTCTTGACCTCAGACGAGGAAGAACGGAACAGCTCAGGGGCGCAGGCAGGCGACCCTCTGCCCAGCAGTCCCTGCGCCCGGCAGCCAGGCCAAGCGCTGCTGCCCTCCCCACCTCCCTCGTGGGCCGCGCGGCTTCATTACCCCAGTTCTTGCCATCTTACTCTGCGGCTCGTGAGGGTGTCCTTCCTGCCGCTGGGGGGGGGGCCTCTGTTTGCTCAACTCTCCCCCAACCCGTCACGCCACTCCTGGTTCTCACTCTTACAAACTGGGTGTGACGAGTGTCCCCCCATATCAATGCCCAGCCCTGGGGCTTTGCTATCCCAGGAGTGGACATGTTAGCCGCGGGGCATGCGATTTTCTGACGTTAGCAGACGGTGCCAGGCTCCTGTCCAGAGCTCCACGGCGCCGTGATCCGCGTCCCTACCAGCGAGGGCCTGGAGTGCCCGTCTCCCCACATGCCCACCAGCACAGCGCATCACCCCTTCTTAAATGGTGACGTCAGCACGCGTTCCCTGGCCACGGCGGAGGGTGGGCAGCTCCCTCGGAAGACTGTTGGCCGAAGCTGGGCGTTCTGCTGCAAACGGCCTCCTGAGCCCGGCTCCGGGCACGGCCTGTGGGGGCTGCCCTGGCCGTGAGAACGCGCGGCCCGGCGGCCGGGAGGCCCCAGGCGGCCGGGCCCCAAGGGCCCCGAGGGCTCCGACTCAGGCTCCCTCTGGCAGCGCAGCAGCTCTGGCCCCGCGGCCGCCAGGTCTCCTCGGCTCGTGGGGTACGGGGACTCCCCGGCGGGCCTGCCTACCTCTGCCCAGGAATGGGGGTGGTGGGGCTGAGCGTCAACTGAGGCTTTCATTATAGGTTTATCTTTGAAACCCTAGACAAAACAGGGCTTGTGTGGTTGACTGAAGAGCCAGCACCTCAGGGCCTCGCCGTCCACTAAGACGGCTCCTCAGGAAAGAAAAAATACACTAACCTTAAAATAACCAGTTCCCAGAATAGCAGCTAATGAAGGCTTCTGAAGGGGGCCCTTTGATCAGCCAGAGCCCCCGCCTCCGCCTATTTACGGCCCTGTCACTCAAGAGCAGTTCACCAGCGCAGAGAGCGGTGCCGGGGGAGGGGCAGAGGAAAGTGGGGGGGCTCTGAGCAGGGTGGGGGGGCAGGGCTGTCGTGGGAGCCCCCACCGCCCCGCCCAACTTCCTGATGCGACCAGCCTGAGCTGGCGGTGAGGGGCACCGCGGAGCCCAAGGCGGCTTGGTGCTCTGTGAGCAGCCTGGAAATGCCGCCTCGCGCCCTGAACAGTGCTCCTGACGGCCTCCCGAGAGTGGGAGTGGGGGGCAGCCCGGCCGGTGGGAGACAGATGTGGTGGAAGGACCAGAGTCCCAGGCAGATGGTGGACAGGGAGGCGTGGGTCATGGGCTCTGGGGACTCGAGGGAGGAGATCCAGGGCAGCTTCCATGCCGTGGGAGCCGAGGGGCCTGCAAGGACATGCCCCTGCTCCCCAGCAGGGTCAGCGCTTACGGGGTGCTGCTCTCCTGCCCACTGCCCCTCATCGGCCTGCGTCGGCATCCCCTCAGCATGGCGGGGTTCACGGGGCACCTCCCTGGGTGTCCCTGGGTTGGATGCCGGGGGCTGCACGAGAGCGGCTGTGTCCAACGGCTGTACACCAGCCCCATTGCGCTCTGGAGTTCCTCATAGGGGGCTCGTGAAAATGAGGAAATGAATCTTAATTTGATTCGAGTTAAGCACATTTAAATTTAAATATAGACCCCCAATTCAGTGATCGGAAAACTTTAAGTATGTTTAGAATGACTTAGGTAAGAGAGCCTCCTTTTTTAACTGAAAATTTTATATCTAAATGCAGACCGAGCTGTTCTTACGAAAACGTACCGTCCAAATTGAGATGCACGGTAAGCCTAAGACACACACCAGGCTTTGGAAGAAACAATGTCGAATATCCCAACAATTTTTTTTATATTGATTATATATCGAAGTGATAGTATTTTCAATCTATTGGGTTCAGTAAAATATATTATTACAATGAATCTAGTCTATTTCTTTATATCTTTTAAACTATGGCTACTAGAAAATGTTAAGATATATGTGTGGCTCCCACTAGATTTCTATTGGACAACCCTGGCCTAGACTGGGGGTCAGCAAACTTTCCCGTAACGGGCTGGACAGTAAATATCATAGGTGCTGTGGATCCCATTCAAGCTCTGTCTTCTGTTTTAAAAATTATTTGTTTGCTTGCTTGCTTGCTTGCTTGCTTATTTATTTATTTATTTATTTATTTATTTATTTATTTATTTATTTATTTATTATTGATTTAAATGTGAAAGCAGTTCACGGTCGAGATTTGGCCCAGAGGCCCCAGTTTGCTGACCCCTGGTCTAGTGGCCCTTAGTTGAATTAGACCAGTGGGCCTCAGTACAAGTTAGTGGGGGGGATTCCTCCCTTTCTGAGGGGTAGAGGCACTGTAGGAGCGGCCCAACCCAGACCTCCTGGAGTTCCAGCATGAGACCCGCCTATGACTGAGACCCCAGGGACGAGCATACACCAGACCTGTCACTATTTCCCAGTAGCTCCTATTGTCACGGGGGAACGAAACACAGCTGAGTCAGGAAGCAGTATAGGGAGCTGGGACACTGCAGCCATGAGACCCAGGCGTCCCAGAAAAATCCCATCTTCAAAATCCTGATTCTGTCCCCCTTGCAAGGACAAGAGCTTGTCTCATCATGTGTTGGAGTAAGAGACCCGCTGGCATCGATGAGCTCACCAGGACGTACGGGAGGTCAGAGGCTGAAAGTGGAACCCACAGAAGTAAGAGGTGCCCTGAAGACATCTGACGAGCTGAGCAAACATGACACTCGCAGGTGATGGATGGCATCCAAGCCCGGGCCTGCCCCGGGTGAGGAGTCTTGCAGCGCAGCCCTACGTAAAGCTGGGGCCTTCAAAGGACTCTATGTTCAGTGTGAGGGCCGATGAGAAATAACCCACTGCCCAAAAGCACTGTAAAGAAAACTGCCCGCTGCTAAGGGGAATGGAACAATAGTTGCTCTGAGAAATCATATCCACGCTCAGCTTGGAAGCCCAAACGCACACTTCCTGGGTGGTCTGGGAAACTTCGAGCCTAGAATTTAAAGTCCAGGATGCCGGTACCCCACATGGATAGCAAAGGAAGAGGTAACCAGAGATCCTCCCCAAGACCCTCACTTCCTCTAGGCCTCAAAAATACCCACAGATAAATGTGCAGATATATAAACTGAGGATTTTAAAAAAGAAAACCCTTAAAGGAAATGAAACACCATGAATGAAATAGCAAGAAAAAAACAAAGCAGATTCACAAAGACTTTAGATGCCAAAAATAATAGAAACTAAATATAAAATAGCCACATTCAATGCACTTCAAGATTTAAGTTTAAATATACAAGTGAAGAGAAAGAGACTATAAAATGATCTATCAGGTATGAATAAGGGCCAAATAGAAGTTTCATAAATAGAAAAATAATTGAAATTAAAAATTCACTGGATAGGTTTAACAGCAGATTAGACACAGTTGAAGAAATAATTGGTGAATCGGAAGGTGGATCAGAAGACATTATCCAGAATACAGTACAGGGAAACAATCTGATCTTAGAACGAGAGAGATTAAGAAACGGGGTGGGGAGTGAGATGGTCTGCCACAGGCCTAATGAACATTCCAGAAGGAGATAATGAGACAAGGCAAAATCCGAAGAGCTAAGGACTGAGAGTAATCAGAACTCCTATGGGACGCCAAGCCACAGAGTAAGGGAACTCCCTGAATTCCAAGCAGAACAAACAGAAGAAACTCCATGGAGACACTGTGGTGAAAATGCAGAAGACCAGAACCACAGGAGAGATCTTCAAGCAGCCAGAGAGAAGAGATACACTGCTTCCAAGAGCAAGAGCTCGTCTTCACCTTTGTTCTCAGGACCAACAGGATAAGCTGAAGAAAAGTTGGATAATATTTTCAACGTGCTGAGAGAAAACCATTTTGGTAACTTAGGGCCTAGAATTTTATTCCCAGTGGAAATATTTTTTAAAAACAACAGTAAAAGAAGTCATTAAAAAAATAAGATAAAATCTGAGAGATTCTGATTTTCGATGAAGGAAATTCTAATAAGTACTTCCTCTGGGAAAAAAGGGATCCCAGATGTCAGATCTGAGATGAAAAATGAATGACGAGTGACAAAAGAGGCAAGTGGGCGGGTAAATTTAAACACATAGTGGTTGTATGAAATACTATTATTTATGAATCATTTGGTTAAAAAATAAACATGATTGAACTAAGATATACAACAACAAAGAATGTAAGTCAGCAGGAGAGTGAATCTAAAGTGTTCTAAGTTCTTCTTTCATTACAGAGGTGTAATGAAATCTAAAGTGTTCTAAGTTCTTTCTTTCATTACAAAGGCAGCAATGAACTCTGCCCTGTATCCACTTAAAACGTTCTAGGTTGACATCTACAAGAATGATGATAGAATATATAACTTCGAAACCAGTGGGAGAAAAGCAGAATAAGAAATAACCATCAACCCAACACAAGGAGCAAAACAGACATTAAAAGTGGAGCAAAATAAACATTAAAAAATTTAGTACGAAGGGAAAACACAAAATACATTGCTAGAAATCAATCCAAACATGTTAGAAATTACTTGAAGTGTAAATGGGTTAAATGATTAAGAAAAACCCTCAGCCATTAAGTGTTTGCAAAAGACATCCAAAATGTGTATCTAGGATCGAAAAGAAAAGAATTTAAAAACCTGACACCAAAATCAGAAAAAAAAAAAAATCACAAGAAAACTACAGATCAATATCCTTTATGAATACGGATACATTCTTGACAAAATATTAGCAAACTAAATATGGCAACATGTAAAAAATAGTATAAGCCATGACCAAGTGGGAAACGCAAAAGTAGTTTAACACCTGCAAAACTGGTTATTCCGTCATGTTAATAGCATAAGGGGTAAAACCATGTGACCGCCTCAAAAGATGCAGAATGGGCATTTGAGAAAATCCAACATCCACTCATGATAAGAACTCTGAACATGCTAAGAATAGAAGGAAAAATCCTCAACCTGATAAAGAGCATCTATGGGAAGCCTAGACCTAACATCACACTTAATAGTGAATGAGTGTTTCTCACAATTAGATATCATCTGGCTACTTCCAGTCAACATTTTACCGGAAGTTCAAGCCAGTGTAAATAGGGAAAAAGAGAAATTAAAGGCATCCAGATTGGAAGGAAGTAAAACTGTCTTTATTCACACATGACATGATTCTATATGTGGAAAATCCTAGGGAATCAACAATAACAAAATTTACTAAAGTTAACAACAGCAAAGTCACATTTTCCAAGTTGGGTATAAAAAATTAATAGTATTTTTATACACTAGTAACAAACAATTCAAAAATGAAATGAAGGAAACAGTTCCACTAACAATAGCACCAAAAATAATAAAATACTTAGGAGTAAATTTAACAGAAGATGTGTAAGAATTGCACACCCAAAATGATATCACTGGAAGAAACTGAAGTAGACCAAATGAATGGAAGGATTTACCATGTTCATAAATTAGGAGACTCTGTAGTGTTAAGACATCAGTTTTTCCCAAATGGATCCATAGGTTCAGCACAATCCCTATCAAAATCCCAGCAGGCTGGCTTTCTTTATTCTTTCTTCCCTCCCTCCCGCCCTTCCTCCCTCCCTCCCTCCCTTCCTTTCTCCCTTCCTCCTTCCCTCCCTTCCTCTCTTCCTCCCTCCCTCCCTCCCTTCCTCCCTCCCTCCCTCCCTTCCTCCTTCCCTCCCTTCCTCCCTTCCTCCTTCCCTCCCTTCCTCTCTTCCTCCCTCCCTCCCTCCCTCCCTTCCTCCCTCCCTTCCTCCCTCCCTCCCTTCCTCCCTTCCTCCCTCCCTCCCTTCCTCCTTTCTCTCTTTTTCTTTCTTTTCTCTTTCTTTCTTTCAAGAGAAACTGACAAGATGATTCTAAAATTCATAGAAAAATTCATAGGACTTAGAATGAGCAAAACAATTTGAGAAAGAAGAAAAAATTTGGAAGACTTAAACCACATGATTTCAAAACATCCTATAAAACTACAACAATCAAGACATGTAATGTGGATTTGAGGACAGGCATATAGACAAAGAGAACAGACTGGAGAATCTAGAAATAAACCCATACATTTATGCTCAATTGATTTCTGACAAAGGGGCTGTGACAATTCAATGGAGAAAATAGTCTTTTCAACAAAAGGTGCTGAGGCCATTGGATATCAATAAGCAAAAAATAAAAAAAATAAAAAAATAAAGGAAATTAACTTAGACTTGACCTCACAACACACCCCAAAATTAACTGAAAATAAGTTACAGACCTAAATATAACAGTTAAACCCATAAAACTTCTGGAAGAAAACAGAAGAAAATGTTCATGGCTTTGGGTAGACCGTCGAAAGCATGAGCTATGCAAGAAAACATACATTGGACTTCATTAAAATGTAAAGGTTTTGTTTGAAAAGAAATGATGAAGAAAATGAACAGACAGCCACAGAAGGGGAGAAAATATTTGTAAGTCGTATATCTGGTAGAGAACTTGTGTCTGGAACATATAAACCACTCTTATGACTCAGTAACAGAACAAACGATTTAGCCAGAAAACAGGCAAGAGAGCTGAGTGCACACTTCACCGAACACGACTGTGAATGTCGAATGGCCACATGAAAGGCCGCTCAGCATCATTGGTGCTTAGCGAAATGCAAATCAAACCCACAATGCGACGTGATCACATATTCACTAGATTAGCTAAAATAAAAAAGACCACCCCCACCGTGTATGTGCAAGGCTATAGAGAAAGTGGAACCTTTGTATGCTACTGGTGGGAAATCAAAATAGTACAGACCCCTTTGGAAAACAGGTCAGAAGTATTTTTTTAGAAAGTTGAAAGGAAACTTACCATAGAACCCATCCATTCTACTCTTAGGAACCTAACCAAGAGAAGTGACAACGTATGTCCAGATAAAGGCTTGTAGGTAACAGTCCACAGGAACATTACCTGTAATAACCCAAAACTGTGAACTATCCAAATGTCCGACTGACCATTGCATAAACGAAATGCAGTCTATCCGTACAACAGAATACTCGTTGGCTTTAAAAGGGAAAGAAAAACATGGCGCAACAAAGATGAACTTCAAGAACATTGCATTATACAAAAACAAAAAACAAAAAACAAAAAGACCCTAAACGCAGAACACCACATGTTGGACGACTCCATTTATATGAAACCTTTCCAAAGGCAAATTTCTAGCCTTACAGAAATTTAAGGAGGGCACCAGGGTGGCTCAGTCGGTTAAGCATCCAACTCTCAGTTTCGACTCAGGTCGTGATCTCAGGGTCGTGAGATGGATTCCCACGTCGGGCTCCATGCTGGGCATGGAGTCTGCTTAAGATTCTCTCTCTCCCTCTGCCCCTCCTCTCCCTCTCTCCCTCTCTTTCTTCCCCTCCCTCCCTCTCTAAAAAAAAGAAATTTAAGGATACAAAGACAGAAAGCAGATCAGTTTTGACTGCGGCTAGGGGTGGAAACTGGCAATGATTGCCAACGGGATTGAGAGAATTTGGGGGATGTTGAAAATGTTCTAAAACTTAGTTTTGACGACAGTTGCACATCAGATTAGAAATTTATTAAAATCTGTCACACATTTACATTGCATGGACTTTATGGCCTGCAAATTATACCTCAATAAAGCTTAAAAAAAAGACATGCAAACAAAATTAACTTTGTATAGCAACGATAACAGACTTTAAGGGCAAACAAACACTGCTGAATGTAAAAAGGACGCTGTATAATTATAAAACATTGACTCCATCTGGGACTATATAAAAAGCTGAATATATGCAACTAGTCATAAGATCTAAAAACATATGAAGCAAAAATTAACAGAAATATAGGAAAATCAGACAAATTCTCCACAGTAGAATTTTGAGGTATTTCTCAGTAATCATGGATCAAGGAGGTAACAGTATCCCAATCATAATATAGATTTCAAGAAAACCATTAACCAGCTCATCCTAATGGACGTAAATACGACCCTGCAGCCGACAGCATCAGAAAACACACGGTATTCAAGTACAGAAAGTTCATTTACAAAAATGGATGACTTTTTGTGCCATAAAACATGTTTCATAGTGTTTCAAAGGACTGATGACACACAATCACTTTCTCTGACAAGCGAGCAATTAGAAAACTCCCACAATTCTAACAATAACAAAAGTCGTGCTGTAAATAGTGCTGGGACAAACGAGAGGTCATCACAGAGATGAGAAAGATATATACCTGAATGGACATTAGATTTACATGCTATGTATCAACACTGGGGATGCACTTCAAGTGGTAGTTAGACGAAAATGTATGGTCTTAAACTCACACCTTAGAAATCCAGAAAGTCTGAAAATTAGTAATTATCTAACCTGAGAAGTTAGAGAAAGAGCAATATATTCAGGCCAAGTAAATAGAAGAAAGAAAACAAAGAGAGGTCAATGAAACAAAATCGAAACTTACAAAAGGATCAATAAAGTCAAAAGTTTGTCGAAAATATTAATAAAATGGGCAAATAGCTGGCAAGCTTGACCAATGGGGAAAAAAGTGACAGCACAAATAAATAATATTGGCAATAAAAAAGGCACTTAGCTACTGATGATATAGATATTAAAATGATAATGGCAGTAAATCGGAAAACTGAGAGGAAATGTACAGATTTTTAGAATGTACAACTGAACAAAACTGACACGAGAAGAGATAGAGAACCCGCTGTCCCGTAACCGCCAAGTCTGACTCAGAGCCTGAAGTCTTCCCACAAAGAAAGCACCAGGCCTAGATGGCTTTACCTTGAAATTTCATCCAACATTCAAGGAGGAAAAATTCCAAATCCCATCTAAAATATTCTAGAATGTGGAAAAAGAGAGAACACTTACTAACTCATTCAGTGAGGTTCTCATAAATTTGATACCACATCCTGATGAAGAGAGTATAAAAAAGGAAAATCCTGAAGAAAATACCAGTAGGTGGATTTCAGCTGTGTCTAAGAAATAATGCATATTGTGAAGGGCTAGTGGGGTGGGGCTGGAGTCCACCTGGATGGCTGGACAATGGTCACAGAGGGAGGTGACCAGCGCCTAGACCCAGCAGGGAGGCCGTGGGGCTGGAGAGCCGGGTGAGTGGCATCTAGGTGGCTCTTAGGGTTGAGCGGGGAGGGGGTTGTTCGGATGACAAGGTCTCAGGCCAGCTGGCAGCTGGGGGGATGGAGAAGTCTCTCTGGGCTGGGGACAGAGCAGGAGGAGCCATGCCTGGGGCGGATGCCAGGTCTTGGGTAACTGTGCTTGTCTGGTCCAAGGGGAGGGGAAACGTGTGCTCAGCAGAGGGGTCCAGGGCCGGTGTGCTGTGGGCAGGGTGTTGGGGGGACTCCTGGGCTGGGGACATTTGGGTCCAGAGAAAGGTGTGCCTGGCCAGGGTTCCAGGACAGGAGGCTGCGGAAGGAGTGAGTGTCAGATGGTGGGGGTAGGGAGGCCCCTTCCCACCCACGCCCACTGAGCTGGGGCCTGCAAACCCAGGCCTTCCCTGTGTCTAAGCCATGAACATTTCCGGCAAAAACAGAGAAGAAAGAAACCCTCCCAGCCCACTGTGGTCCTATCAGCAAAAGCAGTATGAGCTGAGTTTGCAAAATAAACAGGGCCCAACATCAGCCCTGCAGCCCGTCCTGGGCACTGAGCTAAGAATATGCACGGGGGCGGAAGGTTGGAGCAGTCTTCTCTGTGGCGTCCCCAGAGAGCCAAGGGGACGCCTGCCTCCCGAGCAGCCCTCGCGGGGCCGGGGGCCGGGATGGGGGCTGGGCAGGGGCCCATGTTCTCAGGACTCCTGTTCTGGGGCTTGGCCAGACCCCTCTGTCCTAATCTGTGCCGCTGCTCTGGCCGGCGCGGCCTCTGGGCCTTACCGCCTGCCCCCCATCCCCGGGCCCCCGCTTGGCCCTCCACGCTGCTGCCGCCCCACCCGCTGTTCCTGGGGTACCTAACGCCCTGGTGCCTGGCCCGGCCTGGCTGCGGAGGCCCACCTTGCTCCAGGGGTTCGGAGTGTGAAGAGCAAAACCAGCTTTCCTGCCCCACAGCTTGCATCCCCGCCGGCCTCCCTTTAGCAGCGAGAGAAAAAGGCACGGGCCGCGCCCCACACGCTTCTGTCACCAGAGCCGCCACGTGCTCCTTCCGTTGTCCTTATTCTGGGAAGGAAGGACTTTCATTTGCCCAAATAAATCCTTCCCTACGCGTGGGGAAACGGAGCCCCAGAGAGGCTGAGCCGTTGCCCAAGGTCACGCAGCTGGTCAGGTGAAGAGCTGGTCCCAGCAGAGGCCATAGGTGGTTGGGGGAACTGAGGTGGAGAGAAGCCCTCTGGCACGCAGGAGCTGTGAGCGGGAAGTACGCGGGACCCTTGTCCCCACTGTGGCCCCTGGCCTGGACATAAGGGGAGGGGGCTCCTTACAGGACACGCCGACCTAGATTTCCCTGGAAGCTCCTGCAAGTGAACACCCCAGCCCCCTGCTCCTCAGGACAGATCTGTTCCTGGGAAGGGGGGCCAGCCGCTGCGCACCCCCAGTGTCCTTCTCCCCCTCCTCTCTGAGCCCGTGTCCCGCAGCTGAGTGAGTGCGCGTGGGGTGGGAGCACCATCGGACCCAGCGTGAGGGCCAGGCTCCATTCCCACCCATGGCCAGGCCAGCGGGGTCGGGGAGGCCCGGGGACTCTGGCCGGCGGGCACTGCTGCAGGCCTGCTGGGCTCCGAGGGCTGGTGGCGGCTGGATTTCCTGCCTCCGGCTTCCGCAGTCAGCAGGATTGCTCGGGGCTTGTTTATGGTCCCGATGGCCCCAGTGATAACTGTGATAATGTGGGGCCCGGGACGTGCCACCGTGCCCTCTGGACCTGGCCAGGCCCTTTCCCAGGGTCTGTTGCCGAGGGGGCGCGGGCCAGCAGTGGAGGAGGGCCGGGGCAGGCTGGGTCCGTCTCTGCCAGCACCTCGAGGGCCCGCGGGGGCGGCGATCGGGCACGGAGCACGGGCTCGCACACTACCTTGGAGACCGCGCGCAGCTGGGTGCAGCTCTCAGCGCACCGGTTCCTCACAGCAGGAGGGGACGGAGAAGGCGCAGACACAGTCTCCCCAGTCACCGAGCGTGTGGACGTCCCAGAGCCCTCACCGCCCAGTGGTGGCCCCCTTCCTAGTGCCGAGGCCACGGGGGGGGGGGGGGGCGGCTTTGTTCCCAAACCTTGCCCCCAGGGATCAGGGACTCCGGAAAACACTTCCCTTTGTTGTTCAGCTCTGAAGGAGGGCACGCACGTAATTCCGCATCCCAGAGGCCAGCGTGGGCCCCACCTCAGCCCGCCGCACTGACTGTGGCCAGCCGGGCCATCCTGGTGGTCAGACCCCCGCAGGTAGCTGGATGTTGCTCCTCTGGCCTGGAGAGGGGCGCCGCTGCAGGAGACCCTGCCCCTGCCCACCCCCCCAGAGGAAACCAGGCTCTAGGCTGAGCTTCAGGGGTGGCCTGCCCTGAGAGGCCGTGGGCAGAGCCGTAAGAAAGCTCTAGAACAGCAGGGCCGGGGGTCAAGGAGAGGGCACCGCATCTGGAAGCTGGCACAGCAGGGGCCACTTGGTGGCTGGGGGCAGGGAGGCCCGTGCACCCAGGGGCTGCCATGACTCCCGTCAGCCGTGGGGGCCAGTCGGCAAAAGCTCCTGGGCCAGGGTTCCGGGGCTGGGGGTGAGGAGGTTGGAGAGAGGGGCCTGGGTCTATTTCCCACTCTACCTCGGCTTCCTCTGATGTCTGGAAGCCCCCCCACAGGGTGCCCGGCCTGCCGGACGGGGGTGGCCACCAGCTGCTCCGAGCGGGTCATGGCAGCCCGCAGCCCCTGGCCCCAGGCACTGAGGGGAGCACGTGCCGAGGCTACACCTCACTCAGAGGAGGATCCCCGGCCTCTGATACCGCCGCCTGGGATGCCACCTCCCCTCCTCTCATCCTGCCCCACAGGGACATCTGGCACCGGGCCGTCTGCCGGAGAGCAGGCCAGGCACCAGCCTGGCTTGGGCCCGCACTGCCCAGCGGGCCAGGCCCTCCGGCGGGCCACGTGTTGCTGTCACACAGTCTCAGCTGGCCGGGCCCGAAGTGAGGACCCCATGGGCACCCGGACAGCGGCCTTCCCTCTCTCTGCCTGGTCCCGTCCCATGTCGTGGCCCCACGGCCAGCCCAGGGCTGGTGGTGCAGGTGTGGAGGGGACGATGCAGGATGCCGGGGCCCAGGCTGGGGGGGGAGGTGGGCACGGGGGCTGCGCCCCTGCCCTGCCTGCCCAGCTTCAGTGGGGATGGAAGTGGGCCAGAGCCCGGCGTTGCCAGGGAAACCGAGCGGCAGACACAGGCCCTGCCCAACGAAATCCCTCTATTTTTAGTCTCCCAGCTACTTTCAGATAAAGCCCGTGTAGACGGACGAGCTGTCGGGCAAGATAACAGCCCCTCCAAACCACAGAGACTTCACAGGGTGGGCCCAAGCTTGAGAAAGGCCCCCTCGGCCCCCAGGACACCGCGGGAAGAGGTTCCCGCGCTGAGAGGCCCACAAGCCTGCCAGAGGCGTGGGGCACCCGGGGGCCGAGGCTGTGCCTGCCGAGGGGCCCGTGCTTGAGCAGAGGGAGCCTTGCCGCGGAGGGGGGACCGCAGGCCCCGCGTCCCACCTGGATACCCGGCGGGGCCTTGGCTGGCACGGCACCCCTCCCAGCACAGTCTGCACCCTACGCTGGAGGGTCCTTGAGCCCGCAGCCCCACCTCCCCGCAGACGCACCCTGACGCTCCCTTGTGCCACTCTCAGCCCCTCTGACCTCCCTGAGCGCACGCGGCGGTGTAGACGGCACTGCCCATCCCACCGTGCCCTGGGCGGCCTCAGCCACTCCAGAGAGGGATCTGGGGGCACGGGGCACCACTGTCAGTAAAGACGCCACTTGCCAGATGTCCTACAAACCAGGTCCCAGGGGACCGATGCCCACTTCGTGTGGGGGAGTGGACGTGAACCTCAGCTCAGGGAGACCCTGGCCATATGAAGCACCCTGAGCACGGACTGGGGGGCAGGGGGACCCGCACACGGGCTCAGGATGCAGGTAGGAGAGTCAAGGGCTGCGGCGGCACCGCCCTAAGGACCATGACCGTCATCAGAGCCTGTGTGGCCCGGGACGCTCGCGCCTACCTTGTCTTCCACCCGGTTCAGACGGGCCCCGATGGTGTTGCTGCCGCGGTCCTTGCTCTTCTCTGCGGGGTAGAGCACCCAAATCAGGGATGTGTGCGGGGGGGGGGGGGGCTTGGAGGGACGGGTGACGGGGCGGGGTGGCGGCTGGAGGTCAAAGGTCTGCACTGTGAGCACCTCCATGGTGGGAACCCCGGGAGGCGCAGGGGTAGGCTGGGCAGGGTGCCCGGCGGGGCCTCTGAGAGCTGGGCACGGGAGGATGGGGATGACCCCGGAGGGGCTGCGGGCGTGGTGCACACGCACCCCGCGTTCCTGTTGGACGGGTGGAAGGAAGGTCTGTGGCGACCCTGCACCGGGCGAGCCTGTGGGCGCCCTTTTCCCAACAGCATTTGCTCACTTCCTGTCTCTGTGTCACATTTTGGTAACTCTTGCCACTGTTCAAGCGCTCTCGTTATTTGCTGTGGTGACGTGTCATCCGAGCCGCGCCCCCTGGCAGCTCAGGTGACGGTTGGCGCTGACTAGCCACAAAGTCCTTTTGGGTGAGCTCTGCGTTGGTTTTCCAGACGCGGGGCTGTTGCACACGGCGGACGACGCTATGGCGTAACCGTAACTTTTATCTGCTCTGGGAAGCCCTGAAATTCTTCAGACCCGCTTTATCGCGATATTGGCTTTATTGCGGTGGTCTGGAACAATCTGCCGGATTGCTGACGTGGGCCTGCACATTCTGCGCTCCCCCCACCCCCACCCCCGGCGCCATCCGGCCCCTGCTGAGCCGCGGCTCCCACCAGAACTTGGGGTGGGCGACCCAAGGAACTGGCCTGGCCCTGTCCTCCCTGGAGGGGGCCGTGGCTCTGGTCCAGGGGACACGAGGGGTCAGGGCTGGAGAACGGCCCCCACTCTGCTGCTGCTGGCCCCTCACGTCCCTCTGGGCTGGCTACTCATCCCTCATGGGACGCTGGTGGTCACACGGAGATCTCTGAGGGCCGAGAAAGGCCCACCGTTTAAAGGGATCCTGCACTCCCTGAAAATTCCTCTGTAAAGCACATGCCTAGGCACTTGGCTCAGGGTGGGGGCCAAATGCCCCCCTCTGGCGTGTGCGACCTGTCCTGCACTTCCAAGGCCTTGGTGGCCTGTTCTGATGGGGAGAGGCGGGTGGAGGGGAGGCAAAGGGTCTGGGGCAGGCAGGGTGTCTTGATGAGGAAACCCACCTGAGACGGAGATGAAGAGGGAGGGTTTCCCGATGGACTGGTCCAGCCTGGGAGGGAGGGAGACAGATGGACACCAGCTCATGCTTGGCCTGGACGCCACACACACACCCAGCGCATTGGTGGGTGGACAGGTGAGGTGCCTGGCAGGGCGACAAGCCACCCACCCCTTCTGGGGACACCTGCCACTGTCCCCCATGAACCTGCCATGGGCCTCCCGGGCCCCAGAGGTCCGTACGACTGGGGGGTGTGGGTGGGGGGCTCGGAGGCAAGCGGCAGTGTTTAGGCAGTCCTCCCTGGGCAGGGCAGGGTCTCAGGACTGCCCCGAGTCCCGTCATTGCTTTGGAAGAGGCCCAGGCCCGGCACCTCAGCCATGCTCAGAGAGACCGGCCTGTGGGTGGGCCCTTCCAGGGTGAGGCCTGGTCGCCCAGCTGAGTGGACTTCACGTCCCTACAGCGGGTTGGCCACGGTGGGGGGGGGCAGCCTGAGCCTCTGGTTGTGGTCAGGACGGGGGCAGTGTCCCAGCCATACCTTGTGACACGGGGTCGGGGGGTGGGGTGTTAGCTTCCCAGGCTAGCCCACCATAGAGGGACCAGTGGTCTGAGCCCGCGCAGGCCCCCAGGGACCCAGCTGCTTCCCTGGGAACAAGCTAGCCAGGCTGGACGCTGGACGCTGGTGTCTCCCGCTGGTTAGGGCTCCTGGCTCCAGGTCCAGGACGGGAGGCCTCAGGCGGGCAGCCCGGGGGCAGGACTCTGGGCCCGGCAGTGGGTGTGTCCCGGGCAGGGCCCGGCCCTCCTCCCTCCGAGGTGGTGGGGCAGGAGGCGGGCGAGGAGGGTGTCCCATGGCTCTGTGGGGGCAGCTGGCAGAGCTGGTGCTGCCGGAGCAGGAAGGGAGGGGCCCCGGCCCACCCCCTGTGCACGCCGACTGCCCGCGGGGCCCGTGCTCACCTTCTCTGCAGCTCTTTGATGCGCACCATGAGGTTCAGGTGGCCCTGGGAGTACTGCTCGATGACGTCCCGCACGTCGTAGGGTTTCCGCGCTTGCTGCAAGACACAACGACGGTCACTCCCTGTGCCGCGCCCCATGCGCCCGGCGCTAAACGAGGACGGGCGCTGCCTGCCTGCAGGGGCCTCTCGGGGACTTAAGGAGGTACCCCCATGGTGCTGCGGGGCTGTCCTGGCCCAGAGCACACGCAGTGCCCCCCGCCCCGGGCTTGGCCGCTCCGTTCTTGGGTGCTACGGCTGGGGGATCCTGGGCTGGCGGCTTGGCCTCTCTGGGCCTTAGCTTCCTGCCCACTCACCACAGGGCCCCGCCTGCTTCCCCTTTCCAGGTTACCAGCCCGTTCTTGGGAAGAACCCGTCCAGCTGACGGGCCAGAAGGGGCCCAGCTCTGTGCAGCCACTGTCTTCCCGGCCCCAAGCTGAGCCCTGACGCACACGCTGTTCTCAGGGTCGGGGAGAGGCAGGCACCTTGGGTGACAGCCTCAGCCTGTCGTGCCTGGCCTTTGCGACAGGCTGCCTGCTGGGGCTCTGAGGCTGCCAGGGCAGAGGGGATGCTCCCACAGTGGGCTGGGGGCCACGCAGGGCAGGGCAGCTGACCCCAAGTCACCTCGGCTCGGCGCCAGCTCTGAGCCCATAAATGCATATGGGGCTCAGGTGAAATCACCAGAAACCACACCAGAGAGAATGAGGCTTCTTAGGATGTCAGCAAAACCTCTAGCCACATTTATGGCCCCGTTCCCAGGAGCCCGTGGGCCGAGGGTCTCCCCCAGGGAGTGGCAGGCTGGCTGAGTGGGGGTTTGATGGCCCCAAAGGCCCTTCACCCACACAAGCCAGCCAGAGCTGCGTGGGAACACAGAGCCCCTCTATCCAAGGGGCCATGGGGGCGCCTGGTCGGGTGGAGCCCAGGCAGAGCTCATCAGCACTGAAGAGTCCAGGTTAGCAACGAGCCTGGGGTTACCGCCCCTTGCTGGGGAGGGCAAAGGCCCTGAGGCAAGCTGGAGAGCTTGGGCGGAGGCCACAGGGGAACGAGGTTCAGAGACCCACTGAGAGTCTGGGCCGGGTCTCCTCCCTGGGGGCCCCTGGGGACAGGTCCTCCCTGCCCAGCAGAAGCCTACCGCTCCTTGCACTGCCCCCCTTCCCCCGAGACTGGGGCTCCCCTAGTCTGACGGCATGGCCAGCCCTGCTTTCCCAGAAACATGGGGTACCCCGGAGGGTACCTTCTTCAGATTCCTGGCTGTGCTTCTGACGCGCCTAGGGGCTCTGCCGTCCACTTGGGCAACTCGGCAGAGTCCCGGCTCTTCCCCTGCTAGGATTCTGGACTCGGGAAATTCCAAGGCAGAGGCCTCCTCCCTCCCAGGGGCTGGGCCCCAGAAGCCCAGGGGGGGGTCCTTGTCCCCCCACAGGACCCACCAGGTGGGGCCCTCAGCCCTCACAGGCAACACGCAGCCCCTTTCTGGGCCCCGAATCAGGACCCTGAGATCGGTGGGGGAGGGCTGGCATTGACCTGATCGTCCCCAAAGCACAGCTGTACCCCGACAGGAGGACTCGCCACCCTTGGGGCCCACGCTGGGCTGCAGAACCACCTGCCTCGTCTTGTGGGCCGTATTTGAGGCCTGTCTCGAGATCTGAGGGGCGGGCATGGGAGAGGACTCGAGGCGGACCCTCTGGCTCCCCCACGGTCAGTGGAATGACAGTCATACAGCAGCACTTAGGGACAGGCTAGTGATAACGTCCCCAGACCTTGGTTTCTCCTTCTGTAAGATGGGGGTGCTGAGCCCCGCCCCTCCCTTCTGTAGTCGGAGCTCTTCCTCAGTGCACACATGGATGGTGGCCCTGGGTCAGGACAGTGTGCCTTCCGTGGACCTCGGGCTCTGTGGGTCAGGCCTATGCCAGCGAGGTCTGGGCTGGGGTGCGGGGTGCGGGCCTGGCCCGGGGTGGGCTGGGCTCCCGGACAGGCTGGAGAGCAGGGACAATTAGTGCAGGTGAATGTGGGCACCTGCGTGGTCAGGAGCTTCTGGGGTTGGAGAGCAGGGACCATTAGTGCAGGTGAATGCGGGCACCTGCGTGGTCAGGAGCTTCTGGGGCTGGAGAGCAGGGACCATTAGTGCAGGTGAATGTGGGCACCTGCGTGGTCAGGAGCTTCTGGGGCTGGAGAGCAGGACCATTAGTGCAGGTGAATGTGGGCACCTGCGTGGTCAGGAGCTTCTGGGGCTGGAGAGCAGGACCATTAGTGCAGGTGAATGTGGGCACCTGCGTGGTCAGGAGCTTCTGGGGCTGGAGAGCAGGACCATTAGTGCAGGTGAATGTGGGCACCTGCGTGGTCAGGAGCTTCTGGGGTTGGAGAGCAGGACCATTAGTGCAGGTGAATGCGGGCACCTGCGTAGTCAGGAGCTTCTGGGGCTGGAGAGCGGGGACCATTAGTGCAGGTGAATGCGGGCACCTGCGTGGTCAGGAGCTTCTGGGGTTGGAGAGCAGGACCATTAGTGCAGGTGAATGCGGGCACCTGCGTAGTCAGGAGCTTCTGGGGCTGGAGAGCGGGGACCATTAGTGCAGGTGAATGTGGGCACCTGCGTGGTCAGGAGCTTCTGGGTGAGCAGCACGTGCCTCTGGGAAGGCAGGAGCTTGTGCGCGAGGGGGGGGTGTGAGCACGTGCCGAGCGTGTGTGTCTGCGGGAGAGGGGTGGCTGCTGGACCGGCTCTGGGGTGGGGCTCGGGAGCTCTGCCTCCCCTCGCTCAGAGGGCAGACCACAGAAGGGTCGGTGCTGCCTGGCTGACACCCAGGACCACGTCCCGGCGGGGCCCCAGGCGCCCTGAGACTTATCTTGCTGCTGCTAGTCCCCCAGGGCCTGGTCCGCGCTCCTGGAGGCCTCTGGCAGGGGCTGCCTGGGGCCCCGTGGGAGAAGCCATCTCAGCTTTCTCTCCAGAGCTCATTTCCTCTGGCGGCAGCAGCAGGAGCCTGAGATGAGCCAAGATAATGCAGGGCTGTCCAGACTGACCGACGGTGGACATGGGAGTTCAAGGCAAACTCGAAGGGCTAAGAGCCTCTGGCTCCTCTGGCCAGACACAGGGGCGGCCGGCCGGGCACTTATCGGCCAGGCAGCGAGGCAGGAGGGGGCCACCCGCCACGTCTGCAGCCCCTGAGGCCGGGGGGCGGGGTCGGGGTGCATGCAGACAGACAAACAGGCTGTTGTGGGGGAAGGGAAGACATCCCTGACAGCTGGGCCTGGGGTGGAGCTCCTCACTGCCAGGCGCTCCTCTGCGGCTGCTCCCCCGTGGGTCCCTCCTCCCTGTGGAACGCCGCCTCTGGCGACAAGGGCCAGCTGGTGAGGCTGAGGCTGCCCCAGGCCCCCGCCTCCCTCGAGAGCCTCGGACCCCACCGGGGCGAACGGGGAGGCTCTCAGGAACATCTCCACTCAAAGGGCCCCACCTGCTTTATTTGAGGGCCCCGAGGGTCTCGGGCGCAGGGATGGGGCAGAAAGCAGGGAAGGTAGGTTTGCCCGACCTGCTTCTGAGGGCCTCCCAGGCTGCTCGCAGGATCCTGGCCTCTGTCCTGCGGCAGAAAAGGGGAACCCCAGCCTGGAAGGAAGTGCAGGGCCCCTGCTGATGTCTGCGGGCAGTTTTCCTGCCTGCATTTCAGGGACGGGGTGCTCCCCAAGTCAGCTCTGGCCACAGTGGGTACCCACCTGCCAAGGACAAACTCTGTCCTGACAGGAGCTGCCCACGTGACCCCAAACTGGGCCTGCCAGGAGCCTCAGGTTTCTGCCGGCGGTGCTGGGTGCCCTAAGCCCTGCAAGCCCACTGTCCACCCTGCACAGCCCCCCTGTGCCCGCTGCTCCTCAGGCGGCGGGTTACAGGCTGCCTTGCAGGGCCCCGCTCTGGAGCCCCACTGGCCTGACTTCTCAGGCAGGGGGACATCCCCGTCCTAGAAGATTCCCCACTGACCCCCCTGCTCTCCCAGGTTGATGTCGGGTTTTAGCGGTCAATGCCAGGCTGCTCTCCAGTGAGGGCCCTACATCCTGGCCCTTCCCAGGGCCTCCCCCGTGCTGCCCAGAGCAGACCCCTGCAGGGGGTTCCTGCAGCCCCCTCCCCACCAAGAAGGTGCTGGTGCTGCTGGGAAGCCGGCCCCTCCCCTTCCAGCACCCCTCCAGCTCCCCGCCCTCCCAAGCTGCCCCTCTGCCGGGGCCGCTAGGGCCTCAGGGAAGGCAGGCCACAGACTGCAGATACTCTACGTGTCTGGGGCCACCATGTTTTCCGCAGGATATCGCCAGGCAGACCTGATGCCAGCCAAGAATGGCATTTAGATGCCTCGTGTGTTTGGACAATGAGAAGTTCCAGGCCCCGGTGGGACCCTCAGCCCGACTTGCCCCAGTTTGGTGGTACAGGGCCTCCCCGCCCGGAGGCATCAGGCAGACGGGCCGCAGAGCGCCACGAGGGACGGTGTGCGAGCCGCCCCAAGACAGCGACCAGCCGCTGAGCCTGGGGCTGCACGTGGCCCTTGTCAGCGGGAGGAGCACAGTGGCCAGGGAGGGCCTCAGCGAGGGGCGCTCTGGAGGCTTGTGTCAATGGTGGTCCCCCCTGGGGCAGATGCTGCCCCAGGGCTGCCACGGGCCAGGCCACGTGAGGTATGCAAGGACGCGGTCTCACTCCGGTCTCTTGTTCCCACTACAGATGGGAAGGGACGGGCCCAGGGCTGCCTGGGGTGGGTGTCTGAGTCCAGTTGGGCTCTGTGGCCCCGGCGAGTGTGGGCTCTGCTGAAGCGCCGGCACAGAAGACACAGCCTGGAGCAGGACACAGGGGTACCGTTTCTCGCCACCGTTTTGCCGGAACCAGTGGGGGAAGTGAGTGGGTCAGCCCCCAACCTTCCCCGCTCGGGGATCTAGCTGCTGCCACTGCTCTCGGGGCCCCCCAACCCCCATTCCACCGGGCACTTGCTTTTTAAAGGCACTGGTGGCCAGGACTTCTGGAAGGAGGATGGGCACCCCTGAGGTCCCTGTTTCTGAAGTCGATATGCTCTCAGAGTGAGGGCTGAGCCAGGGACCTTCTCAGACCAAGGACTGTCCCCACAGCAGAAGGAAGGGGCTGAGCCTGCTGCCTGCTGGCTTTCTCTGGGGACCTTCGGCTCCAGGGGCTCGGAGGGGCAGCTGCAGAAGACCCGGCCCTGGCGGGAAGGGAATGGGGAAGAGCAACCCTCCAGCTCCAGCCCCACCAACGGAGGAGCCCTTCCCTCTCCCTGTAATGGCGGGCCGCCCCCTGGGCACAGCCAGGGCCAGACCACCCTTCTGTTCTTCTGACTCCCACTGGGGGTGGAGGGAGAACAGGGCGAAGAGCACTGACTCTGGGGGACAGGGCTCGGGGGTTGAGGGGACCCCACTTCCTGCCCAGGTGACGCAGGGCAGGCTTGGGCCCTCCCCGTCACTCCCACATCATCTGCCGGTCAATTAGGGGACAGAAGGGTGAGCTCCTGAGGCTCTGCATGCATCTGGCTCTAGGCTGGACCTTGGAGCCGTGTCCTTCCAGGGCGTGCTGTCTTACAGACGGGTGGTGAAGTCGTTCAGGGGTATTTGGCGGGTGAAGGGTCGCGTCTAGGGCATGGCGGGGTGTGGAGGCCTTGGAGGCTTTGCCGTGGGTGGGAGAGGGGCTTCCGGGGCTGGCCCAGGGCAGGAGGGCCTAGCGTGAGACTCACCTGGAATTTCTTCTTGGCTACAAAGTACTGCATGCGCCGAATGACCTTGATGGTGGCCCGGTGGTGCTCCCGCAGCCTGCGGTGGAGAAAGAAGAGGCGTGAGTGGCTCCCCGACTGTCATCCCATGCCCAGCACTTCCGGAGGCGTGGAGAATGTTCAACCCCACGGGATGGAGGACTTCCAGGCTCCATATTGGTGGGGGAGGAGGGCAGGCCGGAGGCAAGAGACTTTTAATTAATGGGATGATCCCAGAAGGACCCTTGGCTTGCCTGCTGCTGGGAAACGGTGCGGAGTCAGTGTCCTGGGTTCACATGGGCAGTGCCCCTCATGCACAGCAGAACCACGGAAGCTTCTTTCCACCCTTGGGCCTTCAGGCTCCTCACCAGTATAATGGGGAGGGAGCGCAAACAGAGGGCACCCAAGGCCCCGTTCAGGTGGAACATTCTATGTCCCTACACATGGGCACACACTCAGAAAATGTGGGGGCTATAGGACAAATTAACCGGATACAATTACTACCTGAGTCACTCTGTCAGGAGGTTGCATTGCCTCCCCTCCCAAGTGCCTTCTAGAAACCTAGATGCTTCTAGAAACAAAGATCCTTCTAGAAACACCAAAAAGGAAACATGACCGATGACATGCATAGAAAAAAGTCTCGAAGGAAATACACCCACATGGAAGTGGTGGGGCTTTGGCCGCCAAGACTGCACGTGACCAAACCTCGGCCAGGACAGTGTTCTGCCCCGCCCCTTTCACACACCAGGGGAAAAGCAAATCACCTGTAGGGAGATAATATCATGGAGCCGTCACATAGTTTTACACTGGAAAGACTTGAAAGGCAAGGGAAAAAATAGACCACAGAAACAGATCTCGAGGTGTGGCAGATTCAGTGGCCCAAATGCTTGTAGCTTCTCCATCAGGAGATAGAGCTGGTTTTCCCACTACTTGAATTTGGGCTGACCTTGACATTTGCTCTGACAAAAAGAATGCTGGGGAGTCACACCATGTATAACTGATGTGCTCTTGGAATGTGGCCACATGACCCCGCCTGAGCTGGGTGGCTGGAGAGCCTGCATGGAGAACAGAGGCGCCCCCAGCCAAGAGCCAATATCAGTCAATAGACAAGTGAGTAAGGCCACCTCCGACCATTCAGCCCCAGTAGGTCTCCAGACGAGCGCATCTGCACAAACACGCACACAGAGCCAGCAGGGCAGCCTCCCCACAGAGCTGACCCCAAATTGCTGACCCGTAGAATCGTGAGCAAGACCACGAGCTGTGGTCTTAAGCCACTACATTTAGGTGTGGCTTACTGGGCAGCAACAGATGACAGATAAAGAAGCTAGGACCCCACAGGGGGTCCTGTCATATCAAGATCCTCAAACACATGGTGTTGCTTTGGAGACCAGGCATTGGGCAGAGGCTGGGGACAAAATGGCAGAGCCTAAGATAATGGGCCTGGAGCATGATGCTGTCACCGGTGAGACTTTGCGGTGTCCTGGAGGGGTGAGTGAATTTTGCGCTGGGAGGAATGTAAAATGTTATGGCCTGAGGGCAGCCTGTTGTGGATCAAAGCTGGGTACAGATCTTTTGCAGCCCCCCGAGCAAGAGCTGGGGCCCATTCCCGCCACGGCAGAAGCGGACCATGTGTCTGAGCCGTGGTCACAAGAGCCCTCGCAGCTCCCTCTGTTGTCCTGTCAGAATGCTGCTGCCACACGGATGTGTCTGAGCCAGGTTACTGGAAGAGCAACGTGGAGGAGAGCTGAGAGCACCCAGACGAGCAGCCCAAATGCTGACCCACAGACTCACGAGCAAACGGTGGCTATGGTTTGCTTCAGAGCTTTCAGATCAAGACTTTAAAATAACTATGATTAATGGGTTCAGGAAGATAGATGGAGTATTTCACCCGAGAAATAAAATCTGTATTAAAAATAATAAAATGGAAATTCTAGAACATAAAGGACAATAATGGAAATTAAGAATGCAGCAGATGAATTTGATAGCAGAGGAGACGTGCAAGAAAGGAATGCATGTGGAGTGGAAGGGAATTGCCGGGTGGGGGCATGGAGACAAAACAGAATGAAACTTACAGAAAAAACGCAAGATGTGGGAGATAGCATTCCTACACACGTGGAATCCCAGAAGGAGAGGAGAAGAAAGGGAGGCTCAGTGGCTGAGAATTTTCCAAAAGTGATGGAAGACATCAGGCCGCAGATGCAAGCAGCTCTTTGGATCCCCAGGCTTATCAGAGTAACACTGCCGAGACTAAAGGCACGGAGAATGTCACAGAAGGAATGAAGGAGGGGATGGGGACAAGGACACATTATCCTGATGACTGGCTTTTCAACAGAAAAGATAAAAGCCAGGTGACATCTTTTTTTTTTTTTTTTTTAAGATTTTCTTTCTTTCTTTATATATACAGAGAGAGAGAGAAAGCATGAACTGGGGAAGAGCAAAGGAAGAGGGAGAAGCAGGGTCTCCTGAACAGAGAGCCTGACACGGGCCTCAGTCCCAGGACCCTGAGATCATGACCTGAGCTGAAGGCAAATGTTTAACCGACTGAGCCACCCAGGCACCCTGCCAGGTGACATCTTTAAAGTGCTCAAGGAAAATTACTACCAACTTAGCATTCTAGACCCATCCAATATACCCTTAAAAATGAAGAAGAAAGTAAAGTAAGCAAATCCTGTAGGATTCTACTCAGATGAGGTCCCCAGAGGCGTCAAGATTCATGGGGACAGACAGCAGGATGGTGGGCGCCAGGGGCTGGGGAGGCGGATGGAGAGTTAGTGTTTCATGGGGACAGAGGTTCAGTTTCACAAGATGAAAAGCTTCTGGAGACAGAAGGTGGGGACGGCTACGCAACATGTGAATGTGCTTAGGGCCCCTGAGCTGTGCACAAAAATGGTTAAGATGCTGCATTTTATGTTATGTATATTTTGCCACAATAAAAAAAAAAAAGAAGAAGCTGAAACCAAAACCAAGAGAATTCACTGCCAGGAGAACTGCATTGGAAGAATGATTCAGGGGACAGGCAGAGAAAAATGATCCCAGAAGGAAGTATGAGAATACACGAAGGAGTTAAGAACACATAAAAGGACAGATTTATGAGAAAGTTTAACTTTGTATTGACTGTAATGGTAATGCTTCATGAGGTTGAAACATTACTAGAGACAAAGAGGGGTATTTCATAATTTTAAACAATGGTCGGTTTGGTAGAAAGATATCAACCCTAAATCTGCATGGACTTAAAACCTTATACATACCTGCCTCTGTATATGCAGAGCAGAAATGCGTGATAAAAACAGCGTTAAGAGTCAGAGAGCACGGACGGAGCCACACAGCTGCGAGTACATTGTGCTGTCGGGGAAATGGTGGAAGTGCTAATCTGAGGTCGACCCTAATGAGTCAAGGTGTCAACCACTGATTGAATAATGAAAATATGTAAAAGCAACAAGTTAACAGAGAATAAAAACGAAATAGGATCACTATTTGACTAATCCAGAAGGAGCAGGAAAGGAGATAAGAAAGAAGGGATGGGACAAAGGAGGGATGAGTGAAAGGCAGCAGAGTGCGTGCACTACAAGGGGACAAAGCGTATCAATGAAAGGATTGACATGGTCAGACAGGGTTCAAAAGGCAACTTGATGTTGCTTATAAATCTATATATAAATCTTCACACAAATATAAAGACATAGAAAGGTTGACAGCAAAATGTCTATCACGGTGTAGCCCAAGGGGAGCTGGTGTAGGGAAACTGCATCATACAAAGTGAACTTTAAATATAACCATAGACAAAGACGGATATCTCATAATTTAAAAACGCTGGCACTCTGGTAAGAAGATATCAATTCTCAATCTGTATGTACCTAAAAACATAACCTTAAAAAATATAAAGCAAAACGGGCAGAACGAAAAGGTAAAAAAGAACGTGCACAATCACAGTGGGAGATCTGAATACACTTCCGTCAGTAACGGGTAGAAAAGTAGGCAAACCATCAACAGAGAGACAATCTGGATGACATGAGTAGCGACTTGACCTAATCGACATTTATGGAACACGGCTCTCAGTAGCTGAGGCGTACGTAAGCTTTCCAAGCGCACGTGGAGTGCTTACCTGAACAGACTATACACAGGGCTTTAAAAGCAAGTTCCAACAGATTTCAAAGAAATTCAATCATATATGTATGTTCTCTGACTGCAATGAAATTAAACTAAAATCAATAAGATTAAAAAAAAAACTAGAAAATCCTTAAGTGTTTTAGAAATTAATCTAAATGAACCAAGGTCAAAGAAGAAATCTAATAAGAATCAGGAAGTATTTTAAGTTGGATAATAATAAAAAGGTCATGTATCACAGCTAAATAACTGGTTGAGGTACCATGAAGTAAGTGCTTAGAGAAAACCTATGACCTTAAATGTATACATTAGAGAAGAGGGAGGCCAAACTCTCTTTCAAGAAGTTAAAAAAAAACAACAACAAAAAAACAAATTAAACTCAAAGAAAGTAGATAGAAAGAGATAATACACAATACAACTCAATGAAATAAAAAAAATGAACATTACATTAAAAACATCAACAAAGCCAAATTTTGATTCTCTAAAGAAACTAATGCAATTGACAACTTTTGGCAAGAGTAACTGGGGGACGAGGGGAGGCAAATCACCAATGTCAGGCATCAGAAACGGAACACCTTGACAGACCCCAGGAGTTAAAAGGTCTATTCAGAGGACATTGTGTACAAAAGTAATTTGGATAGTTTGGTTAAAATATATCAATTCCTTAAACATAATATATAAAAGCAGACATAAGAAGAAATAAAAAAATCCAGATTTCCCAATATTAACCACATAAATTAAATTAGGAATTTTAATGATGTTTGCACAAAGCAAACTAACAAAACCTTAAGTCTAGGTGATTTTACCAGTAAATTCTTCTAACATTGAAGGAAGAATCAATACCGGATTTATATAAATCTTTTTGGGGATTTTTATGACGCGGCATAGCCTTTATATCAAAACTGGACAGGATATTTCAAGAAGGAAAAATCACTGGCTGATCTCTCTCGTAAACACAGAGGCAAATGTCCTGCCCGTAACAGCAACAAACTAAACCCAATGCTGTCTATAAAGACATGTGAACGATGAGGTTTAATTCAGTTATCCAAGGCTGCATCAGCATCTGAAAATAAACCCACATAACTGGCCACAGAATAAGTTAAGAATAAGTTGTATTTGTTCTATAATCACAGAATAAAGTCAACAGAATAAGTCTAAGGAAAAACAAAAAATCAATTCAAAAGATGCATAGAAACATCTGATAAAACTCAAGAGCCTTTCCTAATTAGAAACCCGACTCCAAGGAAAGCAGGAATAGAAGGGAATTCTATTACGTAGAAAACAAACATGAAACAAGACAAAACCCAGGAGAGCAAACGTCACACTCAACAGTGAAATATTAGGTGCCTTTCCTTCGAGAGAGGGAGAAATGCAGGGTTGTCCCTGGTCTCCCTTTCTACCTGATGTTGTCCTGATAGTCTCAGCCAGTGTGTCAAGGGAAGGAAAAGGAAACGAAAGACAGAATCACGGGACAGGGTAAAAATAAAACCACTGTTACTTGCAAATGACATAATCATAGATGTTAAAAAAAATCTTCAGAATCTTCAGATAAACTCTTTGACTAATAAATGAATTTAGCAAGAACATCAGTTTCAAAGACAACATACAAACATCATTGGTACTTCTATATGCTAGTAACAAGTAGGGAATAAAACAAAAAGACACCAATAACAGTAGCATCAAAAACCATAAAACGCCTGAGAATAAATCTACTGGAGACAAGCAAGGTCTCTGCACAGAAAAGTACCAAACATTACTGAAAGAAAGGAAAGAAGCCCTCAATTAATTCAGGATATAATGTGCGTAAGTTGGAGGGTTTAACATTTCTAAGGTGCTAAGTTTGAGCTATGGATTCAATGTGACTCCAATCAGTGTCTGAATGCTTTTCTTTTTTAATATTTTTGGGGGGGGGGATTTCAAGCTGATTCTAAAATATTTATGGAAAAGCAAAGAGCTAAGAGCAGACAAGACAATTTTGGAGAACGAAGTTGGAGGACAGAGCTCAAGGCTCATTGTCAAGCGTCAGGGATGAACGCTGGGTATCACCGGAGGCAGCCTTAGGTCGCACTATTAATAAGGTGCCGTTAGATTAGACGGATGAGTGCGTCAGTGGAAAAGAGTGGGACACCCAAAGGTGAAAATACATATATGTGTGGTCACTTGGTTTGTGACAAATGCACTGTTTCAGTCCACTGGGGAAAGAATGTTCTTTTCAATAAATGGCCCTGGGACAAATTGGACATCCGTACGAGAAAACCATGAGCTGTGGGTCCCTGCTAAACGTCAGTTACAGAAGTAATTCCAACGAGGGCAGAGACCTACAGGACGGCAAAGGCGATCAAGGCTGGAGAACAGAACAGCAGACTATCTCTGCGACCTCGGGAAAGGCCACGATTTAACCAAACACAAGCGGCACTAACTATAAAAGGGAACCATTCGATAAACGGGGCTTCCTCGAAGTTAAGAGGTTCTTTACATCGAAAGACATCATTAAGAGAATGAACAGACACTCTACAGGCTACGAAAGGACATTTTCTGGTAAAGCACTTGTATCCAGAATATATAAAGAATTCCCACAAACTAATAAGGAAAAGACTACATGATCTGAAAAAAAAAAAAATAGACCAAAGATTTGAACGGGCACCTGACCAACAAAGGACGTCCACGCGCCCGTGAGCCAGTGCTCAACACCGTTACTCCTCGGGGAAACACTGATCAGAACCAAAATGACGTGTTCGCACGCGCTCGCTGCCATGGCCGGAATGAAAAAGACCGACCGTGTCGAGCGTCAGAGACGATGTGGCCCGACGGACCCACGTGTGGTGCTGGTGGCAGCGCGGGCTGGTTCGACCACGCCGGAGAGCTGCCTGGCGGTGGCCGTGGATGGGCCCATGTCCGGGCCCAGCATCTGTTCTTCCAGATACACGCCCCAGAGAAATCGGTGCACACATCCACCAAAGGCAGTAGAAGGACATTTATGGCAGCTTTACTCACAGGAAATAAAACTCAAAGCGACAAATGTCTGACTACAGCAGCACGGAGAAGCAGACGGTGCTGTGCTCCTTTAAGGGATATCATCCAGCAGTATGAAAGAACAGGCTGCGGACTCCCACACGGGACCCCGCCCTGGCCACCTGGGCTGGCCAGTAAGCCCCTGGGGGCGGGCGTCTGGTGATGTCAGGGCCCCTATCGCTGGGCAAGGACCCTCTGTGCCTCCGTGGGGCTCCAGCTGGGAAAGGGGCCTGTAAAGTCCAGTCTCAGCAGAGAGAAGGCGTGGCACCCCATGGACAGGAGAGGACACCCAGCGGAGGACAACAGGGCTCTGAAGCTCTCAGCTGCACCCTGGCTGTCAGGCTGGCCAGCCGCCAGCCATCAGCCAGGCCCACGGGGGCTCCCGTTCCAAAAAGGGGATCTCAGGGCCATAGAAGGCCTCATTGCACCAGGGAGGCTGGGGTGCCACGTGGATAAGGCTGAGGAATCTTCCTGGAGGCACCGGAGAAGGGTAAGCTGGCTTCTTAGGGTGGTTCAGGTGCGGGCCCTCGTGACTGAGGCTGAGACACACACAGAGCCTTTGTCCCTCCTTCACCCGCTTCCCAAGCATCCTCCAGTCCCTACAGGGTGCAGGGCCCATGCTCAGCCCCAAACCAAACAGCCAGTCTGGAAGGCCTCCTGAAGCTGAGCTCCCAGCCAGCAGGTGGAGGGAAGGCCTACAGACTGGGGGTGTTGGGCCTGGGGAGCGTGGGACCGGGCCAGTGGGCGCTATTGGCTCCTCCATGGTGCTGACGACACAGTGGGGAGAGGAAGGCTGGGGGCCGCTTGGGGGACCTTCAGGATCTGAGGGCACCTCAGCCTGGCCTGGGCACAGGGCTCTGCCTGCCCCGCTGTGGGCAGCCTGGGCGGGGACAGGCGGAGCCTGAGGACGGTACCGCCAGCAGCTGGCCCCCCCAGTGCCGGGCGGCCACTCTGACCTGCAGGTGATGTTGGCTTGGGTGCAGGGCCGGTTGGAGATTGGCCCCGATACACAGACCCATTGGACGCACCAGGCTTCGCTGGCTTTCTGCCCAAAGTGCTGTGTCCCCACGACAGAGCGGGTGAGCCGGGGGCAGTGGGGCAGGGAGCCGCGGACACAGAGGCTGGCCCTGGCTTCTGTGTCGACCCCCGCACCAACATGTTGCGTGTTAATAGGACCCTTCTGTGCAGGAGCAGCTCATGCACACACACTCATACACGCACTTGTGCACACGTGCCATGCACACACGCGAGCACGGGCTCGGAGGCAGAGCTGACACGGCCTCTGGGAGGCCCCAGGATGTAGAGATTCCCCATTCTAGGGTGGGGGCCACTGGCCTCACGAAGCCCCTCACCCAGGCCTGAGATGGGAGGGGACGTCACCCTGGCCTCATGTCCCTGAGTCTTTTCAATCACCTCCGAAGACATGGGAGCAGGCGGAGGCCTGGGGCTTTATGGACACCGGCCGTGGCCTGAGGCCCAGGGAGATTGCTCAGGGCTCCTCAGATCCTGCTTCGCTCAAGCAAAAGCCATGGCCGGTGACCGCTCCAGTGACTTCTGGAAGCTGCCACCCACCACCCTCACCTCGGCCAGCTCCGCAGAACAAAGCTATGGCCTTCGCAACCACGCAGCACCAGCCCGGCTGACAGAAAACCAGGGCTGGGGTGCCAGGGCCTGGCCCAGCGCCGCTCAGGCCTCCGCTGGGCTCGTCCCTGCGCTGGGGACAGCCCTGTCTGCCGGCCTCCCTGCTGGAGGCAAAGGACTCCTTGGTCTGCAAGGGACCGGCCTGTCTGGCTGTGCTCGAGGAAGGTTTTCTCTTCTCTCTGTGCTGGGCTTGGTCTGGGAAGGTGGTGGCCTCGTGCCCGTTCCTGGGGGTTCTGACGCAGGAACAGGAAGGCGGGACAGGCGGCAGGATGCAGGCTGGAGACCCTGCAGGAGACCCCGGGCCCTGGGCCCCGTGGTGCTGAGGCTGCAGGCTGGGTGTCCGCCTGCCCGGGCTGGGCCGCCCTCTAGGCCTTTGGCCCCCCCACCCTGCTTTGGGAAGGCTGGAGGGCCAGGGCCTTGGGGGGGGGCGGTGACGCAGTCCACCCCGTCCTCTCTGCCCTAAGAAAGGAGAACCCCTCTTTTCCGCGGAGACAAGGAGCAGGTGGGAGCTGGGTTTTGTCAAGCGCTTCCTTCCCGTCACCTGATAGGCTGTGACGCCCCCTCCTTAGCCATCCATGTGACGCCGCCCCGGTAGTTGATTTTTGAACGTTGAACCGGCTTGGCTCATCACTTGGTGGTGGTGGGTCGTTCTTTACACGTTGTTGCATAACTAGTTGTGGTTTTTTAAATAATATTGAGAAACCCCAGGAATCCAGCGCTCAAAATAAAAGCTAGACCCGACAGCCCCCAACCCAGTCACCCTCCTGCCTCACCCCCTGGGTGGCCGTCCTTTCAGATCTGTGTCCCTCATATCCTTGCTCCTGTTGGTGTCGTTTTATCAAATGACATGTAGCCCCCCCCCGGGCATATATTTTGTGTTTTAGTGATTTAGACTTTATGAAAATGCATTACGCTTTTCCCCGTATGTCACTCGGCTCGTTTGTTCGGACCGGTGGGAAATGCTCCGTTGTGTAGATATGCCGAGTCCCTTCGCTCTCCTCCTGCGACAGGCGTGCGGCTGGAGGCCAGGCGTCCGGCTCGTGGAGGGCACCGTGGCAACGCTCGACTACCCTCGGGCTGGGCGCGGCCTGGCGTTTCCTCCGGTGTCACCCAGGCACACGACCGCTGGGTCATTGGCCGGTGGATTCGAATCCGGTCTCACCGTGCACCCCCCAGCAGTGCGGGAGACCCTGCGCCCCACAGCCCTGCCTGCACCCCCAGTGATTGGCCTGCGTCACTCACGCCAACAAAATGAGTGTGAACAGGGCCTCGCGCCCCACCTGGCCCCGGGCGCTTCCCTGGCCGGAAGGCTGAGCGCGTCTCTGGGCCGCTTTTCTGTTTTGCTACTTGGGGCCTTATTTGAATTTCTACCTACCTGCCTACCTACCAGTTCTTTGTTTTTGTTGTTGTTCTAAGATTTTATTTATTTATTTGAGAGAGAGAGCAAGGGTGAGCCGGGGGAGCAGCAGCAGGAGAGGGAGAAGCCGACTTCCCACTAAGCAGGGAGCGCCATACAGGGCTCGAGCCCAGGACCCTGAGATCAGGACCTAAACCAAAGGCAGACACAGCCATGGAACCACCCAGGCCCCGCTACCAGTTCTCTGCCGGTTCGCGTGTGGGGAACACCTGCTCCTGTGCAGGCAGAGAGAGGCTCTCGGAAAGATGTCCTAACCCTAGCACCTGTGAATATGTCACCTTATTAGGCAAAGGGACCACAGATGTGATTAAGATTAAGCACCGTGAGATGGACAGATTATCCCGGACTCGCCTTCCGGCCCGTGAGCTGCTGGAATCCTTACACGCGGAGAAGCTTTCTCCGCTGTGGCTAGAGGGAGCTGTGAGCAGACCGCGGCAGCGTCCTGGCTGTGAGGGAGGAGGCTGGGGCCGCGAGCCGACGGGGGTAGGTGTCCCCAAAGCTGGACAAGGCCCGGTGGTGGCTCTCCTGGGGGGCCGCCAGGAGGAGCCAGCCCTGAGACCCCTTTCAGACCCACCACACTGTGTCTGACTTCGGGTCTGTGGGACCCAGAGACCACCGGTGTGGGCTGTCCTGAGCCACAGGGTTTGGGGTAACTGGTCGCAGCAACACCAAAAACGAATGCAAACCCTAGTTTCAAATCGCCTCCCTGTCCTTCAGGTGCCTTTTGAGGCACAGGACCTCTTATTTTCTAGCGACAACTCTGTCAGTATTCTTCTGTCATAGCGCGTTGGGGTCTTGTCCAAGAGAGAGCTCTGAACGCCCCGTTTCGATAGATACTAAGTAGCCCGCGTGTTTCGAGAGTTAGAAGGATTGTATCTGAGTTGTTGTAAATGGTGTGAGGCAGGCGCCTTCGCCTCTTCCGTTGTGGATAACCACCTGTCACTGTGGCCCAGGTGCCACCAGCACACCCCAGAGCCTCCCACTCGGGCTCCCTGCTCTGTCCGCCCGGCTGAGTGTCAACCCTCGCACCCACAGCCCAGCCTCACCCCAATCCTGACCCCTGGAGGGAAAGACTTCCCGCTTCCTTGAGAAGGTCTTCGTTACTCTCGGCTCTGGGCTCATTTGGGGCTCGTCACAGGAAGTCCCACGAGAAAGCCTGCTGGGTTTTTACCAGAATTACAGTAAATCTATCAACCTAGTAGGAAGAAAGGAATTGACATTTTGTAAAGCGGAGGGTCTTATCTTGAGTATGGTGTCTCTTTCCCTTCCTGAAACTCTTACCGGAGAATCTAAATTCAGCAGAACTTGGTTCTTGAAAAAACGAACAGAGCAGACAAAGCTCTGTTGCGGATGCAAATAAAATAGTACAAAATGCAAATAAAAATAGTACAAAAGAAAGTTAGGAATTACTACAAATAGGGATAAACCCGATAATAAAAGAATAGCCACGACAACTATATGCCAACAAGTTTGGAAAACCTAGACAGAATTTGGCACATTCTTAGAAAAAATTTTAACTCCCTAGAACTGACTAAAGATGGGATAAAATACCTGAAACCAGCTTGCGACCACTGAAGGTATCAAAGGGTTGGTTACAGACCTTCCTGCAAGAACACAGCAGGCCCAGGTGGCCTATCCCAAATTCTCCCACACTGTCCCAGGACAGACCCTCCCAGCCATACGCAAACATCTGAAATGGAACAAAAAATGAAAACAAAATATGTATCGAAATTTGAGGGGTGAAACTAAAGCAGTTCTTAGAGGGAAATTTGTAGTGTTCCACGATTACATTAACAGAAAGGGAAGCTCTCAAACCAGCTCTCTCAGTTGCTACCCAAACACTAGAAAGAGAAGAGCAAATTAAACCCAAAGCAAGCAGAGGGGAGGGAATCATAGCAATGAGGAGAGATGACTGAAACAGAGAGCAGGGAGGAGCCGCCCTTGTCTGAGATGGGCTGATGTTCGCGTGGCCTGAGGCCCAGCCCCCTGCGGACGGTCCCTGAAGGTCTACACCCAGGACCCCTCGCCGAGGCTGCAGGAGCATCTCCGTTAACCAGCCTTCGAGTCTCCCAGGGCCCGCGCTCTCCCGCCCCCTAAGAGTCGCTGACTCTGGGGACTCTCTCCTTTAGGTCTCTCCAAAGGAAGGGGCTTGGGAATGGTGTGGGAGGCAGCAGGCTGCTGTTGCCTCCCCGTCAGAGGCCTGAGGGGTCTGGGAGAAGGGACCCCTCAGTTCAAGCTCTAAGACCACCTGCCTCACTGGTCAGTCGCATCTGGTGCTGTGTGTTGGTTCCCTGGTGAAGGCAAGGCCACCTGCTTCACTGTGGGTCCCAGGGCCGGGCATGTTCCTGGAGTCCCCCAGAGGCAGGGGGTGCCGAGTCACCAAGGAAGCATTCCACACAAGCCTGGGGACGGGGACTCAGACGGACAGTTTCCAAAAAGCCGGAGGCCCTGGTAGAGGAAAAGGCTCTATTCTCTCTACATCCCGTATGCCTGTTTCCGATACATTATCATCAGTCCAAAGGAGTTGTCTTCCTTAAGAATTAAAACCTAGACACCCAGTGTTGCTTATCCCCCCCCCCACCGTTCTCCTTCCTCCACGGTCTGCCGCTCACTCCCAGGCACCTCCCGCCACCCTACACGGCAGCAGGTGGGCGCTGGGCTCCGTGCTTGCCAAACCTTCATTGATTTCAACCTCAGGATGAGCCTGGGAGGCAGTGCTCAGCCTCCCCCTCATCTTACAGAGGACGGAACCAACCAGGGGGACAAGTCTCTCGGTCAGCAGTACTGCCAAGTCTCGAGCCCAAATGTGTGGCACCCCCGGCCCTTAACCGCCACAGCAGGGCGTCCCCTCCTCACAGCCTGGCCTCCCTTCCATCTGGGACTCCTGGGGGAACCCCCCCACCACTCGGGCTGCTGGTGGGACCTGCCTTGAGGGACAAGGGTCAGTCCGCAGGGAAGCCGGGTCACACTCCTGCCTGGGCTCAGGTTCCCATCTGAGGGGGTGGGTGTCCAGGCCTCCACCAGCCCGTGCTGGGCTCTGTGTCCAAGTGCCATCCACCTGGGCCCTGCAGTCTCCCCCGACCCGTGACCTGCCCTCCCGGGGCAGCTCCAGCCTGCGGCTCTGGGTACAGGCGGGAAAGTCCGCAGCCCAGTCAGGTGACTTCACAAATAGCACCCCGCGGGCCACGGTTGTGCAATCCCTGTAATTAGAACCAGCAGTCTCCCCGGGCATGGTCCTGCCTAGGTCAGAGAAGCCACTGTGCTCTGAGGTCAGGTGAAACAGGGGGCCATCGTGACACTGCACCTGTCTTCGGCAGCCGCTGAGCTGACCCGCGGTGGCTCCGGGGCCAGCCCGCTGTGACCAGCTCTGGGCAGAGCGGCTGGAGGGGGAGAGGGCCCAGCCGGGCGAAGCAGGGGCAGCTGCTGCGCTCTCTCTGCAGACCCTCCTCCTGCTACCGCCGTCCCCCCCCCGCCCTCCCCCATCCTCAAACCCTTTCTGTGCCAGCGGCCATGCTCGTACACACGGCAGGCGCCCCTCACCTTCCTCCCGGCCAAAGCCCAGCCCGTGTTCCCATCACGCACACCCTGTAGCACCAAGCGCCGCTGGGATCAGAGGTCGCGGCGTCTAACTCACACCCAGCGCCAGGGCTGAGGCTGGCGGCCCCCGCTGCTCCCCACGTCCAGCGCGGCCTGAACCTGGAGGCAGAGCGTGGGGTGGCAGCCGGTGAGGAGCCCTGGCTTGAGGGCCTCAGGGCCCCCGTGGCCCCCATGGCCGGGGTAGGAAGGTCTGAATGTGGGTCTCCCCTCTCTGGGGGCTGAGGAAGCCTGGCCTGGGGCTCCGGCCTCGAGCCTCAGGTCCAGACCAGGGACGGGAACCAGTGGTGGTGGGACGTGCCCCCTCACGCACTCAGGATGCCCCAGAAATCGAGCTGGCGAGCTGGGGCTCAGGCCGAGTTTCCCCGGGGGGAACAGCTCGCTCGCTGCGGCGGGACGTCCTGGCTTGGGGCAGCAGGTCGTTCAGGTTTACCTCCTCTTGTGCCCGGGGGTTCATTCCCTTGGCGGGGGGCACACTCCGTCCACAGACTTCTCTGCTTCCCCCCAACCCTACTCCTGCCACGACATGTGTGAGAGGACATGGACTGGGAGGAAGGTTCTGAATAGGTCCTGGACACAGGAAGCGGATTCGTGTTTTCTCCCCAGGGGAGGGGGCGTGATGGCGCAGGGGCGCAGGGCTGCTTTTGGGGGTGACGAGAATGTTCTAAAACTAGGTGGTGGGCCCTCCCTCCTGTGAACACGAGAGTGTGGAGAGTATCCCAGGCTGCTCCTGAGAGTGGGAGCCGGGCGAGGCACACGGAGGTTCTGGGTGCTTCTCTGGAGGACAGGGAAGGAGGGGGGACTCCCCCAGCCCCCGGCTTTGCCCAGGGCACAGCCCTCTTTGGGATTCTTCCTCGGGGGGCTCAGGGCCCCGGGGAAGGCAGCCTCGGGAGTGCTGCTGCCCTAGGCCTCCTCCCTCCCCCGGCAGACACAGAGGCCTCCTAACTCCCCAGTCTGGCTGAGCCTCTCCCTTCCAACCCGTCCGCCACAGCGTGGCTGCCGTGGGGCGCTTCTCAGGCCAAGAGACAAATCTCAGATCCATGACCCCTGCCGCCTGCCCCAAATCCTGCCATGGCTCCCTACTGCCTGCCCAGTGATATCCAGACTCTGAGGGTGGCCCATGGGCCCCTCACGACAGGCCCGGACAGATAGAACATGAGCTGTAGGCAGTCTGGGCGCTCTGGGCGGGGCGCGAGGTGACGCACGGTCCTGTCCCCTCCGGTTGCTGCATCGCGAGTCACCACACGCGTGTGGTCCTGAGGTCATCGTAAGATTGTTTTCATACCGATGATCCAGAAATCAGAGCAATCCCATGCTGGCCCCCGGTTGGCAGCAAAACTCGAGGACCTCGGGACAGGTGACCGACACAGATCTGGCAAAGGGAACTCGTCTCGACATGTCCCAGAACCAAGGGAAAGGAGCTAATTCTCTGTTTCCCCAAGATCGGGGCTTCTTCCTGGGCCCCCTGAGAGCTCCCGACACAGGGCAGACTAACGAGCCATGCGTGGCAACTTCCCAACTTAACCGTGTAGCTTCAATCCACTCCACTCCCACCCCGCTTACTTCTCGGCGCCCCGGCCCCCGTGGAGCTCGGGGAACTCAGGTTCCTCCGATTCGGTGCAGTTCAGGGCAGCCCACGGGCCGAGTCGATGTGCCCCAAGTCACCTTTGCCCGCTCCTGCTCACCGTCGGCCCGGCAGGCTACGGAGCGGAACAGCACACAGAGGTGGCTCCTATCGCCACGCGGCTGGGAGCCACGACCCCCGTGCGAAGGCCTGTGACGTGTGAGAGGGGCCGAGCTGAGTGTGACCCTGGATGGGCAGCTCTGGAACGTGCATGTGTCGTGTCCTCCCTGCTGCCCCCCAAGGCCTTCCATCAGGGGAGGGTTTCCTGGGGGTGGGACCCCGCAGCTGCGGCCTGCATGGGACATGTGGCTCAATCCTCCCTTCCCCTTTGCCTGCGGAGACCCCTGCCCCGTGACCTGGGGCCTCTCCCAAGTGCTGGGTCTGTTTCCTCCTGAGAGCCTGCGGGTCCCCTTGGAAGCAAGGGACAGGAGATGGGAGCTTCAAGGAGGGCTCAAGAGAACCCCACATAGATTCCCAGGCTGGGCCTCGGCTGGTTCCAGAAAGTCCCCAGAGCTTTGGAGGCCTCAGGAGCCGGAGGGCCCACAAACACCGCGTGGACCAGGCTGCGTCATATCAAGGACGTGGCCCTGCAGGGACACGGGGCCCCGGAGCCGGCACAGCCACGCAGCTCCGAGCTCTCAAGAAGACACCGTGGCCAGGCTCTGGGGAGCAGGGTCCTCGCGCCCCCAGCGGGACGTTGGCCTGACAGCCTGACGTGTCCTGTGCGGGGTCACTGGAAGGAGCCGGTGAAGAAGCCCATCTCTGTGCCGCCTCTGCCCCGGGAGGGGCCGGGCGCGCAGACAGAGCGCAAGGTTGGGCGTGAGCAGGCGGCTGGGAGGACCCCATTTAAATCCCGGGGAGATTATGAGGGGCGTTTGTTGCAGGCTGTCAGCCCTCATTAAGTTAATGGAACTGGCGAGCTGGCATGCTTCCAGCACGCTGGAGAAAGAAAACAAGAAAAGTGTTTTCAGCGAAAGAGCCAGGGGGTCCCATTTCGCCTGCAGCCCCGGGAGATTATGAGCCGTCGGTAATGGGCTCGCTGGAATGACTTACTGGGGACTTGTTGATTAAAACAAGGGGAGAAAACCCCTCACGTCTAAGAAGAATTACATGGGCTTCTC